>NC_081410.1:144578348-145210848 GCF_030272615.1 Cryptomeria japonica
TTGAAACAAATTCATGCATTGACTATTCTCATGAAAATATTATTGAAATTCTGCTTCATCTGGGATAGAGAATTCTACCATGATTCCAGTATGTTATACGTATACTCAGAGGTAGACAACAGCTGAGAATAGAATTCTTCCATTGAGTCAAGCGAGCACGTTTCAGGAGTAGCAAGAACAGCTGCTGCACTGGAGTGGGCTCTCTGAAGAATGTCAATCTACGAGGTGAGCTGACTCTTGATCTCTCTTAGAGATTGGAATCTCTTAGCTCTCTCATTATCATTCCTGATCAGTCTATCATGCAATTCATTTATAGACCGGTTAAAGACATGAATGAAGTCCTGGAGTGGGACATATGCCTTGCATAACCTTTCTATTTCCTTCTCAGTTTCAACTTGATTCTTAGAAAAATCAAAATAAAAGAAAGTAATATTGGAGGTAGAGGCAAGATACTTTCCTCCAGATTCAATAGCTTTCTTTAATATATTTCCATTATGAGATAAAGCCATTTTGCTATTTTCAATGTGCTTAGCTAGCTTATCTCCATATGCCTTCTTGTGGCTCTTCTCAGCAATTATTTGATCAGATGCCTCTGCAACTAACTAACCAAGTTTGCTGATAGGAGTGGGAAGATGTGCGACAGAGGTTTCCGGTAGTAATCCAAACAAAATTTCTACAGCAGTCTGGATTGCCTCTACCTCAACTCTTTGTTCTTTCAACCTCTTCTTGTGTGCACGAGATTGCATAACATTGGAAATCTTCATCATTTTAGATGCACTCAAGGTATTCATATCAATAGGTCCTGAAATACTTAAAGAGTTTCCATCATCATCATCAAGCAGTTCAAGGGTATACTCTTAATGATGTCTCTTTCTGTATTTTTCTTTGTTGCATCTTTTGTTTGTTGAGTAATAACTTCCTCAGTAGACTCCTTTTGAGTGATCTCAATGACCGATGGAGAATGGGGTTTCTCCAGTTATTCAGTTACTGGTTTACTGACCTCTTTTAGTTGATTACCGAGGTGATCACCTGATGTATCTTGTACTTTTGTGATTGTAGGAGGATCCATATCTGGTGCAGTAATGTCTTCAGATAGGTCTACTGTATCCTAAATATCTTTATCAACAATAATAATGGAGTCATCCTTCTTCTTGGTTGGATAGACTATATCAGCTTGAACAATTTCCTCTACATCGATTTCTAATAGAGAAACATCATCTGTAGTTTCATCCTTATTGACAGAGTGGATGTTATCTTCCCTTTGTTTGATTACACAGGCTAGTTGGTGAGTTTCTGACTCAATAACTGCCCTTTTTCCATTAAGAAGCTTCAATCTCCTCATTTTAAAATCAAAATATGCTTTGTATTCCTCAATTAAAGCACTAATTCCATCTGATGATAATGTGGGAAAATATTGTACAAATACGTCATTAATAATCTTCTTTTCTAACTGAATGGCTTCTTCCCATTTATCTAACAAAGTATTATACAAAGAGACTGAAATATCTTTCTCTAAATCATGCAAAAATCTACTGTAGTGACTTAACAAGGTTATTACCTATTGGAGTATTTGCTTCTGCTCATCTTCAGTAAAATAATCATAATGTTCTTTAACATTGTCAAACCTGTTTCTTCCTAATGACTTCATTGTTCTCTCAAATATTGTGTCAGGTTTGTAGGTGGCAATATCTAATCGCGTAGTTGCCTTTGGCACTACTTTTACCTTCTTAGGTGTTCTGTCAGTTGCCTTCTCCTTCTTAGGTTCTTCTTTAGAATCTGTACTCTCAGACTCTGGTTGCAAAATTAGTTTCCTATTCCTTTTCTTTGGTGCACTCTCCTTCTTCTCAGATATTTTAGGTGTTGGTTCCTTCTTGGTTAGCACACTCTGAATCACCCTTTTGTTTTCTTCACAGGAGATTTTTCATCACTTTTCTTTTGCTTTCCTTTTGCTTTTGCTACAGGTTCAGTATCGGTTTCAGTAGGTGCAGCTTGGACTGCTAAGATGTCCAATTTTCCTTTCTTTTTGTCTTTAGGTGATGCTAACAGAGTATTAGCATAGCCAACCAGTAAGTCATGATTGACCTCGTAGCTCATATCTTCCATCTCTTCCTCTCTAGGTTCTATTACTTGCATCAAGCAAAAGTTAGTGGTAACCGTGAAGACTATGTCTTTTTCAAAGTGTTTTACCACATCTTCAGGTATCCTCATTCTCAAGCTCATCTTCTTCTAGAATTCATTAAAGTAACTGTTGGTGGTAGCTGAAAAGGTATTCTTCACAACCTTTATGTTGTTCTTGATCTAAGCATTGACCGGTTGTTCTTTGGACCATTCAACGTCACCTATACCCGATATAAAGTTTTGAAAGTAGAAAAATAACCCAGCTAACAGCTGACCAAACTTGAACTTCTGAGAATTATCCTTCTTGATGGATTTCAATTTTTGAAATAGCTGGACTCTGATAGCTTCACAAATATCATAGTCTTCATTATCAATTATCATTCTATGTGTTGTATGAATTGTTGCGGATGGAACACTGTTGAGTCTACTGGAGTAAAATACTTGGTAGCCTATCACCATTGTTGCAAGTTTCACCGTAGGATCTCTAATATTGTTGATAGAAAAAACACGCCTATCAGAGGTAGAACCGGTTAACTTGAAGACAGTGACTTTTGAAATTTTCGTCAGCTCAGGAACTTCAATGGTTGAGCAATAACCCATTACAACCCTAATAGCTTCCTTGGTAATTGTGTGAGTCCTTTCCAGATACATATTCTCTCTGTGGACTCGACTCAAGATTATTCTAATGTGATCTTCCTCAAAATATTCAAGAAAGTAGGTGGCATTATGGAATCCTTTTTAAAAAACCCTAGCATATTTAGCTTCAATCTTTTTGTCCTTATTACAGAGTGATTTCAGCTGAGTATAGATGTGAAGAGTTCCCAAATCTTCAATTTTGCAATCTATATAGTTGGACAAATCACCTTTGATCACAACACCACTTAGGACTTGCGACAATGCATTATAAAACATAATTTCTTCTGCCTTTAGATCTTCCACGTCGCTCTGTTTCCCGGTTGAACTATTCAAATGCACTCTTGTTCACTTCTCTGTAAATTCCGATTCAACTTGATTTCTCTTAATCACAAAGCAATTTTCCAATTCACACCAAGACAATCTTTCCCTGCTCTGCAATCACTTCAATTTATTTTTGAAAGGGTTAGGGTAAAAATGATAAGGTAAAACTTATTTTTATCCATTTTACCAACTGCAATAAATGCTCACACTTTTAGGTTACAAACCCTAATTTCACTGCTTAAGTGAAATACCGGTTAATTAACACGTCAACAAAAAGTCACCAAAATTCAAAATTCAAAAAGATTCTTTCCCGCATATTTTACAAAAGGGGTCCAAAAATGTTTTACTGTTACGCTCCCCTTAGCCGTATTAGACAGGCTTATGTCACCGGTGCTAGATTCTCTTCACTAGGTGAAGGAATGATTTCCTCTACAGGCAATTCAACGCTTTTCTTTTTCCAAGTCCAGTTCATATCTTCTCTTGTTTCCTCAACATCAATTTTTTGCTTGCCTTTCTGATCCTTGATAGAGTTGACCGGTTTGTTGTTTCTTGTTCTGCAAAACTTTGCCAGGTGCCCCGATTTGTTGCAGTGGTAACATACCATACCAGATGATCTCTAGGGTCCTGCATTTCCTCTTCTTGTTCTTTTTCTATAGTTCATAGCCACATGACCAATTTTATTGCAAAAGGTACACATAACATTTGTTACCTTTTCCATTTTGAATGGACTAAACCGGTTGTCATAGGATCTTTGCCAGTTTTGGTTCATTTGGTTATTAAAGTTCCTTTCTCGATCACCATTTCATCTAGGATGCATGTGTGGTATAGGATTGTTTGCACCATATCTACACTCAATGTGTTTATGCCCATACATTCAACAAGTGTAGCAATGACCTTCAAATTTTCTAGATACATACCTAACATTGGTATTATAATTTGCATATCTGTTAGGTTTGTTCCTACAAACATTTGTAGTATGACTAGGCTTATGACAAACAAAGAAGACTGGCTTAAAATCCTTCTTACCGGTAGTCTTATTGACTTTAGAAGTAGTTTTACTCTTTGGATAGTTGTTCTTTGTACCAGAGGATTCACCTTTTTCAGTTGTATAAAAACCAAGTCCAGAGATGTCACCCAGAGATGTCACCCTTCATTCTCTGTGATTGAATTTGTTCTTCCAGCATGGTATAACTTTTGACAAACTTCTCCAATTTCTCATTGGCTTCAGTAAGCTTATTGACAAGATCTTCATTATGCTTAGACAGATTCTCTTTCAGAGATGATGCCAACTCAAGGTCTAGCTTTAAGTTCTCCTTTTCTTCTATTTCAGCTATTAAGTCCTCATGCATGGTGTCTCTTTCCCATTTGATTTTTAAAATCTCTTGATCTCTTTCCTTGATAAGATCTTCAGAAGCTCTTTTGGATTCCAGTTCCCGACTCATGCAGATAGTGAGACCTTCCATTTCTCTCCTTAGATTTAGTTTCTCAACCTGCAACTTTTCAACTTCTTCTGATAAAGCATCAATATTAGCTTCGTCTGAAGAACTATTGTTAGATATTTCTAACATTTTTTCAGATAACTCTCTCCTCTTGACTTGAGAAGCTTTCAGTTTGCCCCTAAGGGATTCAACTTCATTTCTACTAGCTTCTAGCTCTCTACCCATCTCGAAGTAGCTTTTGTCCCCCATGGTAGTTTCAAGATTCCCTTCTAAGCGGTTAGGCTTAAAAGAAGTTAGGCTCTGATACCAATTGATGGACTTGAAAAGCACTGAGAGGTGGGGGGGGTGAATCAGTGACACCAAAACACACACTACTTTAAACACTAACCGGTAGATGAACTTAACCAAGTAGTTAAACAAAATACATGCTATCCAAAATGAAATAACAACATCCACCATAACACAAGTGTTTATACGTGGAAAACCCAAATAGGTAAAAACCACGGTGAGATGTAACTCACAAGTTAACTATCTGCAATAATAGAAAACTGACCGGTTAGGGTCTTACAAAGAGCTCTGCTAGGAGCGAATCTTGTTAGAGATCCCAAGCTTGATTAGAATCTTATACCCTATCAAGAGTACTACCCTGTTAGGAGTAACCTCACTGGAGGATTTGAGAATCCAAACTAATGGATCACCTTGTTAGAGGATTTATACAATGAAGCTTGTTAGATCTTACATGGTTAAGGGATTTTATTTCATTGTAATGGTTAGAGAACAACAAGAATGGCTTGATCTGTTCCGAGTAGCACAAAACTTGCTTGATCAGATCCTTCTAAGTACATTCAACACTTCTCTTCATCTTAACACTTATCGCTTTTCAACAAAAGCTTTTTCACATAACAACTCTTTTTCTTGTTATCATCATCAAAATGATTCACTAAGATGTCTTTAAATAGACATACAAACCTTATATCGGCCATAAGAACACAATTCCCTAGGTGCACTGAATCTAGACAAGTAAGCATAACTCATCACAAAAATGACCGCCAAACAAATGGTGCTGGTACCTTGTCACAAAATCAGATACCAGTTAGAGCAGTTTAATACCGGTTGGAATAAAACTAGTGAATCGTTGTCATGGAATCTTCCACTTTTTCTTCTTCTTCATCTTCATCTTGATTCTGATGTCGGCTTAGTGTTACCACAGGTTATCTCTTAGGCACATACCAGTTGACACAAAGTACCGGTTAGAGATAGACCTTAAACATACCAGTTGGTAGTGTAAACCAATTAAAGTTACACTGGTAGTCAATGTTATCATATATGTGTGTGAGAGTGTTTCATCAATGACAATAAGTGATGAATACATTACAATCATCATCAAGCCAACAACATAAACATATATACATACATAAACATACATACATACATACATACATACATACATACATACACACACATACATACATACATACATACATATATGTATATATTGCATGCAACTTTTACACATGTCTTACAACATTTATAATTTGACTTAAGGATGCTCTCTTTCTATTACATACAACATGCAATACAATTTGACTTAAAAAAATGTGCCAAATGTTCATGTAGGTTTCCATGGAAGACCTTTAGGTAAAGAAAGCAAAAAAGAAAGAAAAAAATTGCATCTATTACACCTAACACATAAAATAATTTTTTTCAAGGCATTGCCTCCTAGGATTAAACTTGAAAATGGCCCCATCCATGTTAATACCATCGCAATCTACGCAAGCTATAGTTGGGGAGCCTTACCGATATCACTACCTCTTCAATGAATTGACCTACAAAAAATGTTAGCAAAAAACAACAAATCCAACCAGCAACACTTTTAGATAATCTACAAAACATCATTGACCAGATTGCCTCACAAAATGCAACAATGCATAATGCCACATTAAACCAAATCTTTTCAAAAAAATACTATCATTAAAATGTTTTCGACAATGAATTGATGAGCTATCATTTGTGAAAACATACATCATTTACAAAGAAAGCTATAGTGGAATGTGTATAGATGAAACCATCTAGGGACCACATGTGCTAGATGTTTTGATGAAAAACAGGTTCATTGTTTCTCTACAATAAATAACTTAGACCTTGGTGAGCAACTAGATGCATTAAAAAAACTTATGCAAGTTGAGGAGCTTCTTATAGCTATTATTGCACTAGTTTTACAAGTTACTCATGCAAGAGGAGGCCAATACAAATATAGTTGTCACACCATAAACTTCCCTCAAGATATCTCAAATATTGCCCACCTTTTACCTCAAAAGTTACAAGATCTTGAAGTTCTAACTATACGTAGACACAATATGGAAGGAAACTATGATTTCTATGTGAACTAAAATCACATTATAGATGCACTCAAGCATAAAATTTAGCATGACCAATACTATAGTGATGTTACTATATTGATGTCTAAATTCTTTGCCCAATACTAGCATGGATATATCAAACATGTTGCATAACTTAAAACCAAATGCCCAAGAAATAATTATTTGCCAAAAAATACAATTATTGATAGTGATAATGATTATGAATATGAGAACTCATCATTGTTCATTCCAATACTGCCAAATGCAACACTGGAGTTGAAAGTCATTCAAGAAATACAATTGGGATATAATGAGCATAACACAATACCTTGGCCTGAAATAAATTCCTCTCCAATCAACAAATACAATACTAAAGGCTAACTAAGTATGGATTTTCCAACACTTTTCCCAAGTGGAAGTGTGCATCCTCTTCAACCAAGGAACAAACATGTTCATTTGCATGAATATGCTTTATATATAATGGGATACCATGACAATATATTTAGGAGACATGTCAGATTCCACTATTTTGTTTACAATTTAATTATGAGGCATCGTAGTCAGCAAACAATTGTAGTTTTTATTAACACAAACTTGCAAGAAAGGGTACCAAGCACTTTGCAAGCCCTTTGCAAGTGACTACAAGATGTTCATGATGATAAATTGGCAAATCAGTTGATGCATTTTGGCACATCCTTGTGTGGCACAAGTGCATACTGAAATAAATGTTGCACACATTTGACAACAATAATACACCAATTGGGAACCCCCATGCTTTTCTTCACATTAAGTTCAACTGATACAAAATGGCATGATCTTCATAAATTGTTTCCACATACCAACAACCCAAATATGCAATACTCAACAAAACAATTAATAGATAATGTGGTCCAAATTTTTAATGTAACATTATTGTAGCTACATCAAAGATTTACTATATTTCGTGAAGAGATCATTGAAAATCTCTTTCAAGCAAACAATGATTGGTGTAGATATGAATGGAAATAATGAAGTTATACACATGTCCATGGTTTCTTGTGGCTCCCTACTACTCTTAATAAGGACACCATCACTTGGATTAATAATGATGAAGTACAAATGGTTGTCTTACTTTGATAAGTATGTTTTTGCTTGGAATCCTCACAACCAAGTTGAATGGACAAGTAGAGAACAACACCCTCTTACAGATGATTCATGTTTTCTTTAAACTCCTCAAATACTATCCATTGACCACATGTTAGATTATGAGTCATTATTGAATATAGTTCAAAGATATACCAAATGCATAAAACACACATGCCTTAAGAAAAAGGGGCAAACTTTAGAGTACCATTATAAAGCTCCATGGGATGAAAAACAATTATCTACCTTAACATTTGATGATGACCAAAACACATGTTATATACATGCAAGAAATGATGATCACCTCAACATTCATAGACCCCACATGCTTGCAATATGGAGAGCTAGTGTTGATTGTCAACTTGTCACTTTAAAAAATTAGTGTTTTGCTACATTTTTCAATATGCATCTAAATCTAAAAGCTAAACTAACATGCTCAAGAGAATAACACATGCAAGTAAACTTGAGGATAAAACTTTGCTAGCATACCAAAAATTCATGATTGGTATAATTTCTTATCATGACATTCGAACACAAGAGACATGCCACATGCTGGAAAAAATGCCACTCATAAGATGCAGTTGATCTTTTGTTTCCTTAAATATTGGCTATTTTTTTTTGGCGTATAACAAAATCAAACAATGAACATGAGGTTGCAACTACTTATATCCACTCCTATATGCAGTGACCCCTTGAATTGGAAGCCACATGTCTCATAGAATTAGCACAAATGTACTCATATGTCCCTCAGTGCAAAAAGGAAAAATGGCAAAAAAGAAAAAAAAGAAAAAAAGGCAATTGTTAATGTGTACCCACAATTTAAAGAAACTCCAAATGAAAACATCCACAACTTTGAGACATTCTATTGGAGTTAACTTATGTTATACAAACACTTTTGTCACATACCTACAAACATAGGAATCACAAAAGAAGAAATAGTAAAAAAATTGGAGATTACTTAAAGCAACCATTTACTACCCTTAGCACATTGATAGAATAAAAAACTCCCCTAGACCCGAAGAAGAAGATAAAAATGATAACAAAAATCTCCAACATGAACATGAGACATACCTATATGAATGGGAATTTCTCTCCCGAATGAGCACCACCAATATCCTTAAAATAAATAAAATTCAAATGTTAGGGAGATGAGACTTTAATATTAACTACTCATGGAACAAAAGTAAAGTTCCCCAAGAAGTGCACAAGATTTTTATACAATCCAGATCTACATGGAAATTACAATTTGATAGGATTGGTTGCCACTTGTCAACCATAGACAAAACAACTTACCAACTAGCACCCAAACAACAATTTGCACTAGACATTATTGTGCAACATCACATGTACCCATCCCCAACTAACCCTCTACGCATGATTATTCAAGGATCAATAGGCACTGGCAAATCATTATTGATAGATTGTATTAGGAAAAAAATAAACACACCAACATCTACCAAAAGAAGTCCCTTTCTTTCTCTTGCACCCACAGGTGTGGCTGCTAATAACATATGAGCAACAACAATCCATACATCCCTTTGAATTCCTATAAAGGACATGCAAACTTTTGAAAGACAATCCTTGGGAACATTCCAAGTGGACTTAAAATATGATAAATATATCCTAATAGATGAGATGAGATTTTTGGGACCAAAATTATTCCTATGAATAGACAACTGCCTACAGGAAGTATTCCCCCACAAACAACATGAAATTTTTGGTGATGCCTTCGTTATTCTTGCTGGTGACCTTGGCCAACTACCTCTAGTTATGGATAAGTATCTTAATGCATCACATTCTAGGAGATTTAACTTGTGGCAAACTTTTACAATAGCAATAACATTGGACACTATTTTCCATCAACAAGGCCGAAGTGATTCTCAACAAAATTTTCAAATAATTTTTCAACATATAAGAAACACTCAACCCATTCAACATGATTGGGAAACACTTATGAATCAAACAAACATTAACTATTGAAGAAAATAAAAGTTTGACAACTCTATCATATATTTGCAACCAATGACTTGGCTAAACTACAAAATAGAAAAATAATTGAACCTCCCTATTGTTGTTAGTGTTGCTCAAGTTGCACGACAAACATTTGTTGAATATAGTGATGATGAATAACTACAACCAAAGGTACTATTATGCATAGGTGAGCAAGTGATGTTAACGAAAAACCTATGGATCCAAGTCCTCCAGTCCTCGATGATGGTTGGAAATGCCACCCAACCATGTAAAACCCATAGGTCCCAACCCCACTGTTCTTGTGGAGATAATCACACAACCCAAACAACCACACACACACAAGCAAGGGAGACAAATAGACTCACACAAGAGAAAACATGGACTAACACTCAACATGAATATACAATCAACCAAGAAAATAATGCCACATAATTATATTAATAGAAAGAGAGCCATAACTTCAATGCAAACCATATGAAACACAAGTATGGAAGTAATCAACAAGGAGTATCAACACCAAAACCATCAAGAATAATCCAATCTCAAAAATCAATCACCAAAGAGAACACAAGGCCAAAAGGCCATCCAATATGGATACCTCTAGAATCCATCAATAAGCACAATCATATGGAAGGAAAATCCTCTTTCTGGTGATACTCATAACTACAGGGATAGGTACATAGGAAACAAGAGTGAGGAGTGTCATCACATAGCTCAAAGGAGTGGCTTACATGGAATCAAGTAGTCCTCTCATATAGACGAGGAGACTCAATCTTGCTAGATCAATGCCCCATAGATGACTAGGAATTCCCAAGTCATCGTTAGTCTCAACAACCACCCAAGGCCATGAGAGGGGCATCCACTTTAACTTGGTTCATTTTAATATTATTTCATTAGTTTTCACTTGATTACCAAAATGTCTAGTAAGTTACCTTAGCGGTCCCTTTGTACCCCAATCCCATTGAACACCACTCCCATCATTGGTCCTATTACCTATCCTAAGCTCAAGTAATTCAAAACATGAAACTCATGACAAAATAACAATATGCAAGACCATATATTACAATAATTGAGCCCAACAATTCTAAAATCCATCAAATTAACACAATATGCATTGACATATCAACATACATCCAAAACATACTCAATTGGCCCTAATGCCGAGAGAACAAATCCAAATAAATCCAACAATCAAATTTGCATATATAATACTACTATTTCACATAATAATTTCACTTTATAAATGCCAAATTCATAATTTATCAAAAGGCCAAATCGACCAAAAACTAGTCGTGGAGGCCATCCATCATTGATGGACCTCCAAAAAGCTTAAATTTTCAAATTTAGCCAATCAAAATTTTGTAAGAACCCATTGATCCATAGTTGAACAACAACCCAAATATACAATAAAATCTACAATGTGAGCTGTTAATATTCTTTTGGAGTGGTTCATGAGGAGCATTTTGGTAAAGTTTCGACCCCTTCCTTGAATTTTTGGCTCGCTCGCGCATGTGCCAAGTGGTGTCTCGGTGTTGCTCTAAGTGGCTCACTCTTCTCGCCCGGTGTTGAGAGGACACAAAGTTGCCACATGGTGCAAGTCTTTTCTTCGACATATGTTTCCCGACCCCACCATCTTCTATGTGATGGCAGCGACACTTGGTACCCTCGCGTTGCATGTTTCGGTTCTCTTTTATGCGCTCGACTTCGAGTCTCCCCGAAGTCACCGCATGTCTTCTTTGATGGTTCGTGAACCAGAATGTTGTTTGCACCATGATATTTTTGTTTGGCAGGTGCAAGGGTCGCCATGATGTGGTTGGAGTAACAATATTAAAGTCTATTTTCATTTGGTAGCGTTTCAGGGAGCGCCACGTTGGGAGATTCCTAATCAGAAGCGGTTGCTATGATTTTTTTGATGCTTTTGTGTTGTTTTTTGAAGGTCGATGGTTATATATAGGCCTTCATTTCTGCTTTTTAAAGGGTTCAGACTTTCATGAGAATTGATTAGACTTTGGCTCATTGAAAAGCTTCTATGTTAATTAAATTAGGTGAATGATAGACATATCAGATTATGCCTATGGCCTCTGTGGTTGTTTTATTTGAAGCTTAGTAAATTGACTTATGTATTGTATTCAAATTCAGTAACTTCTATGATATATGTTGTGAGACTCTATAGATTAAACTATGTTGTAGGACTTGTTATCTATTGGATGAATGGTGAATGTCATATTATGTTGAATAAAGTTTAGTTTGATCTTTCTCTCTAACGATGCTGAGCATGTAGATTGTTGAAGGAGCTTTAAAACTACAAGTATCTAGGTTTTATATGTTGCTAGTGTCCTAAAAATATTCTGGCGTATCGCCTAGGTAGTGCAGCTTTTTAAGTTTTCCTCTTCCCCTTTTCTACCCCAATTGTATGAAGATTCGACTTCTCAAACCCGAAGGTTATTTAGTGAATCCCACGCAAAAGGTCCCCCATCACTGAATTTCCTATAAGGTTGTTAGCATTTAATGTAAAATTAGGAGTCAACAATTCTTTTTCTGGCACGCCCGATGGAAATCAGATTTTGAACAAGCCTAAGCAAGTTATGAGTCATACACCTATTACCAGGAGTCAGACAACTTTAAATCCCAGTTTGCTTCTCCCACCCCTAGTAAGCGTCCATTTGCCCGCAACTACTTCTTCTTAGAATCCACCTGTTATCCCTTCCCATAGTAAATGCTCAAGTTTCTCCTAGAAATTTTGTGACTTGGAATAGCGGTAGCCCTCTCATTCCTCTCGTTCCACCTGTAGTATGGGGGATGATTCCTACCTCCATGCTAAAAGATGTCCCTAAATTCATTGGAGAATGTTCTAAGACGTCGGGGGAACACCTACAAGATGAGGCCGATGTCTACAGTTGGTGTAGGAGCACCTAGTACCAGTGGTACACCAAGAGGTCCCGAGGATATTCCAAGAGAAATTTCATTTATGTTGGAGTCTTTAAGGTCATTTGAATGTATTTCAAGTCATTATGAGTCTTTATGTAAAGCAATGTAAGTCATTTGTATCAAGTTGCTCAAGATGAGCATTAAGGTCCTAATAGGGTCAAGAAGGTCAAAATGTATGAACATGCCCAAAAAGGGTGAGAAAGGATGTAAAATTTCATGTTTGGTCCATCTTAGGATGTTTAGAGTGTCCGTACAATTTTTTAGTAAGTTTGGAGTTAGATCTCAAAAGTTGTCAAGCAAACAATGAAAAAAAAAAGTTGCAAAACTAATGTAATGGGATTTAATTCGGTCCTAGGGGAAGTTGAATCAGTTATGTAACCATGGAAAGCTTATATAAGTCATTCCTTGGTCGAATCCAAAAGTGTGGCAAAGTTGGAGGAGGTGTTGCAAAGTTAAATCTTCAAAAAAACTTAACTGTCAAATTATTCTGCAGGATAGATGACAGTTCAGAGTTGTAGGTCCATTATTTGGATGCAAATCTCCATGTAAGGATAATAGAAGGAGTGGATAGGGAAGTATGTGACCTTTATGCCAATAGGTTGCAGGTCAAGTGGATAGGTGGCAGGTCAGGTTGATGCAAAGCAACCTCTTCTCCACCAATACCAGATAGAAGAGAAAGTACTTTAATTTAATGCCATCAGGATAAAAGGCTTTAATCAAGACAGATAAATGGTATGCAACTGTATCTATTTGGAATGCATTACCCAAACATTGCAATTGATTAGTCGCACATGAATTTCCATGAGTGTGATCTTTAAATCTTAATATGATTTCTATCTCGTCAACCTCTAGAGGAGCCACCTAACTTGGCCCCACCCAAACCAAGATCCATTCTTCCCACTTTTCAAGATTGTATTTCTCTTCATTGTCTTGTAGTTACCCTCGTGAATTTTCAATTATAGTGTAGAGTTCTTCACGAAGGACACCACCACATCGTCTAGAGTCTATGCTTCAATTTTTTTCTTTGATCCCATGGAGGCCAATAGTCCTTTGTCTGAGGAAGTTCTTCCTAAATAGTCATTGGGGGGGGGAGGTAATGCTTAAAATTTCCCTTCTATTGGGAGATTGTGTACATAACCTCTTGGTCTTCTGAAAGTTGAAATTACTTCAAGTCTGCCAACTCTGGTTCCACACTATAGAAATTTTTGCACATTGAATTCCAAATATCCTTTGGTGCAAAAACATCATTCTCATAATAGAAAAAAGGTGCTCATTGCATGAACACATTGATTTCCTCCGAGCGTGGCCCAATAGGTTTCCTAGGAACTCCAAAACCAGTTAGTCCCTCCAAACATAAATTAGAGACATCACATCACACACTCCAGACTTTGTTTGTTTCTATTGCATACTCTCTATCTATTTATCACCCTTTAACACTTTCCTCTGCATTTCTCCAATTGCTCTCTTCTAGGCAGTTGATGAGCTTGTTTCCATGTCATTCAAGATAATGCCTACTTGCTTTCTTTTACGAAATTTTCTTGCACATGACTCTTCAGCTTGTATGTTCTGCTTCCGTACAGATATAAATTTTAATTCATGCTCAGATAATAATTAAATAAAATAAGCATTTGTAAAGAAGATTTTGTCATTCGATGTTACATATTATCTGACGGAAAGATCCTAGACAATTCTTGGAGAAAGGAAACATCATTGATAATCATTTTTTGCAAATAACACTGAATCAAATAAATTAAAAATGTTTCATGTAATTTTTAAAAGTAGAACTCGTTCAATGCTTTCATGCACTGACGACAAAGCCGTCTGACCCACACCATTATCCATAATAGAACAAATCAATATAATAGGCTATTATAAAGAATATATACAAAAATATGAAAGAACATTAAATTACCATTACAAACCCATAAACCATTAAATAGTGAAAATAGATATAAATTTGTAAATGTCTCCCTACAAACACCACAACCATAACCAAAACAAAAAAAATTCTTACCCGCAAAAACTAAGTAGCTGGTGAGTTGCAAGTCTACAACATCTCTCAGATGATCAAACCGTTTCTTAATTTTGTTCTTCTAATTAGTCAATGGATTTAGTTGCATGTACAAGTTTTCTATTTGAAGCCTTCCGTTTCCCTATATTTGAGACTTAACAAAATTCTTGTGAGTAGGAAATTGATTTAGGAGTTACGTGTGAAGAATTTGGCAAAGTAAATGATGACAATCAAACTCAAATTTTATCTATCTTGAAAGTCTTTTATCCTGATGGCATTAAATTAAAGTTCTTTCTCTATTTTCTGGTGATCTCTGGAGCAGAGGTTGCTTTGCATCGACCTGGGATACATTTAACTTGTGTTGTATCTACAGAAATATGTATCATAGGTCAATGAAATGCAACCTCTGCTCCACCAATACCAGATAGAAGAAAAAGTACTTTAATTTAATGCCATCAGGATAAAATGCTTTCAGGACATATATTAGGTATAAAAGGAAGCCTACCCTATCATTTGAAGGGGTTTACCTACAATTCAAGTGATCTCTTAATTATAAAATCAATTCAATTCCAAGTGAACAAACAATCAAGCATTCATCAAGAATTGAAGGAGAAATCAAGTTAATAAAGATATTTAATAAAGATTTCATCTTTTGAATTAAGAAATGGGCGGGAGATTAAGAATACAAACCTTCCATATTGCACACTTCAATGTATATTCAAATTACAAGTTACATTTATAGGGACTGTCCTATTCGAGCTAGCTACTATTTCAACACATTCTAACACATGTATATATTTCTATGCAATAATTAGTAGTAGCTACACATAGACTAGCATGGTACATAAGTTCTTTTCTAATAGTGCCCTTCATATGCAATTCTTTCAAGATTATTTATCCTGATGGCATTAAATTAAAGTTCTTTCTCTATTTTCTAGTGATCTCTGGAGAAAAGGTTGCTTTGCATCGACCTGGGATACATTTAACTTGTGTTGTATCTGTGGAAATATGTATCATAGGTCGATGCAATGCAACCTCTGCTCCACCAATTCTAGATAGAAGAAAAAGTACTTTAATTTAAAGCCATCAAGATAAAATGTTTTCAAGACATATATTAGGTATAAAAAGAAGCCTACCTTGTCATTTGAAGGGGTCTACCCACAATTCAAGTGATCTCTTAATTATAAAATCAATTCAATTTCAAGTGAACAAGCAATCAAGCATTGAAGGAAAATTCAAGTTGGTGCAGGTGCATTTGGAAGACCAAAGGACTCAATGAGGCCATTAAAGACTTTTGAAGGTCTTAGGAGTGAAGAGCCAATCAATTATGATGTCTTAAGGTCCATTATGACGAATGTAAGAGTGGAGAAATTGCTTGCTAAGGAGCAGCAATAGCAAATCCGCCTTAAGGAGGGGCACATTTTATGATTGACAATGTTTAGACATTTCAAATTAAAGGTGAATCCATCATCATTTGGATGGTATAGTGTTTGGAAGAGGGGTATATGAGAAACCCTACTTTTAAGGGTTTGTGAGAGGCTAAATAAGGGATTTTGCATCTAAGAAGGTTAAAACTTGTAAATAATTGCATTTCCTTAGTTTTGAATCATATACTTTCCAAAGCAACCTTTTGATAGTAGATTCTATGTACCATCCTAATCCAAAAAGCATTCATTTTGTCTACATCTGATATCATTGCTAAAATTAGTTTAAAGTGTATTCATTTAAGGACCTTTCATAAAATATTCTCAACTTACACATCATAAAAGGATCTTAAAATATTCATTGTTTATAATGATAAGAATTTGTTTGTTCCATACACCTTCCTTTACTATTTTAAAAATATCATCGACCAAAATATTGTGCAGTAGTAGTATGGAGTGCATTTCATCTATTTTATGCCTAAATATTTCATCATACCACTTTCTTTTCAAAGGCGACTAATCGATTGCCATGTTTGGGTAATGCATTCCAAATAGATACAGTTTCATACCATTTATCTATCTTGATTAAAGACTTGTATCTTGATGGCATTAAATTAAAGTTCTTTCTCTATTTTCTAGTGATCTCTGGAGCAGAGGTTGCTTTGCATCGACCTGGGATACATTTAACTTGTGTTGTATCTACAGAAATATGTATCCTAGGATGATGCAATGCAACCTCTGCTCCACCAATACCAATTAGAAGATAAAGTACTTTAATTTAAAGCCAACAGGATAAAATTCTTTCAAGACATATATTAGGTATAAAAGGAAGCCTACCCTGTCATTTGAAGGGGTTTACCTACAATTCAAGTGATCTCTTAATTATTAAATCAATTCAATTCCAAGTGAACAGGCAATCAAGCATTCATCAAGAATTGAAGGAGAAATAAAGTTAATAAAGATATCATCTTTTAAATTAAGAAATGGGCAGGAGATTAAGAATACAAACCTTCCATATTGCACACTTCAAGGTATATTCAAATTACAAGTTACATTTATAGGGTCTGTCCTATTCGAGCTAGCTACTATTTCAACATATTCTAACACATGTATCTATTTCTATGCAATAATTAGTAGTAGCTACACATAGACTAGCATGGTACATAAGTTCTTTTCTAATAGTGCCCTTCATATGCAATTCTTTCATGATTATTTAGTTGTATCTACCTTCTTAGGTTATGCAAATGGAGATTAGATTAGGTTATGTATCTACTTTCTTGCTCTGTAATTCTCATTGTGTTTAATAAATTTGTATCCAGTTGGTGAAAAAAAAGGAGGTTGATGATATAAGGAGGTACGCTATCATCATAATTAATGTTAGAGAGTGGTGTGTGAAGAAGAATGGCCATGAAAGGAGTGACTGTCCTAAGTGCTTGAGATTGTCACAAAAAGTGAGTGTTGCAGTAATGAATCTTTCTTTGACCTTTGTGTGTTTGGCAGGGTAAAGAACCATGGTGGTATATGTTGAGTGGTTGGGAGGGTAAAGACCCACATATCAACTATCTACTTTGACATCCTAGGATTGTGTCCACCTACTCTAAAACCTTGTGGGCACTCTCTATCTAATACTAACATATACATAACATGTGCCTCTCATATAACCCTATGTTGGCTAGGCCCCACCATAATTAGAAGATCCTAATTACTAAAAACACTAGATTCTCCCCTAAAAGGTTGTTGAGTCATAGAAGGCCTAGCTTGATAGCCCTATAGTCACTCATACCTAAAATATCCTTGTGTTGATGATGGTCAAATGTGACTACCCTATGGCCCCTACTATGCTCTAGTAGACCTTTGTCCTTAATATTGATACTATTGGGTTTTTCTTTGTACATCATATAGTAAGTCTAAATTATCCTTTGAAGGATGGGGAGGCCTATGGACACTTTAGTCCCTTCATCAAGGTTACAAACTTCTCTCATGCCTCTTGTGTCCTCCCATGTACCTCCTTTTCCATAAGAGACTTTGCCATAGCAACCCTAAAGTCATTTGGATTGGCCATGTGTAGGAAAACTAAAATTTTGGGCTTTCCACCCCTAATGAAATAATTGACACGTAACTTATCTTGAATGTAATCTACAAACTACAAGAACTCCAAAAACTAACTCTCATGTTGAGCCACTATGAAACCTTATTATGTAAATTGTGAAACTCATCTATGCATCTCTGTCAAAAATATTTTGAAATAGAACACACTTTGAAGCACTCCAAAATGGTATCTGGAGAGGGTTTCCAATGTGAGTTGGTGCATTTTATCCTCCCAGTACCACAAGGTGGAAGCAAGTCCTCTCAAAAATTGCATTGAAAATTATACCTTTAGGTTGCTCACATATAGATGCAACCCAAAGCATAAGTCCAAGCTAGGTAACCAAGACTTATCCTCAACCCCATTTGTGGATCTTAAAAATGTAGAGGATTGGAGATGAAGCAAATCTCGAATATGATCCTTTGGTACATGATATGTGCTTGCTATAGTCTATACCTCTTGTATTTATGCATGATGAGGCTAGGTAATGTGTATTGATCAATATTCTATCTCCTCTATGTGTATTTCCCAAATTCAAGGCGGACTCCTAATAAGCTCCCAAGATGCAAGTATATGCTCCTCTACTACAAGTGGATCCTCATGGCTTGTAAGATTTGAGGTCCATACTCGGGCTACTCATCTTGGTGAAAAATCTCAAAGTGATATGACCCTTCCTTCTATTTCCTACACCCTATTTTCTAACCCACACCTCATAACCTTTACCTCACTTCCTATCATTATTACCTTCCATCTACCTTTCATATCCCCTATCTTAACCTCCTCCACTTTCCTACATCCTATCCTACACCTTAACCTCATACACACTTACTTTTACTTCACCTACCTAACCCCATTCCATCCTTCACATCCTTTTATCTCCCCCCATTCACTTTCCTACCTTCCAAACCCCTAACATATCCTAACTTACTCTTTCACCATTACATCCTTCATCACTTACCTCCCTATCTTATCCTAACCCACACCTCATAACCTTATACCTCTCAGCTTCCATTTTATACCACCTTCCTAACATTACACTTATGCTCCCTTCCAAAACACCGACAAAAATAGAACTCGATCACTACGCATTGCTCTCACAATTCTGCAACAGGGATTTTCTGTCACAACCATATATACCAGCATCCATAATTAGAATATAATTTACATAATGGCACTCGATCACACAGGTTTAGGTCATCCCTCTCCTTAATTAGGATATATTTTAAATATGGAAAGTAGTGTTAATATATTTCAGGCTAACTATATTGTTCATTATTTAAAATGTAGTGTTTAATTAATACATGATTGTAGGATTGTTCAACGATTTAGGTCTTGTAAGAAATTCTTCTTTTAAATCGATCATATCATATTACAAAAACCTCTCACCATCTCTGCTATTGGAAATTAATCTGATAAATATATAATAAATTTTGAATCTAAATATTTGAATATGTATAACAATGAATTTCCTGATTATACCCTACCTTTTTCCTGCAGCGATTAAACCATTCCTACATCCTGCAATGATTAAATCCACATGGAACTATGTTCACCTCCCTCCTTCGCGTTCATCGAGGGATGACCCCTACCTTCATGTTCCCTATTGTGATCCCAATTGTGATCCCCTAATATGCCCCGAGACAACGTGAACTATGATACCTTGGGAGGGTCTTTAGGTAGGCGCTCATTCGCTCGACCAGGAAGGGACGCTTACGCGAATAATTGTGGTTGAAGCCAATGAAGATGGATGGAGATTCCATAGTGAGTGTCCAGGAATTTGGGTTGTTTCCAGCGTGGATTTGCTTTCTTCTTTAGGTCAATAATTCCCATTTGTTGGGAAAGCACAAAACCGAATCGTACTCCCTCCACTTCCAACCTGAGCTGCAGAACCAGCTGGTTTCACACCAATTATCTTCCCCGCCATTTTTAAACCCACAGTTTCACTGCAAAGGCGGGATTTTGTAATGGCAGAGGTGGGACAAAGAGGCGTGATTTTGTTAAGAGGTGGGATTTATGAAATGACTTGGTCTTTTTTTTTTTTTAAGTAATGCACGTGGTCATCGGAATTTTGACGAACACAGACACTTTTTCTAAAAAAACCCAAATGTCATTGCCAATTCCTTCTCTGTTGAAACCAAATGTTGCATTATCATCGGAATTCCGACGAAATCGGGCATTTTTAAAAAAAAAAAAATCAAATTTGATCACAATATACCTTCTTCGTCGGAATTTTAGGCCAAATGTATTAGTGAGCGATTTCAAAAATACTATCTGACTTGAAAGATATGAATAATAGAATCAGAACTATCAAAACAGGGATAGTCAAGTTTGCCACGGTCGTTACAAATCTAAATCATTTGCAAGTTGGGGATAAGATGCTTGTGGATGTGAAATGGGGTGTAACAAGCCATTGTTGATCAAGACTAATACTTGAATGCAGATTTAATTGCTCATACATTGAAATGTTGATTGGTTGGTTGTTGCCAGGATAATATGTTAAGGATGTTGATAATGCCTCTAACTGATTGAAGAATTGTGTTGATATATTGGGCTTCATGGATGGTTTGGAATCCTAGAATGGGTTATGGTAGATGCTCTGCATCAGCACTATCCATAACATTACAAAGAAAAATTTAGCTATGAGGTTGCTTGCAGCTTCATTCAAAGGAAGATATTTAGATTGCTACAGATCTCTTGGTCCAAACTCTATAATTGATTGGGACCAGCAGGGTGACCGCTTCTTTGAGAGTTTTTTCAACAAGGCTGATAGATAATATCTAATGTAGCAACTAATTACCATCAAAAGGGCTCCTCGGGAAGCGATGATATAATTCAATATGAGGTTTCAAAGGACCTGGTAGAGGATACCACTGTTTTCTCATCCTTCCGCAGATATGATGTTTATTTTTTATATGAAAGCCTTCAATTCAGATATATCTGTGATGATTCAATCTCTCAGAGGAAATACCCTCTCTGATGCGTATGACTTGGCAGTCCGAGCATAAAAAAATTTAATTGACGCTGGAAAGCTTGCACCATGACTGCTCATGTTGATCTTCTCTGAGTTATCAAATCAAGTTCCTGAGCTAGCCATGCCTAGCACATCTGCACCCCAATCTATGTACGTGTACCCCGAATCCCAACAAGCAAGCACGTCTTCCCCTTCATCTTTGGCTATAGAAGTCAATGATATGAAAAATTTGTTGAGATCTTTCTCAAATGAAAATATTAATTTGAAAAGATCCCAAATCCCCCCGGCTAGACCTCCCTTCCAACAAAATTTCCAAGGGAATAGACCCACATATCAGCAAAACCAATATGCTAACAACCAAGCTTCCTCAAGTCAGTCGAATGGCCAGATAGTTCCAGTGTCCAATCCTTTGCAAACTGTCTATCCTGACACCAATATAGAGTTGACCGTAGGATAGAATAATCTAGCAGATGACACCAATTCTTGGTGTTTCCCATGTAACAATGCCCACACCCCAAGAAACTGTCTGAAAGGCAATTTACAACAAAAAATTGCAGATCAGCGAAGTCAAGGTGTTGCCTTGGATGATTTGGTTTATGCTTCCCCTGGCATGGACAATGCAGCTCTCATAGCACATATGCAAGGTATGTCAATAGAATAGGAAACATAGATAGCTCCAGACCATGATTTATTCTCTTGGATGGAGGATGAGGACATTGTACTCACAAATAAAACAATTGCATCAAGCTCGAGAACTCCTCAAGTGCAGTAAGATTACAACCTCTGGTCAAAAAGACATTTTATGAGAGAGAATGTAGGCATGCAAGGGAGTTTCATCTCAGATAAAGTTCCTGAACAACCCGCGGTTGTTACCGCATACCCGAGAAAGGATTTTATTCCCTATAAGTTGAGAGAAGCAAAAACATCAGTGCCATCAGTATTGGACATGGTGGAGCAACTAAAGAAATCCTGGACTAATGTCTCCTTATGGGATCTCCTTAGCATCCCAAAGAAAAAGAATCGGTTAAAAGAAGATTTGGTAGAGGTGGAGAGACCCGTCTGATAAGAATGTTGCTAGTTCTTTGCAGGCTAATGAGGAAAGATTTACGACCCTCGCAGCACAATCACACTCATCGACAATGTTGATAGATGAGGCCGCACCACCTAGATCCCAAGTGGAAGGTAAGCCTAAACCAAACCATTTCTATTTTACTTTCATAGTAGGATATAAGATATTACATAATTATACGATAGATTTCGGTGCTAGCACTACCGTCATGCCTAAGCAAATTGCTAAGGTTTTGAACATCAAATATGAGCCTCTAAGTAGAGGTGTCATTCAACTAGATGGAAATAAAGTCCAGACTATGGGTCTTATTAAAAGTATTCCACTGACATTGTTCGTGTGTCCTAGTGTCACCGTGTCCCAAGCAGTAGTAGTCATTGACATCTCACCTATTTTCAGCCTCTGCCTCTCCCAAGAATTTATCGCCAAGATAGGAGGTTACTTATCTTTAGATTGGTCCCACATCATCCTCCAAACCCAACATGGTGCTAAGCTCAAAATTATTTCAGAACCCCTAAACACTGAGCATGTAGTTGATCAGGCTATGATCAATTTTGAGGAGAGAAAAATGGTAGAACTTCTAGAGGATGAAGAGGTGACCAGAGATATTACACTAGAGCAAGAAGTTTTCCTCAATGAATTTATAAATTCTGATCCATATTCCAATTACCATGCCATAGGTCTTGGTACCTACTGTATTTTTTATGAGGATCAAATTATCCCAAACCTAACTAAGGGTCCACTAACCAAGGAGGAGTTGTCTTCTGTGCTCTGGACCTTGCACTTTAATGGTGCAAGATGCAAGGTAGGTTCAGGCGTTGGAATTTTCCTTACTTCGCCTTCTAGTGAACAAATCCTGAGATCTTTTTGCCTATAGTTTGCTTGCTCTAACAATGAAATAGAATATGAAGGGTTGATCCAAGGCCTAAGTTTAGAAGAAAGGATGGGAATAAAATAGCTGAAAGTTATGGGTGATTCTGATCTGATAGTGCACCAAGTCTAAGGAATCTCAAGTTTTAAGCACGTCTGTATGAGGTTCTACCACCATATGACATGGGATTTGATTGAAAGCTTTGTTGCTTTAAACATCCAGAGGATTCATTAAAAGACAAATGCATCAGCTAATCGGATGGCCACTATTGGGTCGCAATTCAACCATGTTGTGGATTTGTTCACCAACCCTCAGGTGGTCCACGTGATCATTCGACCAGCTATTCCACACAATGACACCCACTGGCAAGTTTTTGAGAGTGATGAGAAAATTGCCTTGTTCATTCAAAACTCTGGACAACTTGCTGATCAAATGCAGTCTAAAGTAAAGGAGGCTTATGAGGATCAAATAATTCAATTAAAATCCAACAAGATCCCAAATGGATTGATTACCCTAGAGAATTTATTTGACCATGATGATGCTAAATGACAAACGAAAATTCACGCTCAATAAAGGTAACTACACTGAAATGTCAGTAGGGAATGGGAGAACACTTAAGGTTAGAAAAGGAGTTCCCCCAGAAGACTGAGAAACGCAGGCTCGATAATGTGATGAATACGTGGGTGTGCTAGCATGGTCATATGAGGATTTGAAAGGTTATGATTCTAATATCGTTCAACACACCATTGAGCTTGCCGATGGGGCCAAGCCAGTTCGATAGAAGCAGAGACATTTCAATCCGAAGATTGAGGTTCCCATGGCACAAGAACTGAAGAAATTGATAAAGTTTGAAATTGTCTACCCCATCAAGCATAGTACATGGGTATCAAATTTGGTACCAGTCAGAAAGAAGAATGGGGATATCCGGTTCTGTGTGGACTTTCATGACTTGAACCAAGCTTTTCTAAAAGATCATTACCCTTTGCCACCAATGGAATAGTTGTTAAGCACTATGGCAAGGTTAGATATGTTTTTGATGCTGGATGGATTCTCAAGTTATAACCAAGTGTTGGTAAAGCCAGAAGAGAAACATAAGACCACCTTCACAACCAAATGGGGAATATCTGCTTACCAGAAAATGTTGTTTGGATTGTCAAACATAGGTGCCACTTTTCAGAGGGCTATGGATGTGGCTTTTAAGGAGTTGATTAATAAAATCATCCTAATCTACTTGGATGACTTGATGATGTTTTCAAAGCATAAAGAAGATCATTTCGATCATCTCGAGCTATTTTTCCATAAGTGTTTGGAATTCAACATTTCATTGAACCCAAAGAAATGCATCTTTGGGGTCCCGCAAGGGAGATTATTGGGACACGTAGTGTCAAAAGAAGGAGTCTCCATCGATCTAGATTGAGTGAATGCAATAAAAGATCTTCCTCTTCCCGTCAACAAGAAGGGTGTTCAGTCCTTCCTAGGCAAGGTCAACTTTGTTAGCCATTTCATCTCAAACTTTGTTGGAATGGTGAGGCCTCTCATGCTAATGTTTAAAAGGGAAATACATTTTAAATGGACTCCTAAAGAAAAAGAGGCATTTGAGAAAATCAAAGATGCCATCTCTTCCGCTCCAGTACTCTCAAACCCTGAAATGTCTAGGGATTTCATAATGTATGTTTTCTCTAGAAATTATAGCATTGTTGTGGTACTAACACATAAAGATGAAGGTAAAAAAGTTGAGCATCCCATAGCCTTTCATTCCAAAACTCTAAAGGAGCATGAGGCTAAATATAACTTTGTTGAAAAAAAAGCACTGACCATTGTCAAAAGCCTCAAAGTTCAAGCATTTCACTGCCTATAATAAGACTACTGTGTATGTCGCTCATCCTTTAGTCGAGGAATATATAATGGAGGGTGGCATTAGAGAGAAAAGGGAAAACTAGATTACCCACGAAAAAGGCCTTTGCTAATAAGGTAATCCACTAAGGTCTTAGAATATGATATTGATGTCATGCCCACTAAGGTAATCCATGAAAGAGGCCTTTGCAAATATATAGCACAAGAGTTTGACCCTTGAGAAGCCGAGACTACTACGAAGGAGGTTATGATGTTCGCCTCTAAGAGAATGGAAGCAGTTGGATCGAGAACTGAAAACACTTCACAGAGACTAGAATCTTCCCAGCTGACATCTCTCCTAAAAAGAGGAGATTCTATAGGATGCAAAATAGAGCTTTTTGCCTTGTTGAAGGAGTGATTTTTAAAAGGAATTTTGATGCAATTCTATTCTGCTGCATAGACCAGGATGAAGCCCATAAAATCTTACACGAATTCCATCATGGCCTTTCAGGGGGTCATTTTTCAGCGCAAACCACCATCATCAAAATTACCCATGCTAGGTATTTCTAGCCCTTGATGTTTAAAGACACACATTCTTTGGTAAGAGAATGCAAGGAGTGTTAATACTATAGTGGTAGGCTCAAGAAGACAACATTGTCACTCAGGCCAAGAATGGTGGAAGAATGCTTTGATCAATGGGGTTTGGATTTCATAAGGATGATTAATCCACCTAGCTTAGTCAAACACAAGTGGATCCTTACTGCCATTGACTACTTCACCAAATGATTTGAGGTTGTACCCCTAAGGAATTCATCAAAAATAGAAATATTAGCATTTTTGGAGGAGCTAGTATGTCGGTATGGTCCGCCAAAGACATTAATATCGAATAATGTACGTGCATTCATGAGCTCCCATGTAACCCAATTTTCTCTCCACCAAGGTATATATCTGAAGACTTCCTTGAATTATTACCCTTAAGGAAATGGCCTAGCTGAATCTAGCAA
Source organism: Cryptomeria japonica (assembly GCF_030272615.1). Taxonomy (NCBI): domain Eukaryota; kingdom Viridiplantae; phylum Streptophyta; class Pinopsida; order Cupressales; family Cupressaceae; genus Cryptomeria; species Cryptomeria japonica. Next base: position 144,604,510 of record NC_081410.1, read on the forward strand.
TAAGAACCTCATAAGCCTCATTAAAAGAATGGGGTCTGAACACAAAAGGGAGTGGCATCACCACTTGAGAAGTGCTTTATGGGCAGACCAGATCATGCCTAAGCATATTTTTAAGAACTCTCCATACAGGTTGGTCTACGACAAAGACACCTTATTCTTCATGTCTTTGTAGATCCCTTCTTTGTAGCTCCTCAAGTCCATTGAGGTGGCCGAAAACGAGCCCATGGAGGTAAGGATGGCAGAACTTATGGATCTAGAAGAAGCAAGGGAAGCGACATTCTTCCAACAAACTATCAAGAGGTGGTTTGATAACAAGAAGAGTTCTGACCTAGAGCTCAAATCGAGCAATCTTGTTTTAAAATATAATGAGAGGGTGGCGAGGCCAGGTCAACATGCTAAGTTTGATGGTTTATGGGAGGGACCCTTCTGTTTCACGAATTGCAAGGGGTTTAGGGGTTTAATGAATTTGACCTCGAGTATATGCAAGGGTAATCTCTCAAAATACCGGCTAACAGGTTTCATCTTAAACCTTTCTATTAAAGATTAGTTCCCCCAATGTAAATAATGTATTTTAGTGTGCCTTATTTATTTAATTATGTTTCTTCATGCATTGTAAGGAAAAGAAGTAAATCATAAGATACATCATAAACAAGCAAAAGATTCATTATATTATATATATCAGTATCTTTATACAATGCTTAAAAAGGTTTGCAACCTATATATTCCAAGTAGCAGGGTGGCAGATCTTAATAGCAAGCTGGCAGTCTTTCAGTTGTCTTCCTCATCCTCATCCTCATTCATGAGAAATTTTGAGTCATTATCTTCATCATCATCATCTCCCATCCACTCATGGCCAGAGTCACTGTCAGATTCTTGAGATATCGACACAAGCACTAGGTTCGGAAGAATATGCAACGTCAGGATCCGCGAGAAGATGTAGTTGTGGAACTCAGTATACCATGCTATGCTGACCAAAGTGGGCACTATTAGATGGACTTTGAGGAGGAACTTTGCAATGTTCTCTAAGAATAGGTGATGAGTGGACAATGACATACTCTTTAAGCCACCAATAAGTAGATACCGGGTCACCTCCTCTCCAAGGGTGATGAAATGCTACAAGTCTAAGGCCAAGGGGAAACCTCTGAAAGGGACAAAGTATTCCGTGATATCCTTTAGGCCGCCCAGATATTTTGATGGGAAGAGCATCTTGATCAGTTTTTTCATTAGGTAGTCGCCTATCCTAGCATCCATAATGAAGCCACGAAGTGGGAGAAAATATTGGTGTTGACATGATATTTGTCAACATCATCAATAAAATCTTCCCTGAGCACCCATTTAATTGTAGCAGTGATCAACAGATTTTTTTTGCCACGTCATTCCTTGCAACCTCTAGTCTGAAAAGTTGCCAAGAAAAGCAACTTGTGCCTTGTTGTTGGTAAGCTTGATGAGAGTATCCATAACTCAAGCAACTTTGTCATTGAGCTAACTTCTGCGCAAAGGAATGTCTGAAAAGACATATTTATAGCTGATCTCCAGCTCTGAGTAATAAAATAAAATTAAGAGCCAATGCTCTCGATATTTGATGTGGTTGTCCTTTCTCATTACTTGCACAAGTGAATGGAGTCAAGATTGAAGGTTGTGTATGTCATGTCCAGAGCCTCGAAAAGAAAAATAATAGTTTCAGATGCCATGCATATTTTAGAGTACGTCGTACCTTAACCCAATAGTCCGCAGGTCTATTTTGACTCATGCGAGCATCGTTGGTTGTGTATTTTCTCTTAAATAAGGAGATATGTCTGGACAAGTTGATAATCTCTCATGGATTGGAATGACGACATAGTGGGCTAATGTCTTTTCAAAAATGCAAGTGGCGGCACATCTTCCCATTTTAGCATTAATGTTCCCTGGAAAATGAAGTAGCATATGTGTCGATAGATTCCTATCATGAATGCTTCATTTTCACGTAAAAATATAGGCATGCGATACATTTAAGGAAGAGAGCTTAAAAAGTGCATGTCATATTTGTAGTTTGCATTCCCAGTGCCAAAAATTATAGTGTCAGAAAAACTCGCCTGTAAAAATGGAGATTAATACCATAGCCTCAAATCCTTCCCAGGGTGAAATGTGGGTGGACATATACAAGGAAATTTCATACTCATCCCACGCCATGCCCCCCAAGCCAGAATATCCCAAAACCAAACCCAAATCAAACACAGTAACCCGTGATTCCATGGAGGTGATTGATTCCTGGTGCAGGAGCACCCAAGACAAGATTGCCCACCATGAGGCCATAATGAAGATTTATGAGATAATTAATTCTATGAGGTTAAAATGACCATTTGATATTTTAAACATGGATAATAATGCCATTTGGAGTCATCAAACTCATGTAATGAGTCATTTTGTAATAAGTTGTCAAAATTGCCATGTTGGGCAAATAATGTCAAAATGAGTAATGTAATGGGGTTCAATGGGTAGAATAGGTTTTTAATGAGAATTTTAAGTTTCATAAGGTCTTGTGTGACCATATTAATGTAATAAAGTTTATTAGAAAGTGTCAAGATGCAAAAAGGTTAAAAACTTGTCAATTGACAACTAAAAGTGTCAATTTGACAATAAATTAAAGTTGTAAACACCCAAAAGTGGTTGTATGGGTGGTTAAGAGTTGGTTTTAGGTTTCCATGAAGGGAAGAGGTTTAAATATGTTTGTAATGATCCAAAATGAAGGGATTGAGGGTTGGATTTTCTTGGCATTGTAAGAGTTTGGGGTTTGGCAATAAAATACAAGGTTTTCCTTGCAATTTTGGTCTAAAATCTGCACTTTATTGGTCTAAAACTCTTTTTCTTTGCTTCATTTTTTATTGAAAATGCATTTTGAAATGTAGCAGAGTGTTTGTACTATCATTTGATACTATTATTGAATTTTTAACATTCAAATCTGATATACTTTCATTGGCTCTCCTAAAATCTGTTGTTGGTGATTGTTTTAGGGAAGTTTTGAGAGTCACAATGCAAATGTGACCCATTCCACTTTATGTGCTTGTTATTTCTTGTGTAATGGGTCAATAATGATGTATATTATTGTCTAATAATAGGTTTAAGTGTGGGGAATAACGTGGAGATGAAGTGTTGATTCCCTAGGGTAAGAGTTTGAGTGAGGAAAAGCATGAATATGGAGGCATGAGTATAGCAGCAGAAGAAGTAGCTTAGAAAGGTGGTGTTTTTATGATGGAATATGTCTGTGGGGGTTTAATACAAGGTGAAATGACCCTTGGTTGAGTCTAGAAGTGAATGGAGGAGTGGTTTTGAGAAATCCCTAGGGTAGAAGGCCTAAAAATGGGGGTTTAGTATCTGTAAGGAAAGCACAGTATGAAAATGCCTTCCTAATGTCAATTAACAGGGAAGATCATGCAAGATTGTAGTTTAAATTTTTTATAGAATGTTAAGAATAACATAGAAAAAACACATAGAATCAACATAGAGACAAAACACCAAGAATTACGTGGGAAAACCCTTTCGGGAAAAAACACACCACTAACAATTGAAACACTTTATTTCCAGTAAATGAATTTACAATAAAGTTTTAGTCTGCAACTACAACTATTCGTTCTCAGATTCTCACAAGTTGGACACTATAATCGACTCACGCTATCAGTTACACCATAGTTATCCAATGACTACATATATCAGATTATCGACAGTTTATCTAAGTAACTAGACCAATGGTTTGAGTATAACTGTCTGCGTCAGTCTACATTCATGAGAAACTCAATATCCCACATGCACCAGGAAGTTGGGTTGGTTCATATTCATATACATCGACAAGAACATCTTCAGTGTCCAAGTGTTAACCTTTTGGACTTCGGTTTGAGCATACACCCGTAGTCAGTCTCTACTCCATTGGCAATCGAAAATACCACAAAAGCATTGCTTCGGTCTCCCGATGAACCAATGACTCCACTAATGCAGCTCCACCACATGGAACTCTGTATTTGGCTCTAGAGTCCCTGACCTACCACCTTTGTACAACCTCATTAACCACCCAGAATGAAGCTCTTCTTTGTCGTTGGGTCGCGATGGATATTCTAACGAGCAGTTTCCCATCGCAACCTAGTGACCACCGTTGGATCTTCTGCAATTGTCGTCTGATCATCATCGATCTGCTCGACCTTTAACTTGCATTAGTTTCTCTCTTGCTGGGTTCCACTACTTGGTCACCATGTTGCGAGGGATAACATTTCAGGTGCCTCGCAACCTCTATACAGCGACACCCGTTGATAGCCTCAGAATTTTACTCCATCATTGATCTTCCTCGGATCTGCTGTTGGATCTTCTTGATTTTCTCACTGACAGATGATCACAAGAAGAGGGTTCCATCAGCCCATCGGCAAGAGCCACACTGACAACTGTTCCATCGGGATAGGTTACTCTGATCACTCTGAACACAAGTCAAGTTAATTCGAGGCACATTTCCAACAAAATCCCACTTGATGAGGAATTCACTGGACCGATTACCATTCCAAACGTTATTGAGAAACATGGGTATAAAGACCCATAGAATTAGAACACCACCTGAACTTGTGAGTTCTCATAGGTTTCGTCAAGGCGTCTACAACATTTTTGAGAGTGTCTACCTTGTTAAGAATAACATTTCCATCTTCCACCATGTCACGAACAAAGTGATACTGAACATCAATATGCTTCGATCTGGCATGGAAAGTAGGGTTCTTTGCCAAACATATGACACTCTAACTGTCACTCCAAATTTCAACCTGCCCTACATCAAAACCAATATCTGAACTCAAACACCTAAGTCAGACAACTTCTTTACAAGCATGTGTGGTCGCCATGTATTCTGCCTTTGTAGTGGACAAAGCGACTATAGGTTGTCGTTTGCTCATCCAGCTAGTTGCTCCACCATTCATGACAAAAACATATCCACTGGTGGATCTTCTGTTGTCTATGTCTCCTGCCCAATCAGAATCCACAAAACCACATACACTCAGAGTTTTGTTTGAATCACCAAAATGACCATGATAGCACAAAGAAAAATATGAAGTTCCCTTCAGATATCTAAACACCCTCTTTACAACATCCCAATGCAGCCTTCCTAGATTTGACATAAACCTTCTCAGTACTCCCACTGGTTGGGCAATGTCTGGTCTTGTACAGACCATAGCATACATCAAGCCACCAATACAACTTGCATAAGGGATGTTCTTCATGTTAGAAATCTCTTTTGGAGATTTCAGACTGTCAAGCACAAAGAACTTAGTTCCCTGCAAGATGGGAACAACCTGTGATTTACAGTCAGACTTATGAAACCTGTCAAGAATATTGGTTATATATTTTCTCTGGTTGAGCCAAAGTTTCCTCTTAGATCTATCCCTTTTGATCTCCATTCCCAGAATGTAATTTGCTGCTCCTAAGTCCTTCATTTCAAATTTCATAGATAAATGATATTTTAAATCTGAGATCATACCTTTTGTATTTCCTATGGACAACATGTCGTCTACATATAAAGCTATGATAAGAATCCTATCACCTTCAGTTTTGTAGTAAACACAATGATTATCTTTTGATCTCACAAATCCCAAGGACAAAAAAAACGTATCATACTTTTGATACCACATTCTGGGAGACTGTTTCAAACCATACATAGATTTCTTGAGTCTGCATACCAAATGTTCTTTACCTTTTTCCACAAAGTGCTCAGGCTGAGACATATAAATTTCTTCTTCAAGATTACCATGAAGAAACAATGTCTTCACATCCATTTGCTCAATCTCCCAATCATATGCTACTGCAAGTGACAAGAGAAATCTAATAGATGTCAACTTAGCCATAGGAGAAAAGATCTCTCCATAGTCAATACCTTCCTTTTGAGAATACCCCTTTGCAACCAATCTTGCTTTGTACTTGTCAATGCTGCCATTTGGACCATACTTATTTTTGAACACCAACTTACAACCTACAAGATTTCTTCCTTTAGGCAATATTACCAAATCCCAAGTTCCATTTTTATCCAATGATGAGATTTCATCATTCATGGCTTCCAACCAGGAATCTGAATTAGGCATTTTAATAGCTTCTTTGATAGTCCTAGGTTGATCAATTGTTGGCATTGATAAGTCGGTGTATTGACATGTTTTTATCAGGACTTTTAGGTTTTTTTGGTATCTTTTGGGTTGCATTATGATAGTAAAATATTGTTCATTGACTATATGTAATCCATGTTTTAAAAACCGAACTTAAGAAACCATGTTTGAACCTTGCCAATTTCTTCCTGCAGCCATGCCAATTTATTCCTGCAGCCAAATGGTTTGTCTCTGTGATATGCGGATTATTTAGGATGATTTCATATGTGAGTTAATGAATGTATTAGTTAAAGTAAAATACATATGCGTGTCCTTGTATATTGTTTCTATTTTAGTGCAAGTAATAATTGATGTTGCAGTGAAGAATTCTCTTCCGCGCCTAAGGATTGGATAATCACGCCAGAGAACTGGAGGTCAAATTGAAGGAGATTCAAGCGAGCGCGATCTATGGCATAATTGGAGTAGTTGTACTTCACCATGGGAGTTTAACTCCAGTGCATGTTTAATCTGTAAAATATCTCTTTGGTGTGCAAGGACTGTGGTTCGGTTACAGATCCACAATTCCTACAACCAAGCTCTCTGTTATCCCCTTCATCTAGCAGTGATCCGCCTTTTCTTCTAGGCGTAATTGTAGTTATCCATTGTTGTTTGTCTTTTCTATTTAATAAGCTCTCCCTTCTTTTCTGAGTGTTAGATAGAATGGAAAAGGATTGAGCAGTTTTTGTCACGTATTCTAGATTTTCATCTTTTGGATATGTAATTATCTTTCAGGAAGAAATGAATAAAAACATGTTATTCTGATCTGTTAAGAGTTCTTTACTGAGAGTTTGATATCACTCAAAGGGGGCCCTCTTGGTGAGTGATCCCGTGTTTATGATTATTGAAGTTAGTTTTTACTTAGTTGTAGTAGAAGTTCATGACTGGTATGTTCCTGCAACCACTGGAAATAGATCCTTTGACTGTTCCTGCAGCCAAGGCAGAACGTTGTTATTCCTGTTATTTCCATTAATTCATTTCAGCAAAATTTTGAAAAGCTTTCATTTAGTCTTTCTGATTTTTATTCCTACCTTTCTTCCAGTAATTGAGAATAATCATTCAAGGAGCTTAGTGCATATATCTTGCAGACCCATTTCAAGTTTTACGTTCCTGGATTGACAACTAAATGAACACCAACCATGAGAATAGTAAACTCTACCATATGAATATCCAAACTTCGGGTTGAGATTTCAATTAGAGATATTATTGTTATTAATGTTGGGGTAGACATTTTTGGTGCCGTTGCCGGGGATGGTGTCAAGCTAAGAGCCTTTTATGATTGTTTTAGTTTTTAGTTAATGTTTGGATTTCATGAATTTGCATGTATAATTGAAGAAGAGATGCCAGAGGTAGATTTTTACCCACTCATACTACCCAAGCAGAAGATAGTTCTTCATATATAAACCCTTTTTCTGAGTTGTATCAAGTCCCACAAAATTTGAATCACCTTGAATCTAAATTTATAGGAGATAGTCTTCAGCTCCACTTTGGCCCGCAAGAAGAAGAGTTGCCTATTGTAATAACCCCCACAAGTCCAATGCAAGGGAACCCACCCCCTGGTGGAAATAATCCACCACCACCACCTGGTCCAACATTTGAGTTTCCCATCTCTGACTAGCATGATAATGCTAACCTCAAGAACATTCCAGCATCTTCACTACCCAAGTTCTATGAGTTGGTCACAAAGGACCCTGATACATTTCTGTTTGAGTTTGATGTTCTCTGTAGGAGTTTTGACTATACTACAGATGCCCATAGACTCAAAATTTTTCTAGCCACTTTGAAGGAGTCATCCTTGAGATGGTTTATGAGTTTGGGTAGTAGCACAATCAATACATGGGATGAGATGAAACGGTTGTTTCTTGCAAAATATAAAGATTACTGTAGAGGCACTAATCGGCATGGGGATGACATCTTTAGGATGACACAAACTGCAGATGAGAGCCTTGAGGATTATCTGGAAAGGTTTTTGTTTAGTGTCAAGAAGTCCAAGCATAGTACCTTGAATGAAGATTCCCTCAAATTGATATTCTTGAGGGGTATCAGTGATGAATGCACTGATTCCTTAGATCTCATGGGGGGGGTGACATTACACAATCTACTTGGGCTGAAATTGAACAAATTTGCAAGAAATATTTCAGATCCACTTCTAAGAAGAATAGGAGATTTAAGCCAGGAGCACCATCATCATCATCTGGAAATGGAGTTTCTAGGTTGGAACTTAGTCATTTGTTAAAATATTTCAAAGATGAAATTATAAATAATATGGCTACTCAGTTGGATACATTGGCAACTAAGAAGAAGCATGAGGAAGCTAATGCATTCCTTGCAGAATTCTGTCCTCATTGTAAGCAGCAGAAGAAAGATTGTAGATGTAAGATGGTTGCAAATGTTGAAGTACCTGATTTCAAACCAATTCAAGGGGAGGATGAACAAGTCTTCTATGTTGCTTAGAGAAGACCAAATTTTCCAAGACAAGGTATGCCACCTGATCCACTTTCCTTTTTTAGTTATAGTGGTAGTTCTTATGCACCAAATAACCAATGGCAACCATAGTATTCTCAAAATTTTGGTAATTATCCACATTGGTATGGATCACAAGGCCAAGGACAACAATTTGCTAATCAAATGCCCCAGTGGCAGCAGCCACAAGGAAACTGGTATCCACCTCAGGGTGCAGGGAACCAGTTTCAAGGGAATTGGCAACCTAACTCTCAATGGAGGGGAAACCCATCGTGGTCATCCCAATCTTCTGGATATTAGCCTCCTAATCAGTAGCCACAACCTCTTGCTTTAATGCCACCTCCTGTAGCCACAACACCACCTCCAAAGCCAACACAGCTACCTACTCAACCATTGCCTAATCCAAATATTAAATCTCAGCAACAACAACAAGCTTATTTAGATAATGCTAACCAATACCCAGCCTATTATTTATCACTAGAAGATATTCACCTCCGATCTGGAACAACACTGCCCAGTCCCTCTCATCTAGTTATTACTGAAGTACTAGAAGAGCAGCCAACCTTTGATCCTAATGATGTAATACCTCAGAATCAAATATTACCACCATTTCCCCAAAGATTGTCTGACAAAGAAGTTTCAACTGAACAGCAACAAAGCTTTGATATTCTTGACCAACTGAAGCACATATGTGTTAAAATTACATTGCTGCAAGCAATAAGGATGTTCCAATATATGGTAAGGCATTGAGAGAGGCATGCCTAAAGAAACCTGGCAGAAAGAAAAAGGATCCACAAACAGTTCATGTTATGGGTCAATTAGCTAATATTATGTTGGGAAAAGTTGCTATTCCAAAATATTCTGATCCAGGCAGTCCTGTTGTGACTATAGTCATTAATGGCAGTCAAATAAAGAATGTTTTAATTGATCTAGGAGCAGCCATAAATGTAATGACAAGGGAAGTAATGAAACATCTTGAGATAGATAGTTTAAGGGCTACACCTATAGTTCTTCAACTTGCTGATGGCTCTGCAGTAAGACCTGATGGTATAATAGAAGATATAGTGGTCATACTAGATTACTGGGAATACCCTGCAGACTTTATGATTTTATCCCCAAAAGCAACATTGGGGGGATACCCAGTCATTTTGGGAAGACCATGGCTTGCCACAGCAGATGCATATATTGGGTGTAGATCAGGAGACATGACTATCTCAGATGGTAGTTCCACAAAAACATTGGCTTTGTATTCCCCTGCACAACCTCAGCTTGAGCAGCAGCAGGCTGTTTGGCCTATTTTGGGAGAGGAATCTAAAGAGATAGACTCTATTAGTCATCTTATGATGATTAATCGAGTACCACTCATGCAGTGATATGATGAGGAATCAATCTTTTATAAGGTTCTGACAAATGAATTAATAGAAGACAGAGAATTGCAAGAACTAGTTCCGAATATTGTAGGATTGGACTTTCCTGCAGCCACTGATATTTTGCACACTTTGTTGCCACAGGAGTTGTCATATTCTCATGTTTCTGATATAAATCAGATTGATCTTACTGTCAAGATAGAGGTTGTATTGAATAAATATTTGAACATCAACAAGAATATAGTAGATATTCAGAAGGATAGCTTGGTAGACTTGCTAAAACTCCATATAAATGCCTTTGCATGGGATTACAAGGATATGAATGGAATTGATCCAGCAGTTTGTACACATTGCATTTATATAAAGGATGCGTGTTGTCCCCTTAGACAACCTCAAAGAAGAGTCAATCTTGCCCTAAAAGAGATAGTTAAAGAAGAATTGCAGAAATTGTTGAAGGTTGGATTTATTTATCCCATTTCTGATAGTCAATGGGTATCACCTTTGGTGATAGTTCCTAAAAAAAGGAGGCAAATGGAGAGTATGTGTTGATTATAGAGCCTTGAACTTAGCCATAAGGAAGGATCATTTTCCACTACCCTTTGTAGATCAGGTATTGGATTCTCTTGCTGGTAAGAAATATTTTTCATTTTTGGATGGATTCAATGGCTATAATCAAATACAAATAGCCCCTGAGGACTAGGAGAAAACAATATTTACTTGTCCATGGGGCACTTATGCATATTCCGTTCTTCCTTTTGGGTTGTGTAATGCTCCAGCCACTTTTCAAAGGGCAGTCATCAGTATTTTTTCTGATATTTCTCAAGACATAATGGAGATTTACATGGATGACTTTACAACCTATGGTTCTGAATTTGATCAGGCATTGGATAATTTGAAGAAAGTTTTGCAGCGGTGTGAAGACTACAACTTGTCTCTAAACAGTGAAAAGTGTTTTATAATGATGGAAGAAGGAATAGTCCTTGGTCATCATATATCTGTACAAGGTATACAAGTGGATCAAGCAAAAATTGAGGTTATTCAGCAAATTAATGACCCTGTGAAGCAGAAAGATGTGAGAAGTTTTCTTGGCCATGCTGGATACTACAAAAGGTTCATTAAAGATTTCAGCAAAATTGCAAGTCCCTTATATACACTGCTTACTAAAGATGTAGAATTTAAATGGACCTCAGCATGCAATGAAGCTTTTTTAAAGCTTAAGCATGCTTTGACTCAGGAACCAGTTCTCAAAGGACCTAATTGGTCTCTACCACTTCAAATCCATACTGATGCATCTGATTATGCTATAGGAGCAGTGTTAGGACAGAAAGTTGACAAGTTGGAAAATGCCATATATTATATCAGTAAGAATTTGCAAGGACCTGAATTGAATTATACAGTTACTAAAAAAGAAATGCTACCTATTATATATGCCCTTAACAAGTTTAGACACTATATTACAGGGTATCCAATATTTGTGCTTACAGATCATACTGCAATTAGATATCTAATGAATAAGCCATCAATCACCGGTAGACTGGCTCGTTGGTTATTGTTGATGCAGGAATTTGATATCACAATTGTTGATAAGCTAGGGAAGTCTAATGTTGTTGCAGATTATCTTTCACGACTTCAATTGCAGGAAGACTCTATAATGATAGATGACACTTTTCCAAATGAGCATTTGTTTCTCATACAGGCTCATATACCTTGGTATGCTAATATTGCCAACTATTTAGCTGCAGCTAAGATGCCAATTTCTTTTTCTCCTAAGGAAAGAAGGTTGTTAGTTGAAAAAAGTTTTAATTTTTCATGGATTGTTGATTGTCTATTCTATACTGGACCTAATCAAGTTATGTGAAGATGTGTCAGAGAAGATGAAACATATGACATCTTGCATGCATGTCATGATGAACCATGTGGAGGTCATTTTGCTGCCAAAAGGATAACATTGAAAATACTCAATACTGGTTATTATTGGCCTACACTACACAAGGTTGCAGCTCAGTACACAAGGAAGTGTGATAGGTGTCAGCGAATGGGCAGACCTACAAAATCTGATGAAATGCCTCTATATCCTCAAATATCTGTAACACCATTTGATAAATAGGGATTATATTTTGTTGGCCGCATTGATCCACCTTCTAATGGTAAATCTTATATCTTGGTATGTACAGACTATGTGACAAAATGGGTAGAAGATAAAGCTATGCAACATGCAAGAGATAATAAGGTAGCTGAGTTTCTATATGAGGAAATATTTACAAGGTATGGAGTACCTAGGGAAATTGTCTCAGATCAAGGACCTCAATTTACATCAACATTGATAAAAGCTTTTGTCAATGAATATAATATAAGACACCGAAAATCTACTCCATACCATCCATAGTCTAATGGTCAAGTAGAGGTTACCAACAGAGAACTTGAGGGTATTCTTACAAAAATAGTGTCTATCTACAAGAAAGATTGGTCTAATCGGCTTTCAGAGGCAATTTGGGCATATAGAACAACCTGGAAAACACCAATTGGATTCACACCTTTTGAGATGGTCTATGGCAAAACAACAATGATGCCTATTGAATTTGAGCATAAAACCTTGAGAACAGCCCTACAACTGAATACGACATTATCTGAAGCACAAAAGAAATGCATTCAACAATTAAATATTAAATGCTTTAGATGAATGGAGAAAAATAGTTGTTCAATAGATAGAGTTGATTCAAAACCAAAGAGCCAGATGGCATGATAAGTATATCAGAGAAAAGAAATTCAAAGTTGGTGATTGGGCACTCTTGTATGATTCCAGATATAAGGATGCTCAGGGAAAACTCCAAACAAGGTGGTTGGGTCCTTATGAGATAGAAGAAGTTTTTCATAATGGAGCAGTTCGGTTGTCCACCATAATGCTGTTAGATTCAAACTTTTAGTGAATGGACACCGACTATGCCTTTATCAAAAGCCGGCTACCAGAGAAGAGTTTCTGTAGCAGTTTGCTCCTCAAAAAGAAGCACAAGTTCCTGCAGCAACTGGTGATATTCCTGTAGTAACTGATAATGATTCGGTAACAATTCATGAGCTTTCTGTTGCACTTGGGCATGTTAATAAAGGTGATGTTCCTGCAACTTTTGTAGTGAACTTAATTACCGTATCATAATCAAATATTTCCATGAGAAATATTGTTCTCCGTACATAAGTTCCATCCACTACATTCCATCCCACTTTCTTATCTATCACTTCATTTCATTTCGCCATCATTTTCACCCAATTGCAGGTACGTGTATATTGTACTTTATTTTAATTTTGCATTTATTAGTTCATTATGACTTTAATCCTATTTTAATCCGCTTCAAACCCGACATCTTATCAGCCTGTGTGGACACGTTCTAGGTTAAGTTGGGGGGGTACTTTATGGTCCTTTTTCCCAGTAAGATATATTATCCCGAACTGATTTCCTAACTGACATTACTTATGATGATTATTAGTTCACGCGAGTGAATAATAAGTTTTGCTGCCTAATTTTAGATATGTAGATTTTAGCTTTTGGGAATCTTTCAAACATTTTGGTGAAGCTACGGAAGTAGTAGAGTAAAAGATGGGAGGTGATCTAATTTGCCATGAACCGACTGTACATGAAGGGTTGCTGCAGGATGTTGTCTGTGTGCACTATTTCCAAAACCACAGCTGGCTGGAGTATTTCTTGAAGATTAGGGATTTCAATGACGAAATAGCTGCAAAATTTATGCATTCTTTTGACGAAGGAGAAGCTACAGTTAAGGGGTTGAGGGTAATTGCTATAGAGCAGAGAATTGCAGAGGTCATAGGGTTGCTATAGGAAGGAGAACTCTTTCCAGAATCGAAGGATGCAAGGAGTGCCAGGGCAGAGTTCACAATTCCTCAGACACACCCTTAATGGTAGATAGGCAAGGAACTAGAAGGGTTTCTTTGCCAGCACACTGGCCTCAGGTAGCTCTATATATCATGAAGTATATCACCTGTGAAGGATGGTATTCAAATCTCCACTCACCTCACTTCAAGCTACTCAGTCATCTACGTCATAACCGGCGAGTTAATGTCCCAAATTTCTTGTATCATCTCATTTCTATAAGTGCTAAGGAGACTAAAAAATATGGCAATCGCTCTATTAGCCATCACGGACTGGTGAAGTTGCTAATACAACAGTTCCTGAGAGATTTTTCACAGATGGAATGGGGTGTGTTTGAAGATATTCTGCAATTTAGGGTAGATGAAGCCCCTATTGAAGATAATCCTCCAGTTCAAGAAGGGATAGCTGCAGAAGATCTTTCTAGTGAAGATGAGGGCTTGTTAGTTGCTGAAGGAGCTGCAATAATTTTAGAAGAACATATTGAAGCAGGGCTAACTGAAGGACAACCATCTACCTCTCTTCAAGGAGGTTCACCTATTTTGCAGAGGGAAGGAAAAGAATTAGAAAAGGAGGAGTCAGGTGAAGAATTTGTTGTTCGGCCGCAGGAAGTGCATATTCCTCTTGCAGCCAAGAGGCGTCGAACAAAAACAAGAACTCCTACATCTGTTTCAAAAGTGTATGTTAGGAGAACAAGAAGAAGGACACAGAAAACTCAACCAGTGAGTAAGCCAGTAGAGGTCATTGCAATAGACACTTCAGAAGGAGAAAATGCTACAGATAAGGAAATGCAAGAAAACCCTACAGAAGATGAAATTCAGGAAAATCCTGCAAGTGAAGAAATCCAAGAAGCAATTCAGGAAGAAGTTGTAATTGATAAGCTTACAAATCTGGTTTCAGTGGCATTGCAATCTGAAGAGATAATTGATGATGTTGCACAACAACCTGAAGAAAACATGGGAAATATGCCAATCCAGAAGGAGGAAGTTATTGAAGAAATTCCACGGTCTAAGGTAGGACCCATAAAACTCCTTCATCCCTAACTAGTTTGTCAATTGCTTTAACATTCTTTAGGCAATGGGAAATAGAGAAGGATAGGTTGCAAGGAATAATTAATAAGTAGCAAAAAGAGATTGAGAAGAAAGACAATAGAATTAAAGAATTGGAGACTAAGGTAGAAGAAATCTATAGTATGGTTCCTGAGATAATGCAGTGTAGAGCTCCCCCAAGAATTTATGTAGTGCACTTGAAAGAACGGTATCTGAATTTCAGATTAAACCACATAGTAAGGGACCTTATCCCATCCTTGGAAACACCTAAGGAATTCTATCATGCTTTTCAAACCTCCCCACATTTTGTAAAGAACCTGTTATGTGAATTATATTTACATAATTATGTTGTGCCCCAAGACAGAGAATGGAATCCTTTGTTATACATTGGGGACATTCATCTCAGAGCTCTAATATCATGGATACAAAATGAAATTATTATAGGACCACAAGCCAGGGAGTTTGAAAAACTGGAACTTGACTGTCCATTGCCATTGAGGAGGGAAGCAGAAGAACCCAGAGTTCTATATTATGACTAGAAAAAGTTGTTAATAAGAGATGATGTTAGAAAGATAGCACTTCCAATGAGAGAGGAAGTATATCAAGTGTTTGAGCAATTAGTCCAAACCCACAGGACAACAACTCTAGAGGGACTAACTCAATGCTAGAATCATCTACCAGATCATCTAAAACTGGGAGAACCCTATTCATTGCAGAATTTTCATGCAGCTATACAGAGAGCCTCCAAATATATACAGTTAGAAGGGAGAAATCCAATAATTGGTTACCATTAATCTTTCAGCTTCCTATCCTAATGTGGCCACTTTTGGCATGCCAACCAACAGAACAGAATTATGATGTGAATGTTGAAGAAACAACTAGATGGTCCAGGTTGGAGAAAATGAAGGGATTTTACTGGAGTTTGCCTTCCAAGGGAACCAGACAGAACACTGTGGATGATTTCAGAGTCTCAGCAAAAGTTAGAAATTTTCCTTTTGTTGCAGGAGCAGCAAACCCTTAGAGTTGGGGGGCATGATAAGTCGGTGTATTGACATGTTTTTATCAGGACTTTTAGGTTTTTTTGGTATCTTTTGAGTTGCATTATGATAGTAAAATATTGTGCATTGACTATATGTAATCCATGTTTTAAAAACCGAACTTAAGAAATCATGTTTGAACCTTACCAATTTCTTCCTGCAGCCATGCCAATTTATTCCTGTAGCCAAATGGTTTGTCTCTGTGATATGCGGATTATTTAGGATGATTTCATATGTGAGTTAATGAATGTATTAATTGAAGTAAAATACATATGCGTGTCCTTGTATATTGTTTCTATTTTAGTGTAGGTAATAATTGATGCTGCAGTGAAGAATTCTCTCCGCATCTAAGGACTGGATAATCAAGCCAGAGAACTGGAGGTCAAATTGAAGGAGATTCAAGCAAGCGCGATCTATGGCATAATCGGAGTATTTGTACTTCACCATGGGAGTTTAACTCCAGTGCATGTTTAATCTATAAAATATCTCTTTGGCGTGCAAGGACTGTGGTTCGGTTACAAATCCACAGTTCCTGTAGCCAAGCTCTCTGTTATCCCCTTCATCTGGCAGTGATCCGCCTTTTCTTCTAGGCGTAATTGTAGTTATCCATTGTTGTTTGTCTTTTCTATTTAATAAGCTCTCCCTTCTTTTCTGAGTGTTAGACAGAATGGAAAAGGATTGAGCAGTTTTTGTCACGTATTCTAGATTTTCATCTTTTGGATATGTAATTATCTTTCAGGAAGAAATGAATAAAAACATGTTATTCTGATCTGCTAAGAGTTCTTTACTGAGAGTTTGATATCACTCATCCAAGGGGGCCCACTTGGTGAGTGATCCCATGTTTATGATTATTGAAGTTAGTTTTTACTTAGTTGCAGTAGAAGTTCATGACTGGTATGTTCCTACAGCCACTGGAAACAGATCCTTTGACTGTTTTGCAGCCAAGGCAGAATGTTGTTATTCCTGTTATTTCCATTAATTCATTTCAGTAGAATTTTGAAAATATTTCATTTAGTCTGTCTAATTTTTATTCCTACCTTTCTTCCAGTAGTTGAGAATAATCATTCAAGGAGCTTAGTGCATATATCTTGCAGACCCATTTCAAGTTTTGTGTTCCTAGATTGACAACTAAATGAACACCAACCATGGGAATAGTAAACTCTACCATATGAATATCCAAACTTCGGGTGGATATATCAATTAGAGATATTATTGTTATTAATATTGGGGTAGACAGGCATTGCAATAAGTTTGTTGGTTGATGATATTGAGAAGGTTGTTGGAGATTAATGATATAATTGATAAAGGATGATTACTGTCTTAATAATATTATTTTGTCATTGATGTCAAGCAATTGATTTTCTAATTTAGTATGATGTTGCCATATCTTAAAGAGTATGTTTTGTTGAGTATAAAGATGTCGGTAAGTGACAGTGAAAGAATTTGAAAATGAAGGGGAGTAATAAGTTATTCAAATGGGCAACTATTACCAAGTTAGACAGTGATGAGATTATGATATTTTGATTGTTTTGATATCCTATATAGGTGTATTTGAAAACTAAACAAGAAGGAAAAAAGATTTCATGCAATAAAATGAGTAAAGATTTGATACTATTCTATTTTACCGAGCAAGGAGCTAGTCCGTAAACTCCAAGGTTATCGATGTCGGTTAAAGAAGAAAAAGTCACTGAGATGAGAATGTCTATAGAGTAAAGTTCATAATTAACCGAGTATCAACTGAGAAGTAACAGAACACATTGAATGAGTGAATACATTATTAAATGAAGGATGCCAATGAGCTGGAGATTTATAGAAGATTGGAATGTCATGCAAGAAGTTTGTTAAGGATCAATGATAATGAAAATTCAAGAGTTAGATCTACAACATAGATTGAACGGTCTTAACCGAGCACAAGTACCAAGGAAAGAATACAAGTTTCAAGGCAAGATAAAACATTTTTCAATTCGAAGGATTCAATGAACCTAGTCAAGTTTGAAGATCTGATGACTAAGATTAATCATGGGAAATGTGTTTGAGGAGATTAAGCAGTGAGGAATTGCTTATAAATAGAAAAATGTTGATGAACAAAGGATGCGGGCAAATAAAAGAACAGTGATGCTATAGAAGTGATAACCGAATACAGAAGATTGAAGATCTGATTGAAGAACAAAGTGAGAAACCCAGCAAGGAGAAAGATAAGTCTTATGAAAAGATTATCTTGAGCACATAGAATTTGCCATAACATTTCAAATGTGAAGTTGCAAATATATTTTATTACTATTATTTATTTTTGTAAGTGACAGGAAATCTGTTAACTGAATGGACCTAATAGTCTTATTTGTAAATCCTCTAGGAAGGTAACATTCTAATTGAGTGTTTTAAATCCTTTGACAAGGTCACTTCTAACAAAGTGCAAGATTTTGATAGATCTGAGGGAAATCCCTTGACCGGGTCACATCTAGCAATGTGTTTATGTAATCTTTAATAGGATTCGCTTTTAACCGAGCATACCCTAGAAGAGTATATTTTCTTGTGGGTCCAAAATCCCACAGTGGTTTTTCCCTATTAGGTTTTCCACGTTAAATCTGGTGTCAAATGTGTTTTATGTTTCAAGTTTATCTATTTATGAGTTTGAATGATTTATAGTCATAGTTGCATATCAAGTAAGTTCTACCGAGGTTGAATCTGATTAGAGTATTGTATTGTGAGTTTATTTGATTCACCCCCCCCCTCTCTCATCTAACTAACAATTGGTATCAGAGCTTGGACTCCAGAAGAAAAGTTTAAAGAAACTTGAGGCAAGATCTAAAGATGTATAAAAGGGATGCATCAAAGTTGAACAAGTCAAGTTTCACCACATGGCAGAAAATAATGAAGCTGCACTTATCAGGAATTGGAGAATATGCAACATATTATTTGGAGAATGATTACATTGCACCTAGCACCTACCCTATGACAATGAAAGAAATAAAGGCAAAGCAAGAACATATTCAAGCAATGATTTAGATAGCATCAACTTTGATCGACTCAGATTTTAATGATCTAGAAGGTTGTAATGATGCCAAAGCAATGTGGAATAAGCTCACATCTATGTATGGTGGAGATGAACATGTTCAAAGAGAAAAAGTAGACAGTCTAAGAGGACAACTTGAATCCATGAGAACGAATGAAGGTGAGAACATTATCCAATACAGTACAAGGTTAAAGGAAACTGTGAATCAAATCAAAGGAGCAGGAGGAACTATTGAAGAAAAGGATGTAACAAGTAAGTTGCTGAAAACACTTCTACCTGCTTATGCCATTAGAGTCTCTGCAATTAATGAATGAAGGTATGTACCAAACATGCCAGTCTCTTTGGATGCTACTATCGGTAAGCTACATGCTTTTGAGTTAAGTAATTTTGATAACAGTGGGTCTTCGGTAAACAAAGTTGAATCTGCTTTCAGTTCTTTTCATCTCAGTGAATCTGAAGATTACAATGGTAGAATGTATAAGTATGCTAAAGGAAATCACAGTGGAGCAAGTGATAGATTTCACAAAAACATGGAAGAAGTACACAAACTATATGAGGAAATCAGAAAGCAAGAAGAGTTTGAAGCATTATTGGCCAAAAGGTTACCGAGAGGCAAAGGTAAGTATAAAGGGAAGTTACCTTTTTAACTATGATAAAATTGGACATATGGCTTCTAATTGTCTTGAAAAAGATAATGAAAAGAAAGAATACCGAGATGACAGATAGAAAGACAACCAATACAGAGGGCACCGAGACTTTAGAAGGAGAGATAGAAAGACATGCCTATTAGCTGATGATGAATCCAATGATGATAAATCTGATGGGACTGAGACAGAGGAAGTTGTATACGTGGCTATCAAAGATGGATTAGATGAAGAAACATATGAAGAAAAAGCTTTAATATCACACAAATAATAAGGATTCTTGGATCATAGATAGTGGTTTCTCACATCACATGACAGGTGATAAACACAAGTTTGTTAAATTAGAAGATTATGATGGAGGTTATGTAAGATTTGGTAATTATGCACCATGTCCTGTGAAAGGTAAAGATTCTATTACACTTCCTGACAATGCTAAATGTGATGATGTATATTGGGTTGAAGGTCTGAAATACAATTTGTTGAGTGTAGCACAACAAAACAATACAGGATACCGAATAGAATTTCAAAAAGGAATTGTCAAAGTTCATGACAAACATGGAAAGTTGGTTGATGTCGGGACTCAAACAAGAGGTAATATATTTCATCTTGACTCAACTCGATACAATTGTCTGTATGCAAAAATAGAAGATACCTAGTTATGGCATAAAAGGTTTTGTCATGTAAATTTTGATAATTTGATCAAAATAAGTAAGAAGCACTGTGTAAGAGGTCTATCGAGCTTGGAAAAACTAGAGAATGCAATATGCCAAGGATGCTAGATGGGTAAGATGATAAAATCAAGCTTTACAAGTAAGTCTTACACTTCTAAAGGAATTTTAGATCTTGTGCACACTGATCTTTGTGGTCCTATGAAAGTTCAAAGTTATTATGGTGACAAATACTTCATATTATTTGTGGATGATTACTCAAGGATGATGTCAGTTATGTTTCTAAAAGAGAAATCAAAATCTTTTCCAATTTTCAAATGGTATAAGGCAAGAGTTGAAAAAGAAACAGGAAGACAGTTGAAATGCCTAAGATCTGATAGAGGAGGAGAGTTTATTTATGATGAATTTAACTTATTTTGCAATGATCATGGTATAAAGAGACAAGTGTCTGCACCAAGGACACTACAGCAAAATGGGATAGCTGAAAGAAGGAACAGATCAATTGTAGATTGTGCCAGAACTTTGATGATAGAAAAGAGAGTACCTCAAATATTTTGGAGAGAAGCAATAAGCACTGCAGTTTACACCTTGAACCCAGTACAACTGAAGAAAGGAACTATGAAGACACCTTATGAAATCTGGTATGACAAGAAACCAAATGTAAGTTATTTCAAAATATTTGGAAGTAGATGTTATGTTCACAAAGATGACAAAAATGGAAAATTTGATCAAAAAAGCGAGGAAGGAACATTTCTTGGTTATTCCTCTAGGAGTAAAACATTTAAATGTCTGATCAAATCGTCTAACAAAATTGTGGAAAGTGCAAATGTGAAAATTGATGAATTTGCAGAAAGGAATGATGAAGGAAATTCCAAAGAACCAAAATATTATGAAGAGTTTGTATATGTACAACTGGGAAGTTTTACCGAGAAATCCAATGAAGAAAATACTCAGTTACCAAGTGATGAAGAAGATCATATAGAGCCTACCGTGCCTATCAAGCCTATATTAGCAAAATATGTCAGAAGAAATCATGCATCAAGTCAAATTATAGGAGATAAGGATGTTCCAGTGATGAAAAGGAACAAACTGAGACACAACACATGTCTGATATCCGAATTTGAACCAAGGATAGTAAAAGAGGCATTAAACAATGCAAATTGGGTGAATGCTATGATATAAGATATTGAACAAATCAAGAAAAATGAAACATGGACACTGGTTCCAAGACCAAAAGAGAAAAATGTAATCGGTACAAAGTGGATTTTCAGGAATAAGCTAAATGAAAAAGGTGAGGTCATTCAGAATAAAGAAACGCTAGTTTGCAAAGGTTATGCTCAAGAAGAAGGAATAGACTATGATGAGACTTTTGCACCTATGGTAAGACTTGAGGGAGTAAGAACATTGTTGGCATATGTTGCTTACAAAAATTTTAATGTATATCAAATGGATGTTAAATCTGTATTTTTGAATGGTATACTAGAAGAAGAAGTCTATATTGAACAACCTGAAGGATTTATTGAAGAGAAGAATAAAGATCACGTATGTAAGTTGAACAAAGCTTTATATGGCCTAAAGAAAGCACCCAGAGCATGGTATGAAAGGTTGCACTCTTACTTAATAAAGATTGGATTTATGAGGACTAGTGAAAACAACAACATGTATATTAAGAATGATGAGGATAATGGAATACTAATGTCAACCATATTTGTTGATGATATTATTTTTTGTGGAAATGATTCTTTATGTAAGAACTTTGGAAATGAAATGTGCAAAGAATTTGAGATGTCATTAATTGGTGAGATAAAGTATTTTATAGGTTTACAAATACTGCAAATGAAAAATGGGATTTTCATTACTCAATCCAAGTATATAAAGGAAATCTTGAAGAAATTTGGAATGGAGGATTCTAAACCTGTAAGTACTCCTATGACTACTAATTGTAAACTATCAAAGAATGATGAATCTGCATCTGTTGATGAGACACTTTACCGATCTATGATTGGAAAGTTGCAATATGTAGTTCACAGGTGGCTTGATATAGCACATGCAGTAGGTATAGCTACAAGATTTTCTGCAGATCCCAAAGAAACTCATATGACAACAGTCAAGAGAATTTTTAGATACTTGAGAGGCACTGAAGATTATGGTCTACTATATGAAAAGAGGAATGATTTTGACTTAAAAGTCTATACTGATGTTGATTGGGCAGGAAATATTGATGCCAGGAAGAGCACAAGTGGTGGAGCCTTCTTTTTGGGAGAAAGACTAGTGAGTTGGCTTAGCAAGAAACAAGGATGCATTTCACAGTCAACAACTTAAGCTGGATATGTCGTTGCAGCATTGAATTGTAACAATATAGCATGGATCAAACAACTGTTGGAAGGTATGAATGAGACAGTTACCGAGCCACTAACTATATTTTGTGATAATACAAGTGCTATTAACATTTCAAAGAATCTAGTAATGCACTCTAAGACAAAACATATTTCTATAAAGTATCATTATCTTAGAGAAGAAGTTCAAGAAAAGAAGGTTGTGCTAGAATATGCTAGCACAAAGGAACAAATCACAGACATCTTCACAAAACCACTACCAAGGGACACTTTTGAGTATCTCAGAAGTAAGTTAGCGGTCCTACCCCTATCTAGTACTCACTAACAAAGTTTGGTAAAAGCATCAATTATATGACTCCACAAAATACTATTTGTGAGTTGATGTTGATTTACACACTTTAGAAGGATGTCTAAAGTTGTATAGGAAACAATGAATGAAGACAAGATGCTCTGACCGAGATACATTTGTATATGTTTTAACAGCAAGGAAATTACTTCACAGGGGAAGTAATCATGGATCAGTCTTACTTTTGGCATTGTTGTCAAAGGGGGAGAAGACT
Source organism: Cryptomeria japonica (assembly GCF_030272615.1). Lineage (NCBI taxonomy): Eukaryota > Viridiplantae > Streptophyta > Pinopsida > Cupressales > Cupressaceae > Cryptomeria > Cryptomeria japonica. The sequence continues at coordinate 144,627,658 of NC_081410.1, forward strand.
AGAGAAGTTTACAACTCAAGGATAACAGGAGAAGATTAACATCGTTCGAATCAATTGGAATAAATCAAGTTGGTATTGCCATCAATGCCAAAGGGGGAGATTGTTGGAATTGCAATAAGTTTGTTGGTTGATGATATTGAGAAGGTTGTTGGAGATTAATGATATAATTGATAAAGGATGATTACTGTCTTAATAATATTATTTTGTCATTAATGTCAAGCAATTGATTTTCTGATTCAGTATGATGTTGCCATATCTTAAAGAGTATGTTTTGTTGAGTATAAAGATATCGGTAAGTGACACTGAAAGAATGTGAAAATGAAGGCGAGTAATAAGTTGTTCAATGGGCAACTATTACCGAGTTAGACAGTGATGAGATTATGATATTTTGATTATTTTGATATCCTATATATGTGTATTCAAAAATTGAACAAGAAGGAGAAAAGATTTCATGCAATAGAATGAGTAAAGATTTGATACTATTCTATTTTACCGAGCAAGGAGCTAGTCGGTAAACTCCAAGGTTATCGATGTCAGTTAAAGAAGAAAAAGTCACCGAGACAAGAATGTCTACCAATTAAAGTTTAGAATTAACCCAGTATCAACCGAGCAGTAACGGAATGCATTGAATGAGTGAATACATTATTAAATGAAGGATGCCAATGAGCTAGAGATTTATAGAAGATTAGAATGTCATGCAAGAAGTTTGTTAAGGATCAAAGACAATGAAAATTCAAGAGTTAGATCTACAACACAAATTAATCAGTCTTAACCGAGCACAAGTACCAAGGAAAGAATACAAGTTTCAAGGCAAGATAAAATATTTTTCAGTTTGAAGGATTCAATGAACCTAGTCAAGTTTGAAGATCTGATGGCTAAGATTAATCATGGGAAATGTGATTGAGGAGATTAAGCAAATAGGAATTGCTTATAAATAGAGAAATGTTGATGAACAAAGGATGCGGGCAAATAGAAGCACAATGATGCTACAAAAGTGATAACCGAATACAAAAGATTGAAGATCTGATTGAAGAACAAAGTGAGAAGCCCAGCAAGGAGAAAGATAAGTCTTATGACAAGATTATCTTGAGCACATATAATCTGCTATAACATTTCAGATGTGAAGTTGGAGATATATTTTATTATTATTATTATTTTTGTAAGTGACAGGAAATCTCTTAACCGAGTGGACATAACAGTCTTATTTGTAAATCCTCTAGGAAGGTAACATTCTAATTGAGTGTTTGAAATCCTTTTGACAAGGTCACTTCTAACAAGTTCAAGGTTCTAATAGATCCGAGGGAAATCCCCTGACTGGGTCACATCTAGAAATGTGTTTATGTAATCTTTAACAGGATTGGCTTTTAACGGAGCATACTCCAGAAGAGTATATTTTCTTGTGGGTCCAAAACCCCATAGTGGTTTTTCCCTATTAGGGTTTCCACGTTAAATCTAGTGTCAAATGTGTTTTGATGTTTCAAGTTTATCTGTTTATGAGTTTGAATGATTTACAGTCATAGTTGCATATTAAGTAAGTTCTACCGAGGTTGAATCTGATTAGAGTGTTGTATTGTGAGTTTATCTGATTCACCCCCCCTCTCATCTATTTAACATCAGTATCTGCAACTAAAGCATAAGCACAATTAACATTCAACATGGAGTGACTGTACTTATTAGGTGTATACCTTTTAGGTTGCCACCTCTCTTGAGTAGATCTTCTCAACTCCGGTGTTGAGCCTTCTTGAGGTTCAATAGGAGGCTTATCATCATGTTCTTCTTCAGAACTACTTGAACTGCTTGAACTCTCCTCATCTTTAGGTATCTCTAGAGATTCTTCTTTAGCTAGAGGAATTTCAACCTGAGGTTCTCCTTTCTTTGCTATGTTGTGATCTAGTGGCATAGGTTTCAAGTCATGAAAAATCACACTTCTGTTATACATAACCTTACCAATCACTGGATTCCAAAGTTTGTATCATTTCACACCAACTCCATAGCCAATGAAAATACATTTTATAGCTTTGTTATCCAACTTAGATCTATTAACATCAATCACATGAGCATATGCCTCTGTACCAAAAACACGAAGGTGCCTTAAAGAAGGTTTCTTGCTAGACCATGCTTCCATAGGTGTTTTGTCAACCAATGCTGAAGTAGGAGAACAATTCAATAGGTAACATGTTGTAGAAACTTCTTCAGCCCAGAATTTTTGTTCCAGCCCAGCTCCGCTCAACATTCTTCTTGCTTTCTCCATTAGAGACTGATTCAACCTTTCAACAACTCCATTTTGTTGTGTAGTGTAAGGTACAATCTTATGTCTCTTAATTCCATGATCAACAAAGTACTTGTCAAAATCCGCACTACAATATTCACCACCATTGTCTATTCTTAAACATTTAATCCTTTTCCTAGTCTGATTTTCAACAAGGTTCTTAAGCTCCTTAAACTGACTGAACACTTCTGATTTACTTTTAAGAAAGTACACAAATTCCCTTCTTGAATAATCATCTACAAAAGATACATAGTACTTAGACTTAGACAGAGAAGGAACATCCACTGGACCAAACACATCAGAGTGAACATAATCCAGAATGTCAGAAGACTTATGAGAACTGGAATAAAACTAAACACGGTTATGTTTTCCATATATGCAGTGTTCGCAAAAATGAACTCAAAACTACAATCATCTAGACCTTCAACCAGATTCTTATTCTTCAAAGATTTTATACCTTTTTCACCTATGTGGCCTAACCTATTATGCCAGAGCATTGTTTTCTCAACAGGAAGTTTAGCTTCCAATGAATTAGCATTATACATCATTACAGTTGTCTTAACAAACTTTTCAGAGGTTACATTACAACATATAAGTTCAAAATTTAACTTATACAGTGTACCAATGCGATCACCCTTTGCCAATACAATGGAACCCCTAGTCATATTGCAACCACCAGATACAAATATAACTTGTACTCCAACATCATTAAGTTTACTTATAGAGAGAAGGTTTCTTACCAGACCTGGTGTATGAAGAACTCCATTGATCCCCTTTAGTCTACCATTTGGGAATTAAATTTTAATTATGCCTCTCCCTATAATATCCAACATAGAATCACTAGCCAAGTATACCTTTCCACCAGCATATGGTTCATACTTTGAGAACCACTCCTTGTGGGAGGTCATGTGAAAAGATGCGCCAGAATCTACTAACCAGGTGCCATCTGAGGTAGGCACTGCTAGGGCTGCTACAAATGCATTTGCATCACTCTGAGAAGATTCGATGTCAGAATACTTGTTCTTCTTCTTCTCATCCTTGCAATCCTTTTGGATATGCCCTTTTTACCCACAGTTCTAGCACTTCACCTTTAACTTCTTGCCTGGAGATTTTGATCTCTCTTGAGACTTGGACTTGAACTTCTTTCCTTTCTTCTTGTCTTTGTCCTTCGGTCTGCCTCGAACTGAGAGTGCATATTTTGTCATCTTAGAAGACTTCTTTCTCATTTCTTTTGAACAAAGAGTATTAACCATAGTATCCATCTTGAACTGGTTTGTAGTACTATCGATAGCCATCACTAAGTGATCCCAAGAGTTAGGCAATGAACACAACAACAACATGCAACATTATTCTTCCTAAATGGTCACACCAACAGAAGTTAACTGTGCAAGAACCATGTTGAATGCATTAAAGAGGTCTGCCAATGGTGTTCCTGGATCCATCTTCAGAGAGTACAACTTCTTCCTCAAGAAAAGTTTATTCACCAAGGACTTGCCTTGATAAATATCTCCCAACTTATTCCAGAGAAGATGTGTAGTTTTCTGCTCATGGACATTTAACAGAACATAATCAACAATACATAGCCTGATTAGACCCCTTGCCTTCCAGTTGGCTAATTATCAATCCTCTTGCTTCATGCATGTAGGTTTCTTCCCAGACATAGCAATATAAAGGTCTTGGTCGACCAACAAGTCTTCCATCTTGAGTTTCCATAGTTAGAAACAAGAACCATTAAATTTCTCCATGTCTATGTGCCTTGAGGTGCTCACCATCTTAACCTGTAAAACAAACAACTAGACACTTTGCAAGACTCCCACTGAAACAAAACTGACACAAAAAACCAACCCTACCCAACAAGGATAACAAAGTGGGCCAAGCTTTGATACCACTTGTAAGGAAAGCACAGTGCGGAAATGCCTTCCTAATGTCAATTAACAGGGAAGATCATGCAAGAATGCAATTTAAAAATTTTACTGAATGTTAAGAATAACATAGACAAAACACATAGAATCAACACAAAGACAGAACACCAAGAATTACATGGGAATACCCTTTTGGGAAAAAACCCATCACCAATAGTTGAAACACTTTAGTTTCAGTAAATGAATTTACAATAAAGTTTCAGTATGCAACTACAGGTATTCATTCTTATATTCTCATGAATTGGACACTGCAATTGACTCACGTTATCAGTTACACCATAGTTATCCAATGGCTACATATATCAGATTGTCGACAATTCATCTAAGCAACTGCACCAACGGTTTGAAGTTTAACCATCTGCGTTGGTCTGCATTCATGAGAAACTCAATATCCCACATGCACCAGGAAGTCGGATCAGTTTGTATTCATATACACCAACAAGACCATCTTTAGTGTCCAAGTGTTTACCTTTTGGACTTCAATTTGAGTGCACACCTGTAGTCAGTCTCTATTCCATCGATCATCAGAAAGACCACAAAAGCATTGCTCTGATCTCCCGATGAACCAGCGACTCCACTAATGTGGCTTCGCCATGTGGCACCCCTTGATTGGCTTTGGAGTCCCTGCCCTACCACCTTAGCACGACCTCACTAACCACCTGTAATGAAGCTCTTCTTTGTCACTAGGTCGCGATGGATATTCTAATGAGAAGTTTCCCATCGCGACCTAGCGACCACTGTCGGATCTTCTGCGATCGTCATCTGATCATCTGTGATCTGCTCAGCCTTTAACTCACCTTAGCAGCTCTCCTTCTGGGTCCCACCACTTGGTCGCCATGTCGCGAGGGATAACATTTTGGGCACCTCACAACCTTTATACAACGACAACCGCTGATAGTCATAGAATTTTACTCCACCATTGATCTTCCTCGAATTTGTCATTGGATCTTCTCAATTTTCTCACTCAATAGCCAATCACAAGAAGAGGGTTCCATGCACCCATCGGCAAGAGTCACACTGATAATTGTTCCATCGAGATAGGTTATTCCGATTAGTCTGAACACAAGTCAAGTTAATTCGAGGCACATTTCCAACAGTATCTAACCTATCAAATTAGTGAGTATTGCCTTGAAACCTAGAAAATACATTGTTTTGAAACATTTTTCAAGACTAATTTTTAGTTTGGTGTTGTGGTCGTACCATTTGTGGGTACTTGCTTTGGAAAAGAGGGCTAATTGGGCCTAGTTGGTGTATAGCAAGGTGTTGGTCTGAGTATTTCATCCAAAAGACCCATAGTTAATTTTCACATATATTTTGTAACTTCCAAAAGGGTATCCAGATATGTAATTGTTTTTGCAAGTGTTTTGGGATTATTTTGAGTAAATGTTAGATTTCCTGCTGAACAGGGCTACTAGGGAATTGGCCTATTTAGTGACCTGGGTAAGCGTTTGTGAGAGAACCAGTTTATAGGGTGAATGAAGCCTATTGGGTAAAGTGGAATAGTGTATTTAGACACCCTAGGAAGTGTTGGAACAAGTTGGTGAGGTTGAAAGATTTATTTGGGCATCTTGGTGAAGCCTTGTGAAGGAAGGTGAAATAAGAAGAGTTGAGTTTTCAAGAAGAAAGAATGATGAGTTGCAATGTGATTGTGGGAGGGTCTATGATTGTTTACATCATAGTAGTATCAGAGCAAGGTAGTAGGTCCTTGCAGATTGAAGACTAGGAGATAAGAGAGGAAACCATCATGGAAGAAGATGAAGAAATGTGGGCAAGGTATGCTCAGGGGCACTCTATATTCTGAACACAATGAAAATGTAGGGGTAAGGTATGCAAGGTTGTTGTTAGCAGTGGTTCTTTTGAAAATATAGTCTCAATAGAGATGGTTGAGAAGTTGAACCTACCAAGGACACCTCTTGAGTCACCTTACAGAGCATATGGGGTAAGCAATGATCAATGGGTTGATGTTAAAGAGCAAGCATACATTTCTTTTAGCATTAGTTCATATTATGATGTTGTTCTATGTGATAGTATACCTTTGAGTGATTGTCATATGATCTTGGGTAGAGTATGGCAAGTTGGTGTTAAAGCCCTACATGATGCTAGAGAAAATTCATATGTTATTAACAAGGATGGGAAAAAGTTTGTGATGAAATCATTGCAGGATGACAAGGCAGCATGGGGAATGTCAAAGATAAGGTTGATTGCAAGAAGAGAGTTCCTAAGGCATGAGGAACATAAGGATGAAGAAAAGAAAGAGATAGAAGCCACTTCTAGGCTTGAAGAAGACAAGGTAGAGTCTAAGTTGTAGGAAGAAGATGCAAAGAGAAGGTATGAGGTGAAGGAGAACAAGGAAGAAATCCTTGAGAAGGAGTAAAGTGAGATTGTGCAGATGAAGAGTCCATTGATAGGATGAGCAACATGTGAGTTAGATGATGTGAAATATTGTGGTTCAGATAAGTCAAAGGTATATATGCGAAGAGAAGAAAATGTGAGTGAGAGTGTTGGTGTATTACCTATGAAGAGGCAAGGATGGCCTAGAGAGGTCATAATAGAAGATAAAACTGAATTGTTGACAGAGAAAGTGGAGGATAGTATTGTAGTATCCCTACCCTAACTAGATTCTAATCTCAGTTTGACCTTGGTTAGTTTACCATGTTATAATGTTATAGTCAGATGTTTTGATTTTTGTGCATACCTATTAGTGTGTTTTCGCATCAATTCTTATGTAAGTTTATTTGTTCTCCTGATTCATTTTATTAACCTTGGGCTAACACTTTTATTAAATATATATATGTATGCATGTGTGACTCATGGTTGCAGGAGATTGCAGGTACAATATTGCATAGGTACGAGGTTCGTCTCCACTTGGATTTGTAGGTTTGAGTGTACGTCTTTGTTCTTTAGAGTTTGGATTAGGTGGTCGTAAGACACTCATTTTACCCTATTCATGCTCAAGTGAGCGTCGTCAATCATCTATTAGTTTCTCCTTTTGGTCGGGTATGTAGGTCATCTATCTGGTTGGCTTTCTTGGGTTGCATGTTTTGCGTGTGGTAAATCAAGTATTTAATCCTTAGTGTTTAATGTTATTTAATGTGTGTTTTTGTATTAGTAATTAAGGGACTAAATTAAATAGGTCCCCTTTTTGTGCGATTAATCATTAATTAGAATTTCTCAATTCCTGTTTATTGCAAGTTCGATTAAATGGTTAATTTTAATTATGAATTTATTCAGTTTATGTTTTTTGAAAGGAAAGATTAAATTTATTTGAAATAGAAATAATTTAACCTCTTTGGTATTTTGGAAATAGAAAGGTTAATTTCAATTATCTAAGAAAATCAATTTTTATTAGAAAAGCAAGTTTAGTATATTTGATTTATTGAAAAGAATGATTTTTTTTGGAGTTTATTTAAAAGAAAATATTTTAAATTCAAAAAATGAATTTTGGTCAACAATCTTCCATTTAACCTAGGTTTTGGAAAATATTGGAGAGGATTATTTTAGAGAGTATTTTTGAAAAATATTTTTGGGGAATGAAAATTTGGGGGTTTTGGAGGAGAAGAAATTTCTTGAGCTTGCAGGTTGGGCTCTTCACCCAATCTTTCCCAGGATTGCTATATGAGGTAGGATTCTGGTTTATATCTTTGATTTCTTTGTTTATCAAAGTTTTTTTGTTTTTTTGGAAGAAGTCTGGTTGAGTTGTTGAAAAATCTCATTTATTTGGGGAAAATGAAAGAGTTGTAGTTTTATTTTTGAATTTAAATCCTCCTTGCTCCCTTTCTAAATCTCCAAATTGAATTTGGGTTGTTCTCATCAAACTTTTTTAAATCCCCATTGAATGTTCTCAGATTAAGTTTCATATTGGAAATTAGTTTGGAATTTGGCAGATCGGTTGAATAAATCTGTGAGGAATGATTCTTTATGCCCAAATATGGTTTTCTAGTTGAGAAAATTTGCCTATTCTGGGAGGTTATTCAACAAATTTTATCATTTTTAAAAACCATGGGGTTGCTGGAAAAATGTTTTAAGTCTCGGTCTGAAACTATATTAAAATTTGAGGTTAGTTTATTTTAAAGAAGCTTATAAAAAAAATCAAATTTTAATTGTTATGCATATTGGGCGTGGGGAGCTTTCACTCTACCCACAGCCCTATGGAGTCCGTGGTTGTGGTTCCACGTTGTGGAAACCACAAACCATGGAGTCCACGTTCTGTGGCTCCACATCGTGGAGGCCACGGTTGTGGTTCCACACTGTGGAGACCATAGACCGTCATTCTCCACGACTGTGGAGACCACAGACCGTCGTTCTCCATGACTGTGGAGACCACAACCCGTGGAAACCACGACTGTGGTAACCACAGTGTAGGGGCCACTATGTGGCGGTAAAAACATTAAACAAAAAAAAATTAAAGTAAGTTTTGTTTTTAAAAAAAATGCTTTTATTATTATTAATTTTTAATTAATATATATTTTATTAATAATATATTAATTTCTAATTACTAATTTAATGTATATTATATTTATATATATTAATTGTAGTGATTTATAAATTAATGTATATTATTAATTAGTGTATATCTTTAAATATATATTAATTACTATTCAGTTACTAATTTATTAATTAAGGTATATATATAGAGATATATATACTAATTAATATCTTTAGTTTGTATAATTGTTTTAATATATGCAAGGAAATTGTATTTCATTAGGAAATGATTATCTAGTTTAAGTTTCCTTAAATGTATATTTCTATGTTCAAGAAAGTATGTCTTGGTTTCAAAAAGAAAATAAGTTTAGATAAACTGTGTCGAGATAGAATGAAAATGATGTTTTTATTTTGAAAATAAATATCATATTCTTATGTGATTAATGAATAACTAATTTTATATCATTGAGTGTTCTACATACATTATTTTTATATTAATGTGATTTTGGTTGAAATCTCTAGATGAAGTGATTATATTTTTTTCTGATGCAAAATGAACTTTAGGGAATTAGTAAACCATGAACGACATGTACCTAGACAAGGTAGACAAATTGCAATCAAACTTAGATCCATTAGAAAGCTGGATCGATTTCAATGTTTAAACAATATGGAAAAAGATTGTCATTTCCGATCTATGCCTATGCATGTTTAATTTTTTGTATTCACATTTGCTTTAAAAGGGCAAGTTCTTGATTGTGATTGTTGGGTACCTGCTTATGTCCTTAATCTCGAGTATTTACTATTTTCATGTGATGGTTTTGTACCCAGTCGTGTCCTTTATGCAGGTGTTGAATGTTGGTTTGTGGTTGACAATAACTAGTCAGGTCTCTAGTTAGAGTATTGTTAGTCAGTGCACCTCGTATGAAGTCTTGTTTGACCAAGTGGGTATTCCTACCATTTTGAACTCCGTAATCTTGTCGTGGTGTATTTCTTGGTTTAGGAGTTCATTTGATTATGGTCTAGTGTCATATGGGAAAGTGGCTTTTGAGTGGGGGTCGCACCCAATGTGGTTGTTGGGTAACCCATCGAAAGTGTGTCTAAATAAGTGATAACCTAATAGCATATTAGAGAGTATAGTTATTGAAAACACTAAGATAATTGTGCCTCACGCATGGGATGAGTGCTAGTACAAACTCAACATGCGGTGAGAAGGCCTGAAATGGCAAACCATAAACCTTGTCTTCACGAAAGGATGTGTGGGTCCACATGGGACTTGGATGGTTCGAGGGTTCAGAATAGGTTACCAGGGTAACCCAGTAGATGGGACCGAACCTATGGAGACCTGCCATGGTAAGCATACCAAGTTATGTGATGACACTTGTCCCTTATGTTCACTAGTGTGTTGTTGTGTTGTCTTTGATAGGAGCATTGTTGTGGAGTCGTCATGTTGTTTATGCCCTTGTGAGAACCCGATATTCATGTTAGACCATGGGTTGCTTATGATGGGTTGCAAAGACTTAGTTTCATGGATGCTCCAGTTGCTCTTTGTATTTGCTTCCTATTATGTTCAGTTGGATCATTTTCCTATTCAGGGATCATTCTATGTATTTATTTGACCGATGTGGTCGTATGTATTATTGGTTTATGTATGCCTTGATGGCGGGATGTAATGGTGTGAACCTTATGTATTCTTCACCCTTTTATTTTATCAAGAGGGGTCTTGCAATTGATCAGACCCAGAGATGTAGCCCACTAGGGGTGAACTCTGATATCATTTCGGTGTTGTGTGATGTTTATGTTCTTATGTTTCTTTTTAATTTAGCTTGTATGGATGACATTATGTTAAAATGTATAATGTGGATTAAATGAAGTTAATCTTAAATGCATGTATGTAGTCATCTTATTAAATGCAATAATTTGGATCATGAAAGAATATGGATTTGAATAATGGAATGTATTCAATTGTTGATAATGCAATTAAGTATGCATGGAAAGTATTCATTAGTTTATAATGAAATTAAAGTACGTTATGAAATTAGATGCATGACTTATGTTTTAATGAAAGTTTGAATGTAATGTATGATTAAATTTTATTGGATGAACTTAATCATGTTATCTATATTTTTAACCTTAATGGATGAACTCATCATGTTATCTATAATTTTAATTTATCGAACGGATTTACCCTTGTTCAAAGTATTATTATGTCATTAAATTAATCAACTTAATTGGATTAATTAGCGTGAGTTGAGCTAAGTGTTGAATTAAGTAATCGCGTTGGGAAACTCTTTAGGTGTTAGTTAAGTCTTCCGCTGTGTTATCTGAATTTATGATATCTCATTGTATCATTATGTTGTGTTTAATTTAAAAATAATAATTATTTCCACTCTATTCTTGTGTTTTAGCTTTATCCCTTCAGGGTTTCCTGGCGGGGCATTACAAGTATGATAAAAGGTGACGTTGATAGTGCAGATGTGTATGAAGTTGAGACAAAGGTCCTAGAAGGGGATAAAGATGTTAGAGGAAAGTTAAGTTGTCCCTTGGAAGGGCGAGAGAAAAGAGCAGCAGTTAGTTTGTGAGGAAGATGATGAACCTAAGGACAAAGAGGTTCTAAGAGTTGAGATAGAGGTGGATGAAGAGATCCTACAGATGATAGCAGGGAATCAAGTCTTGGAGGGCTTGAGTATGCAAAAGTGATTTTGATTGGGACAATGGAATGTCCTTTGGATGGGTTAAAGGGTATAATACAACAAAGTACCCCTATGATAGTGAATTGTGAGTCTAATGATGTAGCCTTGAAGTCAGATAGAGAGTTGGTATGCCAAGAGGAATGGCATAAGATGAGGAATGAGTTGGTAAAGGAAGTTGAGTTGGTTGATAAGATGATGATGGGCCATGAGAAGGCTAGTGAAAGTGTGAGATCTCTTAGTATGGAGGTGAAATATGTTGATGATAAGACTATGAGCTGTCTTTGGGTGGTAAGTCTGATTGTTTTGCAAATGTATGTTATTGTGACAGAGATTTAAAACTTGGTGAAGATGATGGATGATGGTAGAAGTCAGATGGTGGAAGAGGCATGCTATTGCTTCTTGATTTTGTTGATTTTGCAAATGAATAGGAAACCAAGAGTGAAGATGAAAGGGAAGAGCCAGAGAATCAAATGTTGTGGTATGTGTGAAGATTCAGGTTAGATAGAGGGCAGATGGGAGCAACCTAATCAGAGCATGAAGGAGAAGATTCAAGTAGAAAAAGAAGCAAGGAGGGGTACAAGAGATAAAGCATGGATAAAACTTCAAGAGAAAGACAAGCAAAAACCCAAGGTGAAGATGAGAGCACTTCAAGGACAATATGGTGCATTTTTTTTGTTCATGTTTATTTTGTAGGTACAACAATTCCAAGAGACTTGGAAACTTTTTGGAAGCAGGGAGTATGGTGTAGGAGCACCCAAGACAAGATTGGCCACCATGAGGCCATAATGAAGATTTATGAGATAATTAAGTCTATGAGGTTAAAATGACCATTTTATATTTTAAAAATGGATAATAATGCCATTTGGAGTCATCAAACTTATGTAATGAGTCATTTTGTAATAAGTTGTCAAAATTGCCATGTTGGGCAAATAATGTCAAAATGAGTAATGTAATGGGTTTCAATGGGTAGAATAGGTTTTTAATGAGAATTTTAAGTTTCATAAGGTCTTGTCTGACCATATTAATGTAATAAATTTTATTAGAAAGTGTCAAGATGCAAAAAGGTTAAAAACTTGTCTATTGACAACTAAAAGTGTCAATTTGACAATAAATTAAAGTTGTAAACAGCCAAAAGTGGTTGTATGGGTGGTTAAGAGTTGGTTTTTGGTTTCCATGAAGGGAAGAGGTTTAAATATGTTTGTAATGATCCAAAATTAAGGGATTGAGGGTCAGATTGCTTGGCATTGTAAGAGTTTGGGGTTTGGCAATAAAATACAAGGTTTTCCTTGCAATTTTGGTCTAAAATCTGCACTTTATTGGTCTGAAACTCTTCTTCTTTGCTTAATTTTTTATTGTAAATGTAGAGGAGTTCTTGTAATATCATTTGATACTGTTATTGAAGGTTTTACATTCAAATCTGATATACATTCATTGGCTGTCCTAAAATCTATTGTTGGTGATTGTTTTAGGGAAGTTTTGAGAGTCACAATGCAAATGTTACCTGTTCCACTTTATGTGGTTTCTATTTCTTGTGGAATGGGTCATTAATGATGTATATTATTGTATAATAACAAGTTTAAGTGCAGGGAATAATGTGGAGATGAAGTGTTGATACCCTAGGGTAAGAGTTTGAGTGAGAAAAAGCATGAAAATGGAGGCATGAGTATAGCAGCAGAAGAAGTAGCTTAACAAAGTGGCATTTTTATGTTGGAATATGTCTGTGGGGGTTTAATAAAAGGTTAAATGACCAGTGGTTGAGTCTGGAAGTGAATGGAGGAGTGGTTTTGAGAAAGCCCTAGGTTAGAAGGCCTAAAAAGGGGGGTTTAGTATCTAACCTATCAAATGAGTGAGTATTGCCTTGAAACCTGGAAAATCTATAGTTTTAAAACATTTTTCAAGAGTTTTTTTTGTTTTGTGTTGTGGCAATACCATTTGTGGGTACTTGATTTGGAAAAGAGGGCTAATTAGGCCTAGTTGGCATGTAGCAAGGTGCTGGTATGAGTATTTTGTACAAAAGAACCATAGTTTATTTTCATATAGGTTATGTAACTTCCAAAAGGGTATCCAGATATGTAATTTTTTTTGCAAGTGTTTTGGATTGTTTTGAGTAAAGGTTAGATTACCCGTGAACAAGGCTACTAGGGAATTGGCCTATTTAGGGACCCGAGTAAGGGTTTGTGAGAGAACCAGTTGATAGGGTGAATGAATCCTATTGGGTAAAGTGGAATAGGGTATGTATATATCCTATGAAGTTTTGGAACAAGTTGGTGAGTTTGAAATATATATTTGGGCATCTTGGTGAAGCCTTGTGAAGGAAGGTGAAATAAGAAGAGTTGAGTTTTCAAGAAGAAAGAATGATGAGTTGCAATGGGATTGTGGTAGGGTCCATGATGCTTTTCATCAATTCCTTAGAAGATTTCATTGATCCCAAACTGCAGAAACAACCAAGAGCTCTCAAAAAGGCTGCGTTAGGAAGAATGTTAAATCATAGAAACGAGCCATAGTCTACGACGTTCAAATTTTGGGATTTCGGCACTCCTTAGTTTGTGGTTCTAAATTTTATAGAATTTATGGTTGCATAACCCCTGAACTTGTTGACTCTCTTGCAATACAAAACTCCACTCTACGGGTCGTCATAACCACATAAGCTATTCGAGACATGTTGTGTTGCCCCATAATTGACAACACGAAGGTGTTTGATAAAGACACTATGGAAGACTATTGGAAATATAGGCGGGATATTATCCCATTTTGTCAAGCTAATTTGAATTAGAGTTCGGTGGTCGAGCCTCCAAAGCTCCCTATCCACTATAGTCTCAAAGATATCTCCTCTACCATTGTGTTCCTGTGCGGTCATGACAATGACCGAGAGATCATCGGTCCTATGATGGGTTTCTTGTTCAAATGTTAGAAGCAGAAGGAGCCATTCCATTTTGAATTCTCTGTGTTGATAGCCAGAGAAATGGTGAGGCAGTTGGTCAAATTTGAGCAATCACAGTGGTTCAGGTTTGCCTCATTCCTAGTTCATTTGTTCGTACACCAAATTGTCATTTTCTTTGGTCAATTCATGCCATTCGCTACTCACGATGAGTTAGGAAACAGAATGCCTGTGTCCACCTGGACCCCCGTACTATTAGCCACTTATGATGTATACCAGTTTTAAGATTGTTTTCTAGCTACTGTCCTTCTTGATTTTGGTGTCATTCCTAAGGAGCCTATTGCTCATTTTTTCCAAATCCAAATAAATTATATGAGTAATGAACACCCCTGTTGCGACTGGTTCTTGGGTAAGGATTTCTCTTTTGTATGAGTGCACAACTTCTCTGAGGAGCCCTTCTGCCTTCCTACTTATGTTACTAAGAGAGCCCTGGCTCTCAAGATATCATGACAGCTGGTGGAAGTTGAAAAGGCTATAGGGACATAAAAACATGATACATCTATTACTAAGGACCACAAAGTTATTGGCCCTATTATTCTTGAGCAAAGAAGTATCTCCGAGAGGGTCCTGACCTCCAAGCTAGTGCAACTAGGCTTGGTAGCATTGGATGATGTATGGATCTATGACTTGGACGATTGTCTGTCTAGTAAACACAAGAAAAATAATACTAAACATGCACCACAAAACTCATGGGAGGGACGCAGCTGCCCATTGGTGAGTGACCTAAGACTTTATGTGGGTCCTAGTGACTTTCCTATCATTAAGCACCCCCCATGGTTGGATTTTTTCCATATCTTTCAAAGGCATAATCAGGCTAAGCCTATTCCTCAGGACATGTGGTAAGCCATGGAAAACGATCGATCGTTGGCCGAAGAAGAAGATAAATGATTTCTGGATCTACTCGCCAAGAGACTAATCAGCCTGGGGCTAATCTGGGGAATGCCCATTTTGATGAGAGTTTTGAGGAAGAATGGTGTAATCATAACAAGGCAGAAGAAGAGACAAGTGATGAGTCCTCGCAAGATGAATCCTCCCCCAAGGAGGTCTGACCTTAGGAAGATGAGATTATAAATGTAGAATAGCAAGGTACCAAAGTCGACATTTCAGTTTTTCTTGTTAGCTCAGTTTGGAGGCCCCATTCCCAATCCGCCAAGAGATCAACTGAGAAGCAGACACCTGATTCCCCTTCCAAGAAGAAACAATATTTGGGTTCAACAAAGAAGGGTTCATTTTCTCAAATCCCTATGGTTCCTCTTGCCCCTCAGCAACTGGTGGCTTCTACGGGTCAGGTGCGCTCTACTCTTCCCTTCCTCTCTGCTTGATCTATGGTTTCCTTAGCGCCTCAAGTTGTGTCGATGTTTTCTCAAGTCCCTACTTCTCTTACATTATCCCTCATCAGAATGCCAGTTGAGCCTCAAGTTGAATCATCACAGGTTGTTTCTTTGCTCCTTGCCCCCGATGTCGTATTTCCTGCAATGTTTTTCCTATAGATTTCTACTACAACTGCCATTTCATGTAGGCTTGGTTTTGGAGAGTCCACTCCTCCCCCAAATGTCAGTACAACATCTGATGATCCTGCTCTTTTAGGAGCCTCTCCCTTTGTATCGTTGTTCTCCCCAACCGCGTTAGCACAACCCATTCAAACCACTTTCATCGACCCTGTTTCCCATTTTTCCTATGCCATCCCTCTTGGTGTAGCATTTGCAAGACAAGCCATTTCAGTCCCAGATACTTTTTATTAACAAGTTACCTTTTCCAAATCTGCGTGGGTTAGTCGGGTATGCAAGAGAAAGGAGAAAGATGGTGCTAAGCCAACCCAACCACATGTGCAGACACATTTCAATGAGGAAAATAATAATCTCCTCTTTGCAACCATGTTCCCAAAGGTCAATAAGCCGAAATCCCAAATGAAGCCCAATGATTATACTCTACATGTTGTCGGGGATAATCTCTCAAATGCCACGACTATGGATAAAGTAGAAATGATGGAAGAAACTTCGAAGGTGGTGTCTTCAGATTTCATCAAGAAGAGTCATCGCCTAGACAAGATGTAAGAAGAGCTCATCCACCTCAAAGAATATTTGGATTCTTAGAGGAAGGAGGACAAAGCTAGAAGTGCTGAGATAAACTACTTGCAGGGCTTGTTAACTCAAGCTAATTCTGAAAAAGGGAAGTTGTAATCCACCCTAAACAACGTGAGTTCTTAATTAAAAGAGCAAGAAGCAATGAAGAATATGAAATTGAAAGAATTGCAAGAAAGGGAGCAAGAGATACAACAACTAAAAGTAGCTTCCAGAGATGCTACCCAAATTCATACTCAGCTATGAGAGGAAGTTCGCTTGAAGGAAGAATACGCTCAGTAGTTGAGGGAAGAATAGGTCACACTTTCTGAGGAGAGAGAAAAGTTTGAAACAGAAGCGCGTGAGATGCAAAGTAACCTACAAAATACTGAGAAGAAATTCTAGGATATAAAGAGATTATTAAAGCATGAGCATGATTGCACAACGCAACTTTAGGAGGATTTTCAAGATGGAGGTACTAAGATCCTCACTTTGGAACATCAGGTGTCCCATGAGCTGGATAGATGCAAAAATATCTAAATTGAGATAAGAGCGAAGGATGATGAAATTGCCCGCTTATCTCATCTTCCTCCCCCTCTGGAAGTTCCTCAGGATCTATCCCTGGTCATGGAAAAATTGTATGTTTGTCATTGGGAGAAGATTAAGCAGTATTGTCCTTCACTACAGCCCGTGTTGAGGTTCCTAGGTGAGGTGCAATATCTATGTGCCAGAGCGAGCGCTCTTATTGACAACAATACGGTTTTCATTGGTTCTAAACTCCCCATGGCCCAAAGTTTGATTTAGCTATTGTATGTTGCTTCAGACAAGGAATTAAAAGCAAAAGGGGTTGAAGATTGCAAATAATTGATCAGGAAGGCCAACATTTTCATTAATCAACATAGGGAAACCATGCAAGCATCAACAACACTTGAGTCCTTGAGGATTTTAGTTCTAGACATCAAGTGACGTGTAGAAAAGTTTGTGTTCCTGGGTCTGCCTTCACCTTTTCCCGTAGATGGCTTTCTGCTAGGGATTGAGCAAGTTATGAATCAAATCGACCAATTGCAGCAAGATTGGACTTTCCTATAGCACCTTAGCAGTCCTATTTCAGCAGAAGAAGTCTAGCATCTCTTACACCCCTTGGCCCAGATCTACGCGCTCCTAAAGATGGTCCATGATGAACCAACGAGCTTGTCATTTGATGAAGTGATCTGTTTGGACATGAATTGCCAGAATCTGGAAGCTCGGGTGTTACCCTTAGAAGATGATTGGTTTCCATTGCAGCAGGTCATTGATCTGCTTCTCCCTGTTCAAGCATGAAGTCTGGTCTCCGAACCAGTAATTTTGGGTCCTAGCATTCTGCAGACAGAATTCCCCATTTTAGTCGCTAGGAAATGTTAATATTCTTTCAGAGTGGTTCGTGTGCAACATTTTGGTAAAGTTTTAGCCCCTTCCTTGAATTTTTTACCCTCTCTCTCGATTTCTCATGCGTGTGCCAAGTGGTGTCTCGACATTTCTCTAAGCATCTCGCTCTTCTTGCCTAGTGTTGAGAGGACGCATAGCTACTGCATAGTGTAGGTCTTTTCTTTGGTGTATGTTTCCCGACCCCACCATCTTTTGTGTGCTGGAAACGACACTTGGTGCCCCCGTGTTGCATATTTCAGTTCTCTTTTTTGCGCTCGACTTCGTGTCTCCCCCAAGTCATCGCGTGTCTTCTTTGATGGTTCGTGAACTAGAAAGTTGTTTGCACCGCGATTTTCTTGTTTGGCAGGTGCAGGGGTCGCCATGATGTATTTGGAGTAACAACATTAAAGGTTGTTTTTCATTTGGTAGTGTCTCAGGGAGCGCCACATTGGGAGATTCCTAATCAAAAGTGGCTGCTAGGATTTTTCTGATGCTTTTGTGTTGTTTGTTGAAGCTCGAGGGCTCTATATAGGCCTTCTTTTCTTCTTTTTTAAGGGTTCAAACTTTCGTGAGAATTGATTAGACTTTGGGTCATTGAAAAGCCTTTATGTTAATTAAATTAGGTGAATGATAGACATACCAGATTGTGCCTATGGCCTCTTTGGTTGTTTTATTTGAAGCTTAGTAAATTGACTTATGTGTTTTATTCAGATTCAATAACTTCTATGATATATGTTGTGAGACTCTGTAGATTAAACTGTGTTTTAGGACTTGTTATCTGTTGCATGAATAGTGAATGTCATATTGTGTTGAATAAAGTTTATTTTGATCTTCTTCTCTAACGATGATGAGCATGTAGATTGTTGAATGAGCTTTAAAACTACATGTATCTGGGTTTTATATGTTTCTAGTGTCGTAAAAATATTCTGGTGTATCGCCTAAGTAGTGTAGCTTTTTAAGTTTTCCGCTTCCCCTTTTCTCCCCCAATTGTATGAAGAGTTGGCTTCTCAAACCCAGAGGTTATTCAATGAATCTCGCGCAAAAGGTCCCCCATCACTAAATTTACCATAAGGTTGTTAGCATTTAATGTAAAATTAGGAGTCAACATGAGCATCCAATAAAATTTGGGTTGAGTTTCCTTTTGTAAAACTATATTTTAAAATTTCAAATGTAGAATAAATTCAATTCTTTGCTACAATTCATACCTCAAACTATGAAAAGCATGATCTAAATCAAATTGCTAACCATGAGAAACAAGAATCAAGGAATTTTATAAAGATTCGAGGGAGGAATCAATAAAAACTCACCTCCAAGTTGAAGAATCTCAAAATCAAACATGGAGCCATAGAGTTTGAAAGAGCTCATGAAAATTGGGTAGCATAATGAGTTCATCCACATGAATCCAAAGAGTTCCTAGACTTGCAAAATTCCTCCTAGAAATATCCTCCCAATCAAAAAATCAAAATCTTGTTGTAGGGTTTGAGAGCTCTAAAATTTGAAAATAAAACTAAGTCCCAAAAATGAACTTCAAAGTACAATATGAGCAAAAATATAAAAAATATTAAAAAAACTAAATTGGACAAATAAATCCAATTACTCACAAAATACGCCCAAAGGTAAAATCATTCAATCCACATTAAGTCAAATACATATAAGCCACATTAGTAAATTAAATATTAAATTGTCATTATATTATTTAAATATCATTAATATATGCATTAAACAACAACAATTCACATATGATCAACTATGCACAAACAATCTTCAATAGTCATTCACAAATATGCATTGGGGTAACCGAACATTACCAAACTTGTAACCAGAGGCATAAATAAATAAAATAAAGGAGTGTCATCTAAATTAGGAACAATGGCTATGTTTGGGTAACATTAATGGCCAATGTGTTATATATAACCACCACTAAGGATATGAGCATGCTCAGACCTATGGAGCTAGGTGGATTCAATGCTCTGTACATGTACCAACCAAAACATACAAGCACTTGTGCATACATATACATATAATATAATATAACTATAAGCATCATTAACATTCCCTAATCAGGGTCACATAATAACATTGTAAGTAACATGATATCTCATCAAATGAATATAACATCACCAAATGAATATATATTGCTAAGCATTTAATCTCTTAAAAGAAATACAATAATATAAAATATGATTTATTACTTTTAAATCAACCAACCAGATTAACCCTTTCTGGTCTAAAGCTTGGATTAAGGGTCTGATCCCCAAAATCAACTTTTTCTATTGGCCTATTCTTCAGAATAAAATCTTGACCCTAGGCAACCTCAAGGACAGAGGTTTTCCTTTCCTAATAGATGTGCTTTGTGCCTAAAGGAGGAAGAGTCAGTGGACCACCTGGCCATCCACTGTTCCTATTCTACCTCAGTCTGGGAAAGATTTCTTAAAAATTTTAGCACTGATTGGGTGTTTCCTAACACTATCAGTGAACTGTTTTCTCTTGGAATTTTCATTGGTCTAACTCCTTTTTGAGATCTTTGTGGCAGCTATCTCTTCCTCACATCCTATGGGGTTTATGGAAAGAAAGAAACAATCATATCTTTAGGGACATATCCCTTAATCAGGATATTGTGTTCCAGAAAATTCAATGGGCGATTGTTGAGAATATTGGGATCATTGGGGTCCCTGCTTTTTAACCAACCCCCTAGAATCTAACATTCTAAGTTCCTGGAATTTGAAGAATGCTGCTAGCTCTATCCCCACATAACAAAAGACTTGAAGCAAGGTGGCAAACTCCTCCTCATGGTTGGTTCAAAGTCAATTTTGATGGTGCTGCAAAAGGAAACCCGAGCCCTACGGGTTGTGGAGCTATTCCTAGAGATGATAAAGGTATATGTAAGGAAATGATTGATGTCCCAATAGGTAATGAAACAAATCATAAAGCAAAAGAAATGGCAACTCTCCAAGGTATTCTCCTCATTAAAAAATGTAATTGCCCCTACATATGGATTGAAGGGGACTTAAACAACATCATCAAATGTCTCAAGGGGACCTCTAAGCCCTCATGGTCTATAAATAATATTATACAAGCTGCTAGAGACCTCATCAACACTTTTGAAAAAAGTTACATATCCCACATCTACCGTGAAGCCAATGGGTCTGCTAACTAGGCAGCCAGCGCGGTAGTCAACAAAGATGAAATGATTACGTGGACGGGAGAACAAGGACTCCTTGAGGATGTCAAATTAATCATTTTTAAAGACCGATATAGTAGCACTCCAAAGATTTTTGATGGACAGTAATAATGAAATGGACTAAATGGAGTACTTTGAGTTATTATAATAATGTCAGCACCATTTATTATAATACTTATTCTATCATTTCCCATGCTTTCTAGGTTAAATTGATAGCATCGAGAAACTTCCAGCTCAAAACTCTGCAAGTTTTAATATTTGGTTCTGAACAGCAAAAACATGGGCGAAAATAGACGTCGATACGAACCTAGCAGCTGCAAGGAATGGAAACAGAAGGAAGCGATCTAGATCATTTTGCAGAAGGGTGGATTTTCAAAATTCATGGAGAGACTCCATGGATGGGATGGCATGGTTACCAGGTTTTCTGCAAAAATTGGAAAAAGGGTACCTTCAAAATGGTAGACCAGTCTATTGTTATTGACAAAGACCTTATCACCCAAGCCATAGGTCTCAGAAGGGAAGGATGCAACTTCTACAGAGACAGAAAAGTCAGTAAGGAGGCCATCGACAGATATCCAGAAACCAAGAAGGAGAAAAAATGCCTGGTGAAGCTAAGTAAAACTTACTACCCCCTAGGGATTTTGTTAAACCATGGCGGGAGGTCCTCTTTGTTTCAATGTGATACATTACATTGGATGGTAGATTCACTAAAGTTTATGGCTACCATTTTGTTTTGCTAAATCATTTTAGGCATGATGAGAAGGTTAATTTTTCTTATTTTCTGTTATGCTCGATGAATGCCACCATTAAGGCCTACAAGGAGAACCCAATGGGGGACACTGCCATGCATCAAGGCTTAATGGTCCTTATTTATGACCATCTCAAGGCCAATCAAATTGCCCGCATGCAACCCTCTATTGAGTCCGAGGAGGATCGATCAGACTCTGTCTTTTCAATGGATGAGGGTTTCGACAGTGACCCTACGAGTGACTCTGATGAGAGTTTGGAGGACTCAGAATTTGAAGTTGGTAAGAAGAGGAAATATATGAAAACAAGACCCTCCTCCTCAAAGGGTAAAAAACCTAAAGGAAGAATCCTCCAGATTACCTCCTCCTCGGAGGAGGAGGTCTCTGAAGAATCAAAGAAGGATAAATATCAGGGTTCTCTGAAGAAGAAAACTAAAGTCCATACTCAAACTAGAAACAAGAATAAGCGAAAGGAGGAGAATGTGAAGGAGTCAGAGGCTCATAAGCATGAAAGGATTTCAAAAGTTGAACAAAACCTAGAGCAGGCGACCACTGGAGAGGCTCAAAGGGTTGGCGACACAACTACTATTGGTGACACTCCAAAAAAGGAACAGGACAATTTCAGTAAGACTGATCTTCCCCCAAACCCTCCTCCTAAGGGTATGCAAGGTTTTATGGACACAATGGAGTGGTTAATAACTAGTTACAAGAAAGTTGTGGATGATAACAAAAAGCTCAGCCACAAAATTCAGATTCTGGAAACTATCAACATTGGGGAAGGGAAGACTATGGCAGATTATATTGAGGACCTGATAAATACTATTACAAAATCTGAAAACATAAGAGACTCCTTCAACCCCATATTTGAGAAAATAGAGAAAGACCTGTTGGAGAGGAAAACTCTTGTTGACGCTATGGATCAATCTATTTCGGGCACTACCAGTAAAGTCAGAAAAATAGAGGATTGCCTCAAGAGTATTGTAGAACAAAGTTTAAGCATCCTGGAGATTACTGCTGGAAATACTAAAACTCTCATCAGCAAATTGGAAGAGGAGAAGGAGACCTTGGATATTGACCCTAACACTGAAGGCACAAGAGATGCTCAAGGACCCAGAACCAGAACTAGAGGCAAAAAGAAAGAAAAGAAGCCTAACAAGGACCTGGATGATCTCAAATTTGTTGTGGTCACCTATGACCAATTGGTGAAAAAGGCGGAGGACCTTCTCAAGACTATAACTATGTAGTGCCTTCCTAGTTTTTTAGTTGTTTCTATCTTTTGTTGTCTTTTTGGCTTGCTGGCTTTTTTGCCAGTCATTTTGTAATCGGTTTATATGCTCTGGACTCTTTGATGACTTATCTTAATTTCCTATGTTAAAGGTTTCGGGTCCTGAAAACCTATTTTACTTAATTAATCAGAATATCACTTATCACATTCTAGTTATTAATCGAATCAATATTAATATTAAAATATCATAACTATGATAGCAACCACCAACAAATCTAGTATCCAAACATATATGCAATAAATAATAACACCATGGTCCTCACAACTAGGCACAAGAACTAAGCATGCATCCCAATAGAATAATAATGATCACCATGAAGCAATATGAAACATCATTGGTCCAACACAAACACAAAACATATAATCAATAAAGGAATAAGCTAGGCACTCAAGGCCTTACAATGAAATCAAATGTGACATCCAAAATAATAGCAAGGCACCACAAAAAGTTTAACACACAAGAACAAAGGCATAATCATAGGCTCATAACCAAATCCACATCAAGAAGAAATAATACAGAAGAGCAGTCAGAGGGGCAGTGCAAAAGTCACTAGCTCAACATGATTCTCTACTTCTTCTTTAGTCATTATATATACTAATTCTTCAATTGATGGCGATGCACTTGAGGTTGTTGAATCTTCAGAGGATATTAGGCTTCTTGTGGTATCAAAGTATTCAAATGGATCCTCTTCTTTTGAATTGATTAAAGGAATATTTTTAAGGCATTTATCTACTACCGCATCCAATGAAAGTTGAGCTTAAGGGCTATCTTCTTGCACTCCGTTAGTAAATGGTTCAAAGTTTATCTTAAAAAGTCTGTCAATTCTACCAACAAAAGTTGAAGGCTTCTAGTTTATGAAAACAAACAAATCTAAACTCAAAGATCCTAAACCTTAGCACCATACCCAACAATAGGGCCAAAAATGATTGACTTCATCAAAGTTTAATAGACTAATGCGAAAAATACATGCATTGAACTCAACAGGCCAACAAATCCCTTATCAATTAAGCTATTAACTCATATTTGTTACATTTGATTATTAACTAGGGAAGCACATCTTCTTGGATAATGTTGGCACTCATGCATGTAATGATGCATGGTTAATTGACTTAGGTGCATCTTTTCATATGACCTCTAATTGAGATTTGTTTTCTATGAAGAATTTGATGGAGATAAAGTATCTTTTTGATGACTCTCATTTAAATATTATTGCCATGGTAAATTTAGAATCAAGTTTCCCAATGGTAGAATAAAAAAGATTCATGGTGTGTTGCATATCCTTGGACTAGCACAATTTTCTTTACATGTAAGCAAACCAATAGATGCAAGTAGCAAGATGGTTAGAGGTGTTATGGTGATTGATAGAGGTGTCATATATGAAGCACTATATAAGCCAGATGCATATGCCATTGATTGTTATATTACTTCTATAAAAATAAAATCTATGGCTACTTTTTTGGAAGAGATGAGGGTTTCACCTATACCAAATGGCCATGGCTTTTAGGTACACAAGGGTGATTTAAAAAAAATCAAAGTTACCTATAGAGAAGACTATGTTATGACACCAAATACTTGTCTACATTAGATAAAAGGGTCTAGGGACCTTGAAAAATAGAAACCATGTCGAGCTTTTGGTTGATTGTAATCTTGATTTTAATTTATGTGAGCATTGAATTTATGAAAAAAACATTTAGTTTTAGTCAAGTTCTCATAAACCTTGTGGTGTGTTGGATCTTATTCATTATAATTTTTTTGGTCTAATAGATGTTCCTTGCTTCAAAAAATTGACATATTATGTTTCATTTATTGATGATTATAAAAGGACATGGGTTATATTTTTTTTAAATTAAATTTAAAATTTTGATTTAATTTAAATAATTTGAAGCAATGCTTGAGTTGCAGAGTACAAATAATATAAAATGTTTGAGGAGTGATAATTGTAGTGAATTTTTCTCTCTTGATTTTGATAGATTTTGTAAAGATTGTGGCACTCATAGGCAAAAGATAACTCTATATTCTCTACAACAAAATGGAGTTGTAGAAAGAATGAACCATGACACTTATGGAGAAGGCTAGGAGTATGTTGAGTGGTGTTGATCTAGAATATTTTTTTTGGATGAAGTTATTTCTGCTACTTGTTACCTAATTCATAGGCAGCTCTTGTTGATAAAACGCCTATGGAGGCAAGGTCAATTCATAAGCCTTCATTGAGATATTTTAGAGTTTTTGGAACTACAAAGCATATGCACATGTGCTAAAGGAGAAATGAACAAATTTGAAGAATAGGGTTGTGAAATGTATCTTAATTGTGAATAATTATGTTGTGGAAGTAAAAATATTGGGATCCCATTGCATAAATTGTATTATATAATACTTGTCTTATTTTTAGAGAAACTAAGCCTCCTTCTATAACATTGTAGCTAGAACAAAATAAAAATAAAAATGAGATTCAATTTCCTTCTACACCTAACAAAGTTGAATCAAGACCCCCAGATAGATAAGAAGTTGAGGAGAGCTCGTCGAGCTTTGAATCTTCACAAAAGAAGGAAGAAAATCCAACTCAACTTCTTCAAAGGTCTACACGGCATAGAAAACCACTTGAAAGGTATTCACTTGATGATTGTAGATGTATTTTTTCTTTGAATAATAACATAGATAAACCCATATATGTAGAGGAGACTTTAGGTATGAATGATACAAAATCTAGGAAAAATTATATGCATGAAAAAATGGTAGCTTTGAGAAATAATGATACACGGGATCTTGTACCATTGCCCAAAGGATGAAAACGTATTGGTTGTAAATGGGTGTTCAAGAAAAAGATTGGTTTAGATGGAGTTATTGATAAGTATAACACAAGGCTAGTTGTGAAAGGCTACTCTTAGATTGAGGGTGTTGATTATGGTGAAATATTTTTCTTATTGCAAAAATGACATCCATTAGATTTATGCTTTCTATTGTTGGTACTTATGATTTATAGGTTGAGAAAATGGATGTGAAAATGACTTTCCTTCATGGTGATTTGGAGGAGGATATTTATATGACAAAACTAGAGCACCACATAGTGAAAGATAAAAGTAATTTGGTTTTTAAATTAAAGAAATCTTAAGATGGCCTCAAATAGAATCCTAATATGTGGTACCAAAATTTTGATGCATATGGATTAAGTTTGGGATTTGAGAATTCTTAATCAAATCAATGCGTTTATTTTAATTCTTATGGTGATAATTTCCTATAAATTACATTATATGTTTTTCATTGGTAAAGGGAAATGCATGGTTTCATAACTAAAGTCTCAACTTGTAGTTAAATTTGAAATGAAAGATCTTGGTGCAACTACACATTCTTGGGAGAGAAATTGGAAAAGATAAAGTGAACAAAAACCTATGAATAGGCTAGAGTAAGTATGTGAATTCAATTTTATAAAGGTTTGACATTCAAGATTGTAGACCAATTATATTTACAATTGAAACAAACTTATTTGCTTCATATTGTCCTCCATTCCCATCAGAGATGAAAGACATGAGTAAAGTGTCTTACCAAAGTGCAATTGAAAATTCGATGTATGATATGGTCTACACTAAACCACAAATTTCTCAAGAAGTGAGAGTTCTATCTAGATATATGTCTAATCTTGGTAGAGTTTATTGGAATGCATTTAAAAGAGTCTTCATATATTTGAATAGTAATTTGATAAGAGATGAGATTTTCCTTGATATTCTTGGTTATGTAGATTCAAACTAGGTAGGTGATTTTGATAGTAAGAGATCCATTAGTTCTTATGTGTTTAATTTAGTTGGTGGTGCAATCGATAGGATGAAGGAATGAAAGGTTGTGGTTGCTTTGTCCACTATTGAAGCTAAGAATATAGCAACCAATTATGCTTGTAAACAAGTCATTTTTCTTAAGAGACTGTGTTCAAATATTAGAACAAAACAAGGTGCAATGATAATTTATTGTGACAGTCAGAGTGTAATTTGCCTATGAACTTGACATTTCATGCTAGGACCACTTGCACATTGATGTTTAGTATCATTTTGTTAGTAATATGGTTGGGATGATAGGGTGAAGTTGATTAAGGTAGAAACTTTGGTGAATATTCTATATTATTTAACTAAGGTTGTGAGCACTTATAATTTCATATGGTATATGGATTTTATGGGGATCTCAACCCCTAGCAATTAAAATATGATGTTGGTACCCCTCCCATTGCTCTTGCAAGATGTTCAACAAGTGGGAGAATGTTGGAAAAATGGTGTCTCGACCTTGTGATTACTAAAGGTTTTGTTGATTAATGAGTGTGTGGGTTTGTAAGGGCATTACCACCCTTGTGGGGCCATGTGCCCCAATGGAGGTTAGGAGTCAGTGCCTCTAAAAGCCACATTTTATGTATAGTTCATTATTGTAAATCTTGATCATTTATTGTTTAACAATTGATATTATGTATGCTTTGTTAAGGCAACCCTATTTTATGAGGGCTTTATATTATGGTTATGTATTGTGATGTATTATGAGAGGTTGATAACTTTCGAGTTGCCTCTAGATCTTTGTTGGTGATACTACTGTGAGAAGCTTTCTTTTCAAGTATATTCTAATTTGTTGTTTTTTTAATAATATATTGGACAAGTTTTGGAGTGTGAATATTTTCTTCTGAAAGGGTTCTCCCCACATAAATCACTATGTTGTGCTATGTATGCTATTTATGTTAAAAAAATTGCAACTATTGTAAAAATCTGAAATGTTTTTATTACCCTCCTCTTAAGATTAGTTATGAAGTTTTTCTACTACCTTAACTTATATAATTGACATGGTTTGTTTTAGCTGCAATGATGTCTCAAAGAGGAAAAAAATGTAGATACCTAAAATGCATCCTACTTTTACATTGTCATCGCACTAGGTGCATCTCACAAATCTACTTCCAAAATTAATTATAATAAATATTATTTATTTAATTAATCTATTCAATCATTCTCCCAACATTAATCAAATAACTACTAAATATTTAATTAGCCAACCTAACTATTCTTTTGACATTACTTAAATAAATTAACCTTACACTT
This sequence comes from Cryptomeria japonica, assembly GCF_030272615.1. NCBI lineage: Eukaryota > Viridiplantae > Streptophyta > Pinopsida > Cupressales > Cupressaceae > Cryptomeria > Cryptomeria japonica. The sequence goes on from NC_081410.1 coordinate 144,655,639, forward strand.
TAATAAAATATAAGTAAATAATCATGAAAATAGTAGAGCAGAAAATCTTAGTGAAAATACTAATTTGCACTCGCAACAACTATAGGAAGATAAAAATGAGGAGGAAACATATACTTGTAGCCTAAAATATTACAAAGGATTGGAAATTTAATCGATGTCTCCTTGGAGGTTTCTAAGGAAGTTATTATGCTCATGAATCTAGCTTTAATTTTCCATTTCATTGGACCAAGCGTGGATAGGAAAAAAATTAGGGTTCAGATTGAGGAAAACTAGAAAACCCAAGAGATCATAAATGTTTTGCTGAAAGGATTCTTTATTTCTATATATGTTTCTTCAAAAAAAAGGGATAAAGAACACAAGGAGGCTTGCGGAGAATGGGGGAATGTCCACTATATATGCAAAAATGCTATCCCAACTTCAAACTGACCAAACTCAATCCATATGACATACCTCTTTGGATACGACTGTATAATCTCCCTCTAGAATATAGGTCTAAGGAATGCTTGGAAAAAAATGGTTGATCCCTAGGCACCCTAATCAATATCGATGCAAATATTGAGAACATGTATTCGACACTTATGCTAGATTAAAAATTGTTGCTATAGACAAATCCCTAAGGAGATTGATCCATTGGATCTAGAGTTGGCATTGAAGAGGATATGAAATATTGTTTGCGATAAGGGAAGCGAGATCATAAGTAAACATAAAATGGTTAGTAAATGGATTTTGAAGAAGCATAATAAAAATGAGGTGGGTCTATCGATTCACAAGTTCAACCATTGCACGAATGGATCCAATGTCTCAACAATTAGAAAGGAAGCACAAAAAAAAGCAAATGAGATGATGGGGGAGTGGTGATTTTCTTGTGGACAAAAATGGTTTAATGAGTAGTACAACACATGGATCAAATCAATTGATATTAATTAAGGAGAACATTGTAGATTGGAAGAAGGAACTACCAAGCAGGAACAACGATGAGGCTGAGGAGGCCACAAGTCTTAATGATGTTGATAGCGTTCTGGAAGAAGTGTTTTCAGATGATGAGATTGAAGAAGAAGATAAGATTGGCATTATATAAACTAGATGTATTAGCTAATCAGCAACTAAGGCTCTCGACAAATCAAAAAAAGGAAAAGGTAAAAAAATAAACAACCAAAAAAGAGAGAAGGAAGCAACAAAGAAAGGCCTTCCTAGCATCAATAATTTTTTGATATCCAAGAGAGCACAATATTTCTTGGAGAACAATGAAGATCTCTATGTAGAATGTTATGGGCTTAAATTCCCTTGACAAGCGATTCTTGATGAAGCATCATTTAGATAAGATATCTTCTAGCATCATAATGCTTCAAGAGACAATCAAAATTGACTGAAGCAAAAAAAAATTCAAAATATTGTAAATCTTGGGAGGGTTGCTTTCACATTTCTAAAGGTTTGGCAGGTGGACTTCCAGTGTTATGTAATAATGGAAATATAACTGTGAGAGTGGTCAAATCTAAGGTGAATTGGATGGAATGCAAACTTATCAATATCTACTCAAATCTTAGCTTTGAACTATTTAATGAATATGACCATATAAAAATAGAACAAAAAAATAAATATAGATAAAATTGAGTAATAAAGTTAAGATGTTGAGATGGTAACTATCTCGTGGCAATGCAATACTCAACCTAAAAATGAAAAAAGAAGAGGGCTCAACATAATCAACAAGACAATAATAGACTTATGAGAATTTGTGGATGAAATCAAGGTGGTTGGTTTCCCTACCTCCAATAGAATATTCACTTGGACCAATAGACAATTAGGTTTTACAAATATCTCAAAAAAGCTTGACAAGTTTTTGTTATCCCCATATTGGATAGAGGGGGAGAGCTTGGTAGAGACACACATACTTGCTATGTCCATCTTTTACCATTTCCTAATGATGTTGGAGATTAAAGAGTATGATAAACCTACTAAATATTTCTTCAAATTTGAAAATATGTGGTGGCATGAGGAGAGTCTAGTACTACCCATTGAAGAGTGGTGGAAGGAATATATAAAGATACTATGAGTTATATGCAATTCATAAAATCAAAGTTGAAAGAGTGGAACATGATTGTTTTCGAAAACATTTTTTAAGAAAAGGAAAGAATAGAAAATGAATTAAAAGAATTAAATAGCAAAGTTATTTTGATGAGAATGTTTCAAGAGGACTTTATAAAAGAAAAACTGCTCAAATTTCAATACTCGGAGATTCTTGCACACAAGGAGATATACTGGTGGGACAAAGCCAATGTATTGTGTTTAGGTTTGGTGATTCAAATTCAAAATTACTTCATGCCTCAACAAGGGCCCAACGTGCATAGAATAAGATAGACAATATAACAGTGGCCAACAGTGACACTTTGTATGATAGAGACTCTATTGAAAAGGTTGTGGTAGATTTCTTCACACAAATGTTGGGATCAACGCTGAACGCCACATGTGCAATGGACTCCTCAATTTTGGAGTATATACTAGAATGCATATAAGAGGCAGAAAATCGAATACTCAATGAGAAGATCTCATTGGAGGAGGTTTGAAAAGCTATGTTCCAGATGCACTTAGATAAATCTTCGAGCCCTGATGACTTTCCAATGGCTTTTTATCAAGTGTGTTGGTCCTTTATCAAAGAGGATGTATGGCAAGTGGTGGAAGACTTTAGAGTGAAAAAAAGATTTGCGAAAGACCTAAACAATCCTGTCATCACTCTAATTCCAAAGAAAAATGAACCCAAAACTTTTGGCAATTATCGCTCGATCTCATTGTACAACTGAATTTATAAAATAATAACGAAAGTGCTTGCCAACCGATTGAAGAAAGTCTTGAATTATGTTATATTTGAGGAACAAAATGGCTTCTGCCCTTGTAGTGATATTACTGATAGTATCATTGTAATAAAAGGCTCTATTCAACTTTATGCAGTTCGTAGAGAGATTAAAAAAAAAAAAAAAAGTTGGACCTTTATCAGAAGGAGGAAGATTTGGTGTGTTTCACACTTTCTCACCTTCACAGGGAGCAGTTACTTGATGGTCGGGTAGAAGTATGGATGGAGGGGGATTTGGGATGGACTGCCACATGAAGTGTTTCAGTTTATATAGTTCATTTCTGCTTTATGAAGTGCTGTTGATTCACTTTTTTGGTCTTGAAAATATTGTAACTATGGCATTTTCTAGCTGCCTCTTTGCTGTCAGGACAGTATGTTGTTTGTATCAGGATTAATGTCTACTCGTAACTGTATTATCTTTTCTTGTGGGGCTTTTTTGAGCATGGCCTAAGCCCGCGTTGACTGTGATACTTTTGTATCTTTTGTGGTTATATTATAATCAATTCCAATAAATAAGGTTATTCACACGATGGTGTATGAGAGAATAAAGGGTATGATGATAAAATAGGATATGAGTAAGGCCTACGATAGGGTTGATTAGAAATTTCTTGAGACTATTCTGAAGAGGTTTGGCTTTAGCAAATCATGGATAAAAATGATTCAATTTTGTATTTCATCCATTAGATACTCAATAAATGTTAATGACTCATTGTGTGGCTTCTTTTTGGCTTGCAGCAACCTGTAACAAGGGATCCATTATCCCCTTTTCTTTTTGCAATAATGGTGGAATCCATGGGACATCAATCTCAAGGAGAAGAGAATGTAATAGATGGAAGGGTATTAAAAATGTGATGCATATAGTGCTATTCGAAGATGCAAATATGCGAGAACTGAAAGAGATTAAGAATACCTTGGAGGAATATTCCAATTTATTGAAGCAAACAATAAATAAAGAGAAGTCCAATATCATATTCTTTAATAAAAAAAAGCCCATCCCATATTTCTCGGGTTCTCAATTGAAGTGATCCCATGCAAGCATTTGGGGGCTTCACTCATCTTGGGAATATGTCAGTCACAACATTGGGTAGATATTTTGAACAATTGTAAGAATAAGATGACATCATAGAAGAACCTATGGCTATCCTTGGCTGGAAGAATGACAATGATTAGGTCTATACTCTCTATTGTCTCAATCTACATTATGTGTTACTTTTAGATTATACACAAAATAGAAGCCAGTCTGGAAAGTTTTCCATAAAAGTTCCTATGGGAGGGTTCCAAAGAGGAAGAGAAACTTTCCTCAGTTCCTTGGGATAGGGCTTGTATGCCAAAGGTGGCTAGGGGCATCGGTTTCAAGAAAATGAAGATGCTTAGTTTGGCTTTAGGGGCAAATCTATAATGGAAGATGTATAGAGAGTCAATAGATTGTGGTACAAGATTTGCAACACAAATATTTAGATGGTTTTAAGCCCAACAAGATTCTCATTATGGGGAACTTAGAGGGAGGTTTGGCTGTTTTTATGGAATTGCAAGAATCTTATAGTTTATCTAACATGGAAGGTCCATAATGGCAAGCTTGCAAGCTACTGGATGGATTCGTGGAATGGTTACAAGCCGCTTGTGGAATGGTTACAAGTTGCTTGTAGAAGTTGGTAGTCTAAAAGAATACACAACTTCAATTATCGATTTGGTTGGTCCAATTGTGAGAGATTATATTCAAGAGAACTAGTGATATTGAGGTAGTTGAAGCACATCAATAGATGTTCGTCACCTTCCAATACCAAAGGATGTGGAGGGGGCATTAAAGGATGAACTTGGCCAGAGACAAGTGGTGATTTTAGAATAGGAGGATGAAGTGGTGTGGTGTGGATCAAGATTGGGTGAGCACTTCACGAAGATTGGGAATCAAACTCAAAATGCAATACAAGTTGATAAGACATGATTGTTGGCTCTTTGTTGGCACCCCTCGGTCTTACCTAAGGTTGTGCTTTCTTATGGACAACGCTCCATAAGAGAATCCTTACGACAGACAGACTACAGATGATGAGATTACATGGGCCCAATAGATGTGTAATATGCTATAACAACAATGAGTCCATTAATCCTCTCCTAGTGGGGTGTGAGTACCCAGGAAAAGTGTGGAATTGGATACAAGTTGCTCTAGGTTGATCTAGGCCTAGGCAAGAAGAGTTGAGAGATCTCATCACCAGCTGGTTGAAGGGGAAGACGTAAGAATTATGATTGAACTTATGGATTGTCACCCCATCAATGGTCGTATGAAATATCTCGAAAGAGAGAAATCGACGAATATTCAAAGAGATGAGTATAGATGTGGGGTTTCTTATCATAAAATCAAAGACAACTTGTGTGAATTAATGAACGCTAAATGTCAAATTAAATCTGGGACTATTTTCACATAATGGGACAAGGATATACAAAGAGAATGGAGTGGTTTGAAAAGACCAAAGGGTCCCTTGAAGGACAAAACAAAGCAGAGGAGAGGGCAGTTTGGCGGGGGTCCAAAGATTGGAAGATTCAAAATAAACTTTGACGGATCTACTAAAGGGAACACCGGGCCTAGTCAAGGCTTCTTGCATAATCAAAGATGGTAGTGGAAACTACGTTTAGGCTGCTTCATAGAGGTTGGGTCATGTAACTAATAATGAGGCGGAGATGGAAGCACTAGCTCTTGGTTTGGGGATTTGGAAAGAAAAAAACATAAGGGTGACTCTCTTTTGTGTATCCAAGAAATAATCAAACAAAATACTCTTAATTGAAAACTCAAAATCTGGATACAATTGATATGGACAATTTTACATGATTTTGAAGATTCCAAATTGTCACGTGTGTTTCATGAAGCCATTGGGGTGGCTAACTTATTAGCCAACCACAGAGTCTCCCAAGAGGAGGATGATATTATTGATTCAAATCCAAACAAATGGCTCGGCTTAGAGGCTTGTTTATCTAAAGACATGAAAGGGGTGGAGGACTAATGTTACATCCATGAAGGGACAAAAATAGGCCCTTACATAATGTCCATATTTGGCGGGTTCCCAGTCTTTGTCCATTCGAGCAGCAAAGTAAAGGACAAGCTCAATTATGAAGGGAGGTAGTACTGTTCAGCATGGTTATCATGCTGTTCGTGATAATGGTTGGGCCTGAATTCTGAGTTTCAAAAATGATTGAGTCGATTTTTGATGCCTTTGCATCGAAGACCGATGCTTGAAATGGTAGAGAAATTTTGATAGACCGTAGACCATTTCTCTACCATTTGGTAGGTTGTTTGATCCTCTCCAGTTATAGAATCTCAACTACAAAGATATGTTGCGGTGATAGATTGGGTTCCCAAGATGGTCACATGTCTTTCTCACTTCAAAGGACAGAAGCTCAGCTTTTCCTAGTGCAACTTTTATGATAGAGGTAGGTGGAGGGGTTGATCAATTGAATATTAGATAGGTGGGATCTACATTTAAGCTTCCTTTTGGTTTCTATTGATCAAGGCAGGTTGGAAATTACTCCAATTTAGTTGTGTGGTGCTCTCATTCGATTTGAGTGCTTGGTGTTGCTCAAATTGTTTATTTGCTTGTTATTCTAACATGACAGTGCAGTAATGGAGGCTTTCTTTACTAACATTGCACAAGCTATTGGATTCATTCACCGAGCTGCCAGTTTTGCAGAAGACATTTAGCTTGATGTTATGCACACGATTAACAAAGTCAACAAAGACCCGAAGCTTGGTTATATTATGGGCATTTTTGATGTTGAGGTTGTGAAAAGAAACAAATCATGTGAAAACCCCTTAAAATTTTTAGGGGGTCTTAGAGAACAATGAGATGTCTCCTTGTGCTAGTTATGTAAGTTTTTTGGAGGATCTTTTTTCTGCTCATCAGCTAGAACATACCAATGAACTAGTGGATGGTATCAACTCTATCTCACAAGAAATGTAATAGTTACTTTTTCAACATAAGGAGCTACCCCTTCTGCAGTGCATACCTTAAAAAAAAAAAAACTTTACTGATTGATATGATCAATTCAATTTTTTTTCTAAAGTCTTCATTTTAATCAAAAAAAATTATATTTATTTTAATTCATTTAAATTCGTTCCTACCATTAGTTGAATACAAAAATTAAGAGTAGTCGAGTGATTAATCATTTACACATTCCTTCACCACTTTGTTTAAAATAAACAAAATCACCTTATACATAGATGTAAGCACATAAGGTTCCAAAAAGGCCTATTTTCAATTCACACTTTCCATCAAGATTGAGAAAATATCCACCCTTCATCTCTTCCCAATCTCTTCCCAAAAAAATCATGCTTACCAATCAAAATGCCACTTTTGAGCATCTCACTCTCCCTTGCAAATGGATCAAACCCATCCCTCAATTGCACAAGAGAAAATCTCATCCTTTAATCACTCTCATCCAAAATCTATAATTCCACCCTTCCATAAACCATTTTTAACAAGAGGAATTTGATGCAAGGCAAAGTTATGTTGTTGGATGGAGAAACTTGCAACAATCAACCAATCCTCTTAATCAAATCATTTGATCAACAATATTTGTTTGAAGAGAATTTTTTTCTCTTCTTGCCATTTGGTTTCATTCCTTTGGTCGTATCAAAGGCATGTAGCTAGGTATGAAGTATGAATTTTATTTTATGCATTTTCTGATTGCTTTGCTCTATATTTTGGTGCACATAAATAAGACTAATTAAGCAACTAGATAACTAAAGACACTTTGCACATCAAAAGAAAAATATTTTTCTATCTCTTACCTCTTTTTCTTCTTTTGGTGATTTATCATTTAGGTTGTACACCCAATGTAGAGGGAATTGTAGCGTTCAAAGGTCAATTCAGCCTTCTAGTTCTTACATACTTTTATGGTATATAGAACCCTTTTAACTACCTATGAGAAGGTGCACCATCATACAAACTTGAGACCTTTTTGTACTTTTTTTCATGATGGCACTCTACTCTCACGTATCACTTTGCTTCCATGTACCATCAATTATATTTAATTTTTGGTTTATTAAGATGTTTAGTATGTAGAAAGGATTGTTTTTTAGTGTCATCACTCTTTAACACATCAATAGTATATAATAAAGCATGACATTTTAGACAATTGTCTATTAGGGTTGTAGGTACATTGAAAGGAAGGAGTAGTAAGTTAGAGTGTTAGGGGTCTTTCTAGGAGTAGTAAGGGAAAAAATTAAACATTTGAAACGTATCGTGCATTTGCACATGAGTACCATGGATTGGTTGGTTCTACCCGAAAATAAGAATTTGTTTGAATGGAAACACAACATGATAACTCTTTTGTTAGGCCAAGTGCATTGGAACATTGTTAGCTAGAATCTATATAAACTTCAATTGGGTACAATTAGTTTGGTGAATTACAAACACGGTTGAATTGTCAAAAAGCTATAGCAATGTTGTTGAAGTATGGTGTTGCTCTCATTAGGACATCGATTATTATTGTAGCTATATATGGCGAAAATGGAATGATAAAAGCTACTATAAAATGATCAAGGATCTAACCACATAAAAACCCTAGTTCTACAATGAAAATCCACCATACACCAATGAAGAACCTAAAACATGCAAAACAACAAAATAGAAAGATTACATGATTCACATGCTTAGTAGGGTTTGATCTCCATTGTTTCCTATCTCCATTGATCTTGCTTGATATGATTGCTCTCATATTTTATGTCTACATAAGAGCTCAACAAAGAACGGATTGTGATTGTGTAGATGCTTGAGTGATTGATTGATCACATCAGCTAGATAGATGCATTAGTTGATTAATTGATTAGGATGAAAGGATCCTCTTATAGAGAGGACACCTTAGAAAATGGAGGGATAAGATTAAAAGGTGAAAGGATAAATTGTTGGCTAGGATTAAAGGATAGGTGGAGGAAATGATAAAATATTAAAGAGGTGGTTAAAGATAAATTAAGAGATGGATGACAAGTGTCATGGAAGAAAAAATCTAATGGATTAATTAAATGCATAAAGATTTATTTAATTAATAGAGGAAGTGGGGACCAATTAAATAAATAAAATATTTATTTAATTTAAAGAAAGGCTAGAAGAGGAGAAATGAATTAATTGAATAAATAAAGATCTATTTAATTAATAGATAACTTAGGATAAAATAATTAAATAAATAAAAATATTTATTTAATTAATACAAGACAATTTTAGGTGTCTACAATAGCATATTCATGCATGGTTGTGACAAGAAGGCCCTTGAATTGTTTGAACAAATGAAAAACTCTAGCAAGAACCTATACCACATAACCTTTGTTAGTGTTTTGTCTGATACTTCTATAGAAAACAAGGAGTAATGATTGGATGTCTAAAATTATTTTGATGGGCAATGAAAAGTGGATAGAATAGACACATTTCTAAATATAGTTATGAAAATGGAGGGATAAATCAATACACTCAATGGTTGATCATTGACAAACTAAATGGCAAGTTCACAAAATTTATGGAACTATGCAAGTTAAGGAATGTCAACCTCCAAAATAATTGGTATTGGTTTATCTAGCTCTAATACCATTACAAAAATTAAGATCTTAAGTTACTAATCAATGCATGTAAAGTAGAAAAAAATGAAATGACAATTATAAAATATATAAATATTATTTACATGGAAAAAATTATTTGATAAAAAACCTCATAAAACATATTCATAAATGAGAAAACTTACAATAAGTTTGTACAATAAACATAACAAGAACTTGTTCATTAATATTTTCTTTCCTTCCTCCTTCCCATAATGTCCCCACTTGTATATTCAATGCATATATAACTAGCGCTTGCACCAAATGGAGGTGCAATGGTAACACTGATAGTAATATATGCTTGAAAACATTTAATCTTAAATATAATATAAGACCCTGCTTTTGTTTCAAATATTTGTCAACCCACAACAACAACCAACAATACTTTTCCATTTGCATGCAACTTAAGATTACTATTGGGTGACTCACTTGCAACTCTAAAAAAAAAAGACAAAATGATTAGGTACAAACCTTTTAGCCAATTGTACCATGTATTGTTGAGTGGTCTCAAAAATGGATTTGTATGATCATATGGTAATGAGAAATTGAATGGAAAACACTCATTTGCTAATGAATGGTTCTTAACAGGGGATCAATCTATTCTCATGCCTCGCAACTCTCTAATCCCATCAAATTTCATTGTATTTCCCTTCATTTCTTCCAAATCATTAAAATACAAAAATATTATTTATCAAAATGTAAAGGCATTCTTCATAAATTACAAAGAGAACACAAATTTATGGACTTGAGAGGAAGGTGGCAAAGTACTTAATAGGTATGTGAGTTGTAGTTGAAAAATCAAAGCCAACACAAAAATCAAAAGATGTAACTAGTATAAAATCAGTAGATTATGTGATGAGGGGAATAGAGAAAACATATGATATTGTCACGAATCGTTTTATTTAATAATGTGCAATTTAAAGATGTAATGTGATTTTGAAATTTAAAATAGATTAGATCATTCATAATCTAGTATGAGGAAATATAGTATGCTTTTTACTCCTGCAATTGATATGAAATTCGACATTTAATATTCTTTTGGGTTTGTCAATACTGATAAATTTTTCAGTGCAAGTAATGCAGGATGAGGTCAAGGAGGTTGAAGGCGAGAACACGAATCAGGTAGAATTGCTTTTAACTAAATGACTTCAATGGAAAAGGGAATCTCTCACACACCACAGTAGAAAAGTTTGTTTGTGCAATTGTGACTTCTTCAATGTATGATTTTGTATTAGAAACAAAATGATGTGAGTAATTGGTAATCGTTACATTGATTTCGTCTATAAAAGTGAAAATTAGTTTGCTATTTAGAGTTATGAAATTTATCGACTTAACGTTCTTTATTAAGATGATTTAATGTTCTAGGAAAAGAGAATGCAAATATAATTTCATTTATGATTGATGTGTTTACAATTATATGGAATTTGTATGCATGAAATTTCGATAATTGTTTTATAATTTGTCTTATTTAAAAAGTGATTAAGATCATTTTTATTTTCAAATTGAAATATTATGTTTCAAATATTCTTGTTTATGATTTAACGATTATATATATATATATATATCATTTTTATTTTTAAAACATTTTTACAAATAGAAATAAATAAATCGGACATTAATATATATATATATAAATACAATTAATTTATATCCTAATGTTTTAAATAGGTTTTCTTTTTCATTTTTAAAAAAAAAACCATATTACAAATATATTAGTATATATTATTGTTTTATTAAATATGCTAATAGAAAAAGGTGGCGGGTTGATAGGGTAGTTGATTGTTTGAAGCCGAAGTTAGAGCCATCTTGGTCGGCTTGGTAGTCGACTTCCTCCACCCATGGTAGCCGTTGTCAAACCATTAACGCAGGCCAAAGCACAATGGGGGACTTAACACTCCCACGACCCTTGGTGGGTGACTTGGCATGCAACCCGATCCTCGGTGGATAAGCTGAGAAGTCGACAGTTAATGTAAACGCCTCCATGATCCATGTGAAGCATCAACTCATGCAGAAATCAAAGCTCCAACTGAAACCGTTGCAAAGTTTAAACAATAAAAAGACTCAAGCTTGCCACAAAACGAGGGTTGTATTTAATTTAAAGACCTATGTGGAGATTATAGTTACAACCAACTAATAAATGTGACAACAGAAATAATGGTAACAGTAAATAAGGCCCAAAGGATAGCAGCAAACGTAGCTCAAGATTAGAATAAATAGACGTATTAACACACACATTTTTATTCATTCTTTCTCACAGGGAGAGAAGAGTGATAATTTCTTGAAGGGAAGGTTAGAATAGTTGGAGAGAGGAGAAGATATTTGGATAATATCATAGAGAATGAGCAATAAAGATAGTTGGATATAGAGGTAAGAATAGTTGGATAGAGAGATAGTTGGATATAGAGGTAAGAATAGTTGGATAGAGAGATAGTTGGATATAGAGGTGAGGATAGTTGGAGAGGGAGAGACTTGCGATCAAGGCGTGGAATCATTTGACGAAAGAACGACAAGGTCAAAATCTTACAAACCACTCTAAGTTTCCAAGAGGTTAGAATCCTTTGTTTATGTTTTATTTTATTTGTTATGTTTGGTATAAAATGTGTAGAAATGGAAGTTTAGATAATAGGTATGTACGTCCAAATGGGTAGCAATTATTATTATCTTATTTGAAATGCTTTGTAAACCATTGTGGAATAGAAGAAAAGAATTTAGAGAAAAGATGTTGTTAATATCGTATTTTGCACAAAAATAATTAGTTCTAATTCTATTTTAAGAATGTGTTTGCATATTTTTGGTTATACATGAGATTAATTTCATACATGTATAACACCTTCTTTTGTATGTACCTTATTTAGTCGAAAGATTGATTTTAAGATTATTGCTTATAAAAGTTTATCGTTTTCCAAAATATGAAAGATTGTCTTCGATAGATATATTAGACAAGTAATGATTAGTAAGGAAAAATGATACCTCTATTTTTGTTTTAAAGAAAGATTGTATTCTCAATGGAATTTTTGTTTGAGGGAATCAAGCTAGGGTTAAGCTTGAGTTAGAAAATTTACTTTTTAGGACGAGTGCCGAATGTGGATGTTTTAGGGATAATAGTTGCTTTTTCCTACTATTATTTTGTTGTGCATGGCATATACTCGGCCGAGTTATTGTTTGAATTATCCGTAGAAAATGATGGAAATTCCTTATTTATGCTCTCTACCACATCCTAGTATGATAGTGAAGGCTTGTTTCTTAGAATGAAGTAAGAAAAATGAAAATGCATATATTATCTAGGCATGCACCAGATTCCCTCTTGCTTTCGAATTCTTTGGTTAAACCAATTCGTGCAAGGTCGGGTATTCTTGATTGACCAAGAATTCCGGGGAAGCGTAAGCTTCAAGGTTGGGCGGAAAAAGTGCCTTATTCTTGTTCTCGGCTGCATTCAAAAGACAGAAGGAAACGACTCAGACTAAAGATCGACGGATGCATCTTCTTGTATATTCTTAAGGAAATTTGGAAGCCTAAGTAGGAAATAAGAACTTCTTAGTATTGGATATTGTATTATTCATGTGCATTATAATGATATATCTATGAGTGTTTTTATATCCATATTCGATGTTTGCTTATATCTTGAATAAAATATGCTTAGAGATTGAAATTTAAGTTTATTTATGGATAAAGAGTAGTTTAGGGTTAGATCCTAGATTGACGTCTTTACATTTTTGGTATCAGAGCCTAGGTTTATAACACTAGGACCTATATGAGTCACTTCGCTAAAATAAATCTGGAAATTAATAGCTTTTTGTTTAAAAATTACAGAAATGGTTTGTACCAAGCAGACAGCCCGAAAGTCAGTAGCAGGGTATGCCCATTACCTAAGGGTTAAAAAGGATCCTCAATCACCTGTCAAGCCGGTTTTGGATGACGCCCCTTTTGAAGTGAAACAAGTCCCAAAAGAAAGTGTTGTAATACCTTCTGAGAAGAATATCCCTGAAAAAGAAAAAGAGCCTGAGTTGGAATATTCACCTATAAGGCCAATAGTAATCAGTTCTGAAGAATCTGAGGAGTATACCCCTCTAAGTGAGACTGAATCGGAAGGATATACCCCATTAAGTCGTAATGAGTCGGAAGAATCCACTCCCCTGACTCCTTCTGATGAGTGATGTAACGTGTTACAACACTTCAATGAAAATGTATTTCCTTCTATTACCAAATAAGGATGTAATCCCTTCTACTATAAAATAAAGATGTATTCTCTTCTATTATCAAATAAAGATGTCTTCTATTGTATTTTGAGTTAAAAATTGTGTATTCCTTAATGATATCTATATATATACTTTGAACCTAACTTATATAGTAAATGGGAAAGAAGTAGAATGAAATTATTTGATATTGTTATATTTTAAATTTATATTGTTTTTCTTAAATATTCAATAGGAGTATTAAACTCTCTAGTTGCTTTATAAGGCTATAAGTTAGGGAATATTATTAAAGTTACAAAAAGAAGGCCCAAAGAAAAGGATGCTCCATCATTGCCGTCATGGTTAATGATTTGAATAATGTAGAGAAAAGTCCTACAGATTATCCTGTCCTTGCAAAGTTTCTAGATATTTTTCCAGAAGATCTTACCAAGTTACCACCTAGGAGAGAGTTCGATTTTTCTATAGAACTCTTACCTGGAACGGAGCCGCAATCTAAGGCTCCATATAGAATGACAACGATAGAACTGTATGAGCTTAAGGCTCAATTGCAAGAATTGCTTAGGCAAGGTTTTATTAGACCAAGCGTATCCCCGTGGGGTGCACCAGTGATCTTTGTAAAGAAGAAAGATGGTACTTTGAGGTTATGCATTGATTATAGGATGTTGAATAAAGTAACCATCAAAAACAGATATCCTCTACCAAGGATAGATGAATTATTTGATCAAATGAAAGGTGCATCTGTATTCTCCAAGATCGATCTTCGATCCGGATATCATCAGTTAAGGATTAAGGATGAAGATATTCCTAAAACTGCATTCCGAACAAGGTATGGGCACTATGAATTCACAGTTGTATCATTTGGTTTAACTAATGCCCCAGCAGCATTCATGAACCTCATGAATAGTATTTCCAGAGAATACTTGGATGACTTTGTTTTAATCTTCATTGATGACATATTGATCTATTCTAAGAATGAAGAAGAACATAAGAAGCACCCGAGGATAGTTTTGCAACGATTGAGAGATCATAAACTTTATGGGAAATTCTCCAAGTGTGCCTTCTTTCAGGAAAAGGTGCAATACTTAGGTCATGTCATATCCGTCGAAGGAATTTCAGTTGATCTTTCAAAGATAGAAGCAATAGTAGATTGGCCAACGCCCCATAATGTTTCAGAAGTTTGAAGTTTTATGGGACTTGCTGGATATTATAGAAAATATGTGGAAGGATTTTCCAGGATAGTGGCACCAATTACCTCACTTTAGAAAAAGGAAAAAAGGTTTGAATGGACTGAGAAATGTGAGGAATCATTTCAACTCCTGAAGCAGAAATTGACAACAGCACCAGTACTAACAATACTAGATCCCAACGGACATTTTGTAGTAATTACAGATGCCTCGGGTGAAGGTGTGGGAGCAGTATTGATGCAAGAAGGAAAGTTGGTTGCATATGAATCACGAAAGCTAAAGCAATATGAGATGAATTATGCTCTGCATGATTTAGAACTACTAGCTATTGTGCATGCATTACAAATGTGGAGGCATTACCTTTTAGGGAAGCCTTTTGAGCTTAAAACGGATCATTTAGGATTGAAGTATATTTTTACACAACCTAACCTAAATGCAAGACAGAGAAGGTGGCTTGAATTTCTAAGTGAGTATGACTTTGGTATTGAATATATCCAAGGGAAGGAAAATAGAGTAGCTGATGCTCTTAGCAGAAGAAGACACCTATCTACAATGGTTACAACAAGGACAAAATTGAAGCAACAAGTGTTGCAGAATCTTTCCGAAGATGAACATTATATAAGAGTTAAATGAGCCTTGGAAAGAGACTCTTCACACCATCGCTATGATGGATATGAGATAAAACCAGAGGGTATTTTGAGATACCAAGGAAGGATGTACATACCAGAAGGGGGAGAGTTGAGGAAGTTGATCTTACATGAGATGCACAATACACCTTATTCAGGACACCCTGGAATAACAAAGATGGTAGCTGATTTGAAAACATTGTATTTCTGGCCTAAACTCAGGAAAGAAGTGGTTGAGTATGTAGCATAATGTCTGGAATGTCAAAGAGTAAAAGTTGAACATGTTCATCCAGCAGGACTTCTATTTCAACATGTTATACCAGAATACAAGTGGCAGGTAATCAATATGGATTTCATCCAAGGATTACCAATGAGTAAGAATAAGCATGACACTATCTTAGTAGTGGTGGACAAGTTGACTAAAGTTTCACATTTCATACCTAGTAATCTAAAAGATGGATCATTTGTTCTTGCCAAGAAATTTGTGCAAGAAATTTTTCGGTTACATGGAGTTTCAGAAACTATAATATCTGATAGGGATACCAGGATGACTTTCAGATTTTGGACAACATTGAATGCAGCATTGGGAACAAGGCTAAATTTTAGCTCAACATATCATCCTCAGACTGACGGCCAAACAGAAAGGGTTATTCAAGTAGTGGAGGATCTTTTCAGAATGCATTGCATGGATCAGTAGTACAAATGGGAGGAGTACTTGCCCTTAGTTGAATTTGCTTATAACAACTCCTTTCATGCATAATTAGGTATGGCACCTTTTGAAGCACTCTATGGGCGAAAATGTCACACACCTATCAGTTGGGATAGACTAGAGGATAGGATCATTATTGGTCCAGATTTACTCAAGGAAATGGATGAGCAGATGGTGTTGATTAAGAGTAGATTGAAGGAAGCAGCTGATCGACAGAAGAGTTATGCAGACTGAAATAGAACTTTTAGACAATTCGCTACAGGAGATAAAGTCTTTTTGAGAGTCAAACCTCATAAGAGCTCTATCTCGTTTGGAAAATCATCAAAATTGGCTCCAAGATATGTGGGACCCTTTGATGTACTGGAGGTTATCAATCTAGTTGCTTATAGATTAGCTTTACCCCCTGCTCTAGCTCGAATCCATAATGTGTTTCATGTGTCTTTATTGAAACCTTACAATGCGGATGCATCTCATATTCTTGATTGGCAATCCTTACAGGTTCAGGATCTAGGGGTGGTGCTAGTGGAGCCCATCTGAATCCTAGATCAGCGTAGTGTGAAGCTACATAGCAGAGATTTCACTCAGTATAAGGTTCAGTGGGACCAATATTCTGAGGATAGTGCTACATAGGAGGATGCTAAGACGATTGACCGTCATTTTCCTCATTTGCTTTCTTAGGAAATAATTGCTATTTAATTTTGGATATTTTGAAACAATTATTATTATTTATGATGTAAACTTGGATAGCCTGTGTGCTCTTGGTATTATTATTTGAATTTGAGGTAAGATTGACATTTTGTGAGATATTATGGTTTTTGTGATTATTGATGAGTGGCAAGACATCGAGACGATTTCTCTTCCAAGAGGGGAAGGATGTCACGAATCGTTTTATTTAATAATGTGCAATTTAAAGATGTAATGTGATTTTGAAATTTAAAATAGATTAGATCATTCATAATCTAGTATGAGGAAATATAGTATGCTTTTTACTCCTGCAATTGATATGAAATTTGACATTTAATATTCTTTTGGGTTTGTCAATACTGATAAATTTTTGAGTGCAAGTAATGCAGGATGAGGTGAAGGAGGTTGAAGGCGAGAACATGAATTAGGTAGAATTGCTTTTAACTAAATGACTTCGATGGAAAAGGGAATCTCTCACACACCACAATAGAAAAGTTTGTTTGTGCAATTGTGACTTCTTCAATGTATGATTTTGTATTAGAAACAAAATGATGTGAGTAATTGGTAATCATTACATTGATTTCGTCTATAAAAGTGAAAATTAGTTTGCTATTTAGAGTTATGAAATTTATCGATTTAACGTTCTTTATTAAGATGATTTAATGTTCTAGGAAAAAAGAATGCAAATATAATTTCATTTATGATTGATGTGTTTACAATTATATGGAATTTGTATGCATGAAATTTCGATAATTGTTTTATAATTTGTCTTATTTAAAAAGTGATTAAGATAATTTTTATTTTCAAATTGAAATATTATGTTTCAAATATTCTTGTTTATGATTTAACGATTATATATATATATATATATATATATATATATATATATATATATATATCATCTTTATTTCTAAAACATTTTTACAAATAGAAATAAATAAATCGGACATTAATATATATATATATATATATATAAATACAATTAATTTATATCCTAATGTTTTAAATAGGTTTTCTTTTTCATTTTTAAAAAAAAAACCATATTACAAATATATTAGTATATATTCTTGTTTTATTAAATATGCTAATAGAAAAAGGTGGCGGGTTGATAGGGTAGTCGACTGTTTGAAGCCGAAGTTAGAGCCGTTTTGGTCGGCTTGGTAGTCGACTTCCTCCACCCACGGTAGCCCTTGTCAAACCATTAACACAGGCCAAAGCACGATGGGGGACTTAACACTCCCATGACCCTTGGTGGGTGACTTGGCATGCAACCCGATCCTCGGTGGATAAGCTGAGAAGTCGACAGTTAATGTAAATGCCTCCATGATCCATGTGAAGCATCAACTCATGCAGAAATCAAAGCTCCAACTGAAACCGTTGCAAAGTTTAAACAATAAAAAGTCTCAAGCTTGCCACAAAATGAGGGTTGTATTTAATTTAAAGACATGTGTGGAGATTACAATTACAACCAACTAATAAACGTGACAACAGAAATAATGGTAACAGTAAATAAGGCCCAAAGGATAGCAGCAAACGTAGCTCAAGATTAGAATAAATAGACGTATTAACACACACATTTTTATTCATTCTTTCTCATAGGGAGAGAAGAGCGATAATTTCTTGAAGGGAAGGTTAGAATAGTTGGAGAGAGGAGAAGATATTTGGATAATATCGTAGAGATTGAGCGATAAAGATAGTTGGATATAGAGGTAAGAATAGTTGGATAGAGAGATAGTTGGATATAGAGGTAAGAATAGTTGGAGAGGGAGAGACTTGCGATCAAGGCGTGGAATCATTTGACGAAAGAAAAACAAGGTCAAAATCTTACAAACCACTCTAAGTTTCCAAGAGGTTAGAATCCTTTGTTTATGTTTTATTTTATTTGTTATGTTTGGTATAAAATGTGTAGAAATGGAAGTTTAGATAATAGGTATGTACGTCCAAATGGGTAGCAATTATTATTATCTTATTTGAAATGCTTTGTAAACCATTGTGGAATAGAAGAAAAGAATTTAGAGAAAAGATGTTGTTAATATCGTATTTTGCACAAAAATAATTAGTTCTAATTCTATTTTAAGAATGTGTTTGCATATTTTTGGTTATACATGAGATTAATTTCATACATGTATAACACCTTCTTTTGTATGTACCTTATTTAGTCGAAAGATTGATTTTAAGATTATTGCTTATAAAAGTTTATCGTTTTCCAAAATATGAAAGATTGTCTTCGATAGATATATTAGACAAGTAATGATTAGTAAGGAAAAATGATACTTCTATTTTTGTTTTAAAGAAAGATTGTATTCTCAATGGAATTTGTGTTTGAGGGAATCAAGCTAGGGTTAAGCTTGAGTTAGAAAATTTACCTTTCGGGACAGGTGCCGAATGTGGATGTTTTAGGGAGAATAGTTGCTTTTTCCAACTATTATTTTGTTGTGCATGGCATATACTCGGCCAAGTTATTGTTTGAATTATCCATAGAAAATGATAGAAATTCCTTATTTATGCTCTCTACCACATCCTAGTATGATAGTGAATGCTTGTTTCTTAGAATGAAGTAGGAAAAATGAAAATGCATATATTATCTAGGCATGCACCAAATTCCCTCTTGCTTTTGAATTCTTTGGTTAAACCAATTCGTGCAGGGTCGGGTATTCTTGATTGACCAAGAATTTCGGGGAAGCGTAAGCTTCAAGGTTGGGCAGAAAAAGTGCCTTATTCTTGTTCTCGTCTACGTTCAAAAGACAGAAGGAAGCGACTCAAACTAAAGATCGACGGATGCATCTTCTTGTATATTCTTAAGGCAATTTGGAAGCCTAAGTAGGAAATAAGAACTTCTTAGTATTGGATATTGTATTATTCATGTGCATTATAATGATATATTTATGAGTGTTTTTATATCCATATTCGATGTTTGCTTATATCTTGAATAAAATATGCTTAGAGATTGAAATTTAAGTTTATTTATGGATAAAGAGTAGTTTAGGGTTAGATCCTAGATTGACGTCTTTACAGATATGGATTGAATACCCCAAACATCTTGACCTTTAAAATGTATTGTTAAATTTTACTATTATAGATCATTACAACAAGGTAAGAGGAATTTGTGAAGAGGTATGTACATATCAAAGGATGATCATTAAATATTTAATTATTAAATTATTTAATATTTAAAAAAAAAAGATTATTTAGAAAATTGATTCAAAACAATTTTCTGAAGGTATCACAAGAGCATCTTTGAATTTGATCTTTTAAAAAAACAATTTGATGTTTTCTTATGTTGAGTTTACAATTAAAAAAAAAATTGAATAAAGGGGTAAAAAATTTATTATTAATAAAAAACAAGCATTACATAAGAAAACCAAAGCCTCAAAGCTCCAAAAGAGAACAATAAACCCAACCAGTTATCATCCAGCTTCAAAACTATCCATATCCTCAGCAAAGATCTTATGCAAGTCCTGATAGTAATTAGGGGAAAGATGCTCTCAACACTCAACTTTCCAATCATCACCATGTTCCGAAGTCCACTTAGCCAAACAATCAGTTGCTTTATTCCATTTACGAGGATTGTGGATGAAAGACACCTTCTCCATCATAGCACTAATTTGCAAAATCTGGTGAACAGTCCCTGTCAGTTGCCAATTAATCTCACTCACCTTCTGCTCAATCTACAAATTAACAATAATAAATTGCAAATCTGATTCGTAGATAACCTTATGCCACCCCAACTCATATGCACACTCTAGGGCATAGAAAATAGCTAATCCCTCCAGAAAATTATTAGACTGCTGCCCTTTATGCATTGAAAAGAAGAAAACCACATCCCCCATACGATCCCTACCAACACCTCCAATCCCAACAGGACCCGGATTACCATGAGAGGAGACATCGGTGTTAATCTTAATGGAATCATCCTGAGGGGGCAGCCATCTTCCCACCCTTTGAACCTTCTTCATAGCACGTCTACCTCTCCTGACACAAGCTGAGACAAGAGACATCTCCTGCAAACCCAACCTACTCACAATATCAACCTCTCCTCTATCCAGAGAAAATTCACCTCACATTTAGCTTCCACCATCTCCTGGATTATTCCAATTATTATATTCCACACTTGCTGAACTAACAGTCCGACTTCCTAAAAGATCCTCCTATTCCTCTCTAGCTAGATCTGCCAAAGTATGAAAATGGGCCCAATGAGTCAGACAGTTTGGAGAAAAGTGGACAACACCAAAGAATCTACGTGAACACAAGGGTGTTTCCACACCCCCCACCAGTAATGCCAGATATGCACCGAGAAAGGGCATCCGAAGAATAGGTGTGAAGAATCCTCCTCCCCATTACCACACAAAACACAGATGGAAGGCTCGTGGAACCCACGCTTGCGAATATTGTCCCAGGTTAGACATCTATTCAAAGCCAACGTCCAAGCAAAACAGTTACACTTTGGCCAAGAGAATTTGTTCCAAACATATTTCCACCAGTGCACTTCCCTCCCCTCCAATCTATAGGACAACAACTCATGGTACCAGCTAGCATTAGTAAAAACACCCTTAGGATTCGGGGACCAACCAAGTCTATCCATATCCTTAAGGGAGCTACAGTGTCTACTAGCCAAAATGCCATGAAGCTTAGTGCAGTCTTCCTCCATACCAACAACCGGCCATTCATTAGAAACCTTCCATTGCACCATCTCCAATTTCCCACACTTATAAACAGACTTAAAGTCGCTCACTCTAGACCACCCTGCCTCTAGGAACCTCTAGTAAAGATTCACTAAATGAGGAAACTGATCAATAATGGGGGGATAGCCATCCCAAGAATCGAGCCAAAAAAGCATTTCTTCCCCCCTCTTACAGATCCAAAAAAGTCCTTTTATCAGTGCACCTCTTTTCTTGAGAGTACTCCAAATCGTAGAGCCTTTTCCCGCAAGCGGATATCTTGGGATTTCCTCCTTCGGGATCCTCTGCATATACTTGTAAGACAGAATCATAGCCTAGCCTCGATCATGTTCGAGAGGGAGGAGAGCGGGCTGCACAGGAACTATTTTACCACCAACACCTCTCCAAATAAAGTAGATTGTCTTAAACCAAGCCCACCCAACTATTTCAGGCTGCATGCCAAGTCCCATTTGACAAGACTCCATTTATAGGAGGACAGGTTGCCTGCCCATAAGAATTGCCTTGCCAAAGAATCCAATTCCTTCACAAACCACTTTGGAGCCACTTGGAGCATACACCTATAAATTGAAAGAGCATGAACCACCAACTAGATCAGTTGAACCCTCCCAGCAAAGGATAACCATTTGTGTGTCCAATGTTCAACCTTCATGCGAAATTTGTCTAGAATACCCTGCCAAGAGTCCCTGGGAGGATTACCGGCAGATATAGGAATACCCGAGCAAGTGAAGGGAAGAGAACCGGCCTGGAATCTCAAAATCTGAGCAATCCTCAACCGAATAGCTCCAGGTGTGTTGAAGAAGAGAATGAAAGATTTATCCTCATTGATCAACTGGCCAGAAGCAACAAGATAGACATCCAAGACTTTACGCAGATTTATAGCTTCTCTGATCCTAGCTAGTCCCATCAAGGCCGTATCATCCACAAACTGCAAATGGGGTTGAGGAGGTATGTCATTACCCCAACTCCAACCATGAATATTACCCAATCCCACATTATACTTAATCAATCTCCCCAAACACTCAGCCAGAAGAATGAAGAGGTATGAAGACCCCTAGACCACCAAACAACTCAATATGATCTACATTAATAAGCACAGAGAATGAGGTAGACGAAACACAACTCATTACCCATTGGATCCATTCATCAGCAAAACCAAAGGCCCTAAGAATCTTTTGGAGAAAGGACCAACGGACTCTATCATAAGCCTTTGCCATGTACAACTTGATAAACATAGTTTTTTTCCTTGGAAGCTACCATAGAATGAATGGTCTCAGTAGCAATGACCAGTCCATCCAAGATTTGACGACCCTCCACAAACCCACTATGCTCCTCAGGATTGACAACCCCAAGCCAATTCTTCAACCTTTCCGCAATCAGCTTAGAAATAATCTTATAAATCACATTACAAAGAGATATAGGGCGGAACTGGCCTAACCGGTTAGCCCCATCACACTTGGGGATGAGCACAATAAAAGTCGCATTCAAAGCCCGAAGCATCTGCTTATTCCTCTGGGACTCTTGGACCACCTCCAATAAGTCCAATTTGATAATATCCCAGAATTCTTGATAGAACTCAATCGAAACCCATCTAGTCCAAGATCTTTCCCCTTCTTCATATGGAAAACAATCCTCTCAAGTTCATCCAACAGAATAGGTTCCATAAGTTGCTCATTCATCTCCCTAGTAATTAGAGAAGGAATACAAGCAAGAACCTGATTTTCCTCTTCCGATTCCCCTGAGAATCCTCACTAAAAAGGGACTGGAAATACTTCATAGACTCCCTAGAAATCTCCTGCAAGGATAAACACTACTCACCTCTATCAATAACCAGAACATGGATGGAATTGTCATGTCTTCTTGCTTTCACTGAATTGAAAAAGAACGCAGTATTCTTATCCCCCGCTTGAAGCTAATCAATACGAGCTCTCTATTTCCAGTAGATTTCCTCCCTAAGCTCCCACTCCTCTAAATCCTTGACTGCCATGTCTTCCTCCCTAAGCAAGGCTTCTGACAATCCATGCCCTCTTATCTCCCTGGTAATATTATTCAACTCTAATTGAGTAGTTGTCTTAGCATGAAAAATATTACCAAAACACTGACGATTCCACCGTTTAAGCTGAAACTTAATAAATTGCAACTGCTTGGCAAAAGTGTACATAGCAGTGCCAAAGGTTGGCCTCCCTTTCTTCCACCACTCCACAACATGATCCTGCAAAGAAGAATCTCGCAACCACATAAGCTGGAATTTGAATGAAGGAATGCGAGCGACTCGAGCAAAAGAAGACACCAATTTGATGGGCCAGTGGTCCGAACCTCTCCAATCTAAAATCTCAGAGCATGTGGACCACCCCCCACCAACCCAAAAACTAGAAACTAGAAAGCGATCCAGCCTCTCCGCAATCCAATACTCCCCTATCCTACAATTTTAAAAAAATTCAATAATATAAAAAATAATAAATTATTTATAAGAAATAAAAAATAAATTTTGACTTCAAGAATCTAAAATATGTTCATTATTAATTATTAAATATTTTATCTTTTTACTATAACATTCATGCTTTCGTCATCAATTATATTTCATGAATATTTTTTTTCCAATAATATAAACGAATAGCATATTATTATAAAGAATAAAAAAATAAATTAACTTCAATAATTTCAAATTTATTCATTATTATTTATTAAATAAATTTCATCTTTTGCTATAACATTCATGCATTCATCACCATTTTGATTTCATGAATACTTTTTTTTTCAACAATATAAACAAATGACACATTATTTACAAGAAAAAATTAAAAAAAGATTTGATTTCAATAATATCAAATATATTCATTATTATTTATTAAATAAGTTTTACCTTTTCATTATAACATTCATGTATTTATTATCATTTTGATTTCATGAATATTTTTTTTCCATAATATAAACATTAAACATGTTAGTTTGAAGAAATAAAAAAATAAAAATTGATTTCAATATATTATCAAATATATTCATTATTATTTATTAAATAAATTTCATTCATCATTTCGATTTCATGAACATTTTTTTATAAAGTATGAAAATTTCACTTTGTTTCAACTGTAATTACACTCAATCAATGTCCATTGGTTCTTCATTTATCTCAGACTTCTTGTTATATATGTTTCTTTCGGTCCCTTTTTAGCCTCCCATTTGGAAAAGTGTCAAATAAAATGATGATTTGCATTTTTGTTGTGTTTAACTTGTATTTCACATCATTCTTGTGCACAAACAACAAATGCAAAAACATGTCTGCCTGCGGTCAGCCTTAAATCACACACACTAAGAAACATATTAAATCTACGAGTGTCAATTCTAAATGTTTAACACTTTTAAGTTTAGAAATCAAAGCAGGAACACTCATAAGAAACGTGATCAAAGCCGCTCTACCAGTCATGACTTACATAACTGGTGTTTTTGCAACCAACGTTTTTATCACCCGAGCCTACAGTGGAGAAAGGCAGCGGAGTTTATGAATACGTAGTGGGAATAAATATGCAAATATCATAGCTTTGACTGAAGCAGATCTTCAGGTTGCGAGATTGGCTCTGAGAACGCTCGGAGCGATTTCAAATATAACATTAGTTTTTCAGCCCATGTTTAAGAGATCAGTTTCCATGTCAGTGAAAGATGATTACGATCTGGAAAATGAAGCGAAACATTTCCTCTGAGTTCATACATTTGGTGATATATGATGCCTTCTGCCATATTTTCTGGTAACTGCAAAAAAGTCTCACTAGTGGGAGCAAGTTTTTACGGCATGACACAATTGCCCATGACAACATGAGACACATTTTCCAGTGGGGAGTCAACCCACCTAGAGATGGCCTATCAGCCAAATATAAGTCTCATGCATATCCAATGCCATATATCCAATAATTTATAAGTATTATATTCATGATGCAATATCTTTTTAATATGATTGCACATATATAAGGCAATCCAAAAGGTTGGTGTTTAGGTAAAAATATTTCACCTTATAACTTTAATATTAATAGATCATTTATTTATTTATAAAGTTAAACTTTATAACTTACATCAAACTTCATATTATAGGGATAAACGTTAAAGATTAGAGCCTTAGGAATATTCATAGATCCATTTTAAGTTAAATGTGAATCTTCTAATAAATATTATGCTTTAACCCATATGAAAACTACAAAGCATAGAGATATGTGAAGGATAGTCTACATTTTGGCCTTGAATTCAAGAGGTGAATCTTTGAATTCAAGAGAGGTGAATCCATTCTTCATGGCTACATAGATTCAAAGATTTTAAGTTGGGTAGAAGATCTTCATGCTAGGAGATTCATTAATCTCATAATCTTCTAATAAGTAGGATAGTAATTAAAAATTAATAATTGAGGTCAAATATATTGGATTAGATCATTCAACAAATAAAACAATATGGTTATGAGAGATGTTATATCACTAAATGTGTCAAATATGTGTTGATAATTTATTGTGACAATGATTGCTTTTTAGATTGCAAATATCAAGAATAAGTATAGAAGATTCCTAGAATATTGGAGCATTAGAAAATTTCATAGCAGATCAAGTGGTAGATATCTCTCACTAAACCATTGATGGATTGTTTGTTAAGTTTTGGCAACAGAAGCATTTGAAAGAGCTTGTCATGAAGTGGAAATTGTCATTGTGACATTATGTTTCCTTGCTCGTGTATTATCTCTTTTACAATAAATGTTTGTAAATCTTCCAATTTCACATCAATAAAAGATGTTGGAATATTTTTAAATATTTACAAATCCTCCAATTTCACGTTAATACAAGATGTTGAAATATTTTTAAATATTTATTTATTAATGCTAAATTATACTGTACTTCATCATACTTTAATGTTTATAAAAGTGCATTAATTTGATAGTGTTTCAATGCCTGTATTTAGACATGTGGTTTTTGTACCTCTAATTATAATTAAAATGAAGTTTGCTGTTGCATAATTAAAATTTTGAAACCATTGAATTAATAAAATTAAGGTACTAATGTACTTGTTTTTTTAATTCGTTTGTCTTTTCATCCCTTTTAGTATATTACAGAGGTCCCATGTGAAGTGTTTTTCGCCTTTCACCTCAGAAACAGGGAGGAGGATTCAAGTCTACTAAGTATGGTTCGGAAACTACCATATTTTAGATTATGCAACTTCGTTGAACAAGTAATCCCTACCAAGAATGCTGGTAGAGCTATATGCCATAGACAATACCCAATGAAGAATCCGAAGTCATTAATTTTAGAAGCTTGCGATTTGAATTTCAGAAATTGATGATTATCAAACAAAAATACTTTAAGATTCTATTCTCCTCCAATAAATAGATAATGTAATGAGTGACTCTTAACATAGAAAGTTTTTCTGTCTTGATTTTTCCAATACAGGACCAGAGCACCTCTAGATCTCCAAGCAACAAACTTAAAATTTAGATAAAATCTGAAAACCATACCAGTATCTTGATGATGATTTGAGGTAGACAACATGTCCATGCCTGGCATAACTAATAATTTAAGTACTGAAAGTGTACACCCCCCGAAATGGGATATGATTGGCACCTTGAGGACACTTAGTGCTACAATCTAAAGACAGGTTCCAAAGAATTCAAATAACTGCTTCTGTGGTTGTGTTAAATGGGTTAAGTGTAACTCTTACCATCCTGGCCTGGCTGCCAATCACCATGGCTTTTGGTTGCTACATTCTCTGTCATCAGGCCACCAATTTGCTCTATCTTTTCGTATAAGATAGACATTAACCTCCATTCATGTTCATTTAACTTTGCGGAGGTGTTTTGGTTAACAGTCACCTGGGCCTGTTCACTGAGGTTTCTGTTCCAAGGAGTTTCCCCCCTACTCCTGAAATAAAGAGGACATTTTCTGGAGTTCATAGCAGAGGTGTGTTTGCTTCAGCAGATATAAACTCCCATCCTCATCATTTCACAAAGACAATTCATATCTTTTGTATCTGTTGGTATTATCCGTCTCCTCCAAGGAAACCATGTACTTTTTTATTAACCTCGATCCAACTGCATCCAGGTGTTTTCTTTATGCCCATATCTTCCATCTTTTTTCTAATGTTTTTAAGGTCAGCCCACCTGCCACCTGCAGCGTAAATATTTGAGAGCAGAACATAAGGTGATGCATCATTTGGGTCTAACTCAAAAATATATTCAGCTATGCGCCCTGCTAGTTCTACGTTATTGTGCATTCTACAGGCGGCAAGCAAAGAAGTCCACATTGTAGCATCGGGTTTTACTGGCATTTTGTTGATGAAATCTTCTGCTTCATCCAGATGACCAGCTCGACCAAGAACATCGACCATACAGCTATAATGCTCCATTGTAGGTGTGATGTGACAATAATCAGTCATGTAATTGAAATGCTGGTAACCCTCATCCACCATGCCTGCATGACTACAAGCGGACAAAACGCTTACAAAGGTTATGTGGTCTGGGTTCATGCCAGAGTCTTTCATTTGTTCAAACAATTCAAGGGTCTTCTTGCCATAGCCATGCATTGCATATGCTCCGATAATCACATTCCATGAAGCCAGGTCTCGCCATTGCATCTGTTCAAATATTCTCCATGACTTGAGTATATTTCCACATTTGGCATACATGTCTATCAGGGCATTCATCACAAATATATCTGACTGGAACCCATTTGTAATTATTTTTTCATGGATTTCCCTCCCCATCTCCAAAGCTGCCAAGCTAGTACATGCTGGAAGAACACTCGCAAAAGTATTTGAATCTGGCTTCACATCTGACAAAACCATTTGTGCAAACAAGTTGATGGCCTCATTGCCATGGCCATTCTGCGTGAGTCCTGCAATCATTGCAGTCCATGAGAACATATCTCTGTGAGGTGTTTCTTCAAAGAGTTTAAGGGCTTTATCAACAATCCCATTCTGTACATAGCCCACAATCATAGTTGTCCAGGAGAAGACATCCCTTTCAGGCATTGCTCGAAAGAGTTTCAGTGCCTTATCAATAAGCCCATTCTGCGCATAGCCTGCAATCATTGCATTCCATGAGACCACTTCTGGTTGATAAATTTTCTCAAAACAAATTTGAGCCTTTTCCAGTATCCCACATTTTGCATACATATCTACAAGAGAGCTCATGACAAAGGCGTCAGAATGCAATCCTCTTCTGACTATTTTCTCATGGATTTCCTCCCCTGGCTCCAAATATCCTAATTTGGCACACGCAGAAAGAACAGTCGCAAATGTGAAATCATTGGGTTCAATTCCTTCTTGTTGCATCAAGCAAAACACAGACAAAGCCTCACTGGCAAGCCCTTGCCTTGCGTAAGCGTTAATCATCAAAGTCCACGACACAACATTTCGTTTAGGCATTTTGTCAAACAATTCACGCGCTTTAACTATGCTGCCACATTTCGCATACATGTCAACAAGGGCATTGGCCAGGGCCACATCATACTCTAACCCACTCTTTATTATGTCTTGGTGGATCCCCATACCCTTTTCCAGAGCCTGCAGCTTCGCACAGGCTGACAGAACACTGCTAAAAGCGAACTCATTCGGCCTGATTTGCTTGCTCTGCATTTGTTGAAAAAGTGTCATCGACTCGAACCCATCTCCTAGCCTTGCATAAGCTGCAATCATAACAGTCCACGAGCACACATCTCGTTCCGATATTTTATCAAACACTTTTCGTGCATCCTGCACAGTGCCGCATTTCACATACATGTTTAAAAGTGTATTACCCAAAACTCCGTCTGCAGTAAATCCATTCTGATTAAGGTGTGCATGGATTCGCTTGCCTCCCGCCAAATCCATGTTTTCCACAGAGCTCTGCAGTAGACAAACATACGTGGATGACTGCCAGGCCATGTGTTTCATATGTAAGATGTTTAATGCTTCTCCCAAACACCCCTGTTTATATAGTTCTCTCAATTTATAGAGAGAAATGTTGGTTGGAGTTCCAGAGGCGGTGACAGCAGTCCTCAGCAACGCTAGGTGAGATACAGAAAAAGAAACAACCATTTTGTTTCCATTGTTTATATGATTTAGAATTTGCATTTCTGTGAGGGTTCTTCAAATAAATACCAACAAGGTGCAAATCAGAGGCTTCAGTGACCAAAGTGCTGGTGGTCATTTTTATCTCTAGCCTGGCTTTCTTTTATTTGTTTATAGAATCATCATGAAAGAAATTTCGAGCGTTTGAGCTCTCTTTGATTGGACTTTTACACCATGAATACCTGCTGCTTATAGCCTTTTCAGCCCAGATTTTGAGCTCTGAATTACACAACGAATTAAAAAGAATTCCATTCAATTACTAACAAATTCTTCTTTTTTTTCCTCTCAAATTTACTCAAAATTTCAGTCTACTGTCTACCTATTACTTCCCTACATTCCTACAACATGATAAAAGATGTAACTATTTTTATTTATTTTTATTATTATTTATATTTATACAAAAAATATCAAAAGGATTGCTGGTCAATTGGCTAAACATAATTGATGAGGATACTGGTATGTTGATTAATTTCAGCATAACATTTAAATTTATTAAAGGTGTAATAGAAAAGGATGAGGTTACAATCATGTCTAGGGTGACTTTGGCATAATGAATATCCCTCAATCCTTGGCTCTAAGCTATAAGAAGCTAATTGTTTTAGCGATTTTGAGCCATACTCCTAATACTAGTGGTTTGCAAAATACCATTAGAAGTTGTTAACCCTCTTGACAACAAAGAAAAATAATTTATGAAAAATAAATGCTCTATTACAAATATCATCGTTAAAAATCCAGCCTAGGACTTAGAGCTCATACTATTAGGTTACTAAAACAAATTTATGAAATTTAAGTAATTAAAATAGCGGTACTAATTATTGTTAAAAAAAAGGACTTGTTACATGACCACCTTGAGATCGAGAAAATTGATATTTGTAACCCTAGTACACTTTTGTGCAATGCAAAATTGAACTATGTGCAGGGACTTGAATATTACCTATATATCTAAATTGTGTTCAATATAGATCTAAACTATTTTCAAATTAATGCGAGAGAGATGCTCACCATGATGTCTAAGGCTTGCATCTAAAAAGGGGTGGTATCAATAAACATCATTTCAAGAATTTACTAGGCTCATGTTGTTCTCCATTGGTCAAATCCATGATACTAAGTAATAGCACATAGCAATGATCAAAGACAACAAGTAACCATACAATATGCTTGGGATGTTGATCTCACGTGATAATGCTTTGATGTGCATGGTGTTTGCTAGATATTCTTCTCAATGTAGATTTTAGATGATAAAAGTGGATTATGATTTTTTCTTTTTATTTAACACCCTAGCATGAAATTTGAAATATTTCATGCTTTAGTCAACTCATAATGGTTAGTTAGAATGAGAGGACATGGGCCTAAATTTTGAAATTATAATTAAAAATTAAAAATTTATAGGACCAAATGCATGTTTCTAGATCTAGCCTAGGTCAATTTATACGAATTTGAACTAAGATAATGTTTGGATAAATGAGAAGCAACACTAATCCCTACGGATGTGTGAAGATGAAATTAGGCTAGGATTAGGTTATTTGTCAACTTCCACACAAAATTACATTATTTTGCATACTCATGATTGCATTAGGAACAGCCCAAACTGGAAGGGAAAAGTGTGAATTATGCATTTTTCACCATTACGTTTTGCCCCCACTTTGACTTGCATGTGAACTACTATGAGGATGTGTAAAAGTAAACAAGAAATCAATATGAAAATATGATGCAGTAGGTGGGGTTCAAAACTCAACAACACGAAAACATATCCATACCAAGTAGGCTTATTTCACAACAATGGGCTCAATGACCCAATCGTGCAACCATGACAACGAGGGATTTAATATTCAAATGACTCAATCTACATCAAGGAAACCTTAAATCCTTCCAAGCACAAGATTTCAACACCTTAGAAACTCCCATAAAAACCGATTCCTCTAACTATCACAATTTTCCACAGTACCTGTCCTAAGTTCTAGTAGCCCTCACAAATTACAAAACATGGCATAACTTTTGATGTCGATAAGATATTCACAAATTGATTACATATTCAGATACCCTTTTTGGGATTACAAAACATATGTGAAACAAAAGTATGGTTGTTTTGGAACATGTGTCTCAAATAATGATTGTTAATCTACTCGTGAAGACTAATTTATAACATAAAATTTGGTTTTTTTTGTATAACTTTAACTATAAAAATCATATCAGAAATGTAAAACCATTTTTAGATACCTATTTGGAAGTTATAAAAGATACATCAAAATTGGATGGGGTTTCTTTGGAACATAATCCTCAAAAATGGGTTGTTACGTTGGAAAAACTTAGTTTCTGAACAGGGTGACTAGAAAGATTCCACCATTAGACAATTTAAATGACATTTTCTTTTGATCTGATAGCGATGAAATTTTTTTCTAATTCAGTTATCTTTCCAACCATATAAGGCTCAACCCCTCATCACGTTTGTACAAGTTGTAATAAGCAAAAGAGCAACAAATTTCTGGGGAAAAAAAAAGAGAAAAATGAGGTTTCTTATTCATTTCATCTTCAAAATCATCCTCACACATTCCTCCAAAATTAATCACGTACAAATGATTCCCAAGGACCTATTTATAAATTCTCCAACTGCCTATTTAAAACTCATGACTCTTCAACTTTCAAAAGTTGTGAAGTTGCTTAAACAACTTTTACAACATTTTAACAAATTTTACATATTTGATCAAAATGACTCTACATGACACAAACTCACAAAAAATGGTCATAATATGACCTTATTGCATCAAATAAACTAAAAACATACTATTAGACCCCTATTTGCATTATTGACCCAATTTTGCATTAGGTGCTCCTGCACAAAAATAAATATCCATACATAAGTGGGATATGAATAAAGAAATAAATTATGTGTACTCTCTTCATAATGAATGCTCCATCTAGAAATGTGTAAGCATAGAAGACAATTTTCTAATGAGTGGCATCTATCAAGCATTTGGGATATGGATAAACATAATTATTCAATAATGTCTAAGATAAAAAAACAAAAGTAAAAATATATCAAGAGCTTATAGGACATGGATGATGTGAGTCAAGAAATAATAGGATTTCACTTGGAAGACATGCAATGCTAGGATTCTTCCTAGAGTAGAAATAATCATTTGGAATGAGAACAATAGGATTTTTCCTAGAGTAGAAGTGATAACTAGAATTATACCTCAAGAAAAAGTAATAATTAGACTTTACTTGAAATGGAAATAGCCATCATAACCATGAGCTAACCATTACAATCATACGAGAAACAAAAGGAATGCCAGTGGCATTATATGACCCCCTCTCATGGGTTGCATATAAGGGATGCAATGAATTGGAAAAGTGGGATTATCTAAATGTAATAATCGTATACATGAGAGTCAAAAATAATGTTACATAAATGTGACATGAAATATGTTTAAAATAGTGTATATCTGATGCATGAGCATCCTCGGTCTATGAGCAATCTTGCATCAACCAAAAATATTTCCTTTTTGTTTAATTCTTGTTCACTTCAGTGTGTAGTTTTATGTGTTCCTATCGATATGTTCCGGTGGTTGCTTGCTTTTCCTTACAGATCATATCTTCAGTTTCCAGGCTGATTCATGTGCTTAATTCCAGATTCTCAGTTCATTTGGATTATTTTTCGGCTTGTTATCGCTCCTAGTTTGACTGTTTCTGGGTTCCAGGACAATTCTTGAGCTTACTGGTTGCTTTTCCTTCATTTCCGGAGCGGTTTCTTGGCGTGTGGATCTATTTGGGGTCTTCTCCGATGTTCTTTGGCATGTGGCCGACCTTCCTATTGACCCGCACTTCTTGGTTGTTATTTCTCAAAGGAATTTCTTTCATTCTTAGGGCTGACCTATTTACACATTTCATTTTCCAACATTGGTGAATATGATCTTTTGTGGTCAACCTGGATATGTTCCCAAGGGTATATATATGGTTTTATGTGATCATTTGTAAGGGGGTGGAGGCAAGTGGAGGAAGATATAATTTTAAGATTCATGATTAGCGATTCGGATGACTCTGAGAGTTTTGGTAGGGTTGTAAATAGGCATGTTAGCCTGCATGTAATCAGTTGTTTACCGGATGTTTTGTGATGAATGTATGATGATAACCAGTTGGTTACTCGAGGTTCTATGATGATAATATGATCTAAATTTGTGTTCTTTCTATGTTTTCCTATTGCTTCCGTTGTGTAACTCTTGCTACATGAGTTGGTCAGTACTCTTTGAGGATCCACTGGTCATGGTTGCATCAATATCAAAGGGCAATAGGATACCCCAAATGTTGCTTTCAATGGTGTCAACCAAGCAATAATAACAATGTGAAAATAGATCATGATTGCAAGGAACAATTTCATAGAAGATGTGGGTATGTAACTCTAAACATGTATCATTTTTAATAATATATAAACATGTACCATATCCAATAAGATGTAAACATTAAAGTATGTGACGTATCTAGTGATAAGACCACCTAGAGACAAAGATGTAGTGATGATCATATAGGTGAAGGTCAATGAAGAGAAGGACAAATAAGATAGGAAGATCTATAACCATATGAAATTTCCCCCTATATAACTATAAATCTCTAAAATGGAAATATTTGGAAAATTTAAAACCTCATTGAAAATATAATCCATTTGAAAGAGAAAAAACTACTAAAAATTAAAACATTTGAATCTAAAACCATCTAAAATTAAACCCATGTAAATTTGTAGTCAATGAAACTATATGTTTGTAATATTTTTATGTGTAACAAACTATGTAATATAGAAGTATGAAAAAGATGTTATAGTGGAATGCTCCTCAAGAACACAATATCAATCAAAATTGTTTCATACTATGAGACATGGACCAACTCTGATACCATGTGAGATTTTGCCAAGATCAAGAGGCAATGGAAAGCACAAATAAGAGAGACAAAATAGAGGATAGAAATAAGTTGTATTCTATCAAGATGAAAATACTGATCAACTAGATCATCACAAGATATTCAATGATTTCTAGTACAAATAATGTAGATGAGCCTGCTTATATAGGCAAGGCCATATGGAAATGTGAGCACACAAACATGACATGTGGCTCAATAAGAAACAAGGGTAGGTAGGAAATAGGTGTGGGTAAGTAGGAGAAATAATATAATAGTCCACATGAGGTGGATCACCCACTGAATGTGGAGTGTAACAACAAGAACACCATAAAAGGTGGAAATTCTCCTACACACACTATCCCAATGTGGCACAAACACCCAAGTGTCTCATACCCAAACTACTATGAAATGCATGTACTAAGTAAACTTAAGTAAGGTGTAATAATATCCAACATGAATAATTATTTACACCAACACCCCCCTTAAGTGCAACTTAGAAGGGATGCACTAAAGTCTACAATGCAACTAAGAAATGCAAGATGGGTCCCGGCTACGAGGTCATGTTAGGTACCCATGTACAAATGCAAATGCAATCTCCCATAAAGCGGGGGAAGAGAGAAAAACCCAATGGGAAAAAACCCTCCCCCAAAAGAGAGATGATGAAAGCACACAATGCTCTCAATGATGAATGAGAAGAACAAAACTATGTCCCCCCCATAAGAGAGAAGAAGAGACCATGAAGCCCCCCCTCAATGTCGAATCTCCTACAAAGATTGTCCAATGATGATGACCAAAATACCTCCCCATAAGGAAGAAAGAGAGCCTATGTTGCACCAAAAATGTCAAAGTGTGACAAAACCAAGTACCAAGTCGATGACGATGAATCACTCGCTGCAACAAAAAGAAGATCAGGCATGGAGACAACCTGCTGTGAGCATCATCTAGATACTCAGAAATAACAGAAATATTGGTACAATGCAAGTCTCATGGGAGCCATGCACAAATGTGTACAATCTAAGTCTCAACTGGAGCCATGCACCAAGTCTCACAAGATATTCCTAATCTACGTGTACAAGAGGATTACATCAAATAGTCAACAATGACAAGATACAAAGAGGTGTGGCACTTTATGATAGTGCGAGTACAATATTTCTCATGCAAGAGCATACATCATGATAAAATATTCAAATTTGGAAACATGAAAATGGTGCCACCAACAAAGAAGCCTTGTAGAATACTGTAGATGGAGATGCCTCCGAATGGAATTTCACCAAGAGATATAAATGAACAACTGACCCCCCATAAAAAGATCATGTTGGAACTTGCAAATAATGGAAAAGTGGACTTCTAATTTCAACTTTACAACTTTTCAAAATGAGGTATAAGAGACTTCAACAAATACTGCTAGTGATCTAAACTGAGATCCAAGCAAAATACAAGTACCAAATAGGCCAAAAAATGACCAAATACTGAAAGTACAATTTCTACTCAAAATCATTGCAAATAAATGGCATATTATGAAAGTAGACAAAAAATTATGCACTTTAAAAAAAAACGGCACCTGAAAATGAGTCCATATGAGCCCAAATGAAACCTCCAAAGTTGTAAAAATCAAGATTTCACAATTTTCGAAAAAACCTGTATCCAAAAAATAGAACACTCCTACACCATTGTACAGATCATGTAATTCTACCCTAAAAAAAAAAATTGCTCGAAAAAATGAGTCCGGATGAGTGAGATATTGCTATTTGAAAATCTTCAGCAAAATTATAATTTCTGGAAAATTTTCGTCGTGGCTTCAAACTTCAAATGCCTCTAGATTTGGCCTTCGAAGTCCGATTTGGATGAAACAAAAGGCAAAACTAACTTTCTTGGACCTCATCAATTCAATGATGACCTCAGATTTGACCCATCAAGCTTCAATAATAACCTGCACTAGAAAACTCCAAAATGCAAACCCCAAATAACATCAAATTTCTCTCAATTGGCAAACCAATGACACTCTAATGGCTCTCATACCATGTAAGACATGGACTATCTCTGATACCATGTGATATTTTTCCAAGATCAAGAGGCAATAGAAAGCACAAATAAGAGAGACAAGATAGATTATAGGAATAAATTGTATTCTATAAAGATGAAAATATTGATCAACTGGATCATCACAAGATGTTCAATGATTGTCCGTACAAATAATGTAGATAAGCCTACTTATATAGGAAAGGCCATATGAATATGTGAGCACACAAACATGACATGTGGCTCAATAAGAAACAAGGGTAGGTAAGAAATAGGTGTGGGTAGGTAGGAGAAATAATATAATAGTCCACATAAGGTGGATCACCCACTGAATGTGGAGTGTAACAACAAGATCAACACCATAAAAGGTGGAAATTCTCCTACACACACTATCCCAATGTGGCACAAACACCCAAGTGTCTCATACCCAAACTACTATGAAATGCATGTACTAAGTAAACTTAAGTAAGGTGTAATAATATACAAGATGAATAATTATTTACACCAACAGATACATCATTAAAAATAAATCCTTATGTATCATAAATGCTAGTGTAGTGTCTCATAAAGTAACCATTGTAATAAATAAACATTCAAAATTTTAGTATCAATTATCATGATGAATAAGGTAGATCAATGTGAAAAAGAAATCTTGCATTATACCTAGCAACTTGGGCAATCTTTTGGTAAAATAAGACACGAGAGGGAGTATTCTCATTACTATAATGTTTATATGTAAATGAAATAACTCTACCAATTAGGAAGGTCACACATATATACTAATGACTAACACTATAAATCATAATAGAATCACTTTCATGACATGAACCAATCCAAGGACAAGTAAAAACCCTATAATTGACTATGATATAATCACAATTGTAAAACATATAGTATTTGTAAGTAAAATGAAAAAGATATATCACGAAAGCTCAAATCTATAAGAATGATAGATCTTGAATGTTTCTTTCCTTGTTATTTCTTCTCTTTTAACTATTTCTTAACATCTTCATATACATATGTAATACCTTCATGTCTTTTCTTTTCATGTAACTATAGCAATTTAAAAGTATCATGCTTAAATCAACCCATTCATTTTCCTTTATATCTTATTTTTTTAATAATCTTATATCTAGGATCATATAATTTACTAAATGCTACAAAATTAGAATATTTATTAATGAAATACTACCCTCTAACTCGTCACAAATTTTGATTTTTTCTCATCAATATCACTTTTCTTTTGAGGTTGTGTTCAACCATATATGTATTGATCCATATAAAGTGAAGATATACAACAAGTTTTAGTCTCAAAGTTGTACTCTCCTATTTTGGTAAGCATGAAACCTAATGTACCCCAATTATCACCAAGCCCAACACTATCACTATGTGTAGGCGTTTTTCATTGAGTTCATATGCTTGAGTATCTCTTGTGGAGGTTGATTTTGTATAGTAATAATATCCTTAGATTGCTCAACCATTTGACAATTGCCATAGGGATGTTCATCTTTTAATATCTTATATTTCTCATTATATACCAAAATTTTACAACTTTCTGAATTGTGGATGGTGGAACCCTCATATCAATATATCCATGAGTGACCTGTTAACATACTATGCACTAATATTTTAGGCCTCACATGGAAAAAAGAATCGATATCAAGCATTCTAGATTTAATAGAAAGAGTGATAATACACAAGATTATCCAATAACATTAACAAATTCCTTAATAGCAACATGTAACTTTTATAAGTGTGACATATCTACATTTTATGTTACTACATATATTCTTGAAGTTGGTTTTGTTATAAATCAAGGCACTCTTTACTATTGTATCATAATATTTAACCATAATATATAAAAGTAAATTCGCATTAATAATTGTTCAAAGTGGAATATACATTTTAGTAAATGTGTTGGTGTGAATAAGATAAATTACCTAATTGGTTTTCATCTAATTAATTCGTATCCACACTTAGTTTACTTAACTTTAAGGCACATTTAGATTATTTACTTTTTATCTCATCTCATATGATTTTGATACTTGTCATATCCCTATGTCGTCTTGTCTTTTTCCTTGTCTATATAAGAAAGACTCCTCTTGTAATTATGTAGAGTTCATTATATCCCAAATATATTTTTATATTAATGGTATAATCTAGCATTCATTTTCTTACTATGCACTTGTGGAAGAATTTTTGGTTTTATAGGTGATCTTAGTTGCTTGAGTATGTTATGTAACTCATACATATTAGTTGAGATTCATATTTGTAAAGTCCCTTCTCAACTTGGAAGTGTGTATAGAAAAAACTTTTGATGGGTGCATTTTGGTGCAAAATGGACCTCATTATTGTGTCCCAAAGGCCATATATTTGGATCTAGTTATAGATTTTTTAGGCGAAAAATTGTATATGATTAAGATGAAATTCATATATTATGGATCTATACCATATGACTCTCTCAAGGAAGGTCAAAATATTTGTCAAAAACTATGTCTTGTATTAGCATCTATAACATTTTGCATCACTATATGATTTCCTATGTTAGCTACTAAGTTAAGTATGTATGTTTTTATTTTAAAATTATTTTTTTGTCTATACAATGATTTTGAGATAGTGGTCACATGGGGACAATAGCCCATGTTTCTTCTCTAACCCCTAAGGGCTTAGTTCCAATAGGGGATGTAGGACTCATTGCCAATTTGTAGCCTATCTCTACCTCACTTAATCCTACCACTTGAGCATGACCCAAGCTAGTGGCACCATTGCAATAATGGTTAGTCCCCTTTTCTATTCGCCTAAGGAGATTTTTTTTCCTAGGAGACATAACTTTTCACCAAGATATCATTTTTGTGCATTACTACAAGTGTCAAAAAGATGGTTCTAAGCACTTCATAGTGGCATATGTGTTTTTCTCATATTTTTGACAAGCTATATCTTGTGCCCACTAAATCCAGTTTTGAATTTCTTACACACTTCAAAATAAAATAAAAGGAACCTAAAAAAACCTTGTAAAATTATTGTGTCTTCAATTATGTCCTATAATTCATCATCAAATTAGCCAAAAATTATAAGCATACACCCATTAAACCATTCAATAACACCTCTAAATGTTGTTAATAATTAAATTGATATTTATAAACCAAATACTATTTATGATAATATTGTCAAAAAAACATAAATATACAACTAGCTAAAAACTATAAATATACACCATGTTATATAAATGATGGTTATTATTGTTCGAGGAAAGAGGGTTAAAAAATACTCTCTTTTAACTAAAATTATATATGAAAAATACTTTTTAAGTCTTATTCACACAAGATATGTATTGAGAACTACAATTCTAGTTAAAAGAATAATTTGGTGGAGTTTGTTCAAATATTTTAGGAGTTTTGACAAGTAGATGGTCTTGTAGCAATGAGAAAGCTTTAAATTTTAAGTTTCAATACTTTAGAAAGTTGGCCATCTCATCAAGTTGATTTTTATTCAAGAGGAAGTTGTGAAGTCAAGGCACAAGTTTAATGTTGAAGGGCCAAAAAAGACAAGATCTAAGACCCAAGTAAGTGTTGTTGGCAACTAAAACAAAACACAAGGGGTAGATGGAGGTTTAGGAGGAGAGCATAAAAGGCCATGAGCATATGAGACATGATGAGGAGCAAGGAAGAGTGTGCATGGAGAGGAAGAAGAGTTAGTGACTTGGAGGATAGTAGACAAGGGCTAAAGAAGACGAATGTTTACAAATAAGTTCTTTAAAACAAGATGTACCACATTAGAGTTCAAGCATTTAAGGAATATTTTAATCTTAACAATATTGATTTAAAGAATCTTGCCTACTAATGGGCATTCTAGGGTTGATCCCAAGAAGAGTAGAGAGGGAGTGGAATGGACTACACTAGAACCGGGGTGGGTAAAGGTAAATTTTGATGGAGCTTCAAAATGGAATCCTAATCCCTCTGGAACTGGATGTGTAGCTCGTGATTTGGAAGGAAATGTACTTGCAATTAATTATAAGCAGTTGGAGATAGGAACCAATAATGAGGCAAGGATACAGGCGGCTATGTTGGTGGTGGATTTGGCGAAAAGACTCAAGATTGAACAATTGAATTTGGAAGGGGATTCTCTGATAGTGATCAATGCAATTGCCAATGGAGGAACAAAGGTATGGAAGTTGGATAAATTTGCTCGAATTATCATAACGAAATTAGAAGGTTTCAATAATTTTAAATTTTCGCATGTGTATCGAGAGGGAAATCAATTGACAAATTCCTTGTCCAAGTTGGCAGTGGAAATGGAGGGATGAAGGGTGGCAAAGATGTGAGCTAGAGTTGTACGAACCTTGCATTTATTCACTTCTATTTTAGCAATCGTCATGAAGGGAGGAATGACGGTGAGAAATGAGGTGCCAAAAGCTGGTGATAGACATTTATGGTTCGTTTGGGTTGTGTACTCTAGCCTTTATTGCCACCCTTGGTTGTCATGGGAGATGTGCACGTAGGTTGTTTGATTGATATATTGTTGTTTCCTCAAATTTGTGGCCAGTGCAAGGTGTATTCATTAGAATATGGAGGCGAATTTCGGCTTGAAGGCATCAAAGCAGCAGATGGACTTCTGGGGCAAAATCACTTTGGAAAGGTTGAAGATAGTATTCACTATGGATGACCCATTCTTCCTCTTGTAGGTGTGGGTTGGTTCTCGAGTATGATTTCATTCTGGCAAATCCAAAATATCGCATGAACACAGATATTTCATCCATGTTTTGTGCTTGGGGGCTCGAATGTGATAGTGTCCAGTGTTGGAAGTGGAAAACACTCTGAGAGGGGGGGGTGAATCAGAGTGTTACAAAATTTTTACAAGTTAAACTTTATGGACCTTGACAATTTTAATTCACAGTGTGAACAGATGGCTGAAACTTAACACTTTGAAGGAATACATTAATGCAGCTTAAAGTATACCATTGAACCAACTAAAACATCTAATTCAGACCTTGTTTAACAAAATGGTATTAAGATATTACACAAACTTGAAACATTAAAAATACTTTCAATATTGCATTACATACATTCAACTAAACAGAGTATGAGATAAAGAGGACTAAAATATGATGTATCAGAGCATACACTAGTAAACAGAATGAAACACGACAATGCAACATAACACAATATTTTGCATGAGTGGAAAACCCTCTTGGGGTAGAAAAACCACTCGGAAGATCCCTTTTATTAATTCAACAAGAGCACCAACTCAGTTCACATGTTTTAGAAACCACAAGGCCTCAAGGAGCACCAACTCCTCTTCTTATCAATGTATCTTTCAACTCGAGCTACAACCACTGGTGATTTTATGCATGCATTTTATTCTTGCAGTCACAAAACCATCAGGGATTGGAGCGAGAATATTTTATCAGTCTGTACATATGAAAATTTTGCAATAATATTCTTCAACACTATCCAATCTCTGAAAATATGGTTTCAAATCAATAAAATCTCATATACTCTGAACAGTATGATTTCAAATCAACAAACCCTGAACAATACGATTTCAAATCAAATAAAACCTCAAATACTCTGTACTGTATGATTTCAAATCAATAAACACTGAATAATATGGTTTCAATTCAATGAAGCCTCATATACTCTGTAACAAAAACAGAGTATTGATTCTCAAGAAACCCTCGACTGGTTCTGTTAAACTACGGCACTGTTTAACGCTTCCACTTTGTTCACACTCAAAACACGGCACTGTATTTCTCTGTTTTAATGTTAGAACTTTGTTCACACTCAAACTATGGCACTGTGTTTCTCCGTTTTTCTTCTCACAGACTGATTTGTCAAACTGTTTTTATGCACTTCACAGAAAGAATCCCGTTTTCATCTTAAATAACCTGTTAACTTACAAGATTTGTAAACTGAAAAACAAATAACTGATTCTAACTGTGCAACGGAAACAGTAGAAACGGAAGACATTTTAATTTCCCAGTCATGAAAAACAAAAATAAAGCACAACCACTTCCTTATTTTTATTTTGCATAACTAAAAAATTCGAACCAAGGTAAACAGAATCTCTTAAATCATGTGTTTCAAGAACCATACCTGTTAAACGCAAACTGAACAAATAAACTAACCAGTCAACCGTTAATCTTTTGAATGAAACCATTGTTCGCACCATTCTCTGTAACTGATTCGAGCTCTGTAGCTCCAGCGGCACTGTGACTCACACGGCGTTAGGGTTTGACAGACTCCAAAACAAAACAAATGAAACGCCAAATGCAACTTCCAAGAAAAACATTAACTTGTTCGATACAATAAGTATCATGATGCCCTTTAAACCGTAGCAATTTTAAACCAAAGATGTCATTAACATTAATGCAAAGTCAGAGCTATCGTGTCACCAACATGGCTCCAAAGAACATGTTTTAAACACTTAACACGTCAGCCAAGTCAGTATGTCCGTGTATGCCAACACATCATCTTTTTTCTTTCTTGTCATCGAGGACAAAAGTACCAAAGAGCAACATCCAGGAGGTGAAACGGACAATGGAGAGGTGTGTGAGACCGGAATGGAGGCATGTTTTGGACGCTCTTCTCGCACTCGCAAAGTCGGGCAAGGGTTTGTGACTACATTGGGTGATTGTTCTGGGATACCCTTCACATGTGGACCCTTTCATACTATGGTGTGCTCTTGAGGACAGGAATGCAAGGAGACATTAAGTGATGGAAGGGTGGCGTGCGGTTCGGGACTACGTTTTTGACTGGGAGCTTGTTCTTGCTTCAAGCTTGCCACAGGAGATGGTGGACTTGAGGAAGCTCACGTTCAAATTAGTAGACTATTGGAGAGATGGCCAACGTGGGAACCATAGGAGTCATGCTTCAAGAAGGAGAGAAGTGGTAAATGGTCAGAGTTCGTGAAGGAGGCAAAGATGAGGTGGTGTGGTTGAGTCATAGTCGAGGTAATGAGGAGCAAGACTAGTGATTTGGGGGATTTTTTATTTCATTTTGACATTGTAATTTTGTAAGCTTTGATATTGTGAATATCACTGCAAATACATTTTTTGTTATGTTGCACTTTGGGGTAGATTGGTCGTTGGAGGGCAGGGTAGGTATGTCCATTTTTTTTTAAAAAAAATTTGAATTTTTATTGTCAGATATTCGTAGGAGGGTAGAGTAGGCATGCCCATTTTGAGATGTACTTTTTGAAGCTGTAATTGAATCTTTCTTATTATTTATAAAATCATAAAAGTTTACCAACCAAAAAAAATATTGATTTGAAGAAGATTTTAGAGAGGTAGATGAAGAAGTGGAGTGCAAAAGCAATGTGATCCATCAGTGAATTTATAGACACAACTTCAAGTCATGTGGGTCATGACTATAAGATCTACAAAAGAAAAGGCCACCCCAAAAACCAAGGCCAAGGCCACCATGGTAAAAGGAGCTTGCATAAACCAGAGCATACTAAATATTAAAAGTGCATTAATAGATATCTGAGTTCTTGTTTAAACATTTTTAGAGAATCCATCTATTGGCTTTTGATGTTCTAAAGTTGAAAGT
Source organism: Cryptomeria japonica (assembly GCF_030272615.1). Classification (NCBI taxonomy): domain Eukaryota; kingdom Viridiplantae; phylum Streptophyta; class Pinopsida; order Cupressales; family Cupressaceae; genus Cryptomeria; species Cryptomeria japonica. The sequence goes on from NC_081410.1 coordinate 144,699,656, forward strand.
GTGCATTACAAGACATCAAATAATTCAATTTGACATCGATATCTTTTCCATATGTATTAAATTTATTAAAATATTTTCGGGAGATAAAAATTGTGATAATTAATATAAGTTCAATAATTTTTATATATCTTAAAATTATGCTCCTTAAAATCAATGACTATATTAATATATTAATGCTTATAACTCTTAACCAATATCTTCTACATGTGTATTGAATTTATCAAAATATTTTTGGGAGATAAAAATTGTTATAATTAATATAAGTTCATGAACTTTTATATATCTTAAAATTATGCTCCTTAAAATCAATGACAATATTAATATATTATTGCCCATTATTGCTTATAACTCTTAAACTTGTAAATGTCCTAATATTTCATCTTAAAAAATTGAGTATCTCAACAAAATATTTTAAAATTAACTAAAAATATCTCTTATGAAAAATCCTTTTCTAAATTATTAGAATCGATCAAATAAATTAAGTATGCATTTGCATCACTGGTGACAGTTTAAATGTTTAACATATTTCATCTAACAAATTAAATCATCTACATAAATCAGTCCTTACATTTGACGGCAAGATTATTTGAACTATCTCAACACAATATGTAACAATAAATTGAAAACCTCTCATGAGAAATCCTTTTCTAACTTATTAGAATCTTTAGTTTAATAATACATTTATATTTGTATGACTGATTGGCAATTTCAATGGTAAGACATAACATACAAAGACCATATGCAAATTTTAAATTAAAATGGTTGAATATACCTTTAAAATTGAATTATTAGATACACGTGCTTTTAACGTTGTTGCTTTGAATTTAAAGCATGCCATGACATGTCTAATCCACCTCTATAAAAGCCAAATTGGTTATCCTATTGAGCAATCATGGTAATTGATTTATTTATGCCTAAATGTTGCTCACTAAATCCTAACACTGAATAATAATATTACGGAAGCACTTGTTATTTTGGGGAAAATCTTTTTAATATTCTAAAGTATTTTTTAAAATTTATAAATGCTTTCTCTTTATATTTAAAAGAAGGGAATGGATAGGGTGGTGGAATGGGAAAGTGAGTTGAAAGCTTTTATGGCCAGCATTGAGCCTGAACCTGCCGAAGTGGTTGAATGCTTCTTTTCTCCTGAGCCAGTTAGGTTTGGATGAAGAATTCCGATCGTCATTCAATTGGTCAATATGTCGGCAGCTCCTGGACAACCTTCACCTGCCCGTTGATCTCCTTCAAAATGCTATCTTCATGGCTGATGGCTGGGTTTGGATAATGTGTTTTTTCAGATTTTCAGTTTAGTTAGGCTAGTTTTTTGAAGCACCCTTTATAGGAATTGATTTTGAGAAAGACTCTGCATATCAGATGCTTGTCGATTTATGCCCGCGAGGGATTTTCGCATAATCCAATTTGGTAGTTTTTTAGGGTAAATTTTCAGACTGGTAAAAACTCTTTATTATGTATTTACTTATATTATTAATATATTCAGCTTTGGCCCCTGATTGATTAAAGAAAAAGAAAAGAAAGGAATGGAAAAATTTTAGAGAAAATAAGAGAGTTTTTTTTATTAAAAATCAGCACATTGACAAAGATTAGCCACTTCAATTATCTCAGAATTCTAGAACATCTCATTCCTATGAGTATGCATTTTTAAACATTGGATCAGAAATTAATTTAAAATAAACAGTAATTTGTTTTTTCATAAACTACCCTACGATCTTGTAGCTAGGATTTACCAAATTATCAATGCCAGAGACAACACGTAGAGACTCAATTACATCTCCAACCTTCAGGTCAGCTAGATGGTCCCGATTTTCAGTCACGTATCCGAAGACTGAATATCTTCCATCCAAGTTGTTGGACCGGCTAGGAGTAACTTCACTTTCTTTCAGAAGCCAAAAAATTTGGCTTGAAGCTGAATTATCCTGAGATTCCTGTTCCACAATAAGAAGCAATCTATGTCAGTGCAAGATATTTCTTCCAACCAAAGACGAGTGAATTTTAAGCAACAGCTTGCGTGGATGGTATTTGCATGCACTGAATTGAGATTATAGATTGGAAATATGTATGGAAAGATAAACCCACATCACGAGCCATGGCCATAGTTCCACATGCATTGAATGGAAGCTTCATCCGGGCCTTATAGCGACCAAGCTCCTGCTAAGTTGAAAGGGGAAAGGGTAAGTTAATATGATTGTATGTAAACCTCCATTGATCCCTTTCATTCTTGATGCAAGATTAGGTTATCACATCAAAAATCCATTTGTATTAGTAGATACTTGCAATGTTGACTGTACAATGCCTACATTATAATGATACTGTCCTACAAATGACAGCATCAGAATGATAGTATGCATATATGAAAAAGAACGATATCATGGAATGATCATGTGTGTGTACAATTGCATCATCTTTTAGAATCCCTAAGCATAGACTCAGTAAAGCTTAACTTTCAGCCAAATTAATTAATCAGATAATGTGAAGCATAGTACCTCCAATGTCGCCCCATAGTTAGGTGACCTGTCTCCAGCAGCCATTATCTCTAGAGGGATTGTTCGTACCTTTTCTGTACTGGGATCTACAAAACCATCAGCTGGTCCTTTAGGGTCGCCAGTTTGTACTACAAATCCATCAGCTGCCAATCCAGAGGTCAATTAAAGATTAGAAGGAAGTTTCTACAGAGCATAAAAAAAAGATTAAGCACTCGTTTTCAATTCCATTTTGTAGATGTTCTCAAACATCACCTTTAAGATGTAACTACTTAAATTTCTAGATTAATCATGCTGTCCATAGTTGAAACCTTGATGAGTGCTGAAAAGAGGTTTAAATCGAATCCTTTAACGACAATGAATTACTAAGTGCTCCTACACTCTATTAAAAGTGGCAATGCATAGAATACTCGAGGTGCCTTTCAATTTTTAGAAAAGCTATGATAGACTGCTGCATTTATAGTAGTGTTGACTTGAATAATTCAAATTGTGGAGGAAATTATATGTAGCTCTAAATCCAAGAACAAGGCCAATTCTTAGAAGCAGCATTTATGATTTAGATACATCACAAAGTTCAGACACAAAATAAAATATATAATAAGGTTGTTATCATTCAAAACTATGACGGAGGTCCAATGGGTTGAGCTTAGTTGTTCATTGTCTAGACATGTAAATTCCAAAGGGATATCTAAGTTAGGAATTTTAAGTTTTGACTCTTGGTCTTCCATAGTTGGCTTCTAGTGTGAAGGTGGTTTCTAAATAAGTGGATTTCTAAGTTGTGACTCTTAGTCTTCCACAGATGGTTACTAGTGTGGTTGCTTGCTTAAAAGGAGTTGATGTTATTCTCATGTTGATGCTCATACGAGCACAATACTTGTAAAAGATTAGCAATATTAAAAAAGGAAAAAAGAAAAAGGAAAGCTATGATGTAGTGCTCTGCATCTATAGGAGGGCAGTGGAATAATTCAAATCGTGGAGGAAATTATATGTAGCTCTATATCCAAGAAAAAGATCTCTTACTCACAGCATTTACATTCTAGATACTTTGCAAAAGTTCAGAGAAACAAAAGGTATACAATAAGTTTGCTACCATCTCAGTACTCATCCTGGACTCTCTATGCATGCTATGCTCCTGTGCTTAAATTCAATACTAACTTTTAAAAAACTACTAACTAGACACCAATAAAGAGTATGTCAATAGAAATCTCACACCTGCATAAAAAAAGTTCTATAAACATGCATATCCCAATATCACTACAGGGAAAAGTAAGTCTTATGAAGACTTAAAAATAGATAGCAATAAATTATTTGAATTTCCACCATTGTTATTTTCAATTTGAGCATAAAGAATTCTAAGTGATGCTTTGGATACATTAAGAGTGTAGCACGGAGTAAGAAGCTGTGCATAGAGAACTTGTGTCTTCTAGATACAACTGCTTGTCTGGTAGCATTATAATTCTATATTGAATGAGAAAATTACACCAATAATACAAGGATTCTGTAGCTTCCGTTCCTTTTATAGAGAGACTACAAATACTTCAACATGGTACATTTTGAAAATTGGCTGATCCTCAGAGACTAGTGATTATTGAGAAACTCTGATCTTGAGGAAAATTCGATAAGGAACTAATTCCCCCTCCCATCTTTTTGTATATACCTCTACTCTCTGTCTTCTGTTCTTTCACATTTTTTGCATTATCTACTTTGTACTGTATTAGGCTTATTAGCATCATAACCAAGATACTTGAATATAGTGGTAGGATTCTTGATCCGGTATGCCATGTTTGTTCCTAACTATCAACTATCCCTTTGAGAAAGAGTGTTTGACTTTGAATCTTCATTTCAGTACCAAGAACCCTTTTCCATGTCTGTTGTGCGTAAGAAAGTGAATTAGCAAATTTTCTGTTTTCCACATTTGTTTATGATAGCCAGAGTGTGCACTGCCTTCTTAAATCGCAGAAAACCAAGAAGCATGACCTGATGGTTGTTTGCGCCAAACATTTATTGATATGCAAAAGCTTAACATGGAATCTGATCTTAGTTGGCATAGTCAGGGCCATCAATCTAATTACTTATGCAGCTGATTTTGATTGAGTCGATTGACAAAATGAACATATGCCATATAATAATGCTAACTATTCTGTTATTGCTTATTTGCCTTGTTCCTCACATATCTTTGCCTCATTGTAGAGGCACCTTTATGAAGGTGGTAGCTAGATCAAGTTGGACCAAAGTCACACAACTCTTTCTCTAGATTTGTCATTAACCTGTCCTGGCTGAGGAATCAAACCATGTAGATTGCTCAACAGAGAAATCTATTTTCATGTAATATAGGATGCATTCTCCGTTACAAACAAATAGTTAAATTTTATACACACGTACGCACGCACACACACGCATATACAGTTGCTAAGTGTTTTATTTGCATCAAGGTCATGCTAACATTGTGTGTTTTCCCCAAGTACTCATAATTTTCTCATACCATTACCCATATGAGCTGATCTGACTAAGACTTATCATTTAGTCTGAACTCATAAGCGAGAAAATTAACTTGTCATTCAACTAAAATCTTGTGAAAGCCCTACAAACATGACCTGATTCAACAGTATCAAAATATGTATAACCATGAGTTAATTTTCTGACTTCTGATGAGTCTTTGGCTCATTTGGCTAATCATATGCGAGTACTTTGAGAAAACACAAGATGTTACCATCAGCTTGACACAAAGAAAAACCCAAAAGACTGCATTCTATATACTTCAGAAAGGAGAAACAAGATTTAGGAAATCCTATAAAACATTTGTATTTATTTTTCGCTGAAGAAAATTTGTCATTTATCACGTGAAAACAAATACAATGTAAATCAAGCAGTCAGACATTTCAGTATCATTTCCACTCAAGCAAGAGTGATAATTTGTGATTTGCCATTATATCAAAGGGACAGCAGATACCTCCCGAGCAAGGAGATCTTAGGACAAACCTATGTTTCTTAGTCATCCAAAAAGCCACGTAAAGCATGCTGCAGAATTCTTTCTTGGAACTTCTGAAACCACATCACATCTTATTGTCAAAAGCTAAGAAAAAAACATATCATAAAACCAAGCAGATTTCATCCAAAACAAAGGAACAAAAAAGATTTGCTAGTGTGTATTGGCCAGAATGCACATGATTTCAGGATTGGCAAGAAGTGAATCTCCACCGCCTTCCACAAAAAATTTCTAGGTAGTATCATTAGCTGGAGTGTCAAGGAAAAAAATATTTCAAGAGATTGAATGATGCCTTTGTTTTTCTTACATCAAACTCTTCAAAATAAACTTCAGAAAAATAATGTGTGATAAATGGATGAATTTACAAGAGAACGACCTGACTCGTTTACTCAGTCCCATACATTCACCTACATCTGAGTATGCAACTTCAATGGCACATAAATTATTAAAGTATGTCAGTGATAGATTCTTAATAACTATAAGGATGTATTCATATCTAAATTTTGCTACTGTCAAGAATTTGGAGAAAGATATTCCCAAGTACAATCTCAAATTGTACAAGATAAAGCTTCTCTTGATAGCAATGGCAAATAGAGAATATTTTTGGAATGCATTTACAGACATCTTTTATTTCAAGTACTCACAGGTAAATTACAAAGATGTGATGAAAGTAAGATATCGGGATTATTGTAACTTTCTCCTGAAATGAATCCTTGATTTCCAATTGACTAATGTTCCCAAATAAGAAATATCCAGATTAAATATCTCTAGAGTTGGCAATATATCTGTAGAAAAATGTCATATTCCTGTGTAGACAGCAGGCAATGATTAGAAACATTAAACAATACATGTACATAAATATATATATTTTCAATACATAAATTATTTTTACCGCTTAAAATACGTTTTATCTTAACTAGTGGGAGTAATGAAAGGACGCGTCCATTCACAAGCCACCTCCGGAATAGACGCCATGTTTCAAGGGGAATCGCGTGGTTTCAAAGAGGTATAAAACCGCACCCCAAGGAAACACGGGATACTCAGTAATAATATTTATTTCAGTTTTCATAATTTATGATGCCTAGACAACCATGAGGATTGCCCTAGGAACGCATCAGTCAGCAGACGATGTGAAAGGGCTAGTTGCTCGTTCTTCCCAGCGATGAAGAACTAGCGCCTAGTAAGCATTCCTTCCCATCACCAGCAGGCTGGTACATCCCTAGGCAAATCCGCTTAAATGTCGAAATGATGAAGTATGTCTTTGTGCAAGTTGTATTAAATCTGTTTTCATTCCTCATATAACAGTAATTAATATAATTTAACTAGTGACCCAGATTAATTGCTAAATTGGTTCCATGCCTAAAAATGTCTTACCAAATGAACTAAGCACATCTGTAATGTACAGAAGGGTAAAATGAACTTAATCTTCACACTAGATAGGTAACCTGCAATATCAGGTTTAATATGCTGCATTAAAATACACTTTAGTGATAGATAGAAGAATAAAAATAATTCATTCATTCTCAGACATAACTAATAAGTAAAGAAAAAGAATACTAATTAATGATAGTCATGTTTCTGCAACTAGGCACAAATATAATGAATTAATCCCTACAAATTTATATATAATGGATAAATGTTAACCAAGTAATATAGCCATGAATCTATGTTTTCTGTATGCATTTGTTATCTTCCTGATATCCTCTGTTTGTTAGTATGTTATCTTCCTGATATCCTTTGTTTGTTAGTACATTCAAGATAATGAGTGCAAGCCAGGGGTATGCTGGGCCCATCCTCAGGTGGCCCTATTAGCCCTAAGAGACGGGATGGGTCTGGATGGGTAGCCCAGCCAACCTAGAAAATCCTCAAAATCTAGAATGGGTCGTGTATGTATTTTGTGCTACAATAATTATGCCACTGATCTAATATTATTGCTGACATATAAAATAAAATATCTAAATGTTGCAGGAAACCGTAATTTCCTTTTGTGGCCCTAAATCCAACCTTCGGTGGATAGATCAGGCCCTAATTATCATTAGGAAGGCGAGGCAAGTACAGCAAAGGTTCATTACAAAAAAAGTCTTTCTTGATCCACTGTTAAACGTTGAAAAATTTATATAAACTTGTGTTATTTTATGTATCTTTTCTGTCTTTGTAAGTCTTCAATAATCAGCAAGTTTTCCCTTTGAATATAGGAGGGACTTGTCCCGCACGCTATTGCAAAATCAAATTTGTATAGATGACATTTCATCATTAATCTATTTGATAACAAGGATCACTAGCAGTTTAATTCCTATAGCAGATAAATCAACCTTGGATGGTAGACCATGTGTTAGAGTTTTAATTTGTTTCTTCGAGCCAATGCAAAATTCAAAAACACATGAGGATAAACTTCTCTTCAAATTTTGAGAGGAGTCTCTCTAGAATCTAAAATAAACCTAAACCTAAGCTAAATTGACCCTAGACGACAAATTGTAGACAAGATACAAATATGCACACTTTACAAAATTCTTTGAAGGATGTCTATCGCTTTCCTTATCTGCATTTGAGATTTCTGCAAAAAGAATGTGAAGATCCTCAGCTAGTTTGAAATGTGACAAACTTTTCACAAATATCACCCAACTAGTGATTGGTCCTACAGCAAGACAGTGTAACAAGTATGATGCACCTTCAACCATGTTTTAACAAAAAGTAACACTACAATGTCTTCATATTCTACTCACAAAATACTACAAGATGCGAAGAAAGCGATATGCCATCACAATGAAATTCGGGAAATCCCTTAGATGATTGGGAAAGTAATTGAGCGTTCAAAGAGCTAAAGGCCCGATGCAAGCTCCCCAAGGTAGAGGAGGCAAAGGTGAACCATCACAATTGTTATGGATGTTGTCCCTCATTGCTTGAAGAGGTTCTTTGTCCGACACTAAAAAAATTCCAATGAGCTCACACACAATTGGCAAAAAACTATCTTCACTTAAAGGTTCTTGATTGAGGTTCTAAAAGAGATGACCAAGAACTCTTGTCTTCCTTTATCTATCTGGTATAGACCTTAGTAGCCAAGATGAAATGACTTCAATTGGAGACAATAAGACTAATATCACATTGAAAGATCAATTTTTTTTGCATTTCGGTCTCCAATAGTTCCCCAAAAACTCTTCGCATTTTCACTTGCCTTTTTCTCGACAACCAAATGAAATTGCATGTGAGGTAAAACCTCTCTTTAGCCTCTCTTCAATCTAGATAAATCAACATTGGATGGTAGACCATGCTGGTCAAGTAATTTAGCCACATCTCTTAGTGTTGTGAAGAAGCACTACCCAGTTGGCTCCAAAGACAAACACAAGAATACCACAACCTTAGCTTTCATGAATAACATTCTTTGCTAGATCCTTGGAAACTCTATGCTAGTTGATGATATGTATTCTATTAATGATTAATAATTGTATTGTATTTTTCTACTAATTATGTTTTTTACTCTCTAATAGTATATACACTACATTACATGAGCTTTGTAGAATACCAAGGAATACTCCATAATACCATATGATTATCCACTTCTAGTTCCTATTAGTGTTTTCTTCGTTGTTCACAGACTATAATGTTTTTTCTCGATGCTTATGGATAAGCAATGTGTTTTTCTTTTGTAATGGTTGGAAAATTGGGAATTAGGGTTTCACTAAGTAAATCCACTAAATAGCCCAATTAACCAAATTACATTGAAAGAGGGTTGAACCCAATAGATCTAGGCTCAATCCCAATGGGAAAAAGACTGAGATTTTGATTGGATTCAACTAGTTGGTATTGATTATCCTCTTTCTTAATTGAATTTGTAATGTAATTGTAAAATTAAGGCAAAACAATGAATTATTGAAGTAAATTGACAGAAACAGTAAGCTACAAATATCACACTAAGCCACAAACTTGGATTTGGGCAAAAGGAGATGTCTAGAACTTGTTCTCAGAAGTTTGGCCTGATTTTTCGAGACCAGGTAGTAAAGATTCGCCTTGGTCGTCCGAATTTTCTGCCATCAAAAGCTAAACATGTTTGTCACTGTTGACTCTGCTAGAATTCCCGAGTATAGCTCCACACTTGTTTCCTCAACACAAAAAGAAAGGGAAAATGTTGAAAATAGGGGTTTTCCTTAGGTCAAACCTTGGTTTTGGAATTAAACATGAAATTGAATTGACAAATATAATGAAAGACTGTGAGAGAAAGGCTAAATTTGAAATGTAATGCTTAAAACCTGTGTCACAGAAATCGGCGATTTTCAAAGATGAGGGCCGATTTTAATCGAATTTCAAACTAATATGAAAAATTCGTTCAAATTCGACCAAAAAATCGGATGGCCATGACGTCATTTTTTTTAATTAAAGTAAAAAATTTTAAAACGTTTTTCTAGGGTTTGTGTAAAGCGTTTAGGGTTTTTTTAAAAGATTTTCGGCGGATTCTCTATAAAGCGCTGTCGAGAGTATTTTTATCTGCAACTGCTGGGTCGCGATTGGCGAATATTCGCTTTCGTGGCGTCAAAGGTATTTGCTGGTATTTGTATCTGCACTCGGGTATTCGCTGGTATGCGCTGGTATTTGTATCTGCACTCCGGTATCCGTCGGATTTTCTCCAGTTGCCGCCGCGTTTTCTCCTGGCCGAGCCACCGCCGCCGCATTTTCTCCTGGCCGAGCCACTGCCGCCGCGTTTTCTCCTGGCTGAGCCACCGCCACCGCATTTTCTCCTACCCGAGCTGCTGTCGTGCCGTGTTCAGGTTGAGGTAGGCGCCCAACTCACATTTATTTTTTGTATGCTTTCATTATTTCGTTTATTTTTTGTATTATCATTTTATTCATTTCATTTTTTTTCTGTGCATTCATATATTTTATGGTTTTAAAGAAAATGGTATTTGTATATTTTAATAATTTTATTCATTTCAAATATTTTATGTTTTTAAAGAAAATGGTATTATATATTTTATTCATTTCATAGATTTTATTATTATCAATATTATAATACTACTGTGATTTTTTATTTTACTACCGTTCATGATCATTTGTAGCTTATTTTGCTACAGTGATTTTATAATAGTAATTTTATTCGTAGCTTATCGGACTCCAATATATTAAAGTTTGATGCTGATTTTACTCCAATGATTTTAATTTTTAGCTATTGATGCTGATTTTACTCTAATGATTTTAATTTTTAGCTACAAATAGTCATGAACTGTAGTGCAATATTTTACTACAGTGATTTTATTCTAAATATTAAACATTATAATATATACTTCAAGACACCATTATATTTTAAAACATATAAGTTATTTTATTACAGTGATTTTATTATATATTTTTCTTTTTAGAGTTAAATATATATTTAAATAAAGTTTTAAACTTATTGAATTATTTTGTTTTTTAGAGTTAAAAATTAACATATTATATATTTTTTGTTATAATGTTTTTAAATAAAATTTAATCCATGTTTTAAATATTAAAAATCATTTTTCTTCTAAATTGTACAGGTTGTAATGGCTCCCAACAAATCAACTTCAGAAGGATGGAAACATGTGACCCGCCATGGTACTTATCTTCATTGTAACTTGTGCCCGAAAATTTATACCGGAACTTTAACAAGGATAAAGGACCACTTGCTTGGTATTTCAGGGGGTAAAGGTGGAGGTGTTACTGCATGTCCAAATGTGTCCAAAGAAATTAGAGATATTTTAGAGAAAGAGCAAGCCTCTTCGATTGCAGAAAAGATGCAGGTGGCACAAAAGAAACAGAGAATTGAAGAGGATCTGTCTAGATCCACATCTATTATGTCTTCCTCTTCGAGTCTTCCCAAGGCCACAGGGACATCCAAAGAGAGTGGAACTTTGAAGAGTCTTTGGAAACCAGTAGAGAAACAACAGGTGGATGATGCACTAGCAGATTTGTTTTACACAAGTGCTATTCCATTCAATGTAGCTAGAAATCCGCATTTTCACAATGCAATTCAAAAAGTTGCAGAGTTTGGCAAAGGGTACACACCTCCCACTTCTGAGGCTTTCAGGACAAGTCTTTTGGAGAGGTCAAAAGAAAGAGTGACTGAGAAACTAGCTGAGGTCAAAGCCTCTTGGAAGGTAACAGGTTGCACCATATTGAGTGATGGATGGTCAGATATATGTCAAAGGCCATTGATCAATGTTTTGGTGGCTTGTCCTGAAGGTGTTGCATTCTTGAAAGTGATTGACACCATGAACCACAAGAAAACTTCTGAATACATATTTCAAATATTAGAGGAAGCCATTCTTGAAGTAGGAGTGGAAAATGTGGTTCAAGTGGTCACTGACAGTGCAGCAAATTGTGTGGGAGCTGGAAAACTGATTGTTGAGAAATACCCTCAAATATATTGGAGTCCATGTGCAGCACATTGTTTGGATTTGCTGCTTCATGATTTGGCTAAGTTTCCATGGATACATGAAGCAATTCATAGAGGGAGAGCAATTGCAAACTTCATAAGAAATCATCGTCTCACATTGAGTCTTTACAGGCAACATGCATCTAGGGAGTTGTTGCGGCCTTGTGACACAAGATTTGCTTCATTTTATATCACTTTGAAGAGAGTTGTTGAAGAGAAAGCAGCTTTGAGATCTGTTGTTTGTTCCAATGAGTGGGAAAATTCAGCGCTTTCGAAAAGTGCCAAGGGCAAGAACATAGAGCAAATTGTTTTAAATAGCAGCTTTTGGGAAAGTGGAACAAAGGTTTTGAGTATATGTGAGCCAATTGTTGATGTGCTTCGCATGGTTGATGGTGACAAACCTTGCCTTGGCATGCTTTATGAAAGCATGGATCGTTGTAAGGAAGCTATTCAGAGAGCACTAAATAATGTAGATGCAGAGTACATGGAGATATGGGCAGCAGTTGATTCTAGATGGAAAATGATGCACACACCTTTACATGCAGCAGCTTGTTATTTGGAGCCTAAGCTATTTCATATTGATCGACAAGCTGATTTTGAAATTATGGCAGGGTTTTATGAAGCCATTAGCAAATTTGAACTAGATCCAGCAATTGCAAGTCTAATCAGAGACCAAAGTTGGCTATACAAGAGAGCAGAAGGGTTGTTTGGAGTAGCAGGAGCCAAATATGATATGAAACGAGATGCGGTACCTAGTTATAGATGGTGGATGAGCTATGGAGCACAAACTCCTGAACTTCAGCGCTTTGCCATTAGAATATTGAGTCAGGGAGCAAGTTCATCAGCTTGTGAGAGGAATTGGAGTTGCTTTGACCACATCCATTCCAAGAAGAGGAACAAATTGTTGTCTGGAAAGTTGGGAGATCTTGTCTACGTTCGCAGCAATTTGAAATTGCTCATGAACAAATCAGCAAGTGACTCCACTTCTTCTTCACGACAACACATTCCACAAGACATAGAAGTGCCAGTTGCAGATGAGCCTGACTTTCTTGATGAGGAATTGGATAGTGATACAGATGATGATGCTACACCATCTGAGCCAAGTGCTCTTGATGACTTAGAGCTTTTTTGAAGTCTTAACTTTTTATTGTAACTTTTTGAAAAGAAAACATCTTCGCAATCGTGATTTCACATGTTTCTTATGGTTTATATTTTATAAATGTGCCATCTTTTTATAATGACTTCAAATCTATTTAGCCATGTTAAGCTATTTTGATAATTTATTAGAAGTATACATATATTTAAAAAATAAACAAAATTATATAAGGCGAATTTTATCCGATTTTTTTTTTCGAATTTTTCCCTTGTCGAATTTCATCCGAATTTCATGGCCGTCGATTTCGAATTCGAATTCGAACCTTGTGACTTAGCTTAAAACCACAATGTTTACCTTGATGAAGTTTTGTTTGTCTTCACACAAAGTTTTTAGGGTTTCATGTAGGATGTCTTCATAAAATATTGATCATGAATGTCATCTCCAATGCTTGAACTTGACTTCACTTTTGTTCCAATGCTTGATAAATGACTGATTGCTTGCTTACTTGAATTTGCTAGTGTAATTGAGATCTTGATTTCAATTCATTTGATTTCAAATGAGAGGTTTATATGTCTACCCAAAAATTCAATTAAATTTCCAAAATAGGCCAATTCGGGATCCAAATTCCTGCTGATTTGTGATGACCATTATGAGGCTCCAATTTGGGGTTTGATTAAGAGGCCCAAGACGTGTTACGCCCTGGTCTTGAAAATCGGGAGTCCAAAATGAGGGGGAAGACAAGGAAGATAGTGAGGATGTAGGGTAGATAGGTGATGTGAGCAAAATCAGCATTGCAATCAGGCCTTGAAAACTAGAACGCCAAAGTGAGGCCTAGGTGAGGACAAAATTGTAGGCGAGTACAATTTAGGACACAATAATTTTGTTTATTTCATTCTACTAAGAATAATGGACAACTTTAATCTAGAGGTGAAAACATGACAGTACCTAGCACATCAAATAAGCTATATTTTCAACTCGAATGTTAAGTTTTCAGTTAAAATCCATCATAAAAGATGTCACTCCTCAAGTGTCCTATTAAGTAAAACCTAAAGAATTATACTATTTTAAACCTTTTATACTTCCACAATCCATAATAATAAGACAACAATTTTCTATAAATAACTCTACAATGTTTAGGTTCTATGATGATTTAACTCAAGGATTGCATGAGAATCATTCTGGAGAATAATCAAGAAAAATATGGAATCATGATTAATCCGATCCGTTAATTTTAAGCAATCAGATGTTAATATTAAATAATCAGGTTATAACAGAACTGTAACAGCAATAAAAAAACACAAAACAAGACACACCAATACCCTGGGAAAACCTCCCTCTTGGAGGTGAAAAACCCAGCCACAAAGTACAATGTGTATTATCTCAAATGTAGGCAATTACAAGGCAAGTGTGCTTATCTCAGATTGTTGTTCAACCAGCAAGATAGCAGATCTGAACTCCTCTTTATATGATAATGGAGTTTGCAGCCCTTATCATCAGCATCAAATTCGCTCAAGGCAAGTCTTCATTAGCTTCGCAAGATCTTGATAGCATCACCTAACAGCCAGCCTTCACACAATGGATGAGGAGCAAGTTCGCACAAAAGAGAGAGAGAGCACGCCAAATGTTGGAGAGCAGATTACATGTGTTGACAGCCTTAAGAATGATTCGCCTTGTATGTGAATTGATTCATTATGCTATGCAAATGACTTGCTTATATACTTGACTTGTGGTGTCAAATTTCAAGTCAACCTGCCTTGTTAATTTAATAATAATATTATGTATATCGTCCAAACAGGTCTTGACGTATTAAGACGTTATTGCTTGATATCCTTTACCACACGCTACATGAGTTTGGGTCCAGCCCAATTACATTATCGCTCAAAATACATATTGGGCCTACCCTATCTACTAGTTACATTCAATATAGGACCACAAGTTACATCGCCCAATTGGGGTCAGAGCAAATTACAAGTTACATTTATAGGGCCTGTCCTATCCACAAGTTACATTATATATAGGTCTTGCCCAAGCAAGACATAATTACAAGTTACATGTATTTGGGCCCAGTCCTAAGTTCAATTTACATAATAGATAATACATGTGTATTTTAATTGCCATTGATAACATTAAAATACAATAGATAGGTATCCAAGCTAGCTACTATTTCAACACTCCCTCCTAGCTAGGGAGGATAGCTGCCACTTGTCATGATCCATTCATGACCTTCATCTTGCATTGTCCGCAAGGATGAATGCATAAGCTCCATAGAGTATACCTGCAATAAAACACATAAATATCATGAACTCATTTCATGATGTCCATCATGCATTGCCCGCAGAGGATGGATCCACCTTGCATTGCCCGCAAAGGGTGGAAGAGGTCTTACACCTCTGCTTTCTCCCAGAGAAGGATACACTGTCAGCTTGCATTGCCCGCAGAGGGTGGAAGATGCAGTCTAAATTGCATCACTAGGATTGAGACTCCCTCTTAATCAATATTGTGTTCTCCACAATTCCAAGCTTCTCTCTGAAGTACTCAAACTTCACTCGAGCTAGAGGCTTGGTGAGGACATCAAAAACTTGTTCATCAGTGCTAATATATTTCAGCTGGATGGCACCTCTTTGTGCCATATCACGAATATAGTGATAATGAGTTTCCACGTGTTTTGACTTGTCATGAAACACGGGATTATTAGACATTTTAATACAACTCTGATTATCATAATAAATAACAGTGGATTCCCAAGGTTGTCCAAACCAAAGAAGCAAAAGTCGGCATTGAGTCGCAATTAATCATGAATAATCGTGAATCGTCAAAAATGTCGATTTTTTCCCCAAAGTCGGGCCAAAAAATTGTTGACTATCAGTCAACAACTTTGGCCGATTAATTGCGGGTAGAACTCTGCAAAATCGTGTTTAAATCGTGTTTAAAAATTGCGAAACATCTGCTCGGCTAAAAAAATGACAAAAACCCTAAAAAATCACCTATTAAAATAGACCGATTCTAGGTATAGTTTACATGGAATCAGTTAGGGTTCGAAATTTTTGTCCTTGATTTTTTGCCAGACATTTTGACCTCTGCAAAACCTTAATGACTTTCTGTATCGCTGAAAATTGAAACCTTAAATATTTTTTTTTGCATTTTGAATAAGAGCCTCACCTTGTCTCGCTATTTCACCTGGGAATTATATATTAAATAGGAAATAACGTTCCTGCAACTAATAAAGCTTCAAAAATACGAGAATAAGTTTTCCGTCGTTTCCTTATTTTTGGTAACTTTATATTATTGAGAACTTTAAATTAAAATCTGAACTCTAAATTAAAAACTATGACATCTAATTTGGGGGATTATAAACTTTATATAGGTATTTATAAAAAAAATTATAAGCAACAATCCTTACATTCATTTATATTATTATTTACTATATGTTTAATATATAATTAAAAATAATTTAATAATTAACATTATAAAATAATTTGTAAATTAAAATTATTATACATTATATTAATGTGTCATTTATTAAATTATATAGAATAATTATATAATTTAATAAAATTGTAAATTATAAATTATAAATTCGTATCTTTATAGACCATTAATAAATGTAAATATTATAATATTTATTTTTAATTTAAAATGTATATTATTAAATTTTTAATATATATAAAATAATTTGTAAATTAAGATTATTATATATTATATTAGTGTGTCATTTATTAAATTATATAGAATAATTATATAATTTAATAAAATTGTAAATTATAAATTATAAATTCGTATCTTTATAGACCATTAATAAATGTAAATATAATAATATTCATTTTTAATTTAAAATGTATATTATTAAATTTTAATATATATAAAATAATTTGTAAATTAAAATTATTATATATTATATTAGTGTCATTTATTAAACTATATAGAATAATTATATAATTTTTTATTTTTTTTGATTGGTAATTGGCCGAAGCCTGAATAGCTTTTGACTGGAGCTATGAACCAGTGGGGACACAGTAGGGGGCCCCATCCCCATTACATATCTTTGAATTATTATTATTATGTTTGACTAGATTGACCCCAAGACCTTCTCATCCTATAGAAGGCCAAGAGTCACAACTTAGAGTTCCATTAGATTGACCCCAAGACCTTCCCCATCCTATGGAAGACCAAGAGTCACAACTTAGAATTTCACTTCAGATGTCCCTATTGGGAGTTGAACTTGGGTCTCCACAGTGAGAACCCAGTGTTTTAGCCAGTTAAGCTCAACCCCTTGGACAGAACAATTATATAATTTAATAAAATTGTAAATTAGAAATATAAATAATTTAAAAATTATAAATTAAAACTTCGCATCTTTATAGACCATTAATAAATGTAAGTATAATAATATTTGTTTTTAATTTATAATGTATATTATTTAATTTTTAATATATAATTAATATAAATAAAATAATTTGTAAATTAAAATTATTATGTATTATATTAGTGTGCCATTTATTAAACTATATAGAATAATTATATAATTTAATAAAATTGTAAATTAGAAATATAAATAATTTAAAAATTATAAATTAAAAATTCGTATCTTTATAGACCATTAATAAATGTAAATATAATTATATTTATTTTAAATTTATAATGTATATTATATCATTTTTAATATATATTTAATTTATACTATATTTAATTTTAAAAATATATTTATTTTTTAATATGTTTTTTGTACAGATGTACTGAACGTACTGAATTCCTCCAAAAAAAATTTGACATACCGATATATTGTACCCACTTACCCCGATTTTGATTCCAATTCAGCAACCTACCTACATCTTTGTGCTATGGAAATGCCCTTAAATTTAAAAAGAAAGTATTTTGTCTCTTTTTTTATAATTTTTTACTTTTTTTTAATCTGATTTTTTGCCGATTTTTTCCCCAATTAATTCCCGATTTTTTCAAAAAATCTCATACTTTTGTTTTGCCGATTAATTCCCCAAACGATTAATGCTTCTTTGATCCAAACAACCCAGCAAGAATCTTAAAAAGCCAAACTACTTCTCTAGTTGCCACACTTGAAGCAATGTAATCAGCTTCTACAGTACTCAATGCAACTGAGGACTCTTTCCTACTGGCCCAAGAGATCATAGTGGAACCCAAGCTGAAACAAATTCCTGAAGTGCTTTTCCTGTCAGTAATACTTCTAGCCCAATCAGAATCAAAGTAGCCTTCCAAATTGATTACTTCAGTCCATAGCCAATTGTTCCACGCAAGTATCTCAGGATGTGCTTCGCTGCCACCAAGTGAACATGCTTTGGCTGGTTCATGAATTGGCTAAGTGCACTTACTACATAGCAAATTAGTGTTGACTAGATACATCCAGGATTCAATCAACTGCCTATACTTTGAAGAATCTGCAAAATCAGAGTTAGCTGAAAAAAAAACTCAACTTCTTCAAGTTAGTTTCCATCATTCCAAATCTTTTCAATATATCTATAGTATATTTTCCTTGACTTAGAATAATTTCATTAGGTCTTTGCCACACTTCTAACCCTAGAAAGTAATGTATTAGACCTAGATTCTTTATTCCAAATTCAGTAGCTAATTCTTTCTTACATCTAAAGATGAGACTATCTTCACCAGTTAGAAATAAATCATCCACATATAAAACCAGAATTAGCATTTCACCATTAAATACTTTAAAGTAAATGTTCGGATCAGCATCATTCTTATAAAACCCTAAATTAACTAAGTACTTATCAATTCTTTCATACCAAGCCCTAGGAGCTTGCTTGAGACCGTAGAGAGCTTTCTTTAGTCTGCAGCATTAGCTATGGTGGTTCTAATATTAGTATATCTGACAGCAAGAGCAAATGTTTCCTTCTAACTACATCTAGCTTCATATTTTCAAAAAACTTCCATATGGAACTCTCTTTTGATTCTTAATATAAAATTGTGGTAATCAAGTCTCATGAAGATTGCATAAACTAATAATCAATCAAGGAAGGCAGCCATAAATCAAAGATGAGAAATGCCAACCTTTTCCCTACTTCACTTTTACAAAATGGACCTATAGTACAATCATTATGATCAAGGCATACCTTCAAGTGAAGAAACCAAGCTCCCTCTTAAGCTTGAAGGCATGGTAATTCAAGAAACTCTTGAAAAGAAAAAATATCCCAATAGAATGAATTAACATGTAAAGTCACTTATCTAGACTTCCGCCATTGATAACATATGCCAAGATTGCTCAAAAGGATATTGTCAATCTATGATCAACTTCAACCATAGAGTAAAGCTACACAACATTCTAAAATTGTTTTCCATAGTTGAATAACAAAGAGTTAGCTTATATTAGAAAACTAAGGCAAGTGTATGACTTCAGAAAACATTTTACAAAATCCATAAGCAAGGTATATAAGCCTAATTGTCTTTCTAGCCAATGCGTAAAATCAGATATGAATATTGACCACTCAAGGATACACATTGTAGTTGAGCACAAGCGTATGATCGAAAGCCAACTTCAATAAGTTAGATACCTCATTCATCTTAGGTTTCATCATCAAGAGAATACTTACTTCAAAGAATGTAATAGGCAATATGCTTAAATTGAAGAGATAGTGTCGCAATGAATATTATGTAAGGATGATGAAAGCCATGACAGAAAATGCATTAGAGCTAAAGGCAATCCTCTACACAAGAGGAGCAGAGCAAGATTATAATAACAGCATAACAAAGAACATGAAAGCTTATTATGAAGAGCTGAAGAGAACCAAGTGTTACACAGTCACAACCCTATATGACAACCTTATCCAAACATAAAACAGAACAGAAAATGCAGTCCATACGATGTTAAGAGATTTGATGCAAATCAAGAGACACACCATAAAAGTATATAATTCCAAAGCAGCAAGACTATTGAGCATTTCAAGACTTAGAAAGAATGTCTATCACACCAATGACTGAGGTTCCATGTTTCTGAATCTCCTATAAATTTATTCATCTTTCTATTTGTGCTTGCCATCATAATACTCCTAGATTTATATCCGAATACACATGCTGAAGTCTTAAGTGCCAAGGATGTATAATGCATCAATTCGGATCACCACATCAAATAGGTTGAGAGCTAAACATACTTAAAAATAGAGAGTAGGGCATAACTATCTTCAATAGTTCAAACTGGATTAGAACAAATTCTTAACACAAGAACAAGACTCGAACCAGGGTGATTGTTCCAAGCCTTAGGAAGAAAGTTAGGCAATACTAAGATCTGAAAACAAGTGCACAAACCGACATATGAAAGCACCCTCAGATGAAGTAGTTAACAAGCAAGAGAACCTTATGCACTAGATAAGACACTAATAACAATAAGGTAATCAGATGCAAATCTTCAACCAGGTGAACCCTATAATTGAGAATAGAGGAATGAGAGCACCTGAAATCTTATTCTTGCTATCGTCCCATCAATGCCTTTAATTTGTCAAGCAGACATTGTTATTGAACTTTCTGATTCACAGTAGACTTCTTGAATTGCTTTAGCTCATCCAGATCCGAAGGCTCAGTTAGATCCTTATCTTTCACAAACTGTAACGGACCTTCCATGGTGTAAAATTTAGGGCACCTTCAAGTCTGTCCTCAACTTTCAGACCTGTAACCATCTTGCAAAACTTAACAACAAACTGAAAGTGAAAGACAACTAATAATCTGATTATTTAGAATTGACCTAAAGCTCTGATACCATATTAATTTTAAGCAATCAGGTGTTAATCTTAAATAATCAAGTTATAACATAACAATAACAACAATAAAAAAACACAAAACAAGACACACCAATACCCTGGGAAAACCTCCCTCTTGGAGGTGAAAAACCCAGCCACAAAGTACAATGTGTATTATCTCAAATGTAGGCAATTACAAGGCAAGTGTGCTTATCTCAAATTGTTGTTCAACCAGCAAGATAACAGATCTGAATTCCTCTTTATATGATAATGGAGATTGCAGCCCTTATCATCGGCATCAAATTCGCTCAAGGCAAGTCTTCATTAGCTTCGCAAGATCTTGATAGCATCACCTAACAGCCAGCCTTCACACAATGGATGAGGAGCAAGTTTGCACAAGAGAGAGAGAGAGATCGCCAAATGTTGGAGAGCAGATTACATGTGTTGACAGCCTTAAGAATGATTCGCCTTGTATGTGAATTGATTCATTATGCTATGCAAATGACTTGCTTATATACTTGACTTGTGGTGTCAAGTCTCAAGTCTACCTGCCTTGTTAATTTAATAATAATATTATGTATATCATCCAAATAGGTCTTGACCTATTAAGACGTTATTGCTTGATTTCCTTTACCACACGCTACATGAATTTGGGCCCAACCCAATTACATAATCGCTCAAAATACATATTGGGCCTACCCTATCTACAAGTCACATTCAATATAGGACCACAAGTTACATTTATAGGACCTGTCCTATCCACAAGTTACATTATATATAGGTCTTGCCCAAGCAAGACATAATTACAAGTTACATGTATTTGGGCCCAGCCCTAAGTTCGATTTACATAATAGATAATACATGTGTATTTTAATTGCCATTGACAACATTAAAATACAATAGCTAGGTATCCGAGCTAGCTACTATTTCAACACAATCCAATGATCAACATAAACTCGGATTCTTCATGGAGTCATTTAACATTAATAATATATGCTACTTTTAAAAAAATGTACTGCTATTGTTTTTCTTTTAAGAACTATTTTATGCAAACAAAATAAAAAAGAATAGAACTGAATTTTATAAAAGCAAATATTCAAAGTTGGGCGTGAGTGATGAAGAACTAGAAGAAAGACTTATGAGTAACCCTCAAGCTTATACGTTCCAATAGCTATCTCATAAAATTGCAATTGCTTGCAATGTGATTTCAAACAATGAACTCAAGCCATTCAAAAGAACTTCATGAAAAAGGGAATCAAAAATGTAGTAAATTCCTTTCTACGTTAGATTCTTGACAACCTTTGTTAATTTCTGGCACAAGTAAAATATGGCAGAAAAAATAAAGGCTAGCTTTATTTCCTACGTTACCTAAAACAAGAATGTAGAAAAGTTAGCTGTGAAGTACAACGCACATATTTGGTGAGTCATTCATATGCAAATTAAAAATTTACTTTTTTTGTGCAAAATTTTCCAAAAACGTCCAATTGTCATCATAGATGCAAATTCAAGTATTAAAACATCTTTAATAGGTATATTATACTCTATCAACTTTGCCTGACTAAAAGTAAAGGTAATGCGAGTACAAAACTCAAACAGTAATAGAAATTCACTTTCAAAGTAAATAATTTCAAACTCCCAAGAAATGAGAACACAAAAGGGAGACCAAAGGTGAGCATACCTCTTTGAATCTCCATACCATCATAAAAATGTCTTTGTATAAGATCCACGAAATTTCCTGCAGTAACAGGTGCATTATAGCCATCTAGAACCAGCTGAAAAACAACATCATCAGAAGTGGGGTTATCCTTGATTTTCACTTTCATTTCTACCATGGCTCTTCCTTTTAACAGAGGTTTATCCGCATATTCTTCAGGCACATCAAAGGGGAAATTGTCCACCATATCCTCCTCCACACTGCAGAAATCCAATTGGCGAGGAACATCTCAGCTGCAAATCAGTAAGGAATTAAAATATGAGATGTATGCATATAACGTAGACTTCATCTAAGCATAATAAAATGTCCCGATTCATAGGCCAATCAATTTTCTTTTTGAAATTAGTTCACTAATCTTCCCCACAAACTAGAAGCATATATTAGCCTATATATAAATGATTGACCAACTGCTATCCTCCTCCCACCTAGTGAAAAGAGATTTTTTCTCAATTAAAGGTCTACACTGAACAGAAATATATCTTTAATTTTCTGGATACCGATACTGTCTCTAACCAAGTGAGTGAAGCCCACAAAGATTCTTATCTCTATGACTAAAGTTTTTAATTTCAATGCAGATTCAATGGAAGTGATACTCTGTGTTGGCCTATAATAAATTGGAATACAGGGGTATCTCAAGATGTGTGTACTCTAAGTGAAGCCCACAAAGATGCCAGCCCCTAAAACAGTAAGTGTTAGGCTTATATGATGAGCAGATGAAAGCAAACTCTGTATTCACCTATGAAGAATTTCAACACATAAGGTATGTTGAATTGCACAGTCTAAAAGGTTTATGATGACACAAGCAAAATGCCACTCAAAGTGTTTGGAAAAATTCCCACAACAGAGAAAAATAAGGACTTTGTAATTTCCCTAATTTTTAATGACAATTAATTAATTTAATTTTTAGAAATACAAAAGATGACTTAATATTAACTAATTTCATTAAATAATAAAAAATATTATTTTTTGTCACTTTATTAAGTAAAGTTCTCCAAAATATGATTAATATTTTAGTCAGCCAAGTCAGCCTAATATTCTAGATGCTTCTTGGAGTTCTTTATAAGGAGGCTCAATGGAGGAAGGAAAGCATGCTTGATATGATGAATTTGTCTGATGTTTTGCATTAGCTGATTGCTGAGGACGAAAACCTTCAGTGATCAGAAGGGTTGGACGAAAACTTGACTCTTTCTGGGAGTGGATTTTAGATGCTTCTTGGAGTTCTTTGTAAGGAGGATCGATGGAGGAAGGAAAGCATGCTTGATATGATGAATTTGTCCAATGCTTTGCATTAGCTAATTGCTGAGGACGAAAACCTTTAATGATTAGAAGGGTTGGACGAAACCCTGACTCTTCTTGGGAGTGGATTCGTGAAGGGAGTCTACATTTGTGCCAAATTTATGAGGTCTGTGATAGAGACAACTTTGTAAGATTTTGAGCTTGTTTCAAGAATAAAGAAATTTGTGAATATTATATATGTGTTTAGTCTGAGAAGTAAGAATATATTGCCATATTCAATATTGGTGCTTATTGTATTTGCCGTGAGCTACCTGAATATTTTATATCATTTGCGGAATGATAAGGAAACAAATCTTATTGTAAAATCGTAGGAATTAAATAATAGTTGGACCAAAGTCAAAGTAAATATTATTTGCCGTGAGATGAATTAATATGTTTCCTTAATACTCTGCCTTTTCTAAAGTTTGCCATAATGGAAATAAGAATAAATTTATTGTTTGATAAAGAATTCAATATTTATTAAGTTGTGCCTGTGGCTTCAGTGACTGAGTCTGAGCGAGCTTTAATATTGACATACCCCAATAATTATTATTGTGAAAGAGATTATTATTTGGGTGATTGGTGTGCACGGCATATCATCGATTCATCAAACTGAGAGATACCTGAACCGTGGCACCGGAGATTGAAGTCTGCCACCAGTCTAAGCAGAAGTTCTTAACAGAGGCAGTTATCACATTCATGGATAGAGGTCTTTGCTTTTGGCGGAGCTTCCTGTATGCACGGAACCTCTTAGTATTGGTTTGAAGGATTCGTGCACAGACGGCATTCAGCCTGAAGGGATCTCATATTATTATTGTTGGGAACAGGCATATTGGGGCATCCCGCAAAGAGCCACAACATAGGGTGAGGTCTTGTAAGCTATGGAATATTTCTGAGCAGGTATCTGGGCAAAGGAGATTCAAGAAGTTTCCAGATTTCAATAATCCTCAGCGTTAAAGATAATTTCCTAATGTAAGAAAAGTTTGCGCCTCCAAACACAAACCTTTTCCACTCTATTGCACCAAGCTATCCTATAAGAACTGCACACGCTATTTTCAGAAAAATTGTATATTTGAGGTTGTTGGTCCTGTTGCTTGATATCGAATGTGCAGTCCTTATATAAGGTGCAGTCTGAATTACATTTCTGAGTCGTACTGTTATTGCAATAAGAAGGCAAAGAAACACTCGATTTTCAATACATGACTAAATTTATGTTCAATTTTATACATTGAATGTTATTGTCTAAGTGTTGCAAAACGGAACTGTGAAATTGGAAGAAGATATTGTTATATTCCTAGTTTGGAACATTTCAGACTTTGACAGTAACAGTAATTCCACTAAATGCTAATCTGATTCCAAGGTGGCATATCTGATGAATATCATAAAATGATGAATCCAAACAAGGACATGTTAATCTATTGTACAAAATAATTAATGATTATTCAACTTTTACATATATAATGCTTTAGGGAACAACACGCTTAGAATATGACATCACACTAATATATAATTCTGTACATGGACTTTGCTGGTCTCTTTTCTTTCAGTTCCACATAGGGCTTCGCTCAGCATTGCCTCAGTCATCAGCCCCTCCACTCCAAGAGCTTCACAAAGCTTGCCATATCCATTTTCTACATAGTGTAATGAACTGGCCTGGGTATCCATAGTGGAAAGTTTTAGTAGGGGCTTGTACATGCACTAATGGTGCCTTTTTCATTCTAACTTATCCCACTTGGATTCTTCTTCCTACTCCCTGCCAACCTTTTTGTTCCCATTACCTTGTTTTTCTCTGCTTTCCACCTACATTTGCCCTTGATTCTCTCTTCGGCTTGCTTGTGCACTTCTTCCTCATCAATGCGTATGCCCAACTACAGGGTTGTTGTGCTTGGTGCAGCCATGAGACTGCTCACTTTGACGACCTTAAGTAAAATTTGATGGTGACTTGTTCACCCTTTACCCTTGTTTTGATTGTTAGATCAATTACCATCTCATCCGTCTTGGACTCCTAATTATTCAAAATTTCAAAGTACAAATTTGTCCATTTGCTTGTATATTAGTTTATTTCAAGCTTACCCGGGGACATGTCCCCGGACCTAAAAACCTCGATTTCATGCTGGCGACCCTTGTTTTCAGTGATTTACTACTCCTGGGTATGATTGGAAAACATTTAACAAACCTGTAAGCTGCCATTTCTCACCATTTGGGAGTTGATAGGGAGTGTTCGAAGTGTGTGAAGGTGATTGGTGTTAGTTTTGTGACTTAGATCAGTAATCAGACTTTCATTATTTAATTATTTGCTAACATTATGTAAACAATAATCAAGTAAATGAAAGAGTGAAAGCAAGTGCATAAGAGACCAACACAAATACCCTGGGAAAACCTCCAAAGAGGAAAAACCCAGCACTAAAGACCCACAGGTCAGATTATGTATTCAATCTTGAATTGTACCAATACAATATTTAGCTGGTCTCTTCAACCTCTTATCAGATCTGCTTCTTTTGTCATCTCAGATCTGCACTTCTAATTTCGCCAAGTCTGCACCAAGTCTGCTCTTTAATGCACTCTTTAACAGAATTAGGAACACCAAATGACTGACTTCCTTGAATAAATTCGCCCAGTTCATTCCTTAATTTCGCACTCTTAGTAGCAGAAGAATTTCGCTGATTGCATGTGTTGAATTGATTGTATGAACTTGGCAAATGACCTTTATTTATATGTGCATCTAACCTTAAGTCGGCCTTAATTGAATGTATATGTTTGGCGCCAAAATTAGTTTAGTGTGGCATGATCAATATAGGGCTGGACCTGTTTAGGGGGCACGCTACCCTCTTTAGGTCCAATCTACACGTTAACCTTAAAGGGGAAGCCCAGCGCAATAGGGGTTCGGATGTTGCCTTTAGACAATCCGCACCCTATTTCACAAACAATACTCCCTCTTAACTAGGGAAGAAGAGAATACATAATCTGAACCTTTAGAGTTCCATCTAGCACACAAGCATAGAATGGATCTAGCACACGAGCATAGGATGGTTCTAGCACACAAGCATAAAAAGTGTAATACACAAGTGGGTCTTTACATGATTACAATTTTCCATCTAGCACACAAGCATAGAGTGGATCCTTTCATTCTTGCATACAAGCGAAGAATGAACAAAACTCTACATAGAGAATCACTGAGAATGAAACTCCCTCTCAACCAGGGTTTCATTTTCCACAATACCAAGTCTGTCTCTAATGTATTCAAACTTCACTTTGGATATAAAGGTTTGGTAAGAATATCTGCAACCTGTTCATCTATGCTAATATACTTTAGCTGAATGGTGCCTCTTTGCACCATATCCCGAATGAAATGATAATGAGTTTCCACATGTTTGGACCAGTCATGGAACACAGGATTTACCGACATCTTTATACAGCTTTGATTATCACAATGAATAGTGGTAGGACCACTAGATTGACCAAATAATCCAACAAGAAGTTTGCGAAGCCATACTGCTTCTCTAGATGCAACAGATGCTGCAATGTACTCAGCTTTTGCAGTACTCAACGCTACCGAAGATTGCTTTCTACATGCCCAAGAGATTACTGCAGAGCCCAAGTTGAAGCAGATACCCGAAGTACTTTTCCTGTCCTTGACACTTCCTGTCCAATCTGAATCTGAATAGCCTTCCAAGAAGATTGAGGTATTAAGTGAATACTTCAGCCCATACCCAATAGTGCCTCGCAGGTATCTCAGAATGTGCTTGGTTGCAACCAGGTGAACAAGTTTAGGCAAGCTCATGAACTGACTCAGGGCATTCACAGCATAACAGATATCTGGTCTAGTATTGACTAGATACATCAAGGATCCAATCAACTGCCTGTACTCAGATGGATCTGCAAAATCAAAGTTAGCTGCAGAAACACTTAACTTCTTTAGGTTAGATTCCATAGGAGTAGACATAGGTTTACAGTCCATCATTCTAAATCTTTTCAGAATATCAATAGTGTACTTTCCTTGACTTAAAAAAATTTCATTGGATTTTTGCCATACTTCTAACCCTAGGAAGTAATGCATTAGACCTAAATCCTTCATTTCAAATTCTGAAGCTAATTCTTTCTTACATCTCATGATTAATTTATTTTCACCAATGAGAAATAAATCATCCACATACAAAACCAGAATAAGCATATCATCATTATATATCTTCAAGTAAATGTTAGCATCAGCATCATTCTTAAGAAATCCTAAGCTTAGTAAGTACTTATCAATTCTTGCATACCAAGCACGAAGAGACTGTTTGAGCCCATATAAGGCTTTCTTCAACCTGCAAACATGAGAATCTCTTTTATGGATTACATAACCTTCTGGTTGCTCAATATAGACTTCTTCCTCAATAACACCATTGAGAAAGGTTGTCTTAACGTCCATTTGATGCAACTCCCAACCTTTGGTTGCAGCAATAGCTATTATAGACCTAATAGAAGTATATCTAGCAACAGGAGCGAATGTTTCCTCATAATGTATTACTTCCTTTTGAGAAAAAACCACAAGCTACAAATCTAGGTTTATATTTTTCAATACTACCATCAGCATTATGCTTAATTTTAAATAACCATTTAGAAGAGACAACAGACTTACCTTTGGGTTTGGGTACAATGTCCCAAACATCATTCTTGATGATAGACCCATACTCTTCATCCATGGCTAATTTCCAAGCATGATGAGTCATAGCTTCTTCGACATCAAGAGGTTCAGACTCAATGACGTTACACATTACAAAAATGTAGTTGGCGTGATTTTGAGGTCTCTTGCTATCTCTGAAGGTTCCTCTGGGAGCAACAAATCCTTCAACATCTTGAATAGTGTTTCTAACCCAAAGTGGCCTCCTCTTGCTGACCACAATATCCTTAGGTATATCTGTAGAGTCCATGGGTTTTGTTGGATCATCCTGAAATTCCTGATCCGGGAGGTCAATGGACTCCTTTTGTATCTCAGGGTTAGTATCAACATTTGAATCTTGATTTTCAATCACAATATCATCATTATTAGATAATGAACCTTTAGATCTTTTGAATGCAATGTCTTCTTCAAAAGTTACATCTCTACTTACCTCAACATACCTTTGACCTGAAATGTAGATCCTGAAGGCTTTGGAAGATTCACTGTATCCCACTAAGATGCCTTTCTTTTCAGAAGGATCCAACTTGGTTCGTTTTTCTTTAGGCACATGAACATACACAGGGCTTCCGAAGATCCTTAAGTGGCTGATGTCAGGTTTGATTCCTGTAAAGGCTTCTTCAGGGGTTACATTCTTTAGAGCACGATGAGGACATCTATTTTGAATGTAAACTGTTGTTTTGGATGCCTCCGCCCATAAGAAAGGTTGCAGGTCTTGATCATGAATCATGGCTCTTGCAGCTTCAACAATGGTCCTGTTCTTTCTTTCAGCAACTCCATTTTGTTGAGGATTGTAGGGAACACAAAACTCCCTCTTAATTCCTGTCTCAATACAGAAATCATAAAAACTACCTGAGGTGTACTCACCT
The DNA here is from genome assembly GCF_030272615.1 of Cryptomeria japonica. NCBI lineage: Eukaryota > Viridiplantae > Streptophyta > Pinopsida > Cupressales > Cupressaceae > Cryptomeria > Cryptomeria japonica. The sequence continues at coordinate 144,728,851 of NC_081410.1, forward strand.
CCATTGTCAAACCTTAGACATTTAATTTGATTTCCAGTAGTATTTTCAACCAAGGCTTTGAATTCTTTAAATCTATTTAAGACTTCTTTAGACTCTTTAGATTTAAGAAAGTAAATCCATGTTTTTCTAGAGAAATCATCTATGAAGATTACATAATAAAGGAAGCCGCTAGGAGATGCTACAGACATGGGACCACATAAATCTGAATGAATAAGTTCTAACTTTTCTTTAGCCCTACTATCACTTTTATGAAAAGGGCTCTTCACATTCTTACCCATTGCACAACCTTTACAAGCATCATCATGAGATAAACTAAGTTTAGGCATACTTTTAACCATTTTACCAAGAGTGGGAAGAGCTTGAAAGTGTAGATGTCCAAGTCTTCTATGCCATAGCTCGCATGATTCAGGGCCTTCACGAATGAGAGCTTGAATTGGGTTAGCTGCAAGCTTATACAAACTATCACATCTATTTCCAATAACACAAGCAATTTTGAAATTAGATTTCTTAGACCAAGCAAGTACCTTCCCTTCAGAAAATGCTATTTGCAAACCCTTATCTTCTAAAGCGGAAATGGAAATAAGATTTCTTTTAATTCCAGGTACAAAAAGAATATCACAGAGTTGTAAAGAAATACTAGAATCTAGTTTTAAAAAGGTAGTACCAGAACCTTTTACCGAGTATCGAACATCATCACCGATTACCACATGAAGGTTGGTATCTTTTTCTATCAAATCTAAAAGATGCTCACGAAAACCTGAGATGTGTCTGGAGGCACCACTGTCAATTATCCAAGTATCATTGTCCATAGGAACGTTGCTTGATAGAGCAGAGATAAGAAGATAGTCCTCATTTTGTTCAGCAACTTCATTTAAATTGGCTTCCCTTTCCTTAGGATCATTCTAACAATCTCTAACATAGTGACCATACTTATCACATCTGAAAAAACGAATGTGAGAGGAATCTCTTGACTTCTTCTTTGGATCATAGGAGGAGGATCTAAAATCTTTGCTTCTCCTTTCTTTCTTCCAATGCCCACCTTTCCTAGACTTAGCTGTGAGAACATGATTATCATCTTCGTGAGAGTTCTTGAGTTTTCCTCTTACCTCAATTCAAGATTCCTCTTCAATGCAATCAGATTGAAGATGCTCAAAGTTGGGACGTTCAGCTCTTCCACCAATGCTACGAATGAATGACCCATTCATCAGGTAGACCATTTAATGCAATCATGACAAGATCTTTATTTGAAATTTGGCAATCAAGAGTACTTAGCTTGTCCTTTGGTTCATTGATCTTCATGAAGTAGGCCATGATTGAGTCTTCTTCTTTCATTTTGATGTGAAGTAGCTGCTGCCTTAGAGCAAGAGCCCTGCTGAGGTTGTTGACTTCATACATCCCTTCCAAGTGTTTGATCATTTCCCTGGCAGAAGCAAATTTGGATATGACAGTGACAAGATGATTCTTGACAGATTCAATTATGATGTTCCTAGCCTTGAGAGAGTCTTTCTTGAACTGCTTCAGTTCTTCAGCATCTTCAGGAGGGGACAGCCTTTCTTCTTCTACGAATTTAAGCAATTCATTCTCTTCAAGAATCAATAGAATACAGACTTTCCAAGCAGCAAAGTCAAGGGCTCCATCAAGTATATCTTCAGCCCTCAAACCTGACATTTTAATCTGAAAACAAACAGCAACTAGATACAACAAATGATTTACTGAAATTTGAAGTTAGTAACACCTTTGCTCTGATACCATGTTAGTATTGTGACTCAGATCAGTAATCAGACTTTCATTATTTAATTATTTGCTAACATTATGTAAACTATAATCAAGTAAATGAAAGAGTGAAAGCAAGTGCATAAGAGACCAACACAAATACCCTGGGAAAACCTCCAAGGAGGAAAAACCCAGCACTAAAGACCCACAGGTCAGATTATGTATTCAATCTTGAATCGTACCAATACAATACTTAGCTGGTCTCTTCAACCTCTTATCAGATCTGCTTCTTTTGTCATCTCAGATCTGCACTTCTAATTTTGCCAAGTCTGCACCAAGTCTGCTCTTTAATGCACTCTTTAACAGAATTAGGAACACCAAATGACTTTGACTTCCTTGAATAAATTCACCCAGTTCATTCCTTAATTTCGAACTCTTAGTAGCAGAAGAATTTCGCTGATTGCATGTGTTGAATTGATTGTATGAACTTGGCAAATGACCTTTATTTATATGTGCATCTAACCTTAAGTCGGCCTTAATTGAATGTATATGTTTGGCGCCAAAATTAGTTTAGTGTGGCGTGATCAATATAGGGCTGGACCTGTTTAGGGGGCACGCTACCCTCTTTAGGTCCAGTCTACACGTTAACCTTAAAGGGGAAGCCCAGCCCAATAGGGCAACATCCGAACCCTATTTCCTAGTTACAAACAACTGGAACCTTATGAGGGTGTTTTATGCGAGGTTGGATGATATTTTGAGGTTTTCATTGCTGTTTTGACCTGCAACGTTGGACAGCAGACTGTAATTGCAGGTATAAACATATGAGCCTTATAGAAGGTCATTTCCAGATGGTGCAGATCTGTACCAGCCAATTTCCAACCTTAGTCTGAGGTATTAGCTAATGTGCATTTCACTATCATGCTTATTTCTTGTATTGGCATCTCTGTGTGAATGTTTTCATCAAAAAAGAGAATGTTTTCATCAAAAACAATTGTAACAGCAGTTGTATGAACGCTGATTTCTTATATCAGAACTTTATGACAGCAGGGTATCTCTATCTGGCAAGTTTATGTTATTGTTTCCTATTTTGCAAAAAAAATTTAAAAACTAGGGTGGTTATTACGATGGAAGACATCAAAGCAACATAAAATCTTATGACTCACTCTAAGAGAATTTTTTGGTTTCTAGTGCTCCTACTTGTTCTTGTGTCTTCTACAATGTCTGAGTAAGCCATATAGGATTCCTGTCTGTTTTAGATAGCACTGAGGTATCTATTGTTAGACTAGAAGTTGGCTGATCTGCAGTTGGTATTGCTATATTTTGCTATTAAAAACTTTTGTAACAACCTGTTCACTTTCATCAACCTCCGTAGAAGGCCCCCGAAACTAATAGGACCAAGCATCTTCATTAAATTTCATATTTCGACTCGCTAATATCCTTCATTGTGACAAAACACAGATCTTGCAAGCCTTGGAAGACTCATTCTATCCCACAAAGACACCATTGTGGTTGGAGGGTTCAAACTTAGTCCCTTTCTCCTTCGGCATGCAAATGTAAACAAGACTCCCAAAGACCCAAAAATGAGAAACATCAGGTTTCTCTCCTATGAAATTTTCCTCTAGAGTCTTGTCCTTTACCTATGTAATATTTACACAATACAGTTAACACCTCTACCCAAAGAAACATGGATTAACAAGGTCATGGGTCATGGCCTTTGTTGTCTCTATCATGGACCTATTCTTGCTCTTTGCAACTCCATCCTATTGAGGGTTTTAAGCGTAATGTCTCCTTTCTAAGATAGGATTTTATAATAAATGATAATAAAATTAAAATTACAATTTATTAGAATAGATAAAGATAATATAAAGAAAGAATGGAGCATAGAAATTAAGGAAGGATTAATGGAAGAAGAAAGGAATAGGAAGAGAATAAGGAAGTGACTTCTTCAAAAGGCAAAAATTATGAAGGGTTCTGCTCTTTCAAAAAGGTGATAATTGTGAAAGGTTGTGACTCTTACAAAGGGTTGAAGAGTTGTACTCTTTCAAAGAGTGATAATTGTGAAAGGTTGTGGCTCTCTCAAAGGGCAGAAATGATGAAGGGTTGTGATCCTTTCAAAGGGTGGTAATTGTGAAAGGTTGTGATTCTTTGAAGGGGCAGAAATGATTGAAGGGTTGTGACTCTTTCAAAGGGCGGGCAAGTGTGAAAGATTATGACCATTGCAAATGGCAGACATGATGAAGAGGTGTGACTCTCCCTCACATTGGAAGATATGAAGGGGAGAAGGTTTCGTTTGAGGAGGACATCCAAGGGAGATGAATTTTGGGAATCATTTATTATTCTCAAAGGCAACAATGAAAAAAGGTGATTCAATTCTTATGAAAGGTGGTGAGCCTTTCACCAATAAAGTATAGAGGAGAATTCATTCCGTACATTGAAGGATCACTATCAATCAAATATAACAAAACAAATCTTTCATTCATCCATCAATCATTAATCCCTCAAAAAATCAAGCAAATAATCAATCAGCAAGATCAAGCAAACAATCATCAAACCCACATCAATCATCACTTCATTTTGGGATCAAGAAAACAAACAATTCAGCAATCAAGAATCACTCTATCAAATCAATATTCATTCAATCATCATCCAGCAATATATCAAACTAACATGCATTACATCATCACTCATCGATCAGATCACATAGTTTTAAATATAAATTGCATTCAGAAATAAAGCAGCCAATTATATTTAGCAGAATAATTGGTATGCAATATTGATTAAGTCTATTATTTAATCTGAAATCTCTTATATGAATCATTGATTTATTTATTTGATTAACTTGACAATCCAACAAGGAATTAGAACTAATAATCATTCATCAGATTTAATAGAGCGATCTTATTAGAAGCGGGCAATGAAACACAATAGGTATGCAGGAGTATGGGTCCTATCTATTAAGTGGACGACCATTGAGTTGGTTACTTGTGGGCACCCATTGAGTTGGTTGCTTGTGGGCCCCAGTTGAGTTGGTTGCTTATGGGCCAAGGGGTAGGATTGAGTTGGTTGCTTGTTCAACAATCTTGGGCTTAATAGTGGAGGATAATCTCCTGGCATCCTATGGTGTTTTCCCCTCAAGTTTCTAATATGATTGAAGCTATAGTGTGCATGTTTACAATAGAAATCTTCATTATCACTTTGTTTAATGATTAATTGATTATTCTCCTAAATTCAATTGCTATTGTGTAATTTAGTGAAAGAATACTCTTGTAAATAAGTTGTATTTTTGGATTTGTGATTCTTTTGGCAAAATCAGGTATATCCCAAAAGGGGACATTACATTAAGGCAGAGTTAGCTCCCTCTTGATTCCTACATCTTTACAGAAGGAAGTCCTTAGAGATAGATCAGACCTCAGAACCTTAATTTTCCTACCCATTAATTTTCCACAAGAGCTTTGAACTCTTGAATTTTTTTAAATACCTCATCTTTTCTCTTCATGAAGCAAATCCTAGTTTTCCACAAAGAATCATCAATGAGTGAAACATAGTAAATTTTTCTTGACAATGAAGTTATCGACATAGTTCCACATACATCTAAATGCATCAGATCAAGTATCCCTTTTGATCTTTGCTCACTGCTAAGAAATGTAGTCTTGGCATGCTCGTCAAGTGCACAACCCTTGCACACTCTAGTATTCTCTATCTTTTAGTTCAACAATCTCTAAACAATATCTCTCAGAGAGGAGGAGATATCCATAGTGCAAGTATCAAGACTTTAATTTGATTTGCTTAGGTGAAAGACCCACTCTAAGAGATTTTTTTCATTTCTAGTGCTCCTACTTGTTCATGTGTCTCCTACAATGTCTGAGTAAGCCATATAGGATTCGTAACTGTTTTAGATAGCACTAAGGTATTTATTGTGGAATTTGACTTGGCTATTCTGCAATACTGCTATATTTTTCTGATAAAAACTAGACAACAACCTGTTCACTTCATTAACCTCCATTGAAGTCTCCTGAAACAAAGAGGACCAAGCATTTTCATTAAATTTCACATCTTGACTCACCAATATCCTTCATTGCAACGAAACATAGATCTTGCAAGCCTTGGATGACTCATTGTATCCCACAAAGACACCATTGTGGTTGAAGGGTTCAAACTTGGGCTTTTTCTCCTTCAGCATGCAAATGTAAACAAGACTCCCACAGACCCAAAAATAAGAAACATCAGGTTCCTCTCCTACGAAATTTTCCTCTAGAGTTTTGTCCTTTACCTATTTAATATGTACACAATACAGTTACCCAAAGAAACATGGGTTAACTAGGAGATGGATTATGGCCTTTGTTGTCCCTGTTGTGGACCTATTATTCCTCTCCGCAACCCCATTCTATTGAGGGTTGTAAAAAAGAGTTAGCTCTCTCTTGATTCCTACATCTTTATGAAAGGCATCAAAATCCTTAGCGAGCCTCATAACCTTAATTCCTGCCTATTGATTTTCCACGAGAGCTTTAAACTCTTGAAATTTTTTCAATACCTCGTCTTTGTTGTTCATGAAGTAAATCCTAATTTACCCCAAAAAATCATTAATGAGTGAAACATAGTAAAATTTTGTTGCCAATGAAGTTATCGACATTCCACATATATCTAAATTCATCAAATCAAGAATACTTTTTGATCTTTGCTCACTGCTAAGCAAAGTAGTCTCGGTATGCTTGTCAACTAGATAACCCTTGCACACCCTAGAACTCTCTATCTTTTAGTTCAACAATTTCTACACCATATCCCTCAAGAGAGATGGAGATCCATAGTTCAAGTATAAAGACTTCCTATTTGATTGGGTTAGCAATCAACCTATAAATACTACCCTCTAGATTACCTCTCACCAATACTTGACCAAATTCCTAGTAGTGATTTCTAATGATAACTTATTGACCATCAAACATGACCACACAAATAAGATATGTCATGGTAGAAACTAAAAGTAGGTCCTTTGTTAATCCAAGAACATATAAGACATTATTGAATTCAATAACATCATCTAAAGGCATGTGGAACAAAACAAATCCAGTCTTTTTTACAGAACATGTAGCATGATCACCAAGTTCAAACTATATATGTAATGTCCCCACATGGGGTTTCCATTACTTTAGACCTGGGATAACAAACCCAACATTGAGCTGAGGATTCTAAGTTCTAACAGATAATTTTATCAAATCCAAAGACAATTTATCACAATATTTAACTTAAAATTCTAGGAACAATTGAAGTAATAGAACTTATCTTGATTGTTTTATTTGGTTTGTCAATAGACTTATGCTGTTCAAAAATCTGTCATAAATTTGACACTATCTGCTATAAAGTTCCTTACTACAAACCGGCTATAAGATTCCTTAGGTCTGAAATAAGCTGAGCATAAATCTGTTTGTAGTTACAGATGATCTGGAACATTGATTTATCTTTCCATTAACAACAGCAACCACATTACTCTGGCACAGGAATCGATATAGTATATAATCTCTGTTCACTTGATGTGTATTCAAACTGATGAAATCTAGACTTGTGATCCTTACTTATGCTACCGACGAATAATTATTTGATTGTAGTTATCTTAACGTGAGTCGACCATATGTTAATTAATTCGCTGCTTTAATCATGATCGCTGATATAGACGTCAATTATGTACCTTTGCCAGTGATTATACTTCCTTAATATGGCACCTCTCCATAGCAAATCGTGTTAGTTTAGTCAATATTTCAATTCCCTTGCTTAAGTACACATCATTACCATCCAGCTCATTGTCTGCTCCTTAACTCGATATAACTTAATATGTCTGTAACATTTGTTTGCAGTGTTAATATAAATCCGCTATCAATGTGAGGAGGTGTTTAGCGGCTATTTTCCTATTTAATTTCTCCGCTATTATTCATAAAGCGATGATTCCCCCAAGGGTGAATGCTCACGTCAAAGACTCAACAAGGGGAAGTATATATCCTCATTTCCTGTATGTCCCCCTTTTTTTTCCTCCTTACCATTTCTTGTATTTTGCGAATCGAAGGGGTGGCATCCTCTCATATTCGATGAGACACAACTCCCCATCATTCTTCCCCATAACAAATCAATGTTTATTATATCTTTCTTAATCATTATTTTAATCGATCTTCAAATGATGCTGGTTAAGTGTCGGTTTGCCTCATTGCCTGAGTCGACATTGTTAATCAGTACCAACAATAATATCCTCACCATCCGTAGCTTGTATATGTTACGGCATCCTTAAGTACGATAGCCTCCATTAGATTATATATCTTATTTATCGCCTCTGTGATGACCAAACCCAATTTACTATCGATGATAATTATGTTATCATCGCATTCCAGTATGCATACCCGATGACCATCGTGTGGATAGGAAATGATGGAAAATGATAATTAGTTTCTAATGATTAAGCATCTGACTAACACAGATGGGTTGTATTCTTTAATTGTCATCTGATGATTAGTTTTACATCAATAAACTATTTGTTTTCAGGTATCGATTTCCTCATATTGCTGTACACATACTTGAACCGATCATTGAGGTTCTTCTCAAACTGACATCTGTTCGCTGCAATAGATAGTGTTGGCCTGTCATCTCTTTTTATTTGCCTTTTAGTAAATTGTGTGTTACCCTTCATTGCCTATCTGATTAGTAAATATATTGAAGTCTTACTACTATCTCCAATGAAGCGATGTGTAAGGTTGAACCATTGTTTAAGTCTTACAGATTTATAATCACATATAAAGATAATACAAGGAGCTTTCTTTTATTTGTTTGGCTCTAGAGATTTAGCATTGGGATGGGGACATCACAATATACTTAGCTCTTATTCTTGAAATCTTGCTAAAACCTTATTGCAAGTTGTGTCCTAATGATCCATTGTCCACATACCACCCTACACCAAAAAAGGTGCAAGCAGATAAGCATGACACCATAGAGAAGGTTCTCTCAAGCCTAAATAAAAGCTCATTCACTACTAAAGCTTCTACACTTTCTGCAGATTTCTTTTGTTGCTATTGCTTGCCTTCCCCTTTTCTTCTTATGACACTAAGAATTAGAGTGGCCATTCTTGTGGCATTTGAAACATTTGACATGGATCAAGTCATTCCCCTAGGGAGAAGAATTTGAGTCTTCCTTTCCTTGCTAATCCTTCTATAGTCCTTTCTTGCTACCTTTCCTCATATTCTCGATGAAGGCTTCATTTTGACTAAAGTAGATTCAAGTTTAGTTTTTTCCTAAATGAGATCATACTAAAGCTTCTCACAAGTGGGAAATTTCTCATAAGCACAAACACCATAAATGCCACAAATCCTAGGATGAAGAGAAGCCATTTAAAGCTATGGGCAACAACTCTTCATCGTTGACCTTCACCCCTATCATAGCTTGTTGATCACATATGATCATCATTAGGTAGATGGCTACAATAAATAAGTCACTCATATGTGTGGCACTAAGATTGTTCTTCAACATTTTAAGAGCAATATTCACACTCTGCTATATAGTGATCAAGGCATCATACATCTTCATTCTCCTCTTCTCTACAATGTAAGGAATCAAATGATCCTCACTAAATCTATCATGATTTTCTCTACCTTGGCCATCTTCTTGTGTTCAATCAACTAAACAAGATCAACAAGAGGTGAAACCTTGGTATCCACATAGACCCAAAGATCAACTTCTTCCAATTGCATCTGCAATCTACACTTCAAAGGAATAAAGTTGGAGGCACCCTCTAGGCAATCATATTCTCTAAAACGGAGACTAATCATGTTTGCAGCTGCTAGAACAGATTGAAAGTAAACAAATCAGATCAGCAATCAATAATGGGTGTAGATCAACACTCCAATCACTTGGGTATCTGTTGTGACGTATTCACACATCGCCCCATTGCAAATGGGGACCCCTACTTTTTTCGCTTTGTGGGGTTTTGCTTTCTAGGTTTTAGAGTTTTGTTTGTTAGCCTTTGCTTTTCGAGTGTCGCCAGGGGGATCACCTGGATAGCAAGCTCTGCTTGAGCTAGGTTGAGTCTTTGGGGCCCCAGAATTAGGGTTTCTTTAAAAGTCTTCCTTAGGGCCTGGTTTTGCTCTTGTTGCTATTTGTGTCTTGCTTGGTGAGTGAGTATCGTTCTTGAAGGTCCGAGCTAGGTCAAGTTGGTGAGTGATGAAGTCTGGAATGTCATCCTGATCTTCAAATGCCCTGAAATTTGGCTGTCTGGAATGTCCTGATCCTGAAATTTAGCTAAGTCTGGAATGTCCTGATCCCGAAATTTGACTAAGTCTGGAAAACTGAAGAATCCTCCAAAAACTAGATTTTGCAATATAACTCCTGGAGGTCCGAAACCACTCTCAAACATCCTGACAGTATATATGGAATATAACTTAAAGTATAAGAATCTTTCTTCTTTCTTATACTTAAATGTTATATTCCATAAAATGATCCTGACAGAGAGACCAAAATGTCAAATTTCGCTCCTGACCCTTCCAAAGGGTCCAGAGCGAAATTCTCCATAAGACATTCTACTTTGACCAAAACCTAGAACTAACGCATTCCTAGGCTTTAATGAAGGTAAAAACGCTTGTTTGAACGAGGAAATGTGAAAATGAAGTCAAGATTTGAGCCCAAGGATGATTTTCGCTCCTGACCCTTCCAAAGGGTCCAGAGCGAAATTCATTTTTCTCCACTTTGCTCTTTGACATGACCAAGTTTGTTGACTTCTGGGGCGTGATGGGAAGGTTTTGATGCACATTTGTTTTTGAGAGGAGATTTGAGGTGACAAAATGATGGAAATTAGCCTAAAGTAGGAATTTCGCTCCTGACCCTTTCAAAGGGTCCAGAGTGAAATTCTTGAAAACCTCATTTTCTCCCTTGTTTAGACCAACATTCTAGTTTTGAGGTGATGGGATGTGAAAATGTGAAAGATTTTGGCCAAGATTAGGAATTTCACTCCTAACCCTTCCAAAGGGTCCAGAGCGAAATTCTTGAAAACACTCATTCTTCCTTTAGCCAGAGTCAAGACCAAGGTGGAAATGAAAGGAGAGGGATCTATGTTTGCTTCCCACAGAGGATGAGAGTTGGAAAAGTCAAGGATCAAACCCAAAACATGATTTTCACTCCTGACCCTTCCAAAGGGTCCAGAGCAAAAATCTTTGTAGCTCTTATTTTCTTCCTTATTTTGGCTAAGCTTTGGCATGATGGAGAAAGAATTAGTATGTTCTTGCCTTGAGAGGGAGCTGGATGCTTTGGATAATCAAGATTTTGCCTAAGAGATGAATTTCGCTCCTAACCCTTCCAAAGGGTCCAGAGCGAAATTCACTATAATCCTCATTTGCTACCTTGAATGGGCTTAAAACCTGGTTCCTCAAGTGGAAAATGATCTATGTTTGCCTCCCAAACAAGATTGAAGTTGGAAAAATGAGCAATCAAAGCCTAAATCATGATTTTCGCTCCTGACCCTTCCAAAGGGTCCAGAGCGAAAATCCTCCTAGACCTCATTCCCTTCCTTGTTTGACCAAATTCTGACATCCAAGGCATGATGAAAGGAAGATTGGACATGTTTTTTGCCTTTGAGAATGTTTTAAGTGTCGAAGAGTGAGGATTTTGAGCCAAATAGTGAATTTCGCTCCTGACCCTTCCAGAGGGTCCAGAGCGAAATTCCTAAAATCACTTGTTTTCCTTGCAAAGTCAAGTTAAACTTGGGTTTTTTTATAGTTTGCATGAGTGTGAGGATTGGTGTCTTGCCCTTTTGAAGTTGGTTGAGGTTGAAAGATGGAGGAATAAGCTCAAAACAAGATTTTCGCTCCTAACCCTTCCAAAGGGTCCAAAGCGAAATTCTAAAATCCACCTATTCCTTTCACATTTGTGCCAAGCCAAGCCTAGACAAAGATGATAGAAGCCCTTGAGATTGCCCTTGAATGGATTTTTGTCTCCAAAAATGATGATTTTGGGCTAGAGGAAGAATTTCGCTCCTGACCCTTCCAGAGGGTCCAGAGCGAAATTCATTATAGGTCCTGTCCCTGGCCATGATTTCTAGCGAAATTCTCTTTTCTAGTCATTTTGAGGTCAAAACTTTGGTTCCTATGGCGTATATGGAAGTGGAGTGATGTATTTTTGCTTGGCAATGTAGATTGGAGTTCAAGAAATGAAATTTCAAGCCTAGAAAGGGAAAATCGCTCTTGACCCTTCCAAAGGGTCCATAGCGAAATTGTGCAAAACCTATCTTTTCCCTCAAATTTATGCCAAGTCTAGTGTGGGTCAAGATTAGAGGTGTCCTTAGGCATGTCCTTGAATTGCCATTAATTATCAAGTTTGAAGGAATTGAGCCAAATGATGAAAATCGCTCTTGACCCTTCCAAAGGGTCCAGGGCGAAAATTCTTCAATCACCTATTTTTCCTTGCAAAATCAAGTCAAACTTGGGTTGGATGAGAGAGGAGAAGTGTTTTCTTGCCTTGTGAGGTGGATTCAAGTTGAAATGATGGAGGAATGAGCTCAAAACAAGATTTTCGCTCCTGACCCTTCCAAAGGGTCCAAAGCTAAAATCTTAAAACACATCCTATCTTCAAGAGTTTGTGCCAAGTCAGGCCTAGATCAAGTGAGGGATGCCACTAAGATTGCCCTTGAATAGTTTGTTGCCTTCAAATATACTAATTTTAAGCTTAAAAGAGAATTTCGCTCCTGACGCTTCCAAAGGGTCCAGAGCGAAATTCTTCCAACCATCCTTTTATCCAAATTTTGGATGAAGCCAGGCCTAGGCTAGGGTGAGAGAAGCCATTTGGAATGCCTTGGAAAGTTTTTTAATCATTAAAAGTGCAAATTTTGGGCTAGAGAAAGAAATTCGCTCCTGACCCTTCCAAAGGGTCCAGAGCGAAATTCTGGATAGGTCCTGTCCCTGGCTAGGTTTTTGAACGAATTTGACCTTTTAGGCCTTGTGAAGATCAAACCAATGTTGCCAAGCTGGGAAATGGATTCAATGTGAGGGAGTCTAGATGAAATGAAGTGAAGAAAGTCAAATTGGGTGTGAATAGGCAAGCAAAAAGTGAATTTTGCTCCTGACCCTTCCAAAGGGTCCAAAGCGAAATTCATCAAAATCACTATTTCCCCATTGTGTCAAGACAAGATTTTGATTCCTATGGCATGATTGAGGCTGGAGTGAGATATTCTTGCCTTGTAGGGTGAATTGAGGTAAAGGAAGTGCAAAATAAAGCCTAAAGAAGGAATTTCGCTCCTGACCCTTCCAAAGAGTCCAGAGGGAAATTCCCATTATCACCTAATTTACCCATGTGAGAGGCTAAAAGGATGGATCCCTGGACTTTGTTGAACGGAAACTAGCATATGCTCACCCTCCGAAGAATTTTGAAGTGAAAATCAAGAAAATCGCTCCTGACCCTTCCAAAGGGTTTAGGGCGAAATCCTTGAGGAAGCCTATTTTTCACCTTGTTTGGGCCAGGCAAAGATTTGGTTGTGAGGTAATGTTGAAAAGAGGTCTAAATTGGCCAGGAATGCAAATTTCGCTCCTGACCCTTCCAGAGGGTCCAAGGCGAAATTCTTATAGGGCCTGTCCCTGGGGAGAATCTTGAGCAAGCTTCATTTTAATATCTTTTGTTGATGATTTAAGGTAGAAAATGCTATGTTGAAATAAATTTGTTGTATGACCTTAATCATCTTTTGGTTTGTTTTGCAGATGAAAGAAGACCAGGCCAGGGCAAGGACGACCTCTTCCAGTCCAGCATCATCAGGGACGACCTTCTCCAGTCCAACATCATCAAGGACGACATCTTCTAATCCAACATTTTAAGGAAAGGTACACCATCCATCTTGCACATCAAAGACAAAGGAGGTTAAAGCAAGGGTCCGTTGAAGAAGCCAATAGTTTCAGAAGAGTTAATTAAAGTTTGCTTCTCAGCATCATCAAATTGAACATCTACCAAGTTACAAGTGCCAGACAAGGTGGCATCCCAGTCATCACTCCTCCAGTTGGATTGGTCCGCCTCAGCATGTCCAAATTCAATGTACCTGATTCATCAAAGATGACAAAAACTTCGATGTACCTACCCCGGTTATCCATTGGTCGAATATTCCAGAGAAGACATGTGTCCAAATAATGCAATTATTTCATTGGCTAGATTTGAGTTTGTTGTAACAAACCCTAATTAGGGTTTTTTTTGTAAAATCTTGGCCATTGATCTCAAATTGATCTGAGCCATTGAATTGTATTGAGAGCGCTATATAAGCCCTGGCTCCTCATTTGTAAAGGTTAATAGTTAGTCAATAGATAATAGTTAGTTCATAAAGGTTAGAATAGCTAATGATTAATAGCAAATAGAATAGTAGTTAGAGTAGAATAGAAAGAGAAGGCCTAGATTGTTGCCAAGATGTTGTTGTAAAAGACTTGTAAGCTTCATTGAAGAAATGGTGAAATCTATGGGTCGATTCAACAATTTGCATGGTCTCTATACTTCTCAAATTTGATTTCATCTTATTAGATGAGTGGAAGAAATGTGTTTGATTGATGATGAAATTTGTATATCCATACTACTAGCAGTTTGTTGATTGCAGACTTGCCTTGTGTAGTCAACTGGAATCATTCAACTTAAGCTTAACTTCAATTGTCGCTTCTTCACTGATATGCATCAACCTGATGGTGTCCATGCCTGTAGCGATGATCTGAACATCATAAAGCTTTCCTCCGAAGATCACACTAATCTTGTGGAGATGGTCCTGGGATGTCAAAACAAGATTTAGTTAGAATTTCATCAAAGGTCATTCATTGCTCTTACATTCTTAGTGTCGAAATTAGATCATTCCCTCGCCTTCATCCTTTTTTTCCTTTTTTTCAAAAATCTAGGCTAGTGAAATCCTGTGTTCCAGTAGCATTTAAAGCAAATCAGATGTTTATATCATCGAGTGTAAGTCTCCTTGTGATTCCAGCAAAATCACATCGTACCACAGAGAGCTTATCCAGGAGTAGAGATCCTACATAACAGAACCTTGGAGTTACTTCGACTGATCCTTCGACTGATCCTTCGACTGGATCTTCAGCAATCGGGAACTTTGTTCAAGAGAGGATAAGGTACCTTTAGGTATTTTATTCTGTGTTTGGTCATGTACAAAAGACACGTCAACAATATCATACCCTACGGTTCCAGATTAATTCAATCATTGATGTAAGGGCAATGAAATATTCTGGCAACTCCCTCTTACAAGTGCAGCACATTCCATTCACAAACCTAGAAGATTTCAGTTATTGTTCTCTCATGCGATATTAAAATTCAAACCATGCTAAGTAGATTCTACACTAAGAAAAATAGACCTAACTGCAAACTAAAACTTAATCAAAACAACTCACCTAAGTACAATAGCCTTCAAACACACACTGCTGAAAATAGGAGCACTTCAACTGTCACTTATTAAATAGAAACCGAAGTACCCTCAAACATTTTTCTCCTTCAAAAAAACTAAATTAGAAAGCTTAATAAATAGAAGATAAAGCGCTTTATTATAGACAATAAAAAACAACTTAGTCTTCATGAATTTTTTTGAATCTCTCTAATATACAAAAAGCTGGAAAAGCTAGAAGAAATCAGTGCTCAACTTAAAATACAAAAAAAATTAATGATGTTTTCTTCCACCCAACCGCAGGAGAACAGCAGCTAAGCAACACATTTAAAAATCTAACAAAGAGTACCATATGGAGTTCATCTGCATATTATCAAACAAAGGTTGGGCAGGGCAGCGACACAAGAAATGTAAAACTATTGGTTACCTATTTGGATCCTTCCTTTTGATAATTTAGATGAAAAGATTTTGCCAATATCTCATATTGCAAGTTGAGCTGTGTGAACAAAGGAAAGCTTTAGAGGAAGCAAATCAAGTAGCATAGACTTGTGAAAAATTTACACAAAGAGATTAGAGGAACAATGGCGATAGTTACAAGAGCAATTAGCTCAAAAACCCAACTCATTGAAGCTGGAATAGCAAATCCGGCAGTCACAGAGGAAGACATAGTACAACTCAAAACCAAAGTGGCCCATGATCAGGTATAAAAGAAACTATTTGAAGTTGTTCACAAGGTCAAAACCTCCAATCAGGAGGCAGTCATTGGACATTTGAAACATCAGAGTGAAGGAGTTTACAAGTTTCAGAATGCAATCCAGAAAACTCCAACTATAACTTTATCCATTTCAGCAGTGCTGAAGTACCACCGAGGATGTCTTCTTCCCATAATGTGCAGTGATACAATTCATTTTGTTTTCTTGTTTCTGGCTAGAATCTAACTTTTATTTTGACAGGGACAACATCATTCTCTAAAACTGTAATTTTTACGTTTTATTGTTTGGGTTGCAGCCATATATGTGTTAATTAATAATTACTTGTTGGCTTGTGGGTAGTTGCTAGAAACCAACTGTGGTGCTCTTATTGGCAACTATAGAACACTTTTCTATATGCCTCTCACTATCAAGTAAGGTCCATAGATTATAGACTATTCCAGAACCAGGAATATTGAGGTCCATTAAAAGTTTATTTGACTATGCTTTGTGAACGTGTGGCTCAATTACAATACCACCAAAATAAGTACCAAGTTGCAGATATCTTCAAAACAGTTTTGACAAAAAAAAACTTGTTAAATTCAAAAATTGATGGAAGATGTTGATGTTATGACATTTTCCTATGTCAATGTCTCCTGGTCAATATTAAGAGGGGATGTTAGCATTATAATAGTTCAACGTGGCAGCCTTATTGTTATATAATTTAGAAGGTTTACTATATCAGCATCCTTATTTAAACAGGGCTTACCCCAATTATCATATATCTAAATGGGTCGTTACTCCAAATAGGCCTAAGCGATGTCCCATTATTGAGGCATCATAATTTGGTTGCGCTCTAATTATAGGTGGATTGGCAGGCTCTGATTCATTCCAAAGCTTGGTAATGAGATTGAAACCCAGGGGTACAAAATCTGAACAATGAATAAGATAAATGGAAAGAAATCCTCCTGTGGGCTTCCACGAATGGGTATCCTGGGCCAAATTGGTGTCTGACTTGGGCATTACCTAAAAAAGAAACCTTTGCCTTTTATTTGCCACTCACGAGTATTTTGAGTATCTAGGTGCATTCAGTACTCACCTTAAACTCTATGTGCATTTATGTCATTCTGTTAATGCCGTGTAGTAATTGCTTTCAATCTTAACACAACTAAATACTCTAATAAGTAGGCTTCACATTGGCATGAACTCTACATTTTTCTTAAAAGTATACTCCATGATTTGTTGAATATTTGTGGTACTTACCACCCCACAATGTCAAGAAGCTCTTTCTGCTTCAGTGCTATTGCATCCCTATCCTTTGCTTCCACAATTTTTTTTAAGTCTTGTAACCCAAGGTTAAGTTTATCGACCAACTCTTTTCCCATTTCTTTCTTTGACTCCGCAATATCATCCAGAATTTCTGTATTATATTTGTTAAGTACCAAAGTGGCTTGCTCTGTGTTCTGTATAAAACATACAGGAAGATTCAACCCCCTCATTAGAAAATTGAAAAGCTAAACAATAGACTAAAAAGAATGTTCTTTTAGCATTTACTTTTATTTTTCTAACTCACCTTCCCTGCTGATTTCAGTGCCTTCATGCCTGGAATTTTGAGATTTTCCTTGATATTCTCAAGATTCTTTTGTATATCCCTAATAGGTTTGTTGTCGATTGGTAGAGCATATCTCAACAAAGCATCTGGATCCTTGACTGGAGGTCCTGACATCAACAAGGAAACATCTGGTACTGCAGATCCAGACTGAACTGCATAGATGGGCTCAAGGCAAAGCTGTGTCATAAAAGTTCCAACCAATGCCAGACATAAGGCCAACTTCCCAAATTCCTTGAAGAAAGAATGTCCTTTGTCCTGAATGAAGAATAGGAATTGTTATTTCCAATATCCCTCTATGTTTTTCTTTATTTTAGTACTGAACATTGATCTTAAGACAAATTCCAGATATTAATGCATTCAGAAATACTCACTCTATGCAGATATTCTGTCATTTCCTATATTCAGACTTACAACTAAATTTATGATTTTAAAGCTAGCTTACAAAGGCTTATGACTGAGTATACATTTATATTATTCATGGAGCATACATAGTTTGACCGGTATTCTCATCCTTATTTACAAATCCAAGTACAGGTTTCCTTTAACTAGAACATTCAAACCTACTTAGTTGCTTGTTTGCCAAACAGCAAGTATACTATTTAAATATCAAATAACTAAATTAATGCTGATTCACAAAGGCCTATATAAACAGATTAAACCATAAGCTAAGCAAGTTAGGGCTGGTTCACCTTGGGATATATCTTCATACATTTAAGGTTTTTTTTTATGGGTTAGCTTAAGCTTAGAAAGAGGAATAGCTCATTAAACATGTACAATCAGCCCATTAAACTGCCTGGTATCCAAGGATCTCCTCCAATGAACTTATCCGACATTGCACATCCTACCAATAACAAACTCTTTTAAGCTACTTTACAAATCACGCACAAACCACTATCACAGAGATTCGGTGATAACTATAAATTAAGTTTTTATTTGCCAATGGCAAGCAACCTTTATTCATACAGACTCAATTTTGAAAACTTGTTGAAACCATGACCTTTTAAGTTTCCCACCCCCATTTCCTAGGATTGCTCGATTTCATCATGTCCTCATAACATCCTAACTACATTATCCCATGAAAGTAATTGTCATTCACCACTTAGACTACAAACCTTTGGGCACTATCGGTGACTTATTGTTGTGGGCTATTAGCTCCTTTTTACATCAGATAACTCTAGAAAACATTGATGAAACAATCTTGGAAAAATGAAATTGCATGTAAAGAAGAACTCCAAAGGAGGAATTCTCTTTTATCACTAGGGCAATGATGTAATAGATGGAATATAAATATATAATCAATCCAAACCATACACTGAATGAAACAAAAAGTATTCACAATAATCAACAATAAGACAACCACCAAACAGAATAAGAACCTGCCATTTATTCATATAAAGAGAGTAGTAAGAGAATTCTTTAGAGATAGACAAACTTCTAACCAGGGAGAATACCATATGCACCAAAATATTTAGTCAGCCAGTGTGCATGTGGATTTGAACATTCTTCTAACACCCACATGTGTTTACCACAGGTACTTAGCACAATAATCAAAACGCTCATATACACCTGCCACAAATAATAAAACTTGGTGGAACACAACAGGCCAATGTACTTTACTAACTCATAGTACCAAATATAAAATAAGAAAACATGGCTAATTCATGTTGATCGATATCTACTACTGACAAATCAATGAAGGACATGTCCATGCCGTGTGTTTGGCTTTAAAAGATACAAACAACATCAAACAAGAGGAACAAATCAATGGAGTGCACCCTCATATGCCGTGGAGATGATGTGAAAGAATACAAGTCCTATTTGACAAAGTTCTCTGTATGTGTAGAGTGAAATTATTTTCATTCAATTATTAAAAAAGCCTGACAATTCTTTATCCCAGTTTGCTGTGGTGTTCTCACGCGACGAGTGTTCCCTGTATTTTTCTTACACTTCCTAATAAGTATTATTTACTCTTTCATCTAAGCAAAAACGTCTGTACCTGAAAAAATGAATCAAATTAAGAGACATAAAAGACTAGAATAAGCATACCTGAGTCTCTCCTGGAGAACCCTGAGCACACCTAACCTGAATGCCATGTCTCCCACCTCTGAAAATGTAGCTATTACAATGAATGTCAATCAATCTAGATAATAATTTCATTTTCACATGGCAGAAACCCTTCTGAAGTGACAGATTCCTACAAGAGAGTTTGTGGGTAGCGATTGCACGGGAGGAGGAGAAAATAAATTGGGAATTCGACGAAATCGAACTGCAGCGAAATGTAAAAGATTGATGTCTCATAGTAGACGCTACGGAAACCATTATGCTGGACAGTAGACTCCTTCAATGAAGATTATAAGTACTCAGTATATCCAACTCAGTCTATCGTACGGGATTGAAGCTAAAACAGAAAACCTAGCATTGATGGCATAGATAAGTAAACCATGTTGAGGCTACGGTTTTTCTGCAGGTCCACAAGAATCACAAGCAAGCTGTACGCAAGAGTAATGGACCCTGATAATGAAACTTGCTTAGTGAGATAAAAAACCAGGGGAAAAAATTCACTGAAACCAAGTTTTAAATGTAATTCATGAGAAATGATCAGAGAAATCAATTAAATTGAACCATGTGGGACCTGTTTGACAGGTAATTCATGAGGCATGGTCAAGTAAATGAATTCAGCTAAGCTCATTGAACAAGTAAATCAAATGACACCTGCATCCAAGTTAACTTAGTTATTTCGTTAGCACTGTGGCCTTGCAGTATGGTATTCATGGGAGGAAGGCAGAAATCCACGTCACGGATTGGAGGAAAGCAGAGCCTTTTGCTCCTGCCGTGGATAAGCTTAGGGGTTTTTTTAATGGGTCTAGGGCTGTAAAAAAAGGTTTCTAGTGCCTTCAAATTACTCTAAACAAGCGTCCTTTCCCAATTATGATTTTGTTACCCTAAACTAACCGTCAAAAAACTGGCACTTTCCAGATGTCGACGAAAAACATCTTTGCTGGTTTCGATTTTTCCTACCAGATCTCAAAGCATTTATTTAAGGTATTTCAAGGAGAGGTCTATGATAGAAAGAAGGTTAGGAAATTAAATACCTAGTTTGCCTAAATTTGATACATACATTCTAAAAATATTATATAAACTAGCAATTGCATCTTGGTGTGCAATGTATACGCGGAACAATCAAATTTTGGAAAAAAATCTGAAAGGGTAGATTGAAATCAAGTAATTGGATAGAAGGAACAAAATCTCATTATTTTTTAATTTGGTTTAGCAAAGATATTTACAAAGTGGAGAATTTAATTAAAAACATTGTCGAATTGAACATTTGCTTTAAATTAGTTGGAACCAGCTCAAATTCTCGTTATTTACTAATTTGCTTTAGCAAAGATATTTACAAAGTGGAGAATTTAATTAAAAACATTGTGGAATTGAACATTTGGTTTAAATTAGTTGGAACCAGCTCAAATTCTCGTTATTTACTAATTTGCTTTAGCAAAGATATTTACAAAGTGGAGAATTTAATAAAAAACATTGTGGAATTGAACATTTGGTTTAAATTAGTTGGAACCAGCTCAAAATCAAATTATTTACTAATTTGTTTTACCAAAGATATTTACAAAGTGGAGAATTTAATTAAAAACATTGTGTAATTGAACATTTAGTTTAAATTAGTTGGAACCTATACAAAAAATGCACTTAACGTTGAAAGAGGATTTGCAAAAAAACATTTGCATAACTTCTTCATTTATAGGTTCCCTATAATAGGTTACATAGTTCCACAGTTGATATCATACTTTATAGAAACAGTTTTTGAAAACACCTGAAATTTGTCAAAGAGAATAGTGTAATTGAATCATACTATATAGAAGAAAACTATGCAAAAGAAAAATTGTCAAATTGAATTTGTGTAACTTGATTGAGTTTAATAATTTACCTTTTAGAGATCAAAATTAGAAGCATTGTTTTGAACATGTCTTGGATAATATAAGAAAATTACTAAGAATAAAAGGAACAAACCTCAAATGGATCTTACAGTAAATTGTGCATCTGATAATATTTTCAACTGTGCCTCCTCTTCTTTGCGTCAAGTGACATGTGGACTTTGTTGCATTCGTGCATACCTTTCAAATGTGAAGGCAGGGTGAATGCGAAGGCTTGTAAGATCACGAACTCTTGAAATAGTTGTGAATGTCATCCCTTGCCGGTCAATGTTGCCAATGTCAATTGTTGCTCTTTGAAGTGTGAGTCCTTGTGATTTGTGTATTGTTAAGGCCCATACCATTTTTAGTGGCATCTGTCGTCAAAGACCTCGACTTATTGGTGGTATAGGTATATTTGTTGGGTTATTATGATCCCAAGTTGGGCCTATGTAATTTTGGAATTGAACAACAACAAATAAGGGCAGTTGAGGCAGGTGTTCACCATAATTGTATACAATTTCTCTGACTTGTCCGAGTGCACCATTGACTAGTCATGTTTCCACCCATAGATTTGTAGACAACATAACCTCTTGGCCAATACATAGCAAGATCTTTGATTGTAGTTGTTCATCATCAGGATTTGAGCATGCCAATCCCTTCATTTGTTCTGCAGTAGATAGGGCAATACGTTTTGCTAAAGACAACAACATGCGTTTATTATGCAATGACACCATTTCATTTGTTGCAAAAAGATGTTTGGATGGTAAGAAAATAGATTGTCTTGCAAAGGTGAGTGATGAACTTGATCGAGACATTAGAAGTTGCCAATCTTCAATTGTAGGTGTTGCATTTCGTAAATTTGAGAGGAGTTCATGAAAAGCAATTTGTGCAGGTTGCTCTCCAATTTGTCAGAATATTTTATCCAATGTTATAATTATTGTGAAGGTACGCCATAGTGTCCCTCCATAAGAATTTGAAGCATACATTGGAATGTCCTTGACAGGTGGTAGTTGGCCCAAGTCACCAAATAGTATGATTGAGCATCCTCCAAATGGGATTTGGTTATGTGTAGGGAATGCCTCACGCAACCTCATATCAATACATTGTATTAACCTACGACCGATGAAGATCATTTCATCTATTAGAATATAATGAATGAAGTACATGCTTTCTTGGAAGTTTGCAAGTGTTTGTCCTTGGAGGGGAACCATTTCTTTGATTAGAATTCGAAGGGCAAAATGGATTGTTGAAGCTTGTATGTTGAATGCTACAACACCTGTTGGTGCGAGGAGTAGTAGTGGTGATTGTCCCGGTGGTGCCAATCTCATCATTGTAGACTTTATGCTCGCTATCAGGTGAGACTTTCCCGTGCCTGCAATTCCCTGAACAATAATCTTTAGTGGTGGCTTTAAAGTATTGTCCTATAGATGTGTAATAACCAAATCATATGCCATTTGTTGTTGTATAGACAAGTGATATGGGGCTTGTTGATTGTAAACATGGTGGGATTGAAATGTTGTCTGATTGGAGTGTATGAAAGCAGTAGCTACAACTTTTTGTTGTGTGGGTATGTGGTGTTTTCTCCAATCATGGCTCAAGTCAATTTCACGTTGGCCAAGCATATCAAGTTCATCCAGTTGAATAGGAAGTCCTCGGTATAAAGCTGAAAGGGCTTGCCATTCAGTAAGGAAGTCTTGTTGTATTTGTTTAGGCTCGCTTGAAGGAGTGCTAGCATCACTTTCTTCCGTTGTTGTTGAGGTTGTTCGACGTACATGCCATGGATGGTAGTTGTTGGAGAACCTCTCCCATTGTGCTTTAATTTCATCATCTGAAGAGCCAAAATCCATTTGAATGTTGTGGAATGGATGGTATAGTATTAGTTCACTCCAACAAATTGCTTGAAAATATTTGTCCTCCTTTGAAGGTATGGATGTGAATCTAGGGGATACTAGAACTATTACAAGATTGGTTCGCTCTTTCCATTGATCACGTTTTTGAGATGCACTGAATGACCATTTTTTAGTTACATCAATAAGACACATTCTCTCTAGATGTATAGGCCTTTCCATGTAAGTTGCAATATAGCTTGGATAAGTGGTTGTTCCTGTGGGGGAGATTGAAACACGTTGGAAGTTTTTTTGGTTCACATTTAAAGAAACAAATGTTCTGCTTGAGAGGGATAGTGGTAGCTTTAGTAAAAGGTGACAAGTCTCTTGAGCTCCTATATCACGGTCAACAAGGTTCTCTAGAAGCATTTTTCGAAAAGCATTAGGAGCTAGTTTATCAGGCTCAAAGTTAGTTGAAATGCGAGACAACATTTGATGATATGTCTCATATTTGTTTTCAGCTTTAGCTGCATATTTTGCAATATATTTGATCACAGCATCTATTGAGAGAACAGGTTGACAATCGACATTGGCCCTCCATATAGAAAGTATGAATGGGTTGTGAAGATTGAGGCGGTCATCATTGCGAGCAGGGGTGTGTTTCGGTTGACCATTTTCAACATTTGAAAGAGTAGAATTTTCTTGAATGGTCCAAGGGGCTTTGTAACAACATAGAAGAGTTGTGCCCTTTCTTCTGAGGCAAGTTTGGGCAGTACACTTTGTATGTCGTTGAACACAATTGACCAACTCACAATAGTCATTTGAAGCATCACTTGATTGAATCATTGTCGTGTCCATCAAGCAAAGGTCATCAATAATCGATCGATGGAATGTTTGGTTTCTGAGGTCCAGTGCTCATGGATTCCATGCAGAGACATATCTATCAATGTACTATAGTGCATTTTGTATTGATGGAATGTGATTCCACTGCATTTTATCAATTTTTGGTGCTTCTTGTAGCCAAATGAAACCATGGATATGTGCAGAGCCTCTATATTGCCACTCATACCTAAAAAAAAGGTGCTTAGACTAAAAAATAATAAGAGTTAAATTTTAAATTTAAAACTTGGCAGAGTTATACCTGTACCAGTAATCAGTTGCGCCAAGAAGTTTTTCCAAGACCTCGACACGAAATGTTGTGAATCTATGATGCATGTAGAGTGCAGTAAGGTGGGGGTTTTGAACTATATTTTGTAACCTCCACTTTGAAGCCACATACGGATTTGTTGGTGTGGTGGATGGCATGATTGTATGTAAGTCTGGCCATTTTGTATCTACTGCACTAAGTGTGAAAAATAGTGTTGGGCAACCAATCTAAATGACCATATCAATAAGTTCCCTTTTGCGTTGGTTCCAGAATGGTTTCGTACCACGAATTGATGAGCTAAAACGCATAAGTTGATCAGAAAGCTTGTCATCAGGCAAGCCCTTTAATCTTTGATGAAGGGCACTAATTGTTGTAGGTAGTTCATCATGGAGTTGCTTTTGAACAAAAATAGATGATGTGGCTTGACTTCGATGCCGCATAATTATATTCAATATAAAGTACCTAAATCATGGGTGTTGTCCGAACCTGTTATCATGGTGTCGCAGGAGATGGAGAGCATACTCATGTAGCTTAACATCTTTGAGACGTGGTTGTTTGAATGCAGTTGTACCCTTTGGGAACAAAGTGGGGAATGACATCACAAATAATCCTTCAGTGTTGTATTCATTTATGGGAGATGGGGAGATGGGTAGCCATTGGATTATAGGAGGTGGTCTTCCTTTGCCTAGTTGCAGTAAGGAGTGTACTTCTTTGACCTCTCTGCATGACGATGAAAGGTTAGCCACAAATGAAGTAGTTGTTTCCAAATTCTCTTCAAATGGATCATCTTTTGTACTATTTTCTTGCATGAAGCTCATATCAATGGGATCTAGATTTGAAGTTGTTGCATATAGAAGGTTAGATATGTCTGTGGGGTTAAGGGGTAAGGATATTAATGTTGCGACATCTACTTGTACATCTTTGTAGTATGGGTCATATGATATCTTATATTGCAATGCATCATAAACACATCCTCTACTTACATAGAAGTTGTATTGTTGTTGCCTACTAGTTTCCTTGTTAACTATTATCATGTCTAATCCATCTACACGTCTAGGCAAGTGGGATACAATTGTTGAAATATCTTGAGGAAAAGAAATAGTGTGTCCACTATATTTGAGTTGCCCCCCTCTTGCATAAGTAACCTGAAGGACAGGACTAACCCTTGCTATCAACATCTCCTCAACTTGAGTTAGTATTTGCAAACAATGTGGTTGTCCACCGGGGTCCATGTTGTTCCATTCTGAGAAGCGATGTCCATTTTTTTTCTGATGTGCATCTGTAACAAGTATTAATTCCATTTTGTTGTCTAGTTTTAATTCCTGGATATTTTTCCATGCAAACTAGACATGTTGAAAACTTTGAAAGTTTGTCCAACTTCGAGCGAAATTTGTCTCTAGCATTGCAATAATTTTGCGACAAATTTGGGGGTGTATGCATATGACCTATTGGGATAGGTTGACTTGTATGTTCAAGTCGAGGCACATGTGTTTGTAGTTCCGTTGGATAATGGGAAGAAGAAAATATGGATGTAGAGGCTTGCTCAAGATTTGTGTGTTGGGTCTCTCGTCTTCTTTTGTTAATAATAATTTTCCTTCCATGGTACCTTGCATGTTGCATTTCATTTCGATGAGCACGCTTCTCTTGCATTGTATCAATTTGTATGTCTAGGGCATGGTCTGTTGAGTACCAAAGGAATGTGGTCTATCTGTGGATAATTTTTTTTTTTAAATATAAATATATAACAATATCAATGTAATACAAAATGAAGACATTTATCTATTTGCAAGAGTAGTTGAGTAATATAAACATAGAAAAAGAAATGCAAACATAATTTGAAATAACATGTAAAACCATTCATAAAGATACTTATGACATAAATTGTGAGGAGAAAAAAATAAACATATTTATCATATTAACATAGCATATGTTCATATGCGTGTTAATTGGAGGTCAAATATCTTGGCACATACTAATCTCATTTTTTAAAAATAATTTTGCAATGTCAATTTTAATAAATGTTAAAGAATAATTATAATTAACAAGGGTAATCTTTAAAAAAATATAATAAAGAAGGATATGTCAAACCATTCATAGAGACAATTATGAGATACAATTATGGGTTTCATTTGAAAATAAATATTTGCAATGTTAATTTATATAAATGTAAAATAAAAATTTGAAATAACATGTCTAAGTAGTACACACATTGGGTGTATAAAAGGATGTTTATTTACATCTTTAAATATAGGAAAATAATACAAGCTATCTTGCTATATATGTTTGAGGGAAAATATATTTACATTGATGGAGAAATGAAATACATATTATCAAAAAAGATAAGCAAACTGGATAGTATCCTTGAGAGGAAGTGTTTAGAGTAACTTTTAAGCAGACTTAATGGCCATAATAGTAACGTTATGTGTTTCTTGGCCGGCAAATGGAACCATTTTGATGTTGATATCAAAGAGAAATTGACAATCAACAACATTGTCCAAAATGGGTTTTGCCGCATTAGGTTCTGCTAGTAGAAGTTGAAAATCTTCTGCTCCAACACCCAACAACTCATTTGATGGTCTGTCGGATGCAATTACTTTTAGAAGTTCCCCCGTTGCATCTTGCAAGTCCATTTTAAGCATGTAGCTGAAATCACATTCTGAGATAAAAGTAGAACACTTTGGGCATTGATATGTGTTTGGTGAGCTCTCAACAACTTTTTTCTTATATTTTTTTTTGTCCACCACTTGGGGACAAGAAAGGTAGTAAAAGTTGTCCAAGTGGAGTTTTGTGATAGTGGCCTTTACACAGATTTTTTTTTGCTCAGAAAAGAATTCATTGGTAATAGATGAAATATCTTTTGGATTTTCAAATTTGGGTGGTGGGGGTTGGTATTGTGACAAGGAAATGTAAGGTTGGTCAATCTCTTTTTTGGCATACCATTCTTGCAATGTTGAGGTTTCCAACATATTTGGATTGATTAGAATTGTAGTGGAGAAGATGGTGTCAAGTGATTTTCCATTCCAAGATATAATACGTGCAGACTTGAACAAAACAAAAAGAGGATTCACTTCTATGGACATATCAAGATTTTGTTCCCTTGGAGTTGACAATGATGGCCCCAAAGTGCAACATCTATGGTACAATTTGACATGTCTATGATTGTAGCTATACATTTTATTGTCTTTGTGCCATCTCTTTTATGTATGGTTGATGTAGCAGAGATTGTAAAAACCATTCCAATGACATCTACAAGGGAGTTAATAGGAAATGACTCAAGTGACTCTATGCTCTTAATATGGAAGCTATGTTTGGGTATGGTGGACTCTAAACATGTGGAAGGAGTTATTGTTGATGAGCTATGGAGGATTATTTCAAAAGGGTTTGTGGAGCTACTGTATTTTGTGTTTGCCACTTTTATTCGAGCATTGGATATTACATAAAGACTATCAGACTGAATAACATGGTAGAAAATATCAACAAGTTCATTAAAACAAGTCACGTGTATCTGACAACCTAAGTTGTCTACAAAATCAAACCCAAAAACTTTCCCTTCACATCCACCATTGTTATATTCATGAATTGGGCTTTTAGAAAGTGCTCGACCCTCAATGGACCATTGTTTGTGATACGGGGTCAATGTTTTAATGGGAAGTATTTGGAAAGGTTAATGTTTGGCATCGAGCATTCTGTAGAAGAAGATTCCAATGGGTCTTTAGAGTTGATGGGTGGAAGGTATGAAGTACCTTGGAGGAGAGGTGTTGGAGTTCCTATGATTGTTACATTGTTTGAAACTATTTCCAAGCTATCAATTAAGATAGCCCTGCAATAAAATTAGATCTATAATTTAGCAAGAAGTTGTATATGGAAAAACAAGAGCAAAAAAAAGATTATTGGGGAGATATGGACATACGTGTACTTGTCGAACATCTTGCAAGAATATTCTCTTAGAGTGAGAATAGAACCTTTCACTAAAGCTTCTTCCAAAACCAGGGTGTTCAAATCAGTAGGAAGCAATGCAGGATGTGTGTGTGCACCATCTGAGAGCTTTAGTCGATATTTGATATTTGCAGTTTGAGGTTGTTGAATTGAGTTTATAGATATTACTTGCAAAGAAGGGTCAACAAGAGACATGCCAGCAAGAATGTTTGCAATGGCATTTGTAGTTGATTGTGCCATCATGTAGCTTGAATGTTTTCGAAGAAATTTGGCCTGTGAATTAATTAAAATACGAGAATTAGATAGTGATAAAACAAATGTCATTCCCAAGATGTTTAAAGTCAATGTAAATGGGTTGTAATAAGTACATCAAAATATGGTTAAAGAAATTGTAAGGACTAAAGATTGTGCATTCTCGTGTTGCAGCAAAACTTTGTGGTCCCAAAAATAACATGAGTAAGGATATAATCAACAACACAAATATAAATATATTATTATCACTCATATATATTTAAAATATTTTAATAAATAAAAATGCAAAATTCAATATCTTGAAACATATAATTTGTTATAAATATATAATTAATTATTAATATATTGTATCTATTATTGTTCAATAATTATTATTTTTTTTAATTTTTTTTAAAAGTAATTTTAAAAGTTTAGAATTTAATTTTCCACTTAATAAGTCAAAATGAAAATGAGTACAAATTTAATAAAGCATACACGATGACTAGGACTTTATTATTAATTATCTATGGTTATTTTGTTGAGTTTCAAAGCATTCTACAAAACGACTTGAGTGATATATGCAGTATGGGATCTATTGTTATGTATCTAGGACTGTAACGATGGAGTTCTTTCAATTGTAATGATGTTAATATTGTCCATTTTGCCTAAAATAATTCAATAACAACATTTAAGAAGAAAGTTCATTAAATAAACAAGTCTTATAAAAATATTACTCATTTGCATATTGTGTCAAGAATTTACTTTGATGCATATAAGTTGGTAAGATGAAACTTATTAAATAAACAAGTCTTTAAAAAAGAGTACTCATTATATATTGTGTTGAGAATTTACATTGATAGATATAAGTTGGCTCCATGGTAGGGAAAATAGGAGTTTACCTATTTATTTTTACTATGTATGTACATAGGTGTAAGGCAATTACATATTTTGATTATCTATATAGATAACTTGCACCGTATTTACATTCTAAGAAGTCAAAATAACTAATCACATATTTCTCAAATACATCTCATATGTTGCAATGATTTTGGAGGCATCATCAATTGAATAGTGTCTATCCTCAAATAACTCTTTCAAGAAATCACATAGTCCTTCTAATTGTAAGCAAGTGGCTTGGAATGTTGATACTGCCTCTTGAAGTTTTTCAATATCCAATTCTTGAACAAGGGGTGTTGGTTGGCATGCAATTTTGAATTTATGTGCAATATGATGATAGGTATTTGACACAGTTGAAGCAAGTTGTTGGACATCGGTTCCAACAGATTCTGCTTCCATAGTTGTTTCATCCACTGGCATTAACGGGGCTTTGTACACTATTTGTTGTATCTCCACTATAGACTTGAATGATTTCATGGTTATTTGTATGGTTAGACATTTCCTAGGAGGAATGAATAAAAAAAAGTATAAGTGGATTGAATCAAAGAAAAATAATTGAAATTAGTTTCATAATTAGTTTGAAATAAATATGAAAATTCAAAGATAGAGAAACAACAACATATAAAAACTAAATATGATTATGTTGGATTTTATGAGCCATGTTGCATTGTTTTACATCTATGATTTGGATAATAGCTCCTAGTTGGTTGTTATTGTTTATTACATTTCATTAATTAATAATGTGAAATCCAAATTTGAAAAATAAAAATAAAAATAGTATTAAATAATGAAGAAACTAAATAAAGTTTTATAAATAAAACAAAAATCTTGCTATTTATGAGTAATAAATACAATGTAATTGTATATTAAAAGATAAAACTAAAATTAATATTTTTAAAAACCTAATTTTTTCATAAAGTATAACACTTTGAAATACCTTTCTTGATTAATTAATGAAAAACAAAAAAAATTACTTTAAAACTTTATAAATAAAATTAAAATCTTACTCTTTATGATTAATAGATAAAAACTTTATATTACAATTGTAAACTAATAGTAAAATCTACAATTAAAACAAAATGTTAAAAATCTACAATTAAAACAACAATTTTAAAAATTATTGTTTTTCTTAAAAATTTGTTAAATAAAATGATATATGGCAGAGTCAACATAAATTTATTAAAATATCATAACTTTTCTAGATTTGGGACAGATAAGTACTGGCATTCTATTACCACAACAGGTGATTTCCACATGTAGAGCTGCATGTCTCACATATATGGTATATTTCTTAAACTATGTTGTGGTGGCAGCAACCTAGACCTTCAAACATCCTCAACAATTTCTGAGCATAACACCATTATCAGCATCAAAACAGAACATTTGGAAGAAGAAAAGGTGCAGATGGAAGGTATCAAGGTGAGAAGTGGGGAGAGGGGTGAAGGTTATTTTTTTTGTCAAATTTTTCAATGTGAAATAGATATTGTTTAGCTCGAAAAGCTTTTAAACTGAGATGTTATACCACTGGAAAAGATTTGTAAATTGAGATGCCATATCCTTGCATGCATCGCACAATATTCCATGACCTTTGCATTCTTCCATGTTTTTGCATGCCAAATGGTGGATGATTCACGTGTTAGGCAGTCGATGGGTCTTTTCTTGTACGGAAGACACGTGACATACAATGGAAAGGAAATTAAAAAATTCACTGATATCCAAGGCGTTATAGCTAAAATGTCAGCTAATTTAAGCTTCAATTCATTAAAGTCCTTTATATTTCATGATTTTTTTTTTCAATTTCCCAAGGCTGTGTTTCAATCGATGAGTCTGAGATCAGTCCAAGTATTTTCTCAATCAACAACCTTCATAATGTATCTTAGTATAATTGTCAAAGAAATATTTTGCAGGACCAAGATGATTGGGAAAAGTAAGCAAACGATTGTTGCTCAATGAAAATATAACAAAACCAGAAGGATGAAAATAGGCATGTAAACTCCATTATTTTCTCCTCTCAGTTTCCTCCAATGCCAATTTAATTTCAAGGGAAAAAGATAGAATACAGGCTATGTTGCAGTTATTTTTGCAGGTGTCTATTCGCAGAAGCTGTGAGGGTAACGTTTTTCTAGAGATTTTCATCATCTTCGGTTGGATTGTAAAAGGGTGTAGGAGAGCCCACAATGTCAGGTCGAATGGAAAACGAGCTTTTCTTGTGGATCTCTCACACTGGTATACTGCTCTGCATTTTAAGATTCTTCATAAATTGTTAATTGTTGAAAGTTTTTTATGAGAAGGTTACCAAATCCAATTTAATAATGCCATTTTCCAAACGATTTTAGAATTTTTCCAAATTTAATATTCATGAAAAGCAAAACCTTGTAGAATTTATGAAAAAGTGCTTAAGTAAGCTAAAGAACTAATATTTAAGCTTTTATTTAAGTGGAAATTTGTTTTTGAGTGACTTTTTGTAATGTATTCCTTAACGGGTCTCGTCTTTTGTAATCATCTATATAGTATTAGATGTGAGGGTACATATTTCACAAAAAACTATAGCTTTCTAAATTTTTTTATTGTTTTGTTGGTATTGTGCATAAAATACTAAAGAGCCTGATTTGGCCAGCACGTAAAATCGGGTAGAAGAAAAACTATTAATTAATATTGTTTTGCATTGCATACTCTAATTCCAAATCATTATTACAGGGGTCATAGGTAAGGGGTAATGGCTAGCATGCATATTAATAGAAATATACAAGTCACAGAATCAAAAAAAGAACACTGCAATCTTTTCTTTCTCTTGTGAAATTGGCAACAAGTTCAAAAGATCAAAGTAAAGACTATGATAGCTTAAAGGATGTGAGTAATTTTATGTTTGTGGAAGAAGAGAAAGATTGAGTAATTTCATGTTTGTGGAAGAAGAGAAAGATTGAAGAAAGCCAGGATTGGCAGATCAGTTCTATCTTGGGTTAGTGTTTGGAGTTTAGGCTAATGAGAGGGAGAGAAGAATTTAGAGATAGAGATATTGAAGAGAGATAGAGAGATATGTGAAGATAGAGAAGAATGGAGAGATACAGATATATGTGAAGAGAGATAGAGAGGGATATGTAGAGAGAGAGAGAGAGAGAGAGAGAGAGAGAGAGAGAGAGAGAGAGAGAGAGAGAGAGAGAGAGAGAGAGAGAGAGAGAGAGAGAGAGAGAGAGGGTGAGATAGAGAGAGAGAGAGGGGGGGAGGGGATAAAAGAAAGAAAAATATCTCACAAATTCATTAATATAAAGATATTATATATTATTTATACATATATTCAATTCAAATAATATGATAATTTGAGATATATTATACATTATTTTAAATAATATAATACAAAAAAACACATAATATAATATATATTATATGTGTATTTAATTCAAATAATACTATGTATAGAAATATATATTATATTTCATGTTTATATTTATAGTTTTTATGTAATAAAAGTATAATTTAAATATATTTTTAATAAAAGAAATATATATTTTAAATAATAGATATAAAAATACTAAATATATAATATTTTAATTAATATTAGATGTAAAAATATATTTAATATATTAATTATACATTATAATTTTTTGATATTATAAAAAAATATAAATTATATATAAAAATACCCATAAATGTTAAAAATATTTAATTAAAATTAAATGCTAAAAACTATAGATCAAATGACTTGTTTTGACAATATGATTCCTACTTTAGTCATTAAAATTTCATATATATATTTTTTTGTTATCATTGATGAATAAGAAAAATCTTAATTAAAAAAAAAATTATATATGAAATTTTAATGACTAAAGTAGGAATCATATTGTCAAAACAAGTGATTTATTTATAGTTTTTATTCAATAATGTTTGCAATAGAAAACAATCAAGATTATTTGTAAAAGTAAATAATTAAAAAATGCAAAAGTAAAATTTATTCTCATAGCCTATACATCATGATTTCATCGTTTCTTTTAAGTTTCTTAAAGGATTTCTCACCATTTTTCTCATCACTTGTTGGTTGGAAATTTTTAACCATGAAAAGCTAGCATCAAATCCCTCTTTACAAACAAAACGTTTTTACTTAACCATAATATGAAGTTTTATAAACACAAAACTTAACCAACTAGATAATCTTGTTGACCTAAAGGTGACCATGATACTTTTTTTCACTCTAGCGCATTGATTTTGAAGCATGGACACAGTCTGCAATAATTTTTTGATCTATGGCAACAACTTATAAGCTTGTGCAAGTTGTACAATTGCTATACATAACAGTGATTTTAAGAACAGCTTGTGGAACTCCGAACTGAGCAAGTGCAAGACTGATTAAGGAAATATGAACTGCAGTTGAAGTAGTCAACACCCATGATACTTTAATATATAAAATGGAGTGAAAACCTAAAAAAAAAATAGGAGCTATTATAACTACCTAGGTCACCAATATATTAATAGGAGCTATTATAACTACCTAGGTCACCAATATATTAATATATATTGAACATTTTAAAGTTTACAAATATCTATATTTAGTTTTGTAATCAAAGGAAAAATGTGATGGCCGTAAGGGATAACTATGATGGAAGGGTAAAAAGTTACATTATATAAAAAAGTAATTCACTTGAGGCTTTCAGTGCCGAACAAGGCATAGATGGAATAAGGGTTCCCAGTTGGAAATAAGTAAGCTACAAATGGTATGTGTTAATAGGTAAATGAAAGTAAGAACCTTGCTATAGGTTGTAACAAATGATCTCAAACCATTGGTAGAAACTCATAATAATCTGAGTTGCAAGATCTGTACTATGCATATGACCTCAAACTATAGTAGAACTAGAAACTAGTGTAGTCTGAGATTTCTTGTATATGAAAGGAAAGAGAAGAAATTGCATAAAATTTATAAACGCACATTGGAAAACAACAAAATGTTAAACTCTTAGCAAAACAATCCACAGATATGTGTACAATCAAAAATTTTAAAGCAAGGTAAAAACCTGCTTAATAGTGCCTGCAATGTTTGACTGTCAGCTCTCTCCTGCAGCTAGCTATTAGAGCAATCTTTTGTATCAGAGCACTGGTGCTTGGTGGAAGGTGCTTGTTGGAAGTGAATCAAATGGGTGGTTCTAAGAGCTATAAATAACAACAGATGTTTTTATCACAAAGATTATTTTATTGCAACAGATGTTTGACAACATATATTTTATTTCATACAATAAATATGAAACAATAAAATTGATTCTACCATTAAACCTCTATGTCACTTCTACGTCTTGTCTAGTAGTAACTCTGCACAGAGTGAAGGTAAGTTCATTCTACATTTATAACTAATTGTATGGTTCAACCACCTGGTGCCTTCATTTATAACTAATCTTATATATATTTAATATTACAAATTTGCATAACATAGAAAGAAATTGAATTTTATGTTGCATTTATGTTTTTTTTCTTGATTATTTGATGCTATCAAATCAAATTTGAAAAATTCAACAAAATCTAGAATAATATAAAAAACCAAAAAATTGCTTTAATACTTCATAAATAAAGCAAAAAACTTAAAATTGTAAAAATATAATTAACTATTTACATATTATTTATATATATCTTATTATAGTATAATATTATATCTAAAATAAAGTTGAATAAAAAATATATTTAGTATTTATAATTATATTCAATTATAATATAATTTAATATATAATAATAATTTTAATAAAAACCATTAAATAGAAAATATTCTTAAAAATTTAATATCTATATGTAAATCATTTATTTATATATTATATAATAATAATTTTTTAGAAAACCATTAAATAGAAAATATTCTTAAAAATTTAATATCTATATGTAAATCAATTAGTTATATATTATATAATTACTAAAATTAAAAAATACAATAAAAAAATATATTACTTATTTATTATAATAAAATAATTATTATCAAAAGCCCTAAAAAATAAAAACAAAATATTTAAAATTCTAAATACTTCCACTATGGGTCTAAAACAATATGCTAACTCCAAATATTTGTGCGAAATTTTCTGCATGGAAAGCGGTACGATCGAGAAAGGGTGAAGCGGTGTGCGAATTTTTTTGTACAAAACCGGTGACAAAGCGGTAAAACAATATAAAATCGTGAGTAAAACTTATGATCTCGAGAATAACGCGAGCGGAATTTAAGTGATCTCGAGAATAACGGGAGCAAAATTCTCATCTTAGGCGTTGTCATGATTTCATTGAACTGTTAGTAGAAAGAATGGTTGCACGTGGTAAGAACACCGAACCATGAGCTTGATTACCGTCAAATGACAATAAGAATGCTAAACCACGATAAGAATTTTTCGCATTGGCTTTTCTCCTCGGTTGTCGTGATATCTACTATCTAGCAATGTCCTACAACCAGGTCTTCATCGCATTCATGTGATATATACTTTTTGCAGATTTTCAGGTGATCCGCCAAAAATCTCTACCTGCGGTGTATAGCTGTCATAGTATGTCAAGTACACTGAGAAACGTGCACAAATTTTATTAACTTCTTGATTGGAAAGCAAGGTAAAAATATCTTCCTTTCCGTGTGTTTTATTAACTCCTTGATTCGAAAGCAAGGTAAAAATATCTTCCTTTCCATTTGTTTTAAATGCACGAAAAGACTTGCTAAGTGGAATTCCCAAGAAATCACGAAAAATTTGAATGTTGACAATCATCCTGATCGTCTTGCAGGCCTTCACTTAGCATGTCCACCATTGATAGACAAAATAAGCTCGATGCATTTCATAGTAGGAGACGCCTTTGACGTAATAATAAAAATAACTGAGGTAGGCAATTTTATAATACATCATTTGTAAAGCATAATACTTATTGTTGAGAGGTGAGTGTGATTATGATGGAAATTATATATACTTAAGTACATTGGAGGGACAAGTCACTTCATATAAAGTTAAAGTGTTTCAATTTTAAAAACACTATTCAAATGCAATGAGTAAGTGAATCATTTGCGATCATGAGAGACAAGTAGTAAATTACTAATTTTTTAATATGGGTAGATGAAGATTGACTCAAAACCATGTTTTGTGAATCATTATAATTTAGCACAAGATTTGCAAATGTTTCTAATTGCTTTGGAAAATTAAGGTACACTTAATCTTCATGGGAACGAGGGTAGTGATCAAGGTTTGAATCCTTACTCTATCCAACAGGATCTATTGTATGGACTTCATTGTCCAATTAAATGTCTAATGAGGATGTTCCAAACAAACCACTTCAAATAAAGGAGAAATAACCTTTTGTGAAATTCGATCATCCCTAGGCCTCCTTTATTTTTAGATAGTAACAAATATATCAAGCCATCCTATAGAAGCCTCTAGTTCCTCGACAACTAGTTGAAGGGAACTCTTGAAGAAGCTTTATAAGAAGATCATAAGCTACTTTATAATGCACTTAATGTGAAGTATAATATACATGAGTAAAAATAATTTCAAAATTAAAAATTTAGAAGATAATAACTATAATTAAAGAAGTTTTATTTTCAATTCTCAACATCAACATTAACTATATTTTCAAAGGATGGACCTAGCTTGGAAGGCGAAAGTAATTCCTAAATAAAAGGAAGACTCCTTATTCAATCCAATTCTAACCATGTAGTTCAAGCAAGTTTGGGAGAAGTATGAATCTTGCCGTGTAACATTAGTTTTCCCTGTTAAATATTAAAATCAAAAGCTTTGCAAAGGGTGGGAAAAGATATATCTTTAAAGTATCCATTAATTAGTTAGGATTGTCATCTTAGGAGAGTGATCCCTTGCACAAGACCTCTAGATACCTTACAAGAAAGCAAATAAGGTCCAAAAAACTTTGTTGTGAGAGCAGAGAGGGAATATGCAAGAGAGAACCTTGCCTTATGCATCTAAAAATGTTACAATACTTAAAATTGTGCCCATTAATTATTCATACAAGTAGAAGCATAAAAAAAGAAGACTCAAACAAAATTTAAAAATATGGTTGAACTCTACAGCTTTAAGAATTACTGGATAAAAAGTTGGTTATATTTCATTACATGATGTCTCAAACTCAATATTGACAAATAAATCATTTACTTGTAGCATGGATCCATTATGTTCCTTCCTTGAGTAAAATATATTACTAATGTGTTTACTTTTAATAAAAATTGGTGTCTCGATATCTAAAAGAGAGGGTGCATGCCACCACCTTTAAAGGTGTCAAATGGCATACCATAAGCAATAATAATATTCTATTATAATTTATTGTGTGTGGATCCTTCTTTAATAATCTCCTTGTGTTGTTTTTCTCAAGCAAGAATATGTCTTAAGATATGGATAGTGACCAATACCTATTGAATTTTGATTATTTTTCCAATACTAAGCTAGCCAATGCTTGATTTCACGTGGTGATAGCCAATCCTACATGTTATTAACTTAGTCAAAGTCAATGAAATAATATTGGATGTTGTTTATGATTATAATTAGGTTCCATTGTATATTTCTCTTTATAATCCACTTTATTAGCACAAATGTGTCCCTTTCTTAGTATAAATGTGTGTTGAACCCAAGGCAAGATTGAGAGGGTGGGGGGGAGGTAAATTAGTCTTAATTAGAAATTGTAGCGTAGAAATTAGGAATCATCAAAACAAGTAGATCAAAACAAAAGACATGATACTCAATCAAAAGAACTCTCATTGAAATGAACCTAATTCTAAGCACACTCAATAGAGGTATGGAAACAAAGCATTCAAAGATGAAATATTACGCAAACCAGATGTAGAATTGAACACTCCTTCCATGCGGCTCCATTGTTGTTCTTTCCTCTTCAATGGGTTTGTGGATCTCACCTACAAGTGCACACACAATTGAAAGCAAAATTTGATGAAAAGTTCAAGAGTACTAGAAGCGTAAGTTCGGTAGTTTGATAGAAAATTCGGATTTCATGAAGGAGTTCGAAGGGATTAAGGGGCTTTGATTGAAGAAAATCATCCAATTTATAGAAGAATTGGATAAGTGACAAAATTGGCATGATGCAATTCAAATGGAAATTGCAAATCAACATGACAAAATATGACAAATTATGCACTTTCCATGCACAATTTGATTGATTGATAATTGATGACAAATTATGACACATTTCATGTCAACATTGATTGATTATCAATTATGACAATTTATGACAAATTGAAATGTCATTCCCATAGAATTAGGAGATGAAATAGGAGGGAAAAGAAATTAGAAATTAAGAAAATTAGAAAATTGAAATTGATGACAAATTAGGAATTAGAAATTGATAGAAATTAGAATTTAGGAATTAGTGAATTAATTAATAATTTTTCATTTATTAATCAATTCACAAAGAGGAATAATTAGCCAATTAAATAAAGATTTAATTGTAACAAAAAGACCTAGGATAAATAAATAAATTATTTAATCCTAGAGGAAGAAATGACACATTAGGTTAAATGACTAAATCATAAAACCCTAGACGAATTAGAAATGCGAAAATGACAATTAGGTCTTGATTGAAGATAATTGACTTGATCATGATTTGATTTTGGGTTGATAAATGACCAATGCGACAAAATGATTTGATTGATAAATGCGCCAATTGATGAGGAACAATGACAAATTGATCCAAATTGACATAATTGAGACAGACAACGATCGATGACAAATCGGTCGCAAAATGACAAGATTGACAAGAGGACAAGAATCGATGACAAAATAGATTGCAAGACGACAAGATTGACAATGACCACGATCGATGACAAATTGATCATTAAAACGACATGATGATGATAAATCGACAAGATTGATAAGAGGACAACGATCGATGACAAATCGATCGCAAAATTGACAGGATTGACGGTGTCCAAAATGATAAGATTGATGATAAGATTGATAAGATTGACAGGAGGACAAAACCCTAATTAGGATTGACGATGTCCAAAATGATGACAAATGAATACGCACATTGATGCGACAGGGTAAAATTAATCAAAATCATGATTGGATAATGTTATCAACAAGACCAAATTCGAAGACGAGATGATTGAAGAATGTAGAAGAATGACTCGATGTTTGCAAAATGATAAAAATCAAGTGCGTGACATAGGAGAAATGTTAATGCGACGCAAAAATCTAAAATGAGGCAATGCGCAAATGTTAAAGTATGACTTCGCAAGCGTTGACCATTTTTGGGTGTCTACATTTTGCCCCTCTTTGAGACAATGCGATTCTAAGCGTTGTTTCAAAGAACAATAACGAAAATGCCCCAGACAATAACAATGACATATGCATGCCCCCTCGAGGAATTGGCCGGAAACATGCGGAAAAGAGGCCAATTGATCGAAAAAAAATGATAGGATCAAACGGACTGACAATCGGAGATCGGATGCAGGACAGACAAGCAATTTAATGTGCACAAGACCGCGACCAACATAAGATGGAGAAGATGCACGTCCATCTATGCAATGACAAATAGCTATAAATGGGACCAAGAGGGTGAAAATGACTCATTTGCATTAGCTAAAGAGGAGGATTTGTTGCTCTGGACAAGGACAGTTGCAGATAGATGGCGAACATTCCAACGGCGGATCACCTTGGAGAACGTGTACGCACATTCAGACGACCGGAGGACGCAGGAGCAGCGGTATGTATCTCGAAAACCCATGTTTGAATTTCATGAATTTTGATGGCTTACGGGACATTGTGGGGATGAGGAAGACAGAGGGAGCACCCAGTGACAGAGGCACGTACTCCTTTATGATAGACAGTGGACATTATGTAGTTTGACAGTTTGTAGTCAGCCTGCGGGCCATACTTAGGACAGACAGTCCGATTTTGTACTCCGACATTATTATGATATGTGATAGGATATGCATCGATATGATTGGATGCAATATGTTATGACTTGTAGCTATTTTTCTATGTATGGATGACTTATGCACTTTGTATGAACATGTATGGATGTATTTTTATGTATTTTTTATGGATTTATGAAATGAAATGGATAAAATGCTTGATGTAATATGTGTAATGCAATTGTACTAACCAAATGGATGCAGGATGCAGCATATGTGCTTGGATATCGGAGCACTAGACCGAACTGACTATCCGACCGGACGGAAGAAGTGTTAGTAAGAAGACAGTTAGAGATGATGAAAATTTGCTTTCAGTAATGCACTTTGTAGGTGAGAACCTTTATTTTTATTTAGCAAAATGGATGCGTAGCATCATGGCATTGAAGGCCATAGCTGAAATGCAACCCGATTTGCGAAAGACAGACATAGCATAGACAAATGACAATCACAATCAAAGAAAGAGACCATGAGCCATCCCGGTCACTCTAAATCACTCAGTGACATCATCGAGCAACATAGGAACATGATCGAAGCCAAAGATAAATCAATAAGAAGATAAGACTCACAAATTCAAGCAAATCAAACAAACATCTTGATCTTTATTGTCAAAAGTTGAACGTGCTGATAGGACGATCATGCTGTCTGGTTTCAGGAAATGCGGTACCCCGTCTAAGACAGGACACAATCTGGTTTCGAGTACACCACACCCTGTATAAGACCCATGATAATGTGACAAGGACAAATGATTTTTAATGCGGATATTCGATTGATAAGACAATTTGGATCAGTTTGAATGCTTGGTTTGAGTTGGAAAAGTTCATCTATTAATGCGTGATTTCATTAAAGCACAGTGTTTGATTGCGAGTCGTTGGATGTATACTCGGTGAGCTGTCGATGCATAAAGGGAATACCTTATTGCAGAATGCGTGTTTTTGTTTTTGTTTTTGCTTTTTGAGTTTTTACAATTTTTTTGGGTTCATTTTTTTTTTTCAGGACTTTATTTGATTTTTTTGACTTTTTTCAGGACATTTTTCAATTTTTAAGACTTTTTTTTTTTCAGGACTTTATTTGATTTTTATGACTTTCTTCAGGACATTTTTCAATTTTTATGGATTTTTTCAGGACATTTTTCGATTTTTATGACTTTCTTGAGGACATTTTTCAATTTTTATGACTTTCTTCAGGACATTTTTCAATTTTTATGGATTTTTTTCAGGACATTTTTCGATTTTTATGACTTTCTTCAGGACATTTTTCAATTTTTATGACTTTCTTTAGGACATTTTTCAATTTTTATGGATTTTTTTTCAGGACATTTTTCGATTTTTATGACTTTCTTCAGGACATTTTTCAATTTTTATGACTTTCTTCAGGACATTTTTCAATTTTTATGGATTTTTTTTCAGGACTTTTTTCAAATTTTGCCCCCAGTGTCTAGCAAGGCAAGGAATATGACAAGTGAATAAATAAGCTTGCTAAAATGATGGTGGATAGAGGGAAGACATAGGCCTTTTATTATGGAGACAATACGGATGCAATTTTCAAGGGCTATTGCGTGATGGGATAAGAGACTGGATATGACAATGTAAAGCAGTGACATGGCATGAGGGACATGTCAAGAGGTGTTTGAAAAATATGTTTTGTATTTCATGTCCTTATGTCAGATCAAGATCAAGGGACAAAAAGAGTGTATGGATAGCGATAAGATATGGATAGGATAAGCAAGACCAAGAATGGATAAGGGACATGGACTGAAGATCAGGATAGTATACGTGATAGTGGTAGAAAGTTGCAATAAGCTAGGGAATATGGATGAAAGGTTAAAATAAGCAAATTGATAAATGACCAAAAGCTATGATAGACTGAAAGCTGCAAACAAGATGCATGATGCTCATGAAGATCGTCAGCCTTGTCAAGATCAAAGGTGGAAAGGGAAAATGGACATAGGGATGATAGGATAATGAAGGGTAATGACAGGGGTTTGATAGGATAATGGAACAATGAAGGACAAAAGGATGTGATAGGATAAAACCTGTCCCCAAGTGTAGTGTGCAAGAAGTTCATAGATTACGCATGACGCCTGTTTGCCAGGTTTTCATCACGGTACTTGCCCAAGGTGCCTGTTTGCCAGGTTTTCACCAGTGGACGAATTATTTTTCTTTATTTTTTTTTCTTTTGTCTTTCTTTTTTTCATTTTTTTTTCTTTTTTGACTTTTTCAGAAGAAGATGGACACATGATAGGGGATGGAAGAAGGACTCAAGTGTCTTTTTATTTGGATAGTAGCCTTGAAAAGAATGGACCATGACCTTTAAAAGTATGCTCAAAGACGTTGGTAGGATAAAGACATGGAAAATGAGATGAAACTAAGGCAAGGATTTATGCAAAGGATTGGATCAAAGGGATCGAAGGATGGAAAATATGCATTGGATAATGGATAGGGTATTGGAAGAATTGGGCTTGAGTGGATGGAAATGAAGGCAAGATCGACATTGGCACACACCTTGAGGGGTGATGGACCGATGGAGGACAAATGTATTTTGGATATTGAGATTTGGATGGAGGAATAACTTGGGATTTTGGGATATAAGGGCTCAAAACGGATGAAAAAGGTGATGGAGGA
Organism: Cryptomeria japonica; assembly: GCF_030272615.1. NCBI lineage: Eukaryota > Viridiplantae > Streptophyta > Pinopsida > Cupressales > Cupressaceae > Cryptomeria > Cryptomeria japonica. Next base: position 144,771,673 of record NC_081410.1, read on the forward strand.
ACAAATTTGAGAGGTTTGGGTGGAGGAATAGCAACTTTGGATGCCAAGTTGGATGTTTCTTTTTGTGCTTCGAGGAGCTTCTTAGGGATCCACATGGTTTTTGATTTTTCATGCTTTTGTGGTTCCTTGGAGTGCATTGCTTGCACAAGGGATTTAGGAACCCATATATATTTTGACTTTGCTTTATTTTGCTCAGTGGGCCTTTGTGGCCTTTTGTATTTTTCTTTTTCTTTATAAATCATATTGTTCTTTGTTTTGACATGCCGATTAGATTGGACATGTTGATCCTTGAATACATGTGGATTGCTAGACTTATGATTCTTATAATTGGCATCCAAATTGCTTGGAAGAGGGAATGAATGTCAGTGTGGATGGGAATGATATGGAGGCCTATGGGATGGATGGAAAGTTCTCCAAGATGTGTGCCTTTGCTGATGTTGCATAGGAGATGGAGGGATATAGGGACCTAGAATGGATGGAAGCGATGATGGGGAAGGTGGACATTTGGATTTTGACTTTGAAGGGATACCAACGCCTTGAGTGTGAGCTCTGTAGCCATGACCATTAGTATATTCTTTGATATGGAAGGGTTCTTGCTTGTGAAGGTCTACTCCTTTGCCTTTATGAATATCTTGACTTGTAGGATACTCTTTTCTTTGGGAAGAAGACGCGAGTCCATTATGAGGTGGATGTGATATGAGAGAAATAATTAGATCTTGAAGTGGATTGGATTGCACCAAAGTGGAAGAACCCATTATGCATGTCGAGGGTTCATGAACATCTTGCACTGACACGTTAGAATCATGAGGGGGATTAGGATCATGAGGGGGACTAGGATTGTGTAGTAGACATGGTTCAATGATAGGCTCTTCAAGAAAAGGAGATGGAGGAAAAAAAGGATCTTGTGGAGGATCTGAAGGAATAATTTGATCTTGACAAGGAGGAAGATCATTGGAATCCTCTTCAAAGGTGCTTTGCTCTTGAATTTTAATGGGATCATCGGAAAGGATGGAAGGGATATCTTGATCTTTCTTAGAAAGTGGAATGTCAATGGGATTTGAAAGGACATTGTGTTCGTGAAATGGAAGGGGATCGTTTGGGATTGGATGGACTAGGATATCTTGATCTTGCTCGGGGAGTGGAATGTCAATAGGACTTTGGATAGGATGGACAAGAATAGGGGAATCATCATGAGTGTCTGGGAGGATGAGATCCTGGTCAACAATTGGATGGGATGATAAGGTTTTGGGATCTTGATCTTGATCTGTTTCAAGACATGTTTCTTTGTGCTCTAAATTATCCTCTTGACATGGAGTTGGACTTTGAATATGCATGGGGGATTTTGGCAAGGGATTAATGCTTTGGCATGAAGGAAAGGCAATTTGAACATTTGTAAGATCAGACATTCCAATCGTAAAGCTTTCTTGCATCTTAGATTTGGATCCACTTTTTGGTATTCGAGGAATCACTTCTTGTTGAGGGACACCTGTCATCAACATTTGTGTGGCCTTCATTTGATCTGGTGTTAAAGGTGTTGCATTAAACAATGGATTGTTTACTATTTCGAATGTGGACTTTTGAGGAATAGTCACTGTCAATGCCTTTGAAGCACGTTTACTCATCAAGGTAGGTTGGGTTTCTTGTTGCACATGTTCTTCATTTGGATGCGGAGAGAAACTTAACAACTCACCGCCTTGTCGTTTTTGCACATTAATTTGCTTACTTGAGGAGGTCATATTACTCATCATGTCAAGATATTTTTGTGGGAACCTCTTAAAGAGCTTATTCAAGAATTTATCCATCTTTTTTGTCAACTTTGGATCCTTAAAGAACATAACAACATCATCATCAGAGACATCGAAATCTGATGAAGAATCTGGTAAAATATTTGGATTTGTTTCTTGCTGAATGCCTTGATCTGAACCAAATCCTTGTGAGAGAGTTTGTTCTTCATACAATGTTTGTATTTCATGTTGCAAGTTTGTTTGATTCCAATCGAAAGGTGCATTTCCTCTTGGAGTTGGTGGAACACTCCCATGTCCTGGTTTCATGGGCACAAACACTGGTTCATATAATGGAGGTGGTCCAAGTTGAACCATTCCATATGGTGGTAGAGATGTGTTTAATGAACCTTCAACTTGCACTGTTTGACTAGTTTGAAACTGCGAATTTACTATGTTATCCATGGATTGATACATTGATTCACTCATCTTCTTAGATCTTGATCTTATCTCAACAGGCATGTCACTTATGCAAATGCAATTTTTTTTTTTTCAACGATAATATATGATATGCAACTAAATGCAAACCAAATATATGAAAATGCAATCTGTGTCTTTGGTTGTTTTTGAAGATTTTGACAAACTTTTTGAAATGCAAATCTAAGAGAGGAACCTTGGGAAATTGGAATGATGTCTAGACCTCAAAGGACAAAAGGACTTAACAGACAAAGGACAAGATGACAATGTCTCCCCTATATGCTTGGATACTAAGCTAGGTTTGACGAAATGATATTGATGACAAAAAGGACAAAAGACTTGATAAGGTCTAGACTTCTTAACAATGACTTAGGGTTTATCAAAGATTTGGATTGCTCAAGTATGACAAGACCAAGTTTTTTGAGACTATATGCAAAGGGACAATTAATATGCAAGTGACCCTAATATGATATGACAATGACTTAAGCTTAATGAAGAGACTTAGGGTATGGAAATATGAATGTATGACAATGGTATGTCTTTAATGCAAAAGGACACATGCAAATGGATGACTCTTATTGATATGCAAAAGAGTATAACTTAGATGAAACCTAACCTTGATACTTGACAATGACTTTGCTAAATGCAACCTAGGATGAGCCTAAATGTAAGTGACATGAATGTTAAGACAAGATTTGGAACAATGTTTGATCATCATATTGGAAGATGTGTTTTGAACTTTGTTGAATTTTTGTTGGATGAATGTCTCTTGTGTTTAATCTTATGTTGGATCAATGTGCTTGTTCTTGAAATGGGATTCAACTTTTGACAATCAAAGAATACAAGATGTTACAACTTAGACTCAAGGCAATCATGCTCATTTCCACATTCCTTATGGTAGGCAAAGACATTAGGTACTTGAGAGGTAGACTCATTATGAGATTCAAGGAGAATACATAGATGCTTGACCCCACGGGATCCCCTCCATGGCACTCACTTCTCAGGGAAGCCAAGCATCAGTCCCCATGGAATCTCCCCATGGCGAACTTAGTATCTCTTCCAAGTATCCGAATTTGTCCTTCTCAAGCAACTAGAAGGGTTTTTGGCCTCTAAAAACAAGGTGTTTAGTAAGGATTTCTGTTAAGCGTTACTCCTTGATGTCATGCAAGCATGATTGAGACATTAAGCCCATCAAGATACCAAACAAATGTAGTCGCGCAAGCGCGATTTAGACCAAGAGGCCCTACTTAGATGTTGATATGAGAAAGAGTTCAAGGGTCATCACTTCCCAAGTAACTGCAATTCCCACGTAACACTTCCTTCAAAGCTTTCGCTCATCAGATATTTTTTTATAGTGAGTTAGAATGCCAAGGAATTCTAGCCGTACTCACTTTGGGTCGTCCCCTTCTCACGATTATCACTTCCTTGCTAAAGCAAAGTGGTCGGGAAGGCAGGCCCTCTAATGGAGACAAACAATCAACAACACAAGCATGGTATCGAAGATCTGGATTTCTGATCACCCTTTGAAGGATGAGAGCATACTCTCCTACTCCAATGTCATACTTAACAAACAAAGCAAACAAAGGTTCATTTCCTCCTATTTATAAATTACTAAATGCCTAATTAAAAATCTCAAACACACAATTTGGTTGTTTCTCCAAGGCAACCTGCAAAACCCTAGTTAGATGTTTGATTTGTTGTCTTTGACCATCGAATCTGCATAACACAAGTTAGTAGTTTGATTTGTAGTCTTTGTCATGCGTATGCCAAGATCCTGCACAAATAATTAGTACCAAAATCCAAAGCATAGATGATCTGATTTATCAAAATTATAAAAAAAAAACTAAAAATTTCAGTCCACTTTGAGAAGGCATAACTTTCTCATCCTAGCTTCGAATTACAAACCGTTTGATGCGTTGGAAAGGTATTCAAATAATCTAGAACCAAATTTCGGAAACCTCAATGATGTCTCATCATGTTACCATATTTGTCCACAAATGCACCGAAGACCCTCAAAATTGCAATTTACTAAAACATATAAAAATTTTCAAGTAAAAACTGCATTTTTTTTACCTCTGTTCTGGACTTTACACAAGCGCAGAAGTCAGAACACAAGCGCAGGATGTATAACACAAGCACAGAATGTTTCAACACAGGCGCAAGATGTTTCAACACAGGCGCAGAATGCTTCACACAGGCGCAGGAGTGTCCAGAATGTACTGCACGGCCCTGTTTTTGAGTTTTTGACCTGCAAATCAGCTTAGAAGCACTCCAAAACACAGTAAGATGGTTAGAAGGTTAGTATTCACGTCAGGTTCACCAGTTAATGTAGCGTAGAAATTAGGAATCATCAAAACAAGTAGATCAAAACAAAAGACATGATACTCAATCAAAAGAACTCTCATTGAAATGAACCTAATTCTAAGCACACTCAATAGAGGTATGGAAACAAAGCATTCAAAGATGAAATATTACGCAAACCAGATGTAGAATTGAACACTCCTTCCATGCGGCTCCATTGTTGTTCTTTCCTCTTCAATGGGTTTGTGGATCTCACCTACAAGTGCACACACAATTGAAAGCAAAATTTGATGAAAAGTTCAAGAGTACTAGAAGCGTAAGTTCGGTAGTTTGATAGAAAATTCGGATTTCATGAAGGAGTTCGAAGGGTTGAAGGGATTAAGGGGCTTTGATTAAAGAAAATCATCCAATTTATAGAAGAATTGGATAAGTGACAAAATTGGCATGATGCAATTCAAATGGAAATTGCAAATCAACATGACAAAATATGACAAATTATGCACTTTCCATGCACAATTTGATTGATTGATAATTGATGACAAATTATGACACATTTCATGTCAACATTGATTGATTATCAATTATGACAATTTATGACAAATTGAAATGTCATTCCCATAGAATTAGGAGATGAAATAGGAGGGAAAAGAAATTAGAAATTAAGAAAATTAGAAAATTGAAATTGATGACAAATTAGGAATTAGAAATTGATAGAAATTAGAATTTAGGAATTAGTGAATTAATTAATAATTTTTCATTTATTAATCAATTCACAAAGAGGAATAATTAGCCAATTAAATAAAGATTTAATTGTAACAAAAAGACCTAGGATAAATAAATAAATTATTTAATCCTAGAGGAAGAAATGACACATTAGGTTAAATGACTAAATCATAAAACCCTAGAAGACGAATTAGAAATGCGAAAATGACAATTAGGTCTTGATTGAAGATAATTGACTTGATCATGATTTGATTTTGGGTTGATAAATGACCAATGCGACAAAATGATTTGATTGATAAATGCGCCAATTGACGAGTAACAATGACAAATTGATCCAAATTGACATAATTGAGACAGACAACGATCGATGACAAATCGGTCGCAAAATGACAAGATTGACAAGAGGACAAGAATCGATGAAAAAATAGATTGCAAGACGACAAGATTGACAATGACCACGATCGATGACAAATTGATCGTTAAAACGACAGGATGATGATAAATCAACAAGATTGATAAGAGGACAACGATTGATGACAAATCGATCGCAAAATTGACAGGATTGACGGTGTCCAAAATGATAAGATTGATGATAAGATTGATAAGATTGACAGGAGGACAAAACCCTAATTAGGATTGACGATGTCCAAAATGATGACAAATGAATACGCACATTGATGCGACAGGGTAAAATTAATCAAAATCATGATTGGATAATGTTATCAACAAGACCAAATTCGAAGACGAGATGATTGAAGAATGTAGAAGAATGACTCGATGTTCGCAAAATGATAAAAATCAAGTGCGTGACATAGGAGAAATGTTAATGCGACGCAAAAACCTAAAATGAGGCAATGCGCAAATGTTAAAGTATGACTTCGCAAGCGTTGACCATTTTTGGGTGTCTACAGAAATTAATGCAGCACATAAACAATTAAACAATAACACACATCCAACTCATGAACACCAAGATTTTCTACGTGAAAAACCCAAACAAGGAAAAACCATTGTGAGCACCTACCCACAAAAATATATCCACTATGTATATCAAATTACAATGAAAAAACCTCACTGCTCTAGACTTGCAAACCAAGGCTAACTGCTCTGGACTTGCAAACCAAGGCTAACTGCTCTTGGGGAAAGATACAAAAGAGAACTTGTAAAACCTGAAGCTAATTGCAATAAGGCAAGATACAAAATGATTTGAAAAGAAGGATCTCCTAATCATGAAGTTTTCCTTGAACTCTGCATCAAGTGACCAACATCAACACACACAACTCAGACCTCAACTATCAACACTTTGTAGAGCATATCTCTACCACAATCTTAAAATAGCTTGCATATCATTCGAGCACAACTCTTCTTCTATGCTCTTCATCGAACTTTGTCGAGTGTCTTCACATCACACATTTACACTCCACACCTCATTACCCACATAATTCAATCACATCCATTTTATATACAAGATAGATCATCAAAGCTTGAACTAAGTCAACTTGAACCAAAATATACCTTCCGGACAAAAAACACACACAATGATTCACTCCCAGAGAAAGAGGAGACCAAAACACATCTTCCAAAGATCAATTCATCGATCCACAATCACTGGAACATAACCAACATGCAACACATTCATATAAGCAATTATCAATCAAAACATATCCTTAATGCAAATAACTCAAATCTGGATCTCCACACACTACGGTGAGACTCATAACACATCAAACAACCTTCCACAAAACATATCTAAACCCAAGAATAAATCTTACATAGAATATTACAACAAGCTATGAACAATGCTACAACATTCAGAGAACACAAAGATATTTCCTGACCATAAAACTATCATATCTATGATACCATAACAATATCCAAGAAAGATAACAAGTTATCAAACACCATCAACAACACTTTTCAAACCCGAACACTTTCGGAACAACGAATGGACACCTGCAACATTAACACAACATGATATCTTTGCACCATAGACTTTCCAGACCAGCACTTATTTAGAACAACAAGTTTGACATCAACGACAACCACAACAACACATACTTCCAAAAATGTGTCCTTTCTAGAGGCTTGTGGAACCCCCATTTTTAAAAAATAACATAATGATTATGAGGGAATTATAGATTATATGGGTAATTGAAAGGAAATTATGGGGTATAGGTATAAAATTATTCCAAATTATATTTAGAAGTGTCATGTATGTCAATTTCCACCTTGAAAAGTTATAGACAACTTCCCTTCATAACCTACAAACACCCTACCAACCTCCTAAAATTTATTTTAGTCACTCATATGCCTCTAGAGTATACTTAATTTATGATTTATGACTATTATTGTTTTAGGATCCTTAAAATCATTATATACCGCCTATAGTAAAATTCACCCAATAAATCACTTATATATCCATCACAACTATATTCATCACCCCTTTTCTCAATTGAATCTTCAAAGAAAAAATGGAAGACATTAAAGTAGTCAAGTATATTTGAGGGCCCAATCTTTGAACCATAAATCATCTCAAATTATGGATCGTCTTTGGTAGTAAACCCATGTTTTGATTATTGTGTCTTTTATTTATATTTTTAGTATTTTAGATTAGTGTGTGATATCATTACCCATGAACTAGTGACAAAATTATCATTAAGAACCTAGTTGTGCAAAGAACTAAAAACAAATTTAATAAGTAATTAGAATTTAGCAATCCTATTAGTAAGTGTAAACAATAAATTCAACAAAGTTGTATTTCTAGAAAATCTAAAGAAGGATGTGAGGATGAAATTGACAATTCATTCAAATATAGAATATCTAAATATATTTGGCTAGGAAATTGAATAATGTTCTACTTAGGTAAGCTCAATGTCTTAGTGTATAGTAAATAAATACTTTTCAATACACTTCGTTAAGTACAATTTAGATGGGTAATGTTGTCGTTTTTCCACAGTTGCACCTAATGAACCCTAAAGATTTGTCAAGTCTTATGATTAGGTTCAAATGGTAGTTTGGCCAATGAATGAGAGTGTGCATGCACCAATCTCCCCTGCACTTCAGTGTCACAACCGTATTTTTGAATACTCATCTTATTAATTTAATATTTTGACAATTGAAAATGCATAATAATAATAATAATATATAAAATTTGATATTTTAATATTTATAATGATATATACTTTTTTAATGGTAAGTGCTATCAGCTGTGGGGATAGCGCCCTATATTAATAAAAGAAAGTAAATACATATTTATGTTATCACATGTCCAAAAATCTCTTCAACTAAGGAGAGAGCATAGCTACAATAAGAACTCGACTACGGAAACCTTGGCAAAAACACCCTAACTAGCTCGAACACCAGAATCATATTCCCTAATTCTGTCCAATAAAGCGAAGAATATCCACCACTACATCCCCTATGCTGAGGAGATTATCAGTTGACCCCTCCGAACGCCACCAATCATCCGATTCCAGAAGCCTCCTGAAATTGTTGAGGTTGTCGCTCAACACACCTACCTTGAAAGCGCACCAAGCCTCTCTCGTGAACAGGGCCTTTCTTCTCTGCTCTACTCCGTGAGCCGCCTCTCCATCAGTCTCCTCTTCCTCTCCATTGTATAATGATATATACTTATATTTTATATTATTATCATTAAAAATATTTTATTCAATTATACTTAAAAACTTAAATTTTATATAAATTTTAATTTACTCGAAATTATTTAAACTACTAAAAATATCTATTTATTATTCTTATAATGCTTCTGGATTCGATTGTGTGTAAGATTTTTATCATCAACGTTTCGAATCATTCTGTGTTTCATCTCTTTAGATCTCTCATCCTAATGATGAATCATAGAATGTGATTCGAAATGTTGATGATGAAAATCTTGCACACAATTGAATCTAGAAGCATTATAAGAATTATAGTATGGATTGTGGAAATATGATAGCAGTAATATCTATTTATTATCAAGAAAGAAAAGTATACTTTATTTTTAAAAATAAAAATAAAAAGCCCCTACTAAATGTGAAAGGTTTAAAACCTTATAAATTTAGCATTTATAAAAAACAAAGAAATTGATTTTCTAGCTTCCCATGTAGAAAACGGCCAAGAAGATAAAGTAAAGAATTTAATTAAGGAAAACTTAGTTAATGAAAAAAGTTTCTTTAGGGCATGTCCCCATGCTACTGCTTAGCTTATTTTGGCTAGCATCAACTGCTCAACTTTTTAAGGAGCAGTTTGTGGAGCAGGTGGCCCCATGGATAGTCAAATCGTTGCTTGCAAGTAAATAGGAGACCAATAAGCAGCGGTCTTTTTTTCAACAATAAGCAGTGACTGCTTATTTCTAGCCCCCTTTTTTCTCAAAGCTTATTTTCAATTCCACTGCTTATTTCTAGCCCCACTTTTTTTCAAAGCTTATTTTCAAATTTTAAGCACTTGCTGCTCCACTAAAATAGGGAAAGATTTCAATTTATCCTTTTCTCTTAATTAGAATTTTACATGGGAACACTCCAGCTACTTAAATTTAAGCAGAAAATGCTCAATCCTATTTTGAGCTTGTTTTGGTTACTCCATTAAAATAGCTGCTCCACTAATAGGGAAAGATTTCAATTTATCCTTTCCTCTTAATTAGAATTTTACATGGGAACACTCCAGCTGCTTAAATTTAAGCAGAAAATACTCAATCCTATTTTGAGCTTGTTTTGGTTACTCCATTAAAATAGCTGCTCCACTAACATAGGGAAAGATTTCAATTTATCCTTTTCTCTTAATTAGAATTTTACATGGGAACACTCCAGCTGCTTAAAACTGAAGTACTTTCGTGGAGATGAGGAGGAGATAAAAAGCCAAATCAAACCGTGGAAAGGAGTCATTTTTTGGGATGATTCTGAAGCAGGTAAATTAATAAACAAACCTGCACAATGGTATATATAATGGTTGCATGTCTTATTACACTGAAAGAAATTAGAGAGAATTAGAAGGGGCTAATTTAAGGGGATAAAGATTAGAGAGGATGAAGACACTGCTAGAAACTGTAATCACAATCAGGTATTCAATGCACTGACAGAGGGCAGACTGCATCAGTCAACGTCTGAAGATTTTTATTAACCTTATCTTTTCTATGCAAATATTAAATCCTATCTTATCAAAATCTTTATTATTTGCAGAAAGCCATGTGATGCCCATCCTCTACAGATCATCCAATCTTCTATATATTTGGAATGAGTTTGTAATTTGGACACTCTCTCAGCTGTATGATGTAACGCTTGTTTTGAAGAACATAAATTAATATGTTGATTTTCTTTTATTTCGTGTTTCCCTTTATTTTTCAATCAGCTTCTAGATGAAGAAGCCACTGAGTATATTCACTCATCGACCAACGAAGAGGAGATCCATGTGTATCGAGGAGTATTGAGAGAAGGTCTGCAACATGAAAAGAAACAAGGATTTTGGGAGAACAAATGAATCCTTAAGTCATCAATTTAAAAGAAAAAAAAAACATTTATTTGTGAGACAATTGCCTGAAAGTGCACACAACAGTTTCTTATTGAACAAATCTAAACTTATTACAATGTGAAACCCAATAAATCCCTTCTGTTTGTGAGACAATTGCCTGAAAATGCACACAACAGTTTCTTATTGAACAAATCTAAACTTATTACAATGTGAAACCCAATAAATCCCTTCTGTTTGTGAGACAATTGCCTGAAAATGCACACAACAGTTTCTTATTGAACAAATCTAAACTTATTACAATGTGAAACCCAATAAATCCCTTCTCCTACAGAAGCTTATTTCTCAGAATGTGAATAACTTGTATTTAAAGTCTCAAGGTGGAACCCCTAATCAGAATGACCAGTTTGCTTATATAACAAAATTACAAACAAATTGGCCCAGGAACTAAAATAGAAACTTTACCTATTGGGACCAAATTTTCTGCATTGACATTTGAAACCTTAATTAATTGTTTATCCTGCAGCAAATTTCCAAAATCAATTCCTATGAAAGAAATTGGAACTGACATTTTCCATAATTAATTTTCACACTAGAAATTGTGAAAATCTGATTCCCTAATTTGTTGGAAATTATCTCCAGGATTAGAAATCAGACTAATAATTCCCTCTTTCCACGCATTTGATTTGAAATCAAAATTGGACTTTGACAACAATTAACCTTATTCCAATTTTCCTGCATGCTAATCTGCAAAAATATTGCAATAAGAACCTGTAAAACAGAGCACTCAACCGTTGATTGCCCAATTACTCTTGTGGCATCGACCTGATTTTGCATGGATTTTCTCTAATTGCATAGACTAAACTTCAAACTTCATGCATTCATTTAATGATATGTTTTTCACTGCATATCAGTATTAGTGTGCCGTCATCGGGCTTAAACTCAAGCCTTTTCCCTTATCAACATCTCTCTGCTATATAGAACCATCACAACAATATCAAAAAAAACTCTTCATTTCCTTGCATACAACAATCGGCTTCTATTCTTTTTACTATTTTTGAATTTCTCAATATGAATTTATTGCTGCACATTGTTTTAGACCAGAAATAAGATAGAAATGATAACCCATTTATTTAGTTCCCTTGCAACATATCCTTTGCTCAAACCTGATTTGAGACAGAAAATCCATTGTTGCAGTTTGAGCCTATCATTTACTTCAAACAATCAGCCATCAATTCATTAAAACAGTATTCTCATTGTTTCATTTCAGAACTTTTACTGATGCGCAAATACTTTTCATAGTTTGCTAAAACCCACTAAACTCACCTTATGGGAACAACTCTACTCACAGTTTTAGACACTAGAATGCACTTTAAATTGTGATCATATTGGTTATTGTCAACAATGCTAGGTCCATCTGACTACCTCCACACATACCTGTGGTAAATACAATTTCACCCAGACATCTACACCATGATTCCTATTTGTGAGCCTGGGGCACGAGTGCACATGTCAATATGCACCGTAATCTTGGGCCAGTCTTAAACTGCACACATTAAGCAACATACTAAGTCTAGAGGATGTTGGTCAATTTTGAGTGTTTAACACTTTTAAGTCTAGAAGTGTATTGTTAGTGTTTGTTAGTGTGACAACATACATTAAGTTACATATTAAGCCTAAAAAATGTCAATCAATTCTGAATATTTAACATTTTTAAATATAAAGTATAAATTTAATATGTGTGATTTAAACCATTCCATAACATTAACCACAAAATCTCACCAACAACATATTATCAACCCCATTCTCAACCTTTCACAAATCTACTCAATGCATCACACTTCTTTGCAAAATATTTTGCTACTTCATTTACAAGCCTGCAAACGGTATAAACTGGCGCCATGTCCTTCAGGTGAATCTACCTCAATGTTTTCTCCTTAAACTTGTACACACGCATTTCCTCTATCTGCGTTACTTAGAAGTTGTTTTCCAAATTATTTCTCATAGAGGCATTGGCCTTTGCAATCACACATTCTTTATAATATCAGCTCATTCATATATCACTTCCATCGACTGCTTTTCTCATTGGCGCAAGCACGCATAATCTCTCTGCCCATCACCATTTTCTGCAAACATCTTAGAGAAGATCTAAGTCTTCATTGCCATTGGATACCGCTACAATCTTTCACCATTTACACCAACAAAACTGATTAATATATGCACACACACAGAAAAAAGCTCGATCAAGTTGTGTTCACATCACGTTCTCTCGTGGGCTTCTACAAGCCCGCCCTCCTTTGGCCTCCGTTTGCATGTTACGATGTCACATGGACACAGGGTAGGTATGTATGTCTTGTTTGTAGTGCAATTAGGTGCCTCTCACAAGGAGTATTGGGTAGTCTCATATTGTTTTAATCCATCTATATTATTGGCATCATGAACTATAAAAGATCCTTTCCTTTCCTTTCCCTCCATTTTGTCCTCCGTGCTTACTTGATCATAATGTGTGGCACATGGGCCCACAACATCCACTCAGGCTATTTGCATGCTTCCAAAATATTCTCCTGGGCACATCATACCCTAGGCACATTTAAATGCGTATGAGAAATAAATTATTTTAATTGACAAATAAAGCTCAATTAAATTTATTTAAGTTATGCCTCAATTAATAATAATCGTAATAATGATATTTATTATATAACTATTCATAATAGGATATTTTAGTTTATTTTCTCATCAATAATTATAGATTTGACCTTATTAATGAATATACACAAGCCCAAGAAATATTTATATTTTATTGCTAGAGCAAAATTTTACAATTTCCATGAGGTAAAATGGATCTCAATAAAAAGTCTAATGTAAGCAAATCTAAGGGATTGAGAAATCTTACATCAACCAAAATGATTTTTTTTGATATTATTGTAAACTTGCGTTTTGAGTTATATGTTATGATTTTTGGTGTGTAACTTTACTCCTATGAATTTTTAGTATAAATATATGTAGTGTTACAATGAAGAGCATTAGATGTGGCATCATCTTGTATGGGAGACACATGATAGAAGCATATATCTACCTTGTAAGACCTACCAAATCCTTGTATTTTATTAAACAAGAGAATGACTATAGGGAGTTGTGTGTTATTGTACAAAGCTCATAATTTTATATTCTCAAGTTTGGGTTTAACATAAAGAATTGGACTAATCTAGGCATTTTCATTAGTCATTAGTCATGTTGATGGGTCTTTTGACACACCTATGTGCAAGCTTTATGAGGTAAAGCCTCTCTTGAAAAGGATGAGAAATTTGGAAACTCCTCACCTTCCAAGGTCTCTTTAGTTAGGTTACAACAGTGCGGGGTAGCTCAATGTCTACGCAGTCTATTGCAATCAAGGGGTCTGTTGGTTTGTAAGCAAAGCACACAATTTTTTTAATTTTTTTTTTTGGGGGGCTTCTCACTAAGAAATAAAGATCAAAAGATGGGGTAGGGTAACAAGGAATAATGAAACTTAACATAAGCAACCAAATATGCTACAAAATTGATACACCACATAACATAATATTATCAACAACATTTAAAATAGCAATTGAACATCATTTCCAGTAAATTTGCAAAGCCATCAACCTACATGCAAACGAAACAAGATATCTAAGTGTAGAAACCTAAGTTTAACCAATTGATTTAATCAAATTTAAATCCTATTCTTCCAATTAATTAATCTAATTAATTAATGCCCCTTTCCCATTTCCTCTCATTAGTTAATTTCTAATTAATTAATGATTCCTTTTCCATCCCCTTAATTAATTAATCCTAAATTAATTAATTACACTCTAGCCAACCCTATCCTTCTAACCTAATCCTATCCTAGTCATCCCCCAAACCTCCTAACCAACCCTATCATATCCCTTCTAACCTCCCCACATGTGTGCACAACCCAACTAATTTTCCAAATATTGGAAAATATCCTATATTTGGGTGGTTACTCCTTAAATAGACATGTGTCCTCAAGCACACATGTCAATCCTCCCCAAGACATGTGTCCCTCCTTTTGGGACACTTGTCTTCCCTCTTGAGCCACTTGTGTGGAATCTTGTTCCACATGGTATCTTTAGGAGTGCCACTTGTCCTCCTTGAGGACAAGTGTTGCATTTTGAGAACCCCTCTCCTTCCTCCCAAATCCTATTTAAACCCCCTCTTTTTCATACCAAATGATCCACTTTCATACCATCACATCGTCATAATGCAGAATTTCATCCACCATTAGCATATCCATATTGTCATATGCCCAATTTCACCCCCACTTAATACCATCCAATCCTCATATCTTGAATCCAATCACCATAATCACATCATGGAGCAATATCGAGCATCCGTTGTGTCAATGAGCACACATCTTACCATGGGATAATCAAATCAAAGATCGAAAAATGGAGTTTGCATTCTTTTGTTTATGTTTTTATACTTCATTTGCTTTCTTTTCAACATCCTAATCTTGAGGTGTTTGAGCTAATTGTGTTTGCTTGATTGTCATCACAGGCATTTCAATCTTCTACATTCGAGCGCAATTTTCCCTCACACACTAAGATCACACTATCACACTACCACTTAATCCTCATACACCATTCACATGCACAATATGATTCATAAGATGATAAAGCTTAAAATACTCAACTACTGATCAAATGAAAGAAGATATCAAATTATAAGAAATATTGATTATGAAGACGTGTTATGCAAATTATGCAATCCACAAGTTGCTTGTATTAATTTAGGAAAAATGAGTATCAACTTTTACCACTACTGAAAGTGTTTTAACTATATCCAAATAACTTTTAAAGGAAAAATGCATAAAAGATAAACTTCCTAAAAAATGGCCTTGAATCATCAATTCTCAGAGCCCCTAAATGACTTGATTCATTACATTTATAGGCCTTAGGTCCCTACAACATGGAATATTTTATGCCTAAGACTCAGTTACAAAATAGGGAAGGTTGCAGTTTGACACGCAAGTCACTGCCTCTAAATTTCACTTGACTAATACTAAGCAATAGGTCTTCATCAACTGTAGTGGCAGTTCCATCTCCTTCAAGCATAGTTTGGGCTTGGTGACATCCCACATGTTGATAACGTGGGTTACTTAATTGTTATCAAAATTGCATATCATACTATGAGTGATCATGACTGCATCTTTTCACTGGTGAAAATTGGGAGTGCACTTGGCGTGATTTACTTGCTCACTACTTGTTCCTCTTGCAGTTTTGATAGTTCTCCGGGTAGCATTCAATTGAGGCTTGTGGTGGGTCAGACAAGTACTCAATTTAGAACTTTGCAACTCTTAGACTCTCCCTTAGTCCTTCCATCTTATCAGTTGAACTATCCACCATGTGTGTTGCTTGGAAAGATTGGAGAACAAGGTACATGTATCATTCTATAACATTGATATCAAACTCAACATCTGGAGATAAATTTTTGAATACATATGCTTCCCATTGCTTGAGAACCTCCTCCCGATTGAGTAAGCCCGTTTGAAGGATTCCCAATCCATGTTTACCTAGTACCCTCACCACATATTGCTCATATTCCTCAAGGAGGCTTAGGAGAGGTGGATGTACCCTTTTAGTATTTTGGTTCTGCATTAATCTAAAGTATCCCTTTTGAATTATAAGGAATCGATAGAGGCTTGCAAAACATTTAAATCATCTCCTCCTAACAAATATTCTTTCTTAATCACATCTTCACTAAGATCCTTAATTCTTTTCAACATTTTGACTTGTTTTGCAAACTTACTGAGCATCCTTGTAGATCTCCCATTGAGTGGAGCGAAGGATCACACCTCTTTCAAGGAAGTGAGCATCCTTGTAGATATCTATGATCTCTTGAAGGAACACTCTTATTTTACTCAATCGATCCCTAATCCAAGTGTCAACAACAGTTACCTTCTTTCTCATCATATACATTGCCTTAACTTCTCCCTATGGCAATGGTACTATAGAGGGTTGAGCATCCCCTGGTCTTGAGTTGAGAGGTCTTTCCATTTCCAAGGGCAGTTGCCTATATTGTTGTTGTTTTGCCTTAGCCTTTTTTTTGGACTTATGCTCCTTTTCTATCCTAGTTTTAATAGTGGCAGTTGCAGCATCTAGGGTAGCTATCTCTCCCCACTTACTTTGCTTTTCAAGATTTACCTAATAGATTTGGTACCTAGGGGAACCTTGTTCTTCACCTTCCCTTTCTTGCACTAGAGTAGCTATATTGGCCACAAAATCCCTAGAGTTACTTCTTGTTAAATAATGAAGGCTCTTTTATTTATTTGTTCTCCTTGGTGACTTAGTCATTACATCTTGTAGGGTGAGACTTGGTAAGACAACCTTCTTCTTCTTTTGAAGATTAAAGCTAAGCCATTATGGCATACTCAAATCTTGTTTCTCTCCTTGTGTAGTGACCTAGGTCGTTACTACATGACTTTCTGGTTGCTTCTCCAGCTCCTTTTCTCCCTCTTGTTTCTCATTACCTTCATCTTGATGTTCTTCCTTTTGCTGGATTGGGGAATCTTCATGTTGTAGTGGAGGTTGGTGGAGTTGTTGAGCAAGGGTTTCTTGTTGCGCCACCTTTGAGTCTTGTTGTTGTTGTTTGGCCAATTCATCTAATTTTTCTCCCACCTCTTGTCCAAAAGCCTCTTTATTTACACCATCTTGTTCTTTCTCCTGACCTCCCTCCAACTGTTTAAGGTATTATTCTTGATCTTGAGAAGTGAGCACCAAGCATTCATCTTGATAATCAACCTTCATTTCTTCCACCGGCACTTCATATTCTTGTGTCTGAGTAGCTTCAACTGTTTGGCCCTTATGTTGGTCAGTAGGTGGTTGAGTAGATTGTTTGTCCCGAGGGATGACACGAACTTGCATCAACACTAATTCTCCCAAAACTTGCCTAGAAGTAGCCTGCCTTTGCATTGGATTCTCCTTTTCCTTATGGGCCATTATTGAAATGGGTTCATTATCTCCATTTGAATCTGACTTAATGTTATGAATAGCGACTCATTCAAGAGTTGGATTAGTAGTTTCTATAGGGGCTTGAGAAGAAGTAGCTCCTCCTGAGTTTGGTCTTTGTGATGTCCCTTCTCCTAGGCTTATACCAATAGCAAGCTTAATAGGGGCGATTGACACCTGTGGTGATGAAATAGGATTGGTTCTAGGCAAATAATTGAGAGGGGGGGGGGGGGCGGGGGTGCTGAATCAGTTGTCTCACAAACTTGCACAAATTAAACAATCTTTGATTTGATTATTAAGCATGAAAGCATAAATCAACAACAAATCAAGAACACACATAACACAAAGATTTTTGACGTGGAAAACCTGGTCAAGGGAAAAACCATGGTGGGAACCTGCCCACAATATGATAATACTTTGTTAGAAGTATATGAAATATTACAATGGGGAATGCACATGCATTCATGAACACTTCCTAGAGCTCACTGCTCAAAAACAACAAAGGGATACAACCTTGGGAAGAATCGTTATCTTACAAACACGTTCAGATTACATCTGGAAGATCATGAAATGAAGAAATAACATCCTAATGTCTGCTTACAATTTCAGTTAAGCACATAAACAACTTCTTCTCACTCAACTCCTTTGCCTCTGAAAGATCAGTATATTATTCACACATAGACTCATCCACGACACTTATTCGCATGCTTAATTACAAAGATATTACATTTATTTATACATGACATCAGCCTCACCAAGGTCAACTCAACACATATCACCTAAATACAAAAATATAACCACACGCTACAAAATTAAATGTAGACCAAATCAATGTCAGCTAATATATAGCATGGACCAAAACCATGACCTCGAATATGAAACACCTCCAAGAATTATGCATCAAACATATGAAACATGATACAAGAATTATGCTGGCCAAGAACATGAAGAACACCATCAAATCAAAGAAAATCAACAATGGCGTGCACAATGATGAATGCGGACCACAAACACAAATAGCACACTATCCAAAAACGTCCACAAGCATCATAAATTACCACCGCAACATCCACAACAACTCAAATTACTAGAATCAACGTTATCACTGTACCAAACTTCAAGAATACTAACTGAACTGACTGTCAACCTAAAAGATTCACTTGTGGAGCACCAAATCATGAACTATCTGAATTGAAGACACACATGAATGTCCCAATTACTTCTCCAAATCCGCAGATCAAGATATTACAATGTAGAGCGATGCAAATCAAAATATTGAACACTCTAGCATCACTGATCAACAAGAAAACTAGCAACAACACAGATAACCATAACTCACTCAAATATTCATGTGGACCCTTGACAATTGCACTAAATCATCTACACACATCCATCTAAAAACCCTTTAATCCCAAAAAATGATCTTCAATATGGTGAACAAACCAACCAACTCAACACACTGCACCACTACCATAGACAAAGAAATATATTGACATCAATGACAACACATCTCTTAGATATCATTAAAGCACATATTTGCAGTAAAAATCCAACAATCTCCCCCTTTGGCATTGATGGCAACATATGATGTGAAAAACAATCAATGACAAAGAAACCAACAACTCACTCAGATTACTCATCTCACTATACAAATAACTCTCTCTCCCTGAAATCATTACACCATTTTTCACATGAATCTCTCCCCCTTTGACATCAATGATAAAAAACACATATTAACATCACAAAACTCAAAAATCTGAACATCTGACGACTCCCCCTGAGTAGCAACCTCCAAGTTCATCAATCCAGATCACAAGATAAGACCGTGAAATGCACCAGACTGATGCAAACCAATGCACCTTAGTTTTGATTAGGAGGGGTAGTCACCCCTAGCTTTTCTCTGAGATACTCAAAAGTTTCCTTAGGCAAAGGCTTCATAAAGATATTTGCAATCTGTTCCTTTATAGGCACATACTCCAATCTAACTTCCTTCTCATTTACCTTATCTCTCAAAAAGTGAAACTTAATTGATTAATGCTTAGATTGTCACAGTAAATAACAATAGGCTCATCATACATAACTCTGATGTCCTTCAACATTTTCTTCATCCATACTACCTAGGTACAATTGTTAGCAGCAACAATATACTTTACCTCTATAGTAGATAAAGAAATTGATTTTTTCTTCTTACTCAACCAAGAAACCAACCTTTTTACCAAAAGGAATGCACCACCACTAGTACTCTGCTGGTCATCAACATCTCCTGCCCAATCAACATTAGTAAAAAAATTCAAAGTAAAATCATCATCTTTATAGTAGCATAAATCAAAATCAACAATTCCTTTCAAACATCTAAAGATTCTTTTAAGAGCAACAACATGTGATTCCTTAGGATCAACTTGAAATCTAGCAACAAGACAAACAACATTCATAATATCCAATCTATTTTGAGTCAAATATAACAATCCACCAATCATAGTTTTGTATCTGGTCTAATTTGCCTTCGGGGAATCATCATCCTTAGTTAACTTACATCTGATCACCATAGGAGTACCAACTGGTTTTGTATCCTCTAAACCAAACTTCTTCAACAATTCCTTCACATACTTTGACCGTGATATAAAAATTCCTTTATCTAACTGAGTAACTTGCAATCCCAAAAATAATTTCATCTCCAATCATAGACATCTCAAACTCATTCTGCATCTCATTAGCAAATTCTTTATACAAACTATCATTTCCTCAAAAAATAATGTCATCAACAAAAACTTCAACAATCCAAATATTATCATGATCAATCTTGAAATACAAATTACTATCAATAGTACCTTTGTTAAATGCAAGCTTTAGTAGATACTTATCCAATCTGGCATACCAAGCTCTGGGGGCTTGCTTCAATCCATACAATGCTTTCTTCAACCGACACACCATATCTCCCTGATCAGTCAATAGAAATCCATCTGGTTGTTGTATGTATACTTCTTCCAATTCGCCATTAGTAAATGTTGACTTGACATCCATCTAATAGACTTTGAAATCTTTGTAAGGAGCATAAGCAAGCAATAATTTCACAGCTTCAATCCTAGCCACCAGAGCAAAAGTCTCCTCAAAATTAATTCCTTCGATTTGAGAATATCCTTTACAAACAAGTCTAGCTTTGTTCCTAACAACTTCACCTTGCTCATTCAATTTATTCTGGAAGACCCATTTAGTTCTAATTAAATTTTTATCCTTGTGTTTGGGAACAAGAATCCATGTTTTTTTCTTTTCAATCCGATTCAACTCTTTCTCCATCGCTTTTACCCAATGTTCATCTTTACATGCTTCATTCACATCCTTAGGTTCAATCTTATAAATGAAATAGTATTCAACCTGATCTTCTGCAATTCTTCTCCTAGTATACACACCTTTATTTCTATCTCCTATAATCTGATTTTCCGAATGATTCAATCTCACATACTTGGGAGTCTTCGGATTTTCTTAATTTTTTGACTCTTGAGCTCTTTCTTCTGCACTTGCTCTAGTTCCTTCACCTTGATTCTTTGGATTCACTAGAACAATCTGAACTTGATTTTGGGTCTGCAGTTGCTTTCCTTTATTTGCACTGCCACTCTGATCATCTGAATCATATCCGCAAGTTCTAGTATGTCTCTCATTGCTTTCATCAACTCTAATATTAGCACTTTCAACTATCTTTTGCAGTCTCTTGTTATAACACCAGTAGGCCTTGCTTTTGTTAAAGTAACCAAGAAATATTCCTTCATCACATCTAGCATCAAACTTCTCTAAATCTTCATCTCTTCTGATATAACATTTACTTCCAAAAATTCTAAAATATTTAACAGTAGAAGCATGACCAAACCATAATTCATAAGGAGTGTTACCAGAATCACCTTTAATATGCACCTGGTTAAGAGTGTATATTGCAGTACTCATAGCTTCTCTCCAATAAACATGCAAAACATTTCCTTCAATCATCATGGTCCTAGCAGCTTCCTGAATGGTTTTGTTCTTCCTTTCCACAACTCCATTTTGTTGAGGGGTTCTTGGAGCAGACAACTGTCTTCTTAACCCATGCTCTTCATAGAATGCATTAAACTCACTGAAAATCAATTCTCCACCTCTATGAGATATCAAACACTCCAGCTTCAAACCTATCTCAATCTCAACCATAGCTTTGAAAATCTTGAATTTCTCCAACACTTCAGATTTCTCCCTTGAGAAAGTAATCCACATCATCCTTGAATAATCATCAATTAGCAACATGAAATATCTATCTCCTTGCAAGCTTCTAACTCTAGAGGGTCCACACAAATCAGTATGCACAAATAATCCATTTGAAAAATGCTTCTTACTCTTGAAATATATTCTAGTTTGTTTCCCTAACTAACATTCCTTTCATTACACCTCGGCCCCATTTCATTCCACCTCGGCCCCTAATTTTGCGAGCTCCACCCATGTGTCTGAGAGCCCTAAAAATTCTATGAGCCCAGATGCTGGTCCCAAATCCCGAGCAAACTCTTTGTCCCCTACTCTTAGGTTTGAAAAGATGGTGGTGGCGGATGAAGTGAGCAGCATCAAGGAGGAAGTGAAAGGAAAACTGATGGATCGAGAACTTGCAGGAAATTGCTAGCAGAACGAATGCCATTGAGAATAAACTGCATGATGTCTCCAGGTTTGCGTTGAATATCATGCATAGCTCTGCAACCACTCTCTGTCTCTTGCAGGAAAGCACCCTCAAAGGTAAAGGAAAGGAGGATGAGGACTACAAAGACCTCTTCAAATTCCTGACCAAAGAGTGGGCAAGGAAGCTCCTCCCCAAGAGGAGCCATGGCAAAAAGAAGTAGATTTGTTTTCTATGGATTAGTTTTTTGGTTTTTTGAATGGCCCTAATGGTGTTTCAGCTTATAGTTATGGTTACTGGTTAATCCTTGACTTAACTATCTTTTGCCCTGCGTGGCATATTTTAACTAAGACTTTTATATACTTTGTTAATATGCGTAGTATGTTTAAAGTTTTTGATAGAGGAAAGTTTAGGAGGCTGTGAATTTGTTGTTTCTTTGCTAACATTTGTTTATCTATTGTTATCTTGACTGTACCTAGGCCAACCCCCTAGTTTTGGCTGCTTTTAATATCAAAAACATTCCTTGCATATAGGGTTATCAGGTTTCATCAACTTAGGAATATCTCTCACATCCTGAATAGAACTTATCTTAACAATGTTATCAAAATTTACACGACACATCCTCCTATGCCACAACCAACTATCATCAATCTAAGCAATCAAACATCTTTTACTGAAGCTATTCAAGTAAAAGATATTACCTTTTGTCTTTGTACCCGATGCAATCTCTATTCCAGAGCTACCCAAAATTCTACACTTTCCATTCTTGAATTGAAGATCATATCACTTGTCAACCATTTGTCCAACACTCAAAAGGTTATGCTTTAGGCCTTCTACATAGAAGACATCATCAATATTATGCTTACCATCAAGAGAAATAGAATCTCTACCACGGATTATACCAGCTTTATCATCTCCAAATCTTACAACACCACCATCATACTTTTCCAAGCTCACAAACTTTTTCTTATCACCTATCATATGATGAGAGCATCTGTTGTCAATCACCCATTCATCCTTTTCTTCAACATGTGCAACAAAATCTCTTTCCTCATTAATGCAGCTAGAAAAATCAGTAGGTATTGGATCATCTTCCTTGATAGCAATAAACACCCATTCATTATCACTTTAATTTCCTTTATTTGGTTCATCATCTGTCACACTTTCATCAACAACATAATAATATCTTTTTTGAAATTTAGGCTTGAATTTTTTTTTAGGAACTCTTTCTTGAAATCTTGAGGCAAAATGTCCTATCTTATTACATGAAAAACATTCAAGAGGCAAATTTCCTTCATACTTACCGACTCGTTCGGGTAATCTTCTGGCAATCAATGCTTCAAGATCCTCAAGTTATCACTCTTCTTCTTCAATTTCCTTCATCTCTTTCTCATATCTTGAAATCCTCCTAGATGAACTTTCTCCCAGATCATATCTTTGCTTATCCTTTCCGAAAATAGTGGCTTTGAATGCAGATTCTACCTTAGGAAGGGAGCCACCGAACTCACTCAACTCAAAGGCTGGCAACTTTCCAATCAACATATCTCTAGTCACATTTGTCATGGTTCGGATCTCCTTAATAGCAGCAACTTTATGTTTGTAGGATGCAGGTAAGGATCTGAGCACTTTAGCAACTATCTTTGATTCTTCCAACTTTCCACTGACACATCTGATATTGCACACTAATTCATTCACATTCTGCATGAAAGAGGTAATGTTCTCATCTTTTCCCATCCTCAACATCTCATACTTTCCTTTCAAGCTTTGCAACTTAGCAACCTTCACATAGTTGTCTCCTTTATACAAGGTTTCCAACTTCTTCCAAATCTCATGAGTAGTCTCCAATTCCATAACATTTGTCCTTTCAGAATATGTCAAGGGACTTAGCAATGCTTCCTTAGCTCTAATATTATATTCAACTTGCTTGATCTCATCCATAATTGAATGTCCATTTGCAAGAACAATATATTTATTCTTTGTAATAATCTAGTAAGATTTGCCAATGCATCTGAGATGGCATTCCATCCGGCTAAAGAGAGTAATTAGTTCCATCAAATCTCGGACTGTCCTTCTTGTAAGATGCCAACCCGGATCACCTCAAGCAGTTAAGCTTCTCCAGAGGAACCTACTCTAATACCAATTGATGAAATGGGACCGATTTTGGGCAGGTAACTGAGAGGGGGGGGGGGGGGGTGGTGAATCAGTTGTCTCACAAACTTGCACAAATTAAATTTAATCCCTAATCTTATTATTAAGCATGAAA
Source organism: Cryptomeria japonica (assembly GCF_030272615.1). NCBI lineage: Eukaryota > Viridiplantae > Streptophyta > Pinopsida > Cupressales > Cupressaceae > Cryptomeria > Cryptomeria japonica. The sequence goes on from NC_081410.1 coordinate 144,796,222, forward strand.
GCATAAATAAACAACACATCGAGAACACATATAACACCAATATTTTTGATGTGGAAAACCCGGTCAATGGAAAAAACTCAGTGGGAACCTACCCACAATATGATAATACTCTGTTATAAGTATATGAGATTACAATGGGGAATGAACATGCATTTAGGCACACTGCCTAGAGCTCATTGCTCAAAAACAAAAAAAGGGTTACAACCCTGGGAAGACTCACTATCTTACAAACACATTCGGATTACATCCGAAAGATCATGAACTAAATAAATAGCATCTCCTAATGCTTGGTTACAATTTTGGTTAAGCACATAAACAACTTCTTCTCACTCAACTTCTTTGCCTCTGAAAGATTAGTACATTATTTGCACATACACTCATTCATGACACTTATTCGCATGCTCAATTACAAAGATATTACATTTATTTATACATGACATCAACCTCAGCAAGGTTGGCTCAACACATATCACCTAAATACAAAAATACAACCATACATGCTACATTATTAAATTTAGACCAAATCAATGTCATCTAAGACATAGCATGGACTAAAACCACCACCTCAAATATGAAATACCTCCAATAATTATGCATCGAACAACCACAACATGCTACAAGCATTATGTCGGCCAAGAACATGAAGAACACTACCTGATCAAAGAAAATCAACAATGACATGCACAACAATCAATGTGGACCACCAACACGAATAACATATGATCCAAAAACATCCACAAGCATCATAAATTACCACCGCAACATCTGCAAGAACTCAAATTACTAGAATCATTGTTATCATCATACTGAACTTTAAGAACACTAACTGAACTGACTGTCAACCTGAAAGATTCACTTGCGGAGCACCAAATAATGAACTATTTGAATTGAAGACACACATGAATTTCCCAATTACTTCTCCAAATCTCCAGATCAAGATATTACAATGTTGAGCAATCCAAATCAAAATACTAAACACTCTGGCATTACTGATCAACAGGAAAATTGGCAACAACACACATAACCATAACTCACTCAAATCTTCATGCAGACCCCTAACAATTGCACTAAATCATCTACACACACCCATCTAAAAGCCCTTTAATCTGCAAACACTAATTATCAATATGCTGAACAAACCAACCAACTAAACTCATTGCGCCACTACCACAAATAGAAATATGTTGACATCAATGACAACACATCTCTCAGATATCATTAAAGTACATATTTGTAGCAAACATCCAACATGTGGTACAACAAGTAATCTGGTGGTTATTCCCTGTTCAAATGTTGTCTTCAGAAATTGTCACTCTTTCATCTTCTCATCTAATTGTTTCATTAATTCTTCCGTCTCCATGGCAGGTGCAAGAGCTTCTTCATCCATTGGAGTGGTTTTCCTTGAATTAGATCTTTTTCTTCTTACATACTCTTGAGTGGCCTTGGATTGGGGGTTATCGGTGGCTTTATGTTTCTTCTTTTCTCTAGTCGAACTTGTAGACGTCTAAAATTAATTAAATTAAATATTTAATTAATTTAGCCTTTCTTCATAATTAATTAATTTTATTATTTTTATCCCTATTCTTCTCAAAATTAATTAAATTAAATTAAATTAATTTTTTCACTATAGTCCGATAATTTATTTGCCAATAAATTAATTATTTTCCTATTCTTCTAAAGTCATCCAAGTCATTAATTCTTCTAAATTCCACTTAGCTAATTAATCTTAATTAATTAACTTAATCATGTGATTCCTACAAATCACTTCTTCTAATCTTCACTTACCCTAATTAATTCGTCTATAATCATGCTTATCATTATCCTCCAATTTTAAATTCCTCCACTCATTCTCTCTCCTCATGTCACATCCTCCTAACCTTCCCACTTGCATTCTTATCTCTCATAAGCCCACCTAATCCACTTCTCTAATAACTTGCATATTCCTAATCACCTTGATTAGGGATGGGTCAACTCCTTCCCATAAATGGCTTTCCCATATCATCTCCCAACCTTAAGTGCCACCCACTTTTGTCTATCCAAGGAATTTTGAATTCCTTGAATCTCCTCATGCCCTCTCTTCCCAAGAAATGTTTAATTTCTTTTCTCTTTTATTCTTCCCACACAATCCATTATTTGATAATTTTTAATTCTCTTGTCCTCTCCCAAGGAATTTAAAATTCCTTTTTATTCTTGCAATGTGCTTGGGGATCTCTTACCCATGTACCTTGAGGTGTGTGGAGACAAGAAATGCCTTTATGGAAAATCTCTTGAATCCCATACCTTGTCCTCTCAATCATCTCTTCCAATTTATCTCAATCCTAGCCCTCCATTTCAAATCTATCTTGGCCCTCCATTTTTGCCTCTCCAATCTATAAATTAGAGTTTCCTGCCTTCATTTCACAAGCAATCTTAGTGCAAGTTCATGATGTCAAATTAGGCTTAGAACTCTCTTCATAACACCCTTATCATGCCCATTTTATTCCTCACTTAGATAGCCAATCCATCCATCTTGCATCCAATCCTTTGTTGTTGTTGTTGTTGTGGAGAGCAATCCACATCCAATCAAGGAGCCAATCAAATCAACTGAGGAAGGGGCACATTCTTCACTTCATTGAAGGCTCAATCCGAGGAAGTGAGAAGAGGTGTAAAGGTTTCATTTGTATGTTTATGCTTTCTTTGAAATTCTTGATTACTGTGTGCATTTGAATCCTCTAACCCCCTTTTTATAGTCTCCATTTTGGCATGCTCGGTGGGACCCACTTCATGGGTCAATATAATCTTTTGCTAATGTTTGTGTGCCTTTTAGTTTGCAGGTCAAAATTTTGAGTAAAAAAGGGCTTTTCTGGGCAGTTTCTGGGCTTTTGCGCTTGTTTTGAGCCAAATTTCTCTTGTGCAAGGTTTTTTTGCACTTGTGTAGGATATATCTAGACCTATGTAGGCAAGATTTGGGCTTGTGTAGCCCATACCTGTGCCTGTGCAGTGTTCTGGGGCAGTTTGCCATAGTTGCCTTAATGTGCAAAATTACTCACTTTTTGATGCTTGTAGGGCTAAATAGGACTGTTTACTGATCAATCAGGTTAAAATGAACTCATATAGTCTTAATTAGGATTTGGTTAATGAAAAAAAACTATTCATCCTTATTTTTTTATGCAATTGGCTTAAAAATAACACAAATTATTAATTTGGGGCTTTAAAATGAACACCAAATCTTTCAACTCCACTTCAATTCAAATTTAAATTAGTCTAGTTAGGACTTAGCAAGGGTTAATGAACTCACACAACATTAATTAGGATGGCAATGGACAACAATTTCTCACATTAGGGTTATTAGGGTTTCTAAGTAAACAAATTTCTACATTTCATCTTGAAGGGCTTAGAACTTCTGCATTTCTTTGATTATGGTTTGCAATCATGTTCTTAAGTATGAGAAAATCATTTGGTGTGTGAAAATTAATCAATTCATTGCAATCATAGTCAATTTTGAGCTCACCTAGGGCCTATTTTTTAAAATTAGGGTTTACATGCTCATATTAGCCTTCATTTGTGCAAAATTGGTCTCTGTTTTACTAAATCTCATTGTTTTGCACAAGCATTGCACTCTTGCACCTATGTAGCACTTTTTTGTTCCTATGTTGGACTTATCTATGCCTGTGTAGGACTTTTCTATGCTTGTGTAAGACTTTTCTATGCCTGTGTTGAACCTTTATGTGCATGTGTTGTCTTTGTTATAAGCCTATCTTGAAATTCAATCGATAATCATGTCAATTTTAGTTCATTATTAGAGAATAGGTCTTTTGTGTTACTAATGATCTATGTAGCAACTTGACGCTATTGGAAAAATACATGCATTGAAACTACTAACACTTTTTGCAGCACGTTTGTTGAAGGCATTGGTTTTTTTCCACTAGTTTAGTTTGCTTCTTTTTGCATCTTAGATTAGCAAACACTTATATGGGGATTAAAAAGAAAATTTGTATTCTGTGATTGGCACACTTGCACATTTTGTAGGGTGGATCCACCGTCACACCTATTATCCTCTCCCCTCGCCTTTGCGAAACTTGGGTGAAGAGAAAGGTGATTGACAACATCTGTCTTTTTTTAGTAGTTGAGGAGTATCTTTGATTGAGAATTTCATCACCCCACAAGGGTACTTCAAATTGGGACATGTCAGGGATATTGTCTATCTCGACATGATCTCGAGCGGTGTCTTTCGAGCCACTATACAAAAAAATTGTTCATACGGCCGGAGTGCTGAGTGAATTCGACGTATGTGGAGGCCTTCTTTGCACTGATACTCTCAATTAGAGCCTTAAGCGGCTTGCTTCGTGAAATTGTTGTTAGATTGGACCCATTGAAAAATTATTAAGAACCTTGTTGTAATAGCCCAAATCCCACATTTGATGGTGCAGGTAGAGTGGATTGTACCCCGAAGTAACCTCTCATGTACCCACTCAAGATGAGACAATAATCCCTTAGTTAAAAGATCTTCGGATCTTCAGGGTAAGAGAATATGGTATGCCCAAGAAGTGAGTGTCGTGGAGGGGAGATAGTCCTACCAAAATATTTATCGGTTCACTTATTTGAGGTATCACTATGTGTGAGAGTCCCCATTGAATGGTTTACACTTTCCAACCTAAGTTGTATGTTTTCAAGTGCCTTTATTGTGCAAAACCGATGATTTTATTATTGGGCTAATCTAGGCCCACCTCACTTTCATGCTTTTCATAAAGCATTATCCTTGGCCAATGTGCTTGTCATTGTTTGATTTCTCTTGCAAAGAGTAGACACATTCCATCATTCCCAACATTTGACCAACTTTCACTCATGTACCATTAAACAAAGTCCCTTAAGCATCCCAAAAAGTCCATTTACCGACAAGTCAAGAAGAAGAATCCTAGCTACACTGGTTAAGGTGACACCGATTACAGTGATTTTTACAAAGGATGGCTCACTACCAAAATGCTCACTGCAAGAGGGCTCACTACCCAGAAAGGCTCACTGCCAAAGAAAGAAAGATAGAAAAGATAATCCATCACTGAAACACAATCTACACTACTAGAACTGCTTTCGATAATTATCTGCAACACACTTCACACATCAACTGGATTCTTCCTTTCAATCTCACATATCTTTTATACAATTAGCCATTCACAAATGCCACAATAACTCATCCAGGTCATACACATACATATACTGCCACTGGAAAAACATAATCTTCTAAGTCGGCCAAGACAAAGATCTAAAATAGGTCAATACTAAACATTCCTATGGTGGGAAGGAATGGGAAGTAGACCACATCACAACTTTCTTCATCGAACACATCAATACTTTACCAATGTCGAACCCAAATCATTATGCCCATGCTATATAAATGTCGTTACATAACCTTGAGTTTCGAATCAAGACGGACCCAAGAATAGAACTAAGTAACATCAACAACACATCTGCCGAAGGGCCAAAACCTTTGAGAAATCGCCAAACATCCATCGACATCACAAACATACCTATCTTCCACTGCTGCTCAATATACCTCATCTGGACCTAATCAAACGACATCTAGACTTAACTGGACCATAGGACTTGACATCGATGATAACATACAACATAATGCCAATGGATATTTTTTTATGTACTTTTTGATAGCCTTGTGATTAATTGTGTCACATTTGATCTATTAGTGCATTATTGTCCGCCAACTTTGAGGTTTTACTACTCATTTGGCGTGAGTGGTGCCATTGGCATTTATGATTATCTAGATTTTCACACACTTATATTGCTACAACCGACTTCATATGAAATTATTACTAAATATGGGGGCTTTTTATTGAGATGTTTTACTTGCTATAAAATGGTTAATTGCATGTTGGTGGTTATCATCTTCTATTCTCCATGTCGCTACTTTGTGATATCATGTGGTATCGGGTTTTTGTTTCTAAGAAGCTCTAGGATTTTTGTGATCCACATGTCTTTGATGATGAATAACTTGGTAGGGTGTTTCATTTTCATAATGTTGGTAAGTTGTGGTTGGCTCAAAATCTATCTGCTCTTCTTTTTGAGGTTGCTTCTTGGTTCCTTACTATTTGTATGGATCTATTGCTAGATTCTTGTATTGTGTGGGCTATATTAGATATTTTCTTACGCTCCTTCCAATTTTCCACTAACGAAATGGATTATGCTCTTTCTAATTATCATTTTTTTTATTGGCATGTTTCCTATTGGTGGTTTCTTGTCTCTTGACAAACTTCTTACTAATGGTTGGCATGGATAATTGTTGCATGTAGTCAAGGGTGATCTCATTTGCAACTGGTATAAAGACACTATTTTGGAATTTGAAGCCCTTTTGGATTATGTGGCGTCAAGAATTCTAGCAGTGGCGTTGGATGTATTCATAGGTATTCATTATCTACTAGAAATCATGGTTATCATTTGTGAAGACCCTTGGGAGGTAGTTCCTTTATAGAAAGTTCCCCTAAATGATGAGGATGTTCCATTTGTGGTTGTCGGTGATCCTCCTGAGGTCAAGTCGAGCAATTGGTATATTAGGCCTTGCTGATTTGTATGACCTTTCCTGCTGCTATATATTTTGTGACTTATTTTGTATTGTACTAAGACATAATATGGCCTCATGAATGTATATGATTCTTTTTTGTATGGGTGCCCTTGTTATGGCCCTAGGCATGGGTCAATTTGGTTAGGGTTTATACTTGGTCTCTCCTGATTGTTCCAAGATTGAGTTTTTTCCTACAGATATAGATAATGTAAAACTTTTATTATTATTATTAATATTAATTTCTAGTGGTATTGCCGCTTTTATATAAAAAATATGTTATCTATTTGGAAGATAAAAATTAGGGTAATTTTTTTTCATTTTTTGTGACATTAATTTGACCTCACTTTTTTTTATATTTTTAGCAATAAAAAATCCACCTTTAAATATATATAAAAAAAATTAAAAATGATTTTCTTTTAAAAATTACAAGTATAAAGGTCACGAAGATATCTTCATTCCATTAGTTTACATCATTTTAAAATTTAAAATACAAATGCCACTTTTTTGTGGTTAAAGTTGAATATTTTTTGTTGTGATGACCATTCCTTTATAAAAGTGTAACATAGGTTTGTACTTTCCCCTCTTATGATTAGGGATAGGGCTAGTATTAGGGTTAGGGTTAGGACTAGGTTTTAGTTAGGGTTAGGTTTAATTAGGATTATAGGATATATTTTTATTCATAGTTAAGATTAGACTTAAATTATGGTTAGGGTTCAAATACAACTAGGGTTAGTGTTAAGATTAGGTTAGTGTAGGGTTCAATTAAGGAAACAAATTGAGTTAGGATTAGGAATTAAGGGAAAATATTTGAGTTAGGGTTAGAGTTAAATTAGGTTTAAGGTTCAATTATTGTTATTGTTAGGGTTTAATTAGAATTATAATTATTATTGAAGTTGAGGAAAAATCAACTCTACAGCTCCCAAAGATTACCTACATGCAAACCTGTCACAGAAGGAGAGAAGCAAAAAAGCTATGGAGGCCAAAAGTCAGAGATCCAAAAAAGAGGAGTCATATTGATTGTGCAACAGGAATGCAATTCAATAATTACAGTTGTTATGAAAATATAAAGAGAGAATCCTTATAAAAGGATACTCGAAACCCTAAAGAATTATAAGATTCCTAAGTTTCGCTTAAGTGTAGAGTATAATAGGCTAATAATTAAATAAATAATTATTAGCTAATAAAAGATAACTCTAACACCCTCCCTTAAGATGAACTTAGGTAGTAGCTAAAAAATAACTAAGGACTAAAAAAAAATGTAAAAAATGCATGAAAGCAACAATGGATCCCAACAACTAGGCCTGATGAGGTACCCAAGTACAATAAAATCTTTGTAAAGTGGAGAAAAAGGAGAAAACCCTGTGGGAAAAGAATTCCTCTCCAAGAAGAGATGAAAGCTCAATTGAAGGACTAAGAAGCCTCCAAACAAGAGTATTCCAGAAGATAGGAACAAAAAAAAAGAGCATGAAGAACACCACTGGAGCATGAAACAACTGCAAACATTGTCGAAGAGTAACTGCTAATCTGAAGAACCTCCACTGAAATAGAACACGACTAGGTAGAGAAGACTGTAATCTGCATGAGTTCCCTCAAATGACACTACTCGAATCAGATGGCAAACAAAGGCAAATAACTGAACTCGAAGATACAGATGGCATAAAACACCAAAGCCTAAAAAGATGATCAATCGAACCAAGGAAGCATTAGAACAACGTGAAAAACCCCCCCATAATGCAGACAATGGAGAGAGACATGTACATTGAAAAGAACAGCCAATAAGAACTGCGTGACGAAGAACCAAAAACATCGAAGGTGCAAAGAAAGTACATAGTGTCGTGGAAGGAACACTCACTTGACACACATCATGAGGTTAATGTCATGGAAAGAACACTCACATGACAAAGGTAGATGGAAAACAAGGCAAACATCAACCCCCCATGGCACTTTATAATGTAGTGCATGTACAATAAGGCACAAGATGTGCAAGATCCCAAGTATACAATGCATAGTGATACTTTATCTCAGTTTGTTTACATAAATAAAATACTACAATGATCAGAAGAGATAGAATACTGGAAACACAGAAAGAACAACCAAATATGAGACATCCTACTCAAAAAAAGAGATCCCAGGATCTGAAACATCCAAGATATTCACAAGAGTGCTGAAAAGCAAAAAAATGAATAAAATGTACCTAGAGAAGAATCTGGAAATAAAACTCATATGACTGAAAAGTACACAGAACAAGCTTTCCAACGATATAAAGTTTTTGAAAAATGGAGTTCAGATGCTCAAGTTATGTCTCTCGGAGTGCAAAGACGAACCTCTGGATTTGACAGAAAAAAAACCATCAAAAAAGAAAAATAAAAAATTCAAACCTCCAGATCTAGATAGATCTCGGAAAGAGATTTTCGACGATATAAGATTTGTCAAAAAACGCCTTCGTGAGCCCAAGATATGGCCAAAAGACTGAAGGTGCTCCAGATGGGCCCAGAAGGGCCCTGAAGGTTGCCTACACAGTGTTGACATCATTTGATTGCAAGGATAAATTTGACAACCGTATGGCCATCACCACCAAAAAGCCAATTTGCCTCGAAAAACTCACCGAAAAAGAAATGGTGCCCGCAAAAAAATCTCAATCGTCGGAAAAACAAGGGAGGGGCCAGAAACAGGTCGACAACTCCTGGGCAGCATGGGAGTAGTGCAGGGGCGACGATTGGGCGGAGCAGGCGACGGGCAGGGGCGACGAGGCTTGGTTGTTGGCAGTGTCAGAAGGTTGGGGCTGGGCGGGGTGAACAGACTATCGGCTGGGAGGAGCGGGCTCTAGCGGTGGGCTCCACGACCTGCTACAGGCCGTATGGACCTGCACAGGTCGTCGACCCCCCCAAATTTTTTTTTTTTGTTTATAAAAAAAACAAAACTAAACCTTTTGTGTAAAGGATTTTCAAAAATATTTTCTTTTGGAAATATGGCCTGGGTAAGTCGTTAAACTACCCCTCTCCCCCCTCGGAATTTTTTTTTCTCGATTTGCATGCCCTAAGGCTGTACGACCTGGGGCCTAATTTTTTTTTTGCCTCCCAAACACCTGACACCAAAATATATCGAATTTTATATCAAAATTCATGGAAACAACCTCCTAAATCCAACTGTGAGGTCCTTTTGGCACCAAAATGTACCAAAAAATCAGCTACACCCAGAAATGGAAAAAAGCAACTGCATAAACCCCCGTATACACATATTTGAAGAACAAGGCCCAAAAAATATCATGAAGAGAACATGGGCATGCAGATCTGGAGCTCTAATACCATATTGGAGTTGAGGAAAAATCAACTCTACAGCTCCCAAAGATCATCTACATGCAAACTTGTCATAGAAGGAGAGAAGCAAAAAAGCTATGGAGGTCTGAATTCAGAGATCCAGAAAAGAGGAGTCATATTGATTGTGCAACAAGAATGCAATTCAATAATTACAGTTGTTATGAAAATACAAAGAGAGAATCCTTATAAAAGGATACTCGAAACCCTAAAGGTGAAAACCCTAAAGAATTATAATATTCCTAAGTTTAGCTTAAGCGTAGAGTATAATAGACTAATAATTAAATAAATAATTATTAGCTAATAAAAGATAACTCTAACAATTATGATTATTGTTAGAAATATGATTAGAAATAATTTTAAAATTATATTTAACATTAGAATTGAAATATAACTTTATGAAATTAAAATTTTATGAGATCATTGGTTGCATCTTCACTAAGGTTTTAAATTTGTTTGTACTATAAAATTGAGAATCAACAAAACAAAAATTATGAAATCTCTAATTTAAAGTTCAAACAAAAAATATTCCTTGCACCTTTTAATACTTGACAATTTTTTTTATTTTTTTTCCATTAAGTACAATTCATCACTTGCATGCATTTACTCTCAATCACCTTGGTTGTCTAACTACAATCCCCTCATTCATTACCACTATTATGCTTTCTATGTTGTCATCCAAAAAATTAGTCAATGCATTCATTATTCATGATTTATTTGTAATATGACACTACATAATCAATAAGTGCTTAAACAATTTCTATTTCTCTAAAGTTTGAAGCATGTTCAAATTTAATGTTGCATATGGAAAAAACAATAATAATTAAGCAAATACATTATACGAGGGAAAATGATTTATCTATTCTATTGGCATACGGTAAGGCGAGAGTTAAGGCTACATTTATAAAAGGAGGGGTTATCCTATTCCTATTTCAAAGTGGATTGTAGAGAAACAATAAATCTTTACCTTAAAACTAAGAATTGTCATTTTTAGGCACAAAGAGTGACACAATAGTTTAGCATAAGGGGGCTATAAAAACAAACGTTAAAAGAGAAAATCGAGTTTCATTTTGTTAGATGCATGATAAATTTCTCACAAATTTATTATAGAGTGAAATTGTGAGGAGCATGCAAACTACCTCATTTCACAAAATGATATTATGTCATTATAAGAAAGTTTTACGGTAGTATTCCATGGAGGGGCCATCACTATTGCTACAAAGTTTCTTAGCACAAGAAATCACCCAATATATTCCAAATCATGTAAATAAATTATTTTCCTCTCATATTCAAAGAGGGCTATTATCTACTAAAGGCATTTTATTGGCTATTTTTGCGAAATAATAATTATAATATAAAAATAAAAGAATTCCTCCTCATGTTCTAAGATAGTGATTATGTGGGAAGGAATTTTTTGCAAAATAATTAATGTATGCAATGCAAAGGTTTATTAAAAATAATTTCAAATATATTTTTCAAGTTATTTCTTTATTATATTGGCTCGATCATGAGATTATATATGCTTTACACTAATTTCATGATAGAATCATGAAGGGGTTAGGGTTGTACACCTTTCATCAATATAATGTAAATAAATCATACACAATCTAAATGAGGTAAAATTATGCACCTTATATCAATATAAGGTAAATAGAAAACACAATCCCCTTGTAAAAGGCTTATATAAGTTGGGCCTCATACACCAAACTATTGTCCCACTTGAGAGACTCGAATTCTACCTTTTTCTTAAATATTTCTCAAGAAAATAGTGACCTTAAATTAACATTTATCTAACCATTTATATATGTAGTAAGAGGAAAATAAAATAAAGAAGTATTTACATGTTACTATGTTATAAGAAAATTGCTCATGAACTTTTTAAGGAGTACCAAACTTTAGGAAAGTTCTAGCTCAACCTTTTATTTCTTCGGATTTTTGTTTTGTTAATAATGTTTCTCAACTTCTTATTGTCGCCACAATAAAATTTTATAGGAATTAACATAATGAAATCATCAATTGCTATTTATTTCATGGGGCGAAATCTTAAGCTAGTATAACAAGAGAAAGTGTTGAGGCTTTGGAAAAAAAAATGGTAGGACAATACGTGTTAATATTTGGATGATTAATAGATCCTCAAATATATTTATCCCTTTTTCTTTAAGTGAAAGCATAATATTGTATCCCACTTTTTAACCATTTAGACCATTAGACTATCAAAGGTCTTAAGTTGCAATTTTGCATTTAGCCATTTCAAATATTTAGAATTGACATATTTGAACTTAAATTTTGTTAAAAATATGATCAACTATTTTTTAAAACTTCATTTTAACTAACAAGTGAAACAAAAAAATTATTTAATCTCTTTGCTACTCGTACTCTTCGACTTAATGGTGAATTTTCATTATAATGATTTAATCTTATTTTTAGTTTAGCGTTATCTAGTTTTAAGCTCTTAATATGATTTAAACCTTAAGATCAAGAAGTTCCCTCTTCTAGCTTTTAGGGGTGAGCAATTATGAATTGTTAGACAAATACATCAAAGGACTTGATTGTTAGATAAAAAAAAATCATGTAACTAATCTATGGGATTATGTATTCATAATGTCATTCAATCCCTATCTTAGTACAACTCAACTTCAACTCACTCAATCACAGTTTCAAATTTTTTGTAACTCTCCTCCCTCTTCCCCTCTCTCATTCACAATGATTGAAAATAAATTTCAGCATATAGTTGTCTTTATTTTTATTTGAGTGATAAAAGCTACTTGAGACGTATTTTTCCTCTATTTTATAGGTTCCAAGGAGCATGCATGGCAAAGGCTAGATATGATGGAATTCATTGAGGACCCTTACTTTAAATGTGGACTCAAATATTTTTTTAATCTAAATATCTACTTTGCATGTTTGTTTGTGAGTGCTACATGCTTTAAACTACAAGACCATACTAGGATTCATATGCACCTCAAGTTGAGGGAAAAATATAATGGTGAAATTTGCACACCATATGCCAATTCCCATTTAGTTTCATGTCCATTTTAAGAGAATGGATTAATGCAATTAGGTATTAAGAAACGACACTTTTGAGCAAAGGTGGGCTCTTTCCCCCATGTCATTATTTACCCACACATAGTCCCACATATTTATCCTTAACTTAAGTCCATATACATGTGCAATCCAATTTATTCAACCTAATTAGGCACTTTAACGTGCCTATCTATGGACTTATTCCTAGATATTCCATTACTACCTTGACTCAAGCATATTTTTCGTTCAAAATTGGAGGTGTGAGATTGATCTCACACCATGTTACTCATGGCTTTGAGTGGTAAAATTTCAAAATTCAAAGTTAAAGTTTGGCCAACTCCTACCATTCATTAGCATATTTTTCGTTCAAAATCAGAGGTGTGAGATTGATCTCACACCTTCTTACTCATGGCTTTGAGCTGTAAAATTTCAAAATTCAAAGTTAAAGTTTGGCCAACTCCTACCATTCATTTCCTACTTAGCACCAACTAAACATGCATCTGCATGATTTATAGACATTTCATATCCTCTCATATCTAAAAATAAAGTAATTATTCACATTCAAGGAGCTTGCTGTGAACACTTAGATTGAAATATTAAAACAAATAAAAAATCATAATCATCACAAAAGCATTTGCATGTTTGCAACTTCTTGTCTTTAATTCACATGACAATAAAGTCAATCTTTCCAAGTGTTGACCTATGATAATGTGTACCCAAGCGATCCAACATCCCTCTAAAGATTCTCTTAATTACAATCACTTTGCGTTGCAAAACATACAACAACAAATTAGATGAATCACAAAATGATAGTGTGGACTATAAAAGATCAAATCTTTGGCTAGAGACCAAATTTGCACTTGTATTTCAATGTCGCAAACATGCAAACTAGGCCCTCCATGGAGTTGACAATTTTTTTTAATTCCAAGGTGAACAAACAAATAAGATCAATTTCCAATCTTGAAACAAATAAAATTCAGAATTAGATCACGATTAGTCTCCCTCATCAAACATAGAACTAATTACCTCTCTCCTTTCCATATAATGTTTATTATCATTAACTTTCAATATTTTTCTATTCCTAACTTCTATACTCACATATCTATTATCTAAATTAATTTATATACTTATTATTTTTTAATAGATTGAGAGCCCCCTTTATAAACTTCACGTAACCAATGACGCTGATGCGACACTCCTCTAATACCACATGAACCGAAGGGAGACTGGAACTGGTGACCTCATGTCACCAATAGAACCAGCCCCCAGCCCTTATATACTTGAATTAATCAGTCAATATATATTTATTTTTCCTTTACAATACATAACCTTCGCTTTTTCTTTTATTGAAAATTGCACATTAGGATTTAAACGTACACTGTAGAATTAAATCATCATAAGAAATTCCTCTTCTGGTTAACTTTCAAAGCACATGACAGATCCGCTCGTCCAATATAGAAAGTATTCAAAAACTTTTATGTGGTGGAAAATTGGGACTACATAGAAGCCGTGATCAAGGCAATCTCACTTGAGCATAAGAAAATTAATGGCGGAAGCATTGACAGAGCACATTAAAAGACCCTACAAGATGGAATTTTGTAGAGATGCATTAAATTTTGATCTCATATAATGAGTTCTGCTGACATACATATAAAACTGGAGATGAAATGATTCAGGCCATGCCCACCAAGAGTGCGACCTCCCAATTAGGCGAAAGCGAAATGATGGTGATCTCACAACAAAAAATTAAAGGAATGGCGGCCATTGGAGACAGCACAGAGGGCTCGCGCTCTTTAAATATGAGAACCACTTCTCATCTATACCTGTCCACCTTTTGGTTACTTTCCCAATCTCTGTCGGAGCCACACACCTAAACCATAAATACACCATCAATTTGAAAGCAACTTTTTCATCAGTAATCATGAAATGGGTGAATTCAAAATCATGAAATGAGAGAATTCAAAACAAAAAAATTAACAAAAGCAATCAATTTACTTCTCAATTTAACAGGAACCCAGATTTGAATCCGAAAGGAAATTTTTAACAAAGATGATCACTTCAATTTGGATTTTAACAGGACCCCAACTTGAATTCACCCCACAAGAACCCAAAAAATGTTCAGAATCATTGCAATCAAATCCATGCACTGTGAATACCTGGATTGTTCGAAGAAGAATCCTTTGTCAGGAATGTCATCCCGTATGTCAAAACACAATTCTGTGACAGAATCTCTGCTTTTGAATTCTTCCCACCATAACACTGTTCCATCTCCTTCAACCCATTCCACAGGCACTTCCCACAGTCCTCCTTGGACAAATCCTTCCAGCACTGCGCACGCCCCTTGATTTCAACCTCCAAATTGAGAAAACTACCCCCCACAGATTCAGAGGCAAAGTAGTTCTCCTGATCCGGAGCCTTTACAGCAACTTTCTGCATCAATTTCTCAAGAGACCCAACAGATTTCCCGCCACTTTTACTGCAGGGAAGCCCCGAATTCACAAAATGGGCCTCGGGCTTGGAGATGAAATCATAGGCTTCAAAACGAAGGAAGCACCAATTGGACCAGAGGCTGGCTCCAGCTGAACCAGGGCAGTTCTGCTTTACAAAATAACTGGCTTCTTGGCCACAGATATTGCAGTCATACTGAGAAACATCCCCCATGCATTGAAACAGCCCATAAACTTTACTTTCATTAATGGCTGCCTGTGCCCCTTGTGGGCTTTCACTGAATTGGTGTTTTCCCTCCAAAAGATTGTGTAACACACTCTCAACTTTCTGTTGGTATTCTCTGTTTGTGCCCTGCTCTGTGGTGTTGCAGGTCCAGTGCAAGACTGTGGCACTGGCTGCCATTAAATTGGCTAAGAACAGGAGAAATTTAATGGTGGGATTCATGGTGAAGAGAGAAAGAAGTTTACTCCTGAGAAAGGATTTGATCAACTGGTTTATATAGATCAAAGAGGCTTGGCATGCCGTCTGGGACAGGGTTCAATGGGGCCGCCCTTGACTTGCTTTGGAATTGGATTTAGGTTATTTATTACTGCCGTGTTAAACAAGAATGGAGTGAAACTTCCATAGCGGTCACTATTCAGTATTGCAGGAAATTTCCATGGAGATCGCTGGTTAGTATTCCATGGCTGTGGAAGTCCTAGTTTGACAGTTAGATGTGAGGAGGATGGGAAAGTTCTTGCGCAAGTTATGTTGTGGAATTTATTGTTGCACCAAATACTAAATGTATTAAGTGTAGTTTACACAATTGTGACCTTTGGGTTTGTTTTTAATTGGAAGGCCTGTGGTTATCCAGCCAATTAAAATGTAATTCATATGAAAGAGAGTTTTCAAAAAACTTCAAGTGTTGTTTTTCTTTTGACGTGTACTTTTCTTTAAAGAGGTATTTTAAAGGTCTTTAAGAAGCAAGCAGCTATCCAACCAACTAAAACGTTATTCATATGTAGGCGAGCTTTCAAAAAAAAGTTGAGTGTTCTTTTTCATATGACTTGCGTTTTCCACTTCCTTTTAAAGAGGCACTTTGAATTTTGGGGGCTTCGTCCTTCTAGAAGTCAATAAGTCATTTGGATAAATGATAATGCATTTTTAAATAGGTGTAGTGGATCCTTTTCACATGCAAGCATGTATCTTTCTTTCTTTCTTGTTATTTAAAGACATTTATGTATGAAATGGGTCATAGAGAAATAAAATGTTGATGTAGATGCTTATTTATATTGTCAGAGAATAATAAAATATATAGATTGATAAACAAGTTGTGAAGTTTTAAATCTTTCTAAACTTTCTTGTCATATAGAGCTTTCAAAAGAATATGATATTTTTGAAGAATTTTCCACATCCCAGACTTTTAAATAGAACACACCATGCACTTGGTATAAAGTGGAGAGCTCTCCAAAGGATCAATGATTTTGCGACTTATCTTATTTTGAGGAAGGCAACGAATATCCTTTGCCATTTTATAAATATCTTGAGTCTATATGTGGCTCATAAAAATTACTCCATCAATTTGACAAGATAGTCGTAAATTATTTTAGAAAGTGGCCAACATAAAGAATAATAAATATAAATAGAGGCAAACACATTACATAAGAGTTGGTAATCTAATATACAATCTTTATCTTAACCCTATGTAACATGTATTACCAAATAACAAACGAAATACAAATAAATTTAAACATATTGTCTTGTTGAATTATTTTCTAATTCAAATTATTGAGCTACTTAAAAGGCAACATGCACTTTTAAAAAACAAGAGAGTTGTATTCAATTAGAAATTTAAAACAAATATTGTTGAAAGTATATATGAAAAGAAAACATATAAAAAGGAAGTCTAGTCTTTAAGAAGTACAATGAAGAAATCATCTACAAAGTAACTCTCAATAATTGAAGTTTCTTATCAAGGAGACAAATTCCTTTAATAAGACCATACTTAAATCTATGTGTTAAAAGGTAGCTAAAAACTTTATAGCTACAAAAGTCTAAATGAAAAGATAGATCCTTTTCTAATAAGCAAGCTCATGATAGTTGTCCTAAGTTTAATAATTATATAATTTGATATTGTCACTATATAACATCGATTAATATCATCTTAATAAAAATGTTTTTAACATGCCCTTATCTTTTTTTGTGAATGGTGTACTTTAATCTATAACTAATGAAAATGGCTATTTGTCAAAAAAATAAAATGTTTTTAATGCAAAAATGAAAGAGAAAAAAGAGTGAAGTAGCATAAGGATAAATGGTGAGATCAATCTTTGTTGTGAATGTGTGCATTGGAATTTTTTATGGGAAACTAATTGACACATAAATAAATGAATAGTTTGACAACTAATCCAAAATAAATAAGTCATTCCAAAATACAGTTTAAAGTAGGAAAACAAGACTCTAAAATTTACAAAAATTAACCATCTTGTTAGTAGATAATATATCATACACGAAAATCAAAAGCAACAAAACAGAAAAGAAGATTAGTTCTTTGAAGGAATAGTCCCTACAATATTGGAGATTTAAAAGCGGGTTAAGAAAGGATGTATTGGAGCGAATCAAAATCACTCTCCTGAATTTACATTACATTATTTGCTTCTACAACACAATCCTAGAAGACAATTAGTGGGAGCTACATGGATACAATATGAAATGGTACATGTATTCCATCTTGTTTTGGTAGTGACATTTATGATTTAGGATGTGAAGGTATTTCATTTTGATGTTATGCATGTCATAATCTAGTGAATATTGTAAGGAATTATGCTTGAGAAAACATGTCATAAAAGAGGACCAAAATAATCAAGAAAAATAATTCAAGCACCCCAAATGTGGAGAAAAGAAGATTTCTAAAGAAAGGCTAGACTTTCTACAAAACAAACCACTTATGATTTTTTATGAAACAACTTTATCACAACAAAAGAAAGTCCAATTCCAAAAAGAGGAGGAAAGGACCAAATATGAGAATGAATATACATAAGGTGGAGGAAATGAGGGCCAAAATGAAAAATATGTTGCTTTATCAATTGATTCAATGAGGATCACCCAATGTATCAATCAATTTTACAAGGTGATATAAAATGAGACTATGTAAAAATATAACAAAGCAGGTTTATATAAGAAGGGGAACATTTTATCGAAGAATTATAATTTGAAGACTCTAATATGAATAAGGGTGGGATATCTCAAAAAAAAAAAAAAAGTACATTCTAATGCACACATTCATAATAAAGAGCTATTTATTTTTGTTTATAAAATAAGATACATCAAAAAGGTACTTAAAGGATTGAAATCAAAAGACGACTAGAAATATCTTTGTTGAAAATGTAAGGTTGAATCAAAACTAGAGTAGTTTAATAGTACCAATGAAAATCCTCAAATAACAAATAAAAAGTCTCAAAAATGAAAAGAGCTTAGAGTAAATTGGATCAAACATATATCAAAAGGAAAATTTACTAGTATTATAGTTCATGAGAAACGTGGATGGTGGAAGGGGAAAGAAATGCTAATATTTTTGGTAAGTCTAAGTTATGATCAAAAGATAGATCAACAAGATTAGAAAGATAATTAAAAGGAAAAGGATTATATTGAAATATTCATAAAAGATTAATATAAAGTTGAAGGTTTTATTTTTAACTTATTGATAAAGGAAAATAGGTATCCACAAGAAAATACATTAGATTTTGAGTTCCATTTTGCATCTTATTGTGGAAGGTCAAAATGATGACGTTTTGAAGTCATTCAATAAAAAAGAAATCAAAGTGGTCTTGAGACAAATACAAAACAATAAAACAATTAGCTTATATGGGTTTCTAACTAGTGTTTTCAAACACCATGTGAGATGGTGGGTAATAAGATAACATTTGAGACACAAATAAATCAAGGATACATAACAAATATATTAAAGGAATTCAATCGTTCAATTTTGATTCTATTTTTTAAGAAACTAGATAGTAACATCTTTGTTGATTTCAGACCAATTAAATTATGCAATATAATATATAATAGTATTTGAAAAAGCTATTATTGAGTATTTAAAGCAAATCCTCTCATAAATCATATGTGAAACAAGCAAGTGTTATAAAATGATTAGAGATATTGGATGTCATCGTAATAATTCATGAGACTATTATTTACTAAAAGGAAAGATCATAGAAAATCTTGTTGGACTTTGCCTTCTTTAATATAATTGGAGCAGATAATGAATTATATGGAAAGATTGAATTTTATTATTTTGATAAATAGAAGTTTAGTTGGTTTCTTTAACAATTCATAGACTGTCTGAGTTCCTTGCTGAAGATTGGACTGGGCTCATGCTCTCACAACACTTGGGAGCTGGAAAACATGTTTAATGGTGGATGCTTTTCCTTTTTGTTATAGTTTTATTTCCTGGATCGGCTGGATCCCTGTTAAGTTTAAGACTCTTGCTGCTTTCCTCAGTTATTATACTATGAACAATATGTTGTTTAAGGTGCTATTTGGATGAGATTGGTTTCAATCTTGGGTTATCCAATAGCTATACGCGGTTTCTGTTTTTGATGTTTATGGTAGGGATTGGCTGACTACTGTTTGACAGTTGTGTTTGTGTTGGTTTTGCTCTCTTTTGAGGCTTGTAATTTTTCCGGATGAACCCCCTGTTTTGGCTACTTTATTATCAAAAACAATTCATAGAACTAAGATAAGGAAACTCTTAAACATAAAAACCTTTGACATCCTTAGTTTGTTGAAAGAAAAAAAAATATTAAAAAAATTATGAACATCTTTAAATGTAAAAACCTTCATATCTTAAATTTGTTAAAAAAATTTATTTTAATACTTTTCTAAAACTACATATTCAAACTTTACCTATATTCAAACCTATGACAAAACAAACATCATTTAGACTATTACAACAAACCTTTCAACCTAAATTATAAATGACATCATCCTTTCTAGAACAACAAAAATGAGAAAACTTTCATAATCATTTTAGATATAGACAAAAATTCATAAGAATATACAAACAATAATAAATCCAAAGTGCAATTTCATAATTTTGAGAGACTTAATTTGAAGTGAGATTATGAATATTCCGCTTTACAAGTCATGTTCCAATTTTATTGTTATACCAAACACTTAATAATATGACATTTATAATGTTAAATAAAATGGATTATTTTTTGTAAATAATATTTGCGTATGCTTTAAGAAATTGTGGCGGGCTTTCCGAGGAATGACGTGGGAAGGGACGACTTTGTGACGAAGATTGGAATTTAAGACGGCGCTGAAATGGTCAAATTTCGGCTGCCAATGGGAAAAGGTTTGACCACACTAGGGTTAGAATTCCTTGGTCAATATTTAGGGTTAAGAACCCTTCGTTCCTATTTCCATTACTTTTAAGAATAGCTATTATCCATTGGATTAAATACATCTTACAATAAATATTTATTTTCTAGTTTGATGTGAAAATGATTTTACATGTGTTTCAATAAATCTATTATAATGGTAAAATATTAAGGATCGTTGCATAAATATATTAGAATATGTAAATTTTTATTTTTTATTATTAAATTTATTTTAATATTTATAGAATCATTCTTATGAGTGTAGATATATATTAAGTTTGTAGATTTGATTTTTATTCATTTTAGATATTAATTTTTGACTTGTATTGAAGTTTTTAGTTTGTCATTTTATGAAAATCTTGAGTCTATTTGAATGTGATCTATGGAAATTATCTATAAATTCAACAAGATAGTCAGATATTATTTTAGAGAATACTAAACATGAATAGAAACAAACACATTACAAAAAATGTCAAACTTGCGAGCAAGGCATAACAATTAGTCATTGAATAAACAATCTTTATCTTGACCCTATATAATATATATTACCAAAGGATAGATAGGGAGCCATCAAAGACAAATTAAATACAAAGAAATTTAAACATCTTACCTTGTTGAATCAATTTTCAGTTGATTTTATTGAACTAATTAAAAAAGATATCATGTACTTTACAATAAATAATGAATTGTGCTTTGTTAGAAACATAGAAAAAATATTGTTGAAAGTATATATAAAGAGAGAACATATAAAAGGAGGTAGTGTCTTCAACAAGTATAAGGAAGGAATCATCTACAAAGTAACCCTTAATAATTGGGGTTTCTTATAAGGAGACAAATTCTTTTGAGAAGTCCATACTTAAATCTTTATGTTAAAAGATAACCAAAACTTTATAACCACAAAATTCTAAATGAAAAGATAGAGCCTTTTAAGATAAGAAAGCTCATACTACTTGTCATAAGCTTAATGATTATATAGTTAAAAAAAAAAAAACAATTATAAATTTTTTCTTAAATTATAAATTTAAACTTAAACATATCTAAACTTATAATAAAACATATATCACATAGACTATTACACTAAACCTTTCAATCTAATTTATAAATGTGATTGCTCAATTCTAGAACAATAAAGTATAGAAAGCTTTCATAATCATCTAGAAATGTATTAAAAACATCTTAATAATTTAAGAACAATAATAAATCCAAAAGGTAGTTCCATTTAATACTTCATAATTTGAAGTAAGATTATGAATATTCTCCCTTGTTCCAATTTTATTGTTATACCAAACAATTAATATAACTTTTATAATTTTCTTACTTTCACATTTAAATGTATTATATTTTGTGTATATATTTGCGTATGATTTAAGCAATTGTGGCGGCTTTCCGAGGAATGATGTAATGATAAGGATTGGAATTTAGGACGGCCGCTGAAATGGTCAAACCTCAGCTACGAATGGGAAAAGGTTTGACCAGACTAGGGTTGGGAATTCCGGAAATGTCTATCTAGCACCCAAATTGTACCATTGATTAGATTTAATAATTAATCGAAAAAGAAACACTTGTTGTATTTTAATTATTAATTATTTAAGAAACACAGTCAATGGTATAGTCTGGGTGCTGCATAGACACAGGCGGGAATTCCTGGGTTAAGATAACCCTTCCTCCCCATTTCCATGACCTTTATGAATAGCATTATTCGTTGGATTAAATTAATTGAATATTTTTTATTTTTTTGGTTTGATATGTAATATGATTTTAATGTGTTTTAAAGTGATTTATTATTATTGTAAAATATTAAGGATCGTTGATTTTTTTATAAGTTCGTGTTTACAATTATGGAGTCGTTATTATGAGTGTGGATATATATTAAGTTTGTAAATTTGATTTGTATTTGTTGTATATATTAACTTTTGGTTTGTCTTGAAATTTGTAGTTTGATTTTTGTATAAATATTTGATTTGTACATTCAAGAGTTTGCATGCATCGAGGATAATTGATTCTTTTGAGTCAAGTTGCAATAAGAATGTTGAATCAACAAATTTTGAGCAAGATCAAGGACTACAAGCATCATGCAATTTTAATTGAAAGATTAATGGAATGTTTAATATAAATAGATTATTTCTTTTAGGCTCCATGATGTATGCTAGGTGTTTTATTTATGTGTTTTGCTGGATGTTTTAAATAAATCAAGGTTTGTGTAGTATTCCTAATAGACTCATTTAAATAAATATTAACTTGTCTATAATAACTTTACGAAAACTCTAGATTTATCTTATGTAAATTATATGCACTTATTTTCTTTTCATCTTTTAGGCCTTATATATTTCTATCTCCCCTTTAACTAGTTCTTGGTGTTTGTGACATCTATCTCTCTTAAGAAAATATATAAGGTATATCATATTTGCAAATTTAAATATATACTAATTTAGCATCTGTGTGCATGTTATACTCTTCATATTTGGTTAAGGTTTATATATTTCATTATATAGCATTAATTCAATGTCCTAAAAGATCTTTTTTGTATTAATGAAAGTTATTGTAACAATAGTCATGATTGTGTAAGTTGAACCAAATTTACAATGGTAAAATAGAGTCGTGTCATTATTTTCTATCAATATTTTTACATATGATTTCTATAGATATAATCAATCTGCTCATTGATTGCTCACATAGGAATTAACATGTTTGAATTTGGATCCTAATTAAAATGTTCTATACTAAATAAGTATATATGTGTAATTTAATTTGACATGCAAGTTAATCAAAATAAAATAAAATTTATGAGCACAATTTTTTATTTGATTAACATATATCATAGTCATGTATTATTGATTGACAAAGCCACTAAGAAGGCTTGGTTAGTAAATATTTTTTGTTGCAACATGTCAAGGTTTTTTTGTTTTGAGGAATCAAGGTTTTTTTGTTTTGAGGAATATGTACACATTACGCCTAAGTAGACGAGATCTAAGTTGGACTTGAAAAAAATGTACCTTCATTGGGTACAATGACAGAGTCAAAGGATACATGCTTTGAGACCATGAGACTAGAAGGACATTGTTTAATCAAAATATTATCTTTAGGGAGATCATGTCTTCTCCAAAGACTTTGTAACCTAAAGATAGAAAGTAGGTATTAAGGCTAAAGCCAAAGACAAGAAGCTTGTACTTAAGAATAAATTAGAGGCTTAAGATGGATCATATGGGTTGATTAGTTTAAAGAGTGAGTTAGTAGAGTCAAAGGAAGAACAACCTCATACCCCACCATGAGGAGATCAAATCAGTAGAGAAAGAAAGTTTAGAAAGTTATAACCCCTCTAATTTTATACATTTCTTCTATCTAATAATTCTTACGAGACTAGAATTATAAAGGCAATGTAATCTTCATATATAAAATCCTAGCTGAAGGCCATTAACGAGGAGGTGGATGTTCTTTATAGAATAATAGTACATGTGACTCGGTAAAGCTTCCTAAGGATAGAAAAAATGTTGGTTTCAAATAGTTTTTCAAGATGAAGCTCAACTTAGAGGTCAAAGTCGAGAATTAAAGTTGTGAAGCTTACATCTAGTATATTTTTTTGTTTACTAATGATTTGTATGATCTTGAGAATACATGGACACAACTAGGAAGTTAATATACAATATGACTGATAATTGCGATATTAGAAACCTTAAAATGACCAATAAAAAATACCACCTTAATTTGACAAGAACACCATATATTACTTTAAAAAGTACCTAGCACGAAGAATAATAAACATGAATATTAGCTAACAAATTAGAGAAAATCTTAAACTTGACAACAAGAAATAAGAGACTAGTAATCAAATAATCAATCTTTATCTCAACCTTATATAGCACATGTTATCAAAGGATCTAGATAAGAAACTGTCAAAATAAAATAGAATACAAAGATATTCAAACATATTACCTTGTCAAATCAATTTCTATTTAAGTTATTAATCTACTTTAAAAAAAAGGCATCGGGTTTTTTAGACAATATTGAGTTGTATTTTATTAGAAACGTAAAACAAATGTCAAAAGTATCTATGGAGGAGAGAGCATCATAAAAAGGAGGCCTTATCTTCAACAAATATATGATAGAGGAATCATCCACAAAGTAACACTTAATATTGTTTTTTCCTATTTAGATCTATGAGTTAAAAGGTAGCCACAAAATTGAGCTACAAAAGTTTATAATATAAAAAGATATATATTCTTTTAAGGTAAATACGTTCATATTAGTTGTTCCAATCAAAATATGATATAATTTAACATTTTAAAAATATAATATAAATTATTTTATAATATTATTGTGTTTTTAATGTATAAATGGAGAGGCGCAATATAATAGAATGGTGTAGAACAAAATAAAATAGAGTGGTTAGTGGTAGTTATCTTTGTCAAGAATTTGTGCAAAAGTTTTTTTATGGTGAATAAATGCATGGAGGAATAAGTGAGAAGGATGAACAAATGCGTGGACGAATAAGTGAGAAAGATGGTAGCCAATCCAAAACAAAACGATAAATAATTTGTGAAAAACATATATAGAAATTCTCAACACGCACAAATGCAATACAACTAGTCATTCAAAAATAGACTTTAAAGTAGCAAAAACAAGACATACTAAGACTTACCAAAATCAACAATCCTTCTCATCTTATTAGCAAATAAAATATCACACATGAAAATCAAAGGAAACAAAGAAGAAAAAGGATAATGATTCACTCAAGGAATAGTCCCTATTGAACAGATACTATAAAAGTGACCAACAATATAGGATATTTACAAATTTGGGTTATGACAAAATGCTTGAAAAAGATTCAAATTCACTTTCTCCCAATTTTTATGATATTATTTTTTTTGTAGAAGAAAAAATGCTTCTTGTATGGATAAGATGGATATCTCAAACCATGCTTCACATTTCACTCTTTTAAAACAAAAAAGGAAGAATATTGAATAAGAAAAAATCCAAGGCAATGCTCTATAAGCTATATGAGATAACACTAAATAAACAATGTAATCCTTTTTATTAAAACAAAGAGTGAGGGTTCCCAACCAATTACAAAGGTAGGATTTAGTGCTTATTTCGATAGACCAAAGTCTTAATGAAATAATTGGAGAGACTATAACAATCCATTGCAAATTATGTTAAGGGATGAATAATAATGACTTACAACAAAGGGATGACTTACAATGTGGGACCTATAATAATAGGTTGAATTGCAATTTTTCTACACACAATCAAGGACATATAAGAATATGTTGATGGAATTTAATTGTTCAATTTTAATTCACATTGCAATGATTCGTGACTCTTATTTCCTCAAAAAGAAAAAGACAACGAAAAAAACATATTTTGAAAACTCAACACTGCTAGAACATACATGATCAGATTAAATTTCATTTTTTGAGAGATTATTTGTTGGGCTTCAACTTCTATGAAATAAGTGAAGTGGACAATAGAATTAGTGGAAACAGTGCATTTTACTATTTTGATAAATAGAGGATCAATCGATTTTCTTTAACAAGTTGTGGGAACAAAGACAAGGAATCTTCTTAAATGTAGAAGCATTTAACATCCTCAATTTGTTTTATATAAAAAAACTAGAATACATTAAAAAACTTCTAAAATCTTTAAAATATAAAAACCTCTATATTTTAATTTGTTAAAAATAATTAAATATACAATATTAATGCTTGCCACCATTTCTTTGTTCTGTATGTGGGTCAGCCCACTTGTTTTGACTACTTTTAATATAAAAAACAAACCTTTCAAACTGACTTTACTATTATTATTTATAAAACAATAGAAAGCTTTCATAACTATTTTTATAAATGATTAATGTATCAAAAGACATCATAATCATTTATAAAAATAATAAACGGAGAGAATGAGATAATAGTGGATGGATATGAATATTGAATATTCTCTTTTACAAGTAATGTTCTAATTTCATTATTACACCAAACATTTAAAAGTATTATATTTTGTGAACGTATTTTCCAATGGTCTAGGAAATTGGGGCGACTTTAGGAACACGTGTTTTTCATTGATTAAATTTGTCAACGATTTTTTATCAAAAGTCAAAAACCTGGGCGGCCAATGGTAAATGGTTTGAGCGCACGAGGGTTGGGAATAGGGAGCCCTTCATTCCCCCTAAGATGACGTTTATAGGAATAAATATATTTTATATTAAATATTTAATTAATATTAAGTATTTTAGAAGTAGCAAGTTGGGGAGGAATATTTGGAAATTAATGTTTATAATTTTAAATAATAAATGTAAGTATATTTTAGTTCTTTGTTTAATGAGGAATATGAGTTTTTAAAGATAATTTAAAGTGATTGATTAGGATTTATTAAAAGATAAAATTAAAATTTGTGAATTGTTTATATTTTAATCAAGGTTATGTTTCGATTGGAGAATTAGTTTCATGCTTGTGAAGATATATATCAAACTTGCAAATTTGATATTTGTTAATTTCTAGAAGTTAATTTTTGGTTTGTCTTGGAGTTCACTATTTGATATTTATATGAAGACTTGATTTGTATACATGGGAGTTTGCATATGTCAAGTATACTTGATTTCTTTCGTCAAATAATAGTAAGGATGTGAAATCAACAAGGTTTTGAGCGAGATCTAGGGCAACAAGTAGTCATACAAATTGTCCTAGAATATTGATGCAATGTTGATATCATTATATGATTCTTTTTAGATTCTATGATGTGTGCTAGAAGGTAATTTATTCACATGTTTTGCTATATAATTTAGTTGAATTTGGGTTTGTGTAGTACCCCTCAAAGACATATAAAAAATTATTACCTCCCCTATGAAAACTTAACTAAAACTCTAGATAATTGTTAAATATTAATAATATAGGTGCCTTGTTTGAATTTCCACAATTAATATAAAATATTATTAGGACTTTTGATGGTTTAAGATCAAGTTGATTATATTCATGTTGCAATTCATAAGTTATTTTTTATAATGCTAACATTTTATTTATTGTCGTTTAACTACAACTATTGTTTAATATTTTATTATGGACTAATGTGTTTATGAACCTTTCATTCTACAAGGTTAAGTCCTTGATGAGGGAGGGCATCATAGAGAGGATGTTACCGCATTAGCACATTAATGAGGAAAAAAAAAGACATTTAGTATTACGTTTCTTTGTACTGAACTTAGCCAATAACAATTTGTTAAGTTGATATCATTTGTTTATTGCTAGTTGTTATAGGTTGGAATCATATTTTTGTTTTGGTATTTTCTCACTACTTAAGTGCTGTCAATTTGCACGTTGACTATTTTTTATTATAGTTTTTGATCATTTTAACTAAATTTGCACTTTTTGTGATTGATGTCTTTCTTGTTGTATGATTTTAGTCATTTTAAACATTATCAAGTCAATTTGGTGCTCATATTATTTTTAAGGTATTGTGTGTTTGTGTGGCACTTTTTTATGATCCTTATGTTTTAGTCTCCACCATAATGACATGCAACTTGTGGCTACATAGTCACAACATAGTTCTATTTAAAAGACAATAGAAAAGATTCATAATATTAAAAAAAAATGATCAGAAGAAAGGACTCCATGCTTTAGCCTACAAAATGCCCCATTAATTTATATCAATGGGAATCAATCACTATGCATCACTCCTATGGAGTATTGCAAGACAAGAAAAATGACAAACTTTTATTATTATAGAAACCATATACTCTTGGCCTTTTAGTAGTATTGGTCAAGAGTAAACCCTTGTAGGTGAATCATCTACCATGAGAGGCACTATATATGTAATTGCATTGAATTTTTATGTTAGTTATTTTTGCATTTGATTATTTGTTTGTATAGGAAATTAAAGGGGATATTTTTATTATAGTTCAAAATTGGAGCTATTTTAGTTGACGTCAAAGGAGAAATTTTATAGGTTGAAGGCTTTGATTGAATGTTAAATCTTATCTTGAGTGATTCAATCTAGATGTGTATATGATGGTCAAATAAAAACTAATATTTCATATTTCTAATATAATATGTAGTTTTCAATCAACATTTCTCTTAAATTTTTACTTTCTCGATGTACTAATGTCAACATACTAAAGCTCCATATAATTCCGTAAAATTTTGACATATCCATGCTCCTTTGCTCACACATGTGTGGGCATACCTTCTACACATATCATTTTTCTCACACTTTTGTGAGAATACCTAGCTCTTACACCTCATGTGTCACTTGTCACTTAGCTACAATTTTAATTCATGCATTCATTCTCCTCAAATATTAGCCCTCATCAACATTCCATCTTGGCCTTTGATTTTCCTCATGGAAAATTTATAAATTCTAGGCCCCTTATCTCATTTAGAGATCCACTTTAATCCTATTATTATGTTGTCTATTTGTTCACCTACCTTCACACTATCATCATGCCATTTTCTTAATCAATCACCTTAATCCTAGTATCATGTGACTGGTGTATAGTAAGCAACTACATTGCACCATCAATCCATCACAAAGAGCACATAAAGTGGAGGATTAGGTTTAATTTATTTTTTCTCAATTAAAGGAGCAAATAAAAATAAGGTAAAAGGTTTTATTTGTTGCATTTAGGTCCTTATGGATTAATTTATTGAATTTGAGGACTTGTGTTTTCATCCCTTGTATTTTTCCTTATCTTCACTAGTGTTCTCTACTAGTGTCTAAAACGAACCTTATTGAGAACTCGCATTGTTTGGAAAATGTCTATTCTAATATAACACATCCCATACATAAAGTCTTTTTGTTATACTTGTATATTGAACATTACATATGTCCTTCAAGGCCTCTAAAAACTTAGGAATTATTCCAATCTCAGTGTAATGCCTACCAATAAAGGGATGCTTATGTTATCGTTTATTCTAAATATTCACAAAATAATTTTAAGATACTTCCTCTAGTTTAACTATAAACTCTTGTTAGTCCAAACTCTATGAATCACCATACTATCTATGAACCTTGTAGCCCACAAATCCTTCACATCAAACTTTCTAGATAATTGATTCTTGAATTTCTAAATTAATGTCATACTATTTTTTATGATCACACATATTATCAATAAATAAACCAATAATTAAAATACAATCACAAATATACTTCTAATACACATAGTGATCAACAACACTTGTAGAAAAAACTAGTTCTAACACATGCATTAAACTTTTGGTACCACATACATGGTGATTGCACTTTAAACAATACATAGACCTTTTTAGTTTATAGACAAAATATTCTCTTTCCTTCACCTTGAATTCTTCTCGAGCTAACTCATATATATTTCCTTATGTAAATATTCATACAAGAATCTATTTTTGACATCCATTTGTTCTACTTCAAAATGACGTGCCATAACAATAGATAAAAATATTATAATATAATCTAACTTAGTTATATGATAAAATGCATTACTAAAGTCTATTCCCTTAGTTTGGAAATGAAATTTTGTACAAATATTATCATATACATTTTTTATGTACCATTTGCACTAAACTTCTTATTTATCACCTACTTGTTGCAAATGATACTCCTTCGATTAGAAAAATCAACCAAATTTGAAGTATTATACTACTTTAATTCAAACATCTCCTCTTCTTAGAATGTCTTCCACACTTTCCTTGGAAGAGAGAATATTCTATATACTTTGTTTCATCATTAGTAGAACATAAAAATTATAACAAAATCTTTGTATATTATACCTATTAGGTTAATTCTACTGCTTGTAGAACTTCTCATAGCCACATCATAATTATGTTCTTCATAATTTATCTCTAATATTTCTTCCTTACCGTTTCTTCCCCATCCATATGACATATCCACTAGCTTGTTTATTGAAAAATTCATCTTCTACTATATTTTATGTTCAAAATTAATCCTTTGGCTCTCACTTTACCTTTGGTTGTTTCTCCTTGGATAAAAACTCTTTCCATTAAGCATTAGTAGGAAATTTTTAGCGCCACCAAATTTTAAAGTTTATATCCTTTCATATTTTTACCATATCCTATTAAAATAGAATTCTTGGTCTTAAAGTTCAACTTAGATCATTCTTCATTTGGCAAATCAATAAATACCTCACAACTGAATTGTAACAATTTGTTGAAAATAGCCAAGATCAAGAGCTCAATGAATAGCACAATAGAGAGACAAAATAGATTGATAAGAATTGTCACAACCCTCCTTTATCACTTTTGGATTTAAAATACAAACTCTATTATATTTTTGGATAAGCTATTTAAATGATTGAATGAATATTATAAAAGGATAAAATAATAAAACACACACACACACACATGGAAAATATATATTTTTCTTATTTATTTATTTAGTTTTCCACATCCAATTATGGCACATGTTGAAGGAAGAAAAAAGAAGCTTCTAGAGGAATCTCCACCACCTTGCATGTAACTCCCCCACTAAGTTTTTAATCAATTTGCATGAGTCCAATATTGGGAAAGAATCTCCTTAAAGAATCTCCTTTTTAATTAAATTTTTCTAGATAGTGGAATAGAGGGAATTTTCTTATAAAATTATATGCAAGTTTCAAAGAAGGGGGTTGATTTTGTTTTGGAAGAAAATTTCCCAAGTTTTTAGTAGTAGGATCTTCTTTGGTAGTCTCATTTTCGTTGCAAGATTTTAAGTTGTTGTTTGAAAGATTTCTCTCAAGTTGCAAGGAAGGATCAAAAGGATAGTTAGAGGATTCAACATCAAGCTTCGATAAGCCAGGTTCTCTTCTTGTTATTTCACATTCCCATATGAGAAAATGGTATTATCCAAAATATAGCTTCTAGATCTTCCTTTATAAAATTTTCTTTTGTGATAATATTGAAAGGATAGCTTATTTATTTGTTTAATTGTTTTTTTTGAAAAGAAATAACAGATCTTGCTTGCATGTGAAAGATAGCTATTATTTGTTTAAATTTCTTAGAAAATATCAAATCTTGTTGGATTGAAAATTTAAATGTAATTCTTTTTTTTAAAAATCTTACTTCCCTTCGAATAGGAAATGCCTGATAATAAGATATAAATATCTCTGTGAATAATCTTTTGTGTTATTCATTCTTGTGAATAAATCCTTATTCTCAATGTTCACATTAATATATATATTTTTATTTCATATATCTGGTTATATAAATCTCTTTGTGCAAAAAGGAGTATAAATCTCTCTCTGTGTTATTCATTCCTGTGAAAAAATCTTTATTCTCATTGTTTACATTAATATTATTTTTTTATTTTCATATATCTAGTTATATAAATCTCTCTGTGCAAAAAGGAGTATAAATCTCTCTCTGTGTTAGTGTTATTCATTCCTATGAATAAATCTTTGTTCTCATTGTTTACATTAAATATTATTTTTTATTTTCATATATCTTGTTATATAAATCTCTCTGTGCAAAAAGGAGTATAAATCTCTCTCCGTGTTATTCATTCCTGTGAATAAATCTTTATTCTCATTGTTTACATTAATATTGTTTTTTATTTCATATATCTGGTTATATAAATCTTTCTGTGCAAAAAGGAGTATAAATCTCTCTCTGTGTTAATCATTCCTGTAAATAAATCTTTATTCTCATTTGATTACATAATTATTTTTTTACATATATATCTGGTTATATATTCTCTCTGTGAATATTAGTTGAAATTGAAGAATATTTTTCCCTGTGAATAATCCTCTGTGTTATTCATCCCTGTGAATGCTGGAAATAAATTGTTTCCCTGTGAATGCTGGAAATAAATTTTTTCCCTGTGAATGCTGGAAATAATTTTTTTCCCTGTGAATGCTGGAAATAAATTCTTTCCCTGTGAATGCTGGAAATAAACTCTCTCCCTGTGAATGCTAGAATAAACTCTCTCTCTCTCTCTCTCTCTCTCTCTCTCTCTCTCTCTCTCTCTCTCTCTCTCTCTCTCTCTCTCTCTCTCTCTCTCTCTCTCTCTCTCTCTCTCTGTGTGTGTAAATATTAATCCCCTATTTAGTATTAAAACAAAAAAAAATTTGCTTATTTTATTTTTGTAGTTAGTTTCTTTTATATATTCTTTTTAAATTGCAATTTGGAATTTTTAGTAATTACTTTGGGTTAAATTTTAAGTTAATTGCTAATAATTATTTTTGTTTAAATTTTAAGTTTAATTGTTAATAATTGCAATTTAGGAAATGTTAATCCTTTCCTTAGTATAAATTTTAAGTTATTGAATTTAACTTAGAAAAATTTATAAGTATTGGAGATTATTGTGTAGTAAATTTATAATTAATTTATCCTTAGTAAATTTTATATTTGTAAATTATATTATATCAAATTTATTTAATTAGAGTTATTCAATCTATTTAAGATCCATTGGGGCACTTAGTTGGCCTTTAGCAATTAATTCACATTAATATGATTTGAATCGAATGCCTAAATTAATCACTATTTTTGGGTTGCTTAATCATGCACGTAAGTTACACTATTCTTATAACATGCAAATTACTTATAGATTAATTACATTTATTGACATTTTCATGCAAGTTGCACTATTCGTATAACATACAAATTACTTATAGATTAATTACATTTATTGACGTTTTTCATGCAAGTACACATGTCATTATTAATATGCAAGTTTCATGATGGTCATTGTTATACAAAGTTATATTTCAAGTTTTGAATAATAAATAATGTTAGTTATGGTTTTTATTCCATGTAATTCATCAAGTAGTTATTTCAAGTAATTGAGCTTTGCAATGTCTAAATTCATAATTATTTTTCAAGCACGATGTTTATCATAAGTTATAAAATTAAATAAAGGAAGTTGGAAAACCAAAACCTAGTAGCGTTCAGTATATACAGTGCCTCTAGGTCACGCTTACGGGTAATGCCATCGTGTTGAACTACTGCACTTAATGCCTAATAAAGCTACATCAACAACGTCTGTGGCATCGCCCCTATAAATCGTTGGGGAGTAATAAGGGACACTTGGAAGTTAAAATCCAAGGGGCGGGTAATCCCCCTTGGATCGATAATTTAATAAGATAATTCTAAACGATCTTTCATTCGCTGAGTTAAACTATAGTAAACCCCTATAGAGATGTTGAGTGAAATGCTTTTATGAAATTGTTTTAATCTCGAAGATTGTTGTCAATTAACAATTGGTCAAGGGTGACGCTCATGATAAGAATTAGGATCTAGTTGTTTTAGGCCACAAGCAATAGGTCATCTTGAGCCTTTGCTTAAGTGCTACCATCGTGGGTAGCAACTGCAGAGAAACTATCTGGGACATTGACCCTAGAAAGGGTTGCATACCCACTAATCAGTTTACATCAAACCATAGAATAGAAAATAGAACTACATACTTTACGCCTTGATCCTGTGCCAAAGCGGGTATGTAGGCAGTCTTGGGAC
Source organism: Cryptomeria japonica (assembly GCF_030272615.1). Classification (NCBI taxonomy): domain Eukaryota; kingdom Viridiplantae; phylum Streptophyta; class Pinopsida; order Cupressales; family Cupressaceae; genus Cryptomeria; species Cryptomeria japonica. Next base: position 144,830,327 of record NC_081410.1, read on the forward strand.
GGAGTTGTCCCTCGTACTCAGGTGTTCGTGGGTGGGGTCTAGGCTTGGTAAAAGAAGGATTGAGTAAGAATCCTATTTTAAAAAGATAAGATAATTAAATTGGAAAAAGTAATTCAATGCATACTCGGAAGGAATCCCGTATGGATTCGCTTGACTTCCCGAGGCTTTTAAGCCAAATTTCGAGGCAAAATTCAAGCTTGTACTATGTTATTTAATTACTCCTAAGGACGGCGACCTCGGTGCACTTCTGTTAGAAGAGTGTAGTACTTAGTGAGTGGCTCAGGACCCGAATGGTCCCGATGAGTCTAAGTCTCTGGCCAGAGCACCTCCTATCCCGATTGGATAGATGCCTACCTTGCATGGGTAGATGCCTATCCTGATTTGGATAGATGCCTACCTCGTATGGGTAGATGCCTATCCCGCATTGGATAGATGAAATCTTATGTCCCGTATGGACAAGTGCCTTACTCGTATGGTTAGATGCTCATCTCGGATGGATGAATGCCTAATCCAAATGGATGGATGCCTAGAGTATGCAATTGAATCAAACACAATGAATAAATTAAACAAAAAAAAAAAGAATGGTCAATTTTGTTGAGTTAATTATGGTGGGTTATTACAAGAATAAACTGTATTCTAATCAAGATGCAAATACTGATCAAATGGATCATTAAAATTATATACAATGTAGATGAGCCTACTTATAAAGGCAAGGGTAAGAGACAAGAGAGCACACAATGATGACATGTGGCTCAATGAGATGTGAGGGTAGGTAAGGGTAAGTAGGAGAAATAATAAAATATTCCACATGAGGTGGATCACCCACTGAAGGTGGAATTATCATTCCACAATAAGTGGATATGATAAAGTAGCAACAATATCACACCATAAAAGGTGGAATTTCTCCTACATACACACTCTCAATGTATGCACATCCCTAAGTGTCTCATATGCAAACTACAATGTTATGCATTTACCTAAGTCAACATAAGTGAGGTGTAATTATATCCTACATGAATAAATAATTACACCAACATAAATACTTATTTTTTAAGGACAAAATTATATTATAGCTAGTTGTAGAATTGTTGAATTTTAGTAAAGTATTCCAAGCGGAGTGATATAAATGGGAGAACAATAAGTGGGATTTTAAGACAAGAAGAAAATCCCATTGGATGTTACATGTTTTAATCAAAAGTTATATGAATTTTTACTTATAATTTTGTAGTCTTAGTCAAATTTTAGTAATTAATAGTCTCTCTCTCTCTCTCTTTACCTCTAAATCACTAAGATAATCAAACTTCATTACTAACTCTCTCTATACTCTCTATCTCCCCTCTCCCTCTAATCAAACTTCATTACCAACTCTCTCTATACTCTCTATCTCCCCTCTCCCTCTCTCTACCTACATTTCCCTCACTCCCTTCCTATCTTCGTCTCCTTCTCTACCTCTTTCCACCTCCCCACTTTCCTCTCTAATTCTCTCTATCTCTCCTCTCCTCTCCCTACCTCCCTCCCTCTCTCTACCTAAGGGTGGGAGGGGGAGGTAGGTAGAGATAGATGTAGGTAAGGAGGGAGAGGGAAAGATATGCATGGAGAGAGGAAGAGAGAAGGTATATAGGGAAGGAGGGAGAGATATGGAGGAAGGGAGAGAGTAAGATAAAGAGAAGTATAGATTGAAGGAAGGAGGGAGAGAGAGAAAGAGGTAGTGTTGGTAATGGAGCTTGATCATCTTCCCGATTTAGCAATTATTTATTTTAGCTATATGTTTGGATATGAGTTATTCATGAGGGGTGTGGGTGGGCTTTCTTCAATCACTTTTTTTTTTTTTTAATCTCATATAGGATAATATGCCATCCAATTTATAAGTAGAGATTGATGTTTCGTTCTGAATAGTTACAATTGCTTTAAGACAACTACAAGATGATAGGGATTGTTGATTATTGAAATTTGATTGTCTAAAATTTGTAAGATTTTTCAAAACCTATAATATATATTATAACTCCTAGAGATCCAAATATTATCAATTTTTTTGAAACTATATACATGAAATATAACCTAAAGTATAAGAAAGTAAAAACATACACATAAATTTCACACATACAAATATTATTTCATGTATATAGTTTGAGGAAGAGGAAGATTGTGAAGTATATAAGGAGGTAGAGAGCAATGGGAAGAGAAACAAATCTATTTTTGCTTCTTCAAAACATGAGAGTGTTATAGTGTGTTCACATTATAGCATGAATGTGTTTTGTCTTGGTAATGACTAAGCCTAGGATTGATCACTACTAATCCATAATGTGAGCACGTTATTACATGCTTTTGTTATATAAGGCTCATATTATTTCTTATATGGGACCAAAAAGTGGTGTGGCCACATTTTGGTCCCTCATCTTTTTGCATTACCTAATTGAGAAGAGCATGGTAGAATAAAGAGAATAATGAGATACAAGCAATATGTTTTTGAATAAAAAAGCAACATTAACAAGGGTGCTAACCCTTAAAATAGCCAAAAGGCTATTAATTAGCATACAACAACCCATAGGTGGCAAAGAGACAACCCATAAGAAGTGAAAAGAAATAAAAAATAGGGGTAGGAACCTCAGAAAAACCAAGGTCGGATAGTTGAAAAGAACCTATCAAACTTGCAATAGTTCATAATCAGCCCAAGGATGGGGAGAGGCATTCGAGCCAAGATAGAGACGGGTTTGGGGGAGGGGGGAAGACTTCCCCTTTCACTTGCAACAAACCAAAATCCAAGAAATACTATCATTAACACCATGAAAAGAAGGATCGAGTGGGGAGGGCCCCGTAGAGTTACAGTCAACAATGACGATAAGCTATTGTTGTAGAATAGCAACATGATACTGCTACAAAATGACATTAGGAGAAGATTTAGCAGGACTGGTTCGATGTTGTAGAACAGGAGTAGCAAATGCAGGAGCCTCAGGGACAAAGGAGGTAAAGTCAATAGCAATGAGAGGTTAAATAGGAGCTTCAACAGTAGTAAGAGGCACAACCTCAACATAGGAGGAGCCAAATACAAGCAATATGTTTATCTTAAAATAAAAGAGTAATAATTACAAGTTTGAGAGTTGGTCTTAGCCCATTTGCAGAAGGAAAAATTCCCACAAGGAGATTACAAGAAAATAAAATAGAAGAAGAATAGGCTATGTAAGATCTAAAGGAAATTCACAACCAATTCTTATGAGATGGAACACATAGAAGGATTCAACATCTCACTAATTTAATGTGGTAGATTTGTATTCTTATTATGAGAGTGAAACTTGAGTAGGTAGGAAAGTAAGTATAGTTTCAAACTTATCAATATAAGAGAGGGTACAATAATTGAGGCATAAGTAGTAATATTTAAGTTGCTAGGTTGGGCTTTATATCATTGGACCCACCTACTTATATTGCACCACATATTTTGTCACTCACACTCCTAGATTGAGATTACATACACTTGATTAGATACATTATTATCACATGGTATGCTAGCATCCAATTATTGATAATATATCTTATAACTAGCTTCATTTTTGTAATAACCCACCTTAATTAACCCAACAAAATTGACCATTCTTTTTTTTTTGTTTAATTTAATCATTGTGTTTGATTCAATTGCATATTCTGGGCATCCATCCATTTGGATTAAGCATTCATCCATCCGGGATGAGCATCTAACCATACGGGTTAGGCATCGGTCCATACGGGACATAAGATTTCATCTATCCAATACAGGATAGGCATCTACCCATACGGGGTAGGCATCGGTCCATACGGGACATAAGATTTCATCTATCCAATACAGGATAGGCATCTACCCATACGGGGTAGGCATCTATCCAATCAGGATAGGAGGTGCTTTAGCTAGAGACTTAGACTCATCGGGACCATTCGGGTCCTGAGCCACTCACTAAGTACTACACTCTTCTAACATAAGTGCACTGAGGTCGCCGTCCTTAGGAGTAATTAAATAACATAATACAAGCTTGAATTCCGCCTCAGAATTTGGCTTAAAGCCTCAGGAAGTCAAGCGAATCCATACGGGATTCCTTCCGAGTATGCATTGAATTAATTTTTCCAATTTAATTATCTTATCTTTCAAAATAGGATTCTTACTCAAACTTTCTTTTACCAAGCCTAGACCCCACCCACGAACACCTGAGTACGAGGGACAACTCCGTCCCAAGACTACCTACATACCCACTTCGGCACAGGATCAAGGCGTAAAGTATGTAGTTCTATTTTCTACTCTATGGTTTGATGTAAACTGATTAGTGGGTATGCAACCCTTTCTAGGGTCAATGTCCTAAACAGTTTCTTTGCGGTTGCTACCTACGGTAGTAGCGCTTAAACAAAGGCTCAAGATGGCCTATTGTTTGTGGCCTAAAACAACTACATCCTATTACCTATCATAAGCGTCACCCTTGACCAATTGTCAATCGACAATGAATCTTTGAGATTAAAACAATTTCATAAAAACATTTCACTCAACATCCCTATAGGAGTTTACTATGGTTTAACTTAGCGGATGAAAGATCATTTTAGAATTATCTTATTAAATTATCAATCCAAGGGGGATTACCCGCCCCTTGGATTTTAACTTCCAAGTGTCCCTTATTACTCCCCGACGATTTATAGGGACGATGCCACAAATGTCGTTGATGCAGCTTTATTAGGCGTTAAGTGCAGTAGTTCAACACGACGACATTACCCATAAGCATGACCTAGAGGCATTGTATATACCGAACGCTGCTAGGTTTTGGTTTTCCAACTTCCTTTGTTTAATTTTCTAACTTATGATAAACATCATGCTTGAAAACGATTATGACTTGAACATGCAAAATTTAGACATTGCAAAAATTAATTAATTGAAAAAACTACTTGATGAATTTCGTGGAATAAAAATCATAACTAAAATTATTTATTATTCGAAACTTGAAACATAACTTGCATAATAATTACAATTATGAAACTTGCATATTAAGAATTAAACGCATAACTTGCATGGAGACGAAAACATCAATAAATGTAATTAATGTATAAGAAATTGTATGAAGAAAGGGTAGTGTAAGTTATATGCAAGAATAATCATTTATAAAGTCACTAGTACTAATAATAGAACTTAGCTTAGACATTTGGTTCAAACGTAGTTATAAATTTATTAGTAGATGCCAACTAAGTGCCCCAATGGATCTTAAATAGATTGAATAGCTCTAATTATAAAATTTGATATAATATAATTTACCATTATGAAATTCACTAAAGATAAATTAATTGTAGATTTACTAGACATAATTTAATTATGAATTTAACTACACAATGATCTCAACTATTCATAAATTCTTCTAAGTTAAACTTAAAATTGCAAATTATTATATATATAAAAACTAATTAAATAAATGGATTTCCCTTTTTTTTAATTTTCAAAAAAACTAAACAAAAAAATACAACAAATGCAAATCCTATTTCATGAAAAAGGGGAGTGGGGACCCATGGGTCTCGTCACCCCTGCGGTCCTGCAGGTGCAGACCCGCAGAGGTGAGGGGACGCCGTGGGCCCCTGCACTCCCCCTGCGGCCACTGTCGTGATAGTGACCGCAAGGGTAGTGGAGGGTACCACTACCCCCCGACGGTTACCTTAGGCTGCACGAAGCCCAAGGTGTGTTCAGAATAATTTCTGAATGCCATGTTTTATCTTTATTTTTATATTTATATTAAAATTTTACCTTGAACATTTACTATATTCCTTTCGCATGATATATATATATATATAGCTTAAATTTCCAGAATATTAAATTGCATAAAAGGAGAATACATAAATAGGTATGTGTATAAAGAAAATATTAATGTAAGAGTGAGAATAACAATTCAATTCTAGGGATGAAAGTGTAACAGAGAAATAAAATAAATAGAGAATAATTTGCTCTAGATTATCAAGAAGTAGGTAGATGTTTATACAAAGCTCACACAGGGGGATTGAGAGTTTATTTCCAGTATTCACAGGGAGATTGTTTATTTCTAGTATTCATAGGAAGATTGTTTATTTCCACTATTCACCGAGAGATCTTATTCAACTGACAGGGAGATTTATTTAACTAATAATCACAGAGAGATTTAAAATACTCACAAAGAGATTTAAAATAATCACAGAGAGATTTAAAATAATCACAGAGAGATTTAAAATAATCACAGATTTCCATTCGAAGAACCAGAGAAATGACTTAGAGGGAAGAAATAAAAAATCACACAGGGAAGAATTTTAATCTTAGAAAAAGAGATTTAAACAAATAAAGGAATATGATTTTCTTTTTGCTAAAATCTTTGAAAAAAAACAAAAAGCAAGATCATGTGCATATTTTCTTAAGGGAAATAAAATAAATAAATAAACTATCTTTTACATGCACTATATGAAAGCATTATCATTATTGTTTATCCCTAAATAAAATATTTACAATCTAATATATAAAAAAAAAATTCTTTATATGAAGGAAGATCTATAACTATATTTTTGATATTACGAATTCCTCATAAGTGAATGTGAAAAAAAAACAAGGAGAGAACCTGGTTTATCGAGCTTGATGTTGAATCCACTAGCTATCATTATGATCCTTCCTTGCAACTTGAGAGAAATCCTTCAAACAACAACTCAAAATTTCTGCAACGAAAATGAGACTACCAAAGAAGATCTACTTCTAAAACTTGGGAAATTTCCTTCAAAACATAATCAACTCCCTTCTTTGAAACTTGCATACAATTTCATAAGAAAAATCCCTCCCTTCCACTATCTAGAAAATTTAATTAAAAAGGAGATTCTTTTCCAATATTGGACTTCATGCAAATTGATTAAACTTAGTGGGGGCGTTACATGCAAGGTGGTGGAGAATCCTCTAGAAGCTTCTTGTTCTTCCTACAACATGTGCCAAAATTGGGAGTGGAAAATAAATAAATAAAAATAATTATATTCTCCAAGTGTGTGCGTGTGTATTCATTTTTTAAAATTCTTTTATAACATTCATTCCATCATTTTAAATAGCTTAACCAAAAAAACATAATAGAGTTGTATTTAAATCAAAAAGTGATAAAGGAGGGTTGTGACAATTTTTTATTATGTGAAAATAGCTACTTAAGGCATATTTTCTCTCTATTTTATAGATTCTATTGAGTTCACATTCCAAAGGATGGACTTACATGGTGGTATTTAACAAGGCCCATTACTTTGTATGAACTCATACATACATACATATACATATATATATATATATATATATATATATATATATATATATATATATATATATATATATATATATATATATATATATATATATATATGTATATGTATGTATGTATGAGTTCATACAAAGTAATGGGCCTTGTTAAATACCACCATGTAAGTCCATCCTTTGGAATGTGAACTCAATAGAATCTATAAAATAGAGAGAAGATATGATCAAAATATTTACTTTACATGCATGCTTGTAAGTGCTACATATTTTGAGATACATGATCTACTAGGATTTATTGGAAATTAAAAGAAGGGGAAATATGTAATGACAAAATTTGCATTCTCATGTTTATTTCATTTTATCTTATGCCTATTTTGAGAGAACATGATTTAATGTAATTACATATTGACACATAGCACACTTTTGAGCAAAGTGGATCTCCTTATGTTGTTACTCACCCATTTACACACTCCCACATTTTTATTAAATTCAACTTATGCATATGCACACACACTCTAATATATTCACCTTGATTATGCATTTTATAATGCTTCTCTATGCACTTACTCCTAGATTTTCCATTATAACCTTGATTCTAGCATAATTATGCCGAGAGGCATCAAAAATGAAATACAAATATCCATAAATAAAAAAATTATTATGAATAACTTTGATGTGTAGATGACAGGTAAATGCATGCATATTTCAGTTTCTGAATAAAATAGAATCATTGCCACTTGTCTCTAAGTATATGAAACTAATATATCTCTAATTAGAGTGAAAGAGTATAGCATTATTCAACTCCATGTCCTTCTTGACAACTGATATCTCTTGGCATTATTTTACATATATTTTCTTTAGAATATAGGTATACTAGTCATATCCTCAATTTTAATCCCACAGACATGGGATGGATCCCACATCCATAAATTTGGTCCCTAAATTTTAAAAGTTAAAGTCAAAATTTGGTCAACTCTTGCCCATTCCTTTCCTTCCCAAAGTTGACTTAAGATACATATGTACAATTTACTATTATATCCTTGTATTCAACTTAGACTTTCACCTGCATTCATTTCATATCCTCTCATACAAAATAAAGTAATCATTAGGGTTCAAAGATAAGGTTATGAACACTTGCATTGGAGCAGTAAAATGAATTAAAAATTTACATAATCATCATGAAAATTTTTGCATGTTGGAGGCTTGTTGTCCTTGATCATTCACACAACTGTAAAGGTAGTCATTTTGGGGAGTGCACCTAGGAGATCATATACCCCCTTTCCTCATCGTAGAGAAAGATAAAATAACAACAAATCAAATGAATAGGTGAATGAGAGTGCGCATTGTACCAAAACAAGCAATAAATTAGATCCACACTAGTAGAGGTGTTTCAAACTTACAAACTAAACCTTGTGTATAGTGGACAATATTTTGATTCCAACTAAAACATAAAAAAATGCGATCAATTTCTAATCCTATTATAGATTAGATTTTATGATAAATCAAAACTATTCTCCTTCATCAACCATCCAACTAAAGACCTTTCTTCACATTTATTTTATGTAATTAGCATTTAATGTTTTACTATTCCTAATATTTATACCTATATCTCTATTATCTATATTATTTATATATTTATTACTCATATTAATTAATAAATCTAAATAACACCTTTTAGAAAATAAAATAAAAATTCTTTTTCTCTTCTTTTGCTTTTATAAAAAGTCGCCTCTCTATCAAATCAAATAAACTTAAAAGTTGTATGTCTTAGAATTACATCCTCATAAGAAATTCAGCTTATGATTATGTTTCGTGTTAAAATAACATGTTATGAACAAGTGGACTATAGACAGTGATCAAGGCATGTCTCGATCAAGGCTAAGAGTAAACTGCACACATTAAGCAACATATCCTTGAGAATGTCAGTCAAGTCTGAATGTTTAAAACTTTCTGAGAAGTCAAAACTTAATGTGTGTGATTTAAGCCATCAAAAAAGAATATGATGGTGAAAGCATTTTACAAAACATATTAAATTAACGTACATTTGACAAAGAATTCTGTAGATATACAATAAACATTGATTATATATAATGAATTTTGTAGAATCACATTGACTGTATCTCAAATTTCAGAGATAATGTGGTGCAAGTTATGCCCACCAAGAGTACTATCCACCAAATAATTGAAAGCGAAATAATGGCAATCTCACAGAGAAAAATAAAAAGAGTGGCAACTGTAGACATATAAAAATGACCATATTCCTAAATGAATATTTTATGTTCATATCCCTATTTGATTAAATCCAATTTAATTAAATTATCCGCATTCCTCTATTTTATTAAATAAATTACTCAATTTATTTAAATAAAATTCACTATACCATTTAATGAATAAATCATTTTATTCAATTAAATCCCTTCTATCCACTTTTAATTAAATTCAAATTTAATTAAATAGTTATCCTAAATTGAATAAATCAAATTTATTTAATTTCTCCAAATTGCAATCAAATTGAATGAATTAAATTATTTCAATTAAATCCTATTATCCCCCCCATCCACTTGCAAAATCTCAAACCCCTTCCTAATCCCCTCTAGAATCTTCTAATCGCTTCTAATTAACCTAACCCTCCTCTAAACTTTGTCACATCCCTAAGCAAAGGGAAGTCACTTCTCAAAAACCTTAAAGTCTTTGATAACCATTAAAGGTTTTCAACCTTCAACCACCAAAACCCTTAAAGTCTTTAAAAACCATTGAAGGCTTCCAACCTTCAACCACTTAATCCCCAAAGTCTCCAATAACCATTAATGGTTAATTCAAACCCTCCCACATGGTTAAAACATTTGTTTTGACTCAACCTCTACCCAACCCAAAGGTCTCATCAGGCCATTAATGCTTTGACCATGATTATCTCTTAATCATTTGCACAAAGGTTTATCCTTGGATTAAATCTTAATCCATTGGGTAAACCTAATTTAGACTTGACCCTTAGCCTTTAGATAACCATGAGGTCTTTTCAGGCCTTTAATGCCTCCAACCTCTTCTCTCAACCCAATCCTATGTTGACATTTGTTACTATTTTATTGGTGCCAATTGTGCACATGGATCCCCAACTTTCAAACTTGGCCCTTGATTAAACCTTTCAATCTTGACCATCCATTGCCCTATTTGTGCTATAAATAGAGCTCTCATTCCTCCATTTTTAACAATCATCTTTCAAATTTGAAGCATCACACTTATGCTCAAATTCTTTCAAGCTTTCATTTCATATATGCTCATCATTTAGCCTCTTTTAGATCATAATATAGACTAAATATGCATGCTTAGATTACTTTCTTTATCATTTTAGTTCAATCATAGGCTAAATATAGTATGCTAGGATAGTACTCATACTAATCTTGTCATCTTATCATTTAGTTTATTGCATTTTAGAATCATACATAGCTTACAACACGTCTCATACTAAAATCAATCAAAAGCATCTCTCGTTCTCATATTTGCCATCCCTAAACCATTTTGCTCAGTAATCTGAGAGCAAAAACGTTGGTTTGAGGGATATTGTGAGATAGAGAACCATGGGACCTTCCTTGGGAAGCTAAGTAACACATCGTTACTCCATAGCTTGCAGCAAGAAGTCCTCTGTGTGTGTGTGGACTAGTATTAACATTTTCACATTTTAAGTTTTATTAGCCCACTTTTCCCGCATACATTTCTGGCGCCCACTGTGGGGCTCGACCCCAAATAACAAATTGGTTTTTCAAATTAATGACTTTTGCAGGTCCGCGGGAAACAGGAATCGAAGCGTCGGAAACATATCTTAGCGCATCCACCTAACAGTTTAGCGCTTCTAGCCTACTGTTTAGCGCGTGGGGTCTCTGCTATAGCACGTAAAATAATTTCTTTAGTGCATGATTTTGTTTAAAAATAAAAAATAAAAATTTTCCTGTAGGTCTCGACACGGGAAAAACACTGTTTAGCGCATCCAGTAAACAGAGTAGCGCATCCAATCCACTGTTCAGCGTGTGGAGACCATCATCTAGCGTGTGCAGTTCAAACATTAGCGTGTGACCTCCGTTACGTTTTTTTTGTAGGCCTCAACGCGGAAACAAAATAGAGTAGCGCATCCGGTTAATAGTCTAGCGCATCCCGCTCACTGTTTAGCGCGTGGGGTCTATACTCTAGCGCGTGGAGACCTTTCTTTAGCGCATGACTTTCACTAATATTTTCCTGTAGGTCTCGACGCGGGAGAAAAATAGAATAGCGCATCGGAAAAACAACTTAGCACATTGGGGGCACATAATAGCGCGTGGGTGCTTTTTCTTAGCGCATCCGTGCAATAGTTTAGCGCATAGAGTTGGTAGAGCCAAAAATTTATGACAGAGTCAAAAATTAGGCTTGTGGGAGGCATAATATATATGGAATATAACATTTAAGTATAAGTGAAATGTCACTTATACTTTAAGTTATATTCCATATATACTTTCAGGATGTTTGAGAGGGGTTTCAGACCTCTAGGAGTTATAATGCAAAATCTAGTTTTTGGAAGATCTTCCAAATTTCAGACTTAGTCAAATTTCAGGGCATTTTAGGATTAGGATTGTAAAATTTGTAACCAAGATCAGAATTTAGGCTTGTGTAAGCCCACACTAACACTTGATCACTGACTGTGTGCAGGTTCTAATATTTTTTATGCAGGGGAAGGAGCAAGTTTAGAGGCTTTAAGTTTCTTTTTTTACTTTCTTTCAACAAAAGTTGGTTAAAAAGAACTCTCTCCTTTTTTGCACAAATTAAAATAAACCTCATCATTTCATTTGGATGCATAAAATGAACTTCATGCCTTCCTTTTTGGTGTTTTAAAAGAAACTTCATCTTTTCTTTATTGCATGGTAAAAAGAACAACAAAACAAACCTTTCATTCCTGCAAGTTAGGAAAAACACTTCATTTTGGAAGCTGTAAAAAAAGAACCAACAATCTTTACTTTGACAAAAGTTTTAAAAAGAACCTCACCATCCTTTGGTGTTTAAAAGGATTCACTTCATTTTGCAAAGTAAAAGAACCTCATCTTCATTTTGTGCAAGGCAAAGAGGGAAAGTTTTCCCCTATCGACTTTAATTTTGCTGACCAAACATCGCGATTTATTTTGTTGACCAGGCTTGTTTTACAAAAGTTTTGGAAATACACACTTTGCTATGAAAGGTTAAAAAGAACATCATGCTTGTTGGAGCAACATCTCCAAATAGAAGTTAGCAAATCATTGTCTTGGAGGCTAAAAAGAACAAATTGATTGCCTTGTCTTGAAAGTGGAAGGTATATGCTCTCCCCATAATTGGGTGACCAAAAAGCCAAACCACTCTTAAGCTTTCAGTAATTCAAGCATTTACATCCTTTAGCAGGCCTTCCTTCCCGAGGAGTTGCAATCAACTCTTAAAGCCATTTATGGCCGGTGTGAAGGGAACGACCTAAGTGGGGAACGACTTTGACGCCAAGTATTCCAACCCACTATAATCAAAAGTGGAGGGTGATGAAAGTCCCTTTCAACGGTTGCGCGCAGCGATTAGCCTTCCCCCAGTATCTTTATGATACGTAAAGCCTTTGTTCTAAAGGTTGGGAAGCCTCCTGAGGGAGTTTATCACTGACGACCGAACAGGAAGCCTGATTAAGAACCTTAGCATTAGAAACTTTGAGCTAAGTCAGTCGCCAAACATTGGCAATATCATAGTGCAAGGGTGGGGAAGAATCCGCCCCCAAGATTACTCACCATATATCTCCCAAGATAACTACTCAATTGTGAAGCAATTCACTTTGAGTTAAATTCTAGCAAAAGGCAAAAAAATGGGCGCCCTCTAGGGGGTGACAAGGCTGTTTGAGCTGACGGAGTATCGAGACTAGTGGGCTATGATATTATCAATGACCTTTGAATAAAGAGTCTATCTGATGTGTCTTTTGTTGTAAATCAAACCAGTGATAACATCGAGGATTTGAACACATCCTCAAAAGAATATACACTCAATGTTTAGCATTAGGATGATCATTGTCTTCATGTGTGCTATGTATTCCTGTCACAAATGCTAAAATATCTTGCAAAGTATCTAACAATCAAACTCAAAAATCAGTTCAAACAAGGAAAAGTCATAAAGTGGAGAAGATTTCCATATCCAATAAAACATCTTTTAAGATGGTTATCAACATTTCAACTATCTTTAGAAAAGACTTTCATCTAACAAGATTAGGGGAATACCAAACCAAGTAATCCTTTCTAGAAAAAGTTTTCAAACTTCTTGAGTATCCTTTCAGGTCCAATATCAAACGCGATCACAAGAAATCAAATCAAAACACCAGAGAAATCATTTCCAAATCAAACAAGTCAGTCTTAGAACAAAAGTTGTCAAATCCAAAACTAGCTAAAGATAAGACTTTATCCTATCAAAATCAGGTATTATCATCACCTTGATCAAAAGGTCCATCATCTAAAGGATTCTATCAAACAACATACCAAGTTTAAACCTTAAGTTGTCAAATCAAGTTTCTATTTTGATAAAAGTGGACTTAAGTTTCCAAACGAAGTATCTCAATCCAAACATCGAAGGAAACCATTGATCATTCGTGTATGACCACTCCTCATATTTTGAGATGAACAAGTCTTCATCACAAAACTAAGTTAAAGAACAGACAACCTAGTCCTAAGACCCTTACCAAAAGGAGTAAATTTCTCTACATCAAACTATCAAAAACATCAACTTTGATCATTCATATGACCATTCATCATCAAACCGAGAAAAAAGAAACTCAGTCAAAGGAAATAAGTCCTAGCATAAATCAAGATCACAATATCATGACTTCCCAATCTGGTCCCATTTTTTATCAAGATCCCACCTGTCAAGAATCTTATGATGATCCCCTAAAATTTTGGTATTCCATCCCCGATGATCCCCTTTCATCTCAAGAGCAGAGTCCCATTCAATATCCATCTCTTAAGCAAAATCATGATATTCCTTCCATATCCTCCACTATTCTAATTCAAAATCAAGAGAAAAGCACCAACTCAAATGATCCTACTCCAAGTCAAGATCAACATGAAGGAATCTCTTCATCCTCCTAATCTATCTTAGGTCCTTTCATTCCAAAGTCAATAAGGCATATCAAAAGAGATACTAAGATCATGCTAATATGTCTAACAAATGAAACAAAGATAAATAAGGCATCTCCAAATGCCTCTTAGCATGCTCTTAGCTCCTTGTCCCTTGTTCCTCTCCTCTCCAAGTTCCAAAATAGTGTAGCTCTCAGCAACTTTTTGCACTATGGATGCTTATGGAGGATTGAGATTTGAGTATTTTGCTCCAAATGTAAAATGAAAAGCTAAAATACTAGATGCTATTAAAATGATTGATTTTAACCAAGATAACAAGATATTAGTTTGCTATGCTAAATGCTCTCTAAAATGCTTATAGGTTAAATGCATACAAGTTTTCAGGATCTAGATTATGAAGAAATGGATTCTATTTATAGGAAAAATGGAGCAATGGAGGGTTGAGATTGAGCAATCTCAACAAGGGTCAGGATTGAATGATTTTCAATCCATGTGAGGGCTTTCAACCCAATCCTAGGATGACAAGTGTCAATGTGAGATAGGTTGAGAGGAGAGGGAATAAGCATTAAATGCTTGACATGACCTTGGAAGTTAAGGTCAAGGTTAGTTGAATGAATAAACTCTTTATTGAAAGAATAAAGCTTTTATCCAATGGATAAACTTTTGTGCAAAAGGCAAGAGGGATAACATGGTCAAAGCAATAAATGTTTGGGGAGACAAGTTTGAAATAACCATAAATGGTTATGTAAGAGCCATAAATGGTCATGTAAGAGCCATTAGTGGTCTTGAAAGACTTTGGAGGTTAATTTGTTGAACACACAAAGCATTAAATGCTTTTCAAAGACTTTTGAAGTCTTTGAGAAGTGACTCCATTTTGCTTAGGAATCTGACAATAATTAGGGGATGGATTAGGCTAATTAGGAAGGGGTTAGAAGAATCTAGAAGGGGATTAGATTTGGAAGTGGATTTGGTGGGTGAGGGAAAATAAGATTTTATTAAAATAAAAATTCATTTATTTCAATAAATGTGTGCAAGTTGCATTTGTAGGAAAATGCAAGTGGGGGGGATAATGATTTAAATAAATGTTTGATTTAATTTATTTAAAAGAGGAATAGGGGGATTTAATTAAATAAATAGATTTTATTTATTTAATTGATTTGAATTTGGTTTTAATGAATGAATTAAAATAAATTGAATAATTTATTTAATTAATAAGAGAATGTTTGAGGATGAATTAATTAAATGTTAATTTAATTAACTGATGGCTAGTGGAATTTTTAAAATAAATAGCAATTTATTTATTTAATTAAGTTGGACAGATTTGTGTGACTACATTTGCCCCTCTTTGAGACGGTGTGGTTTATCGCATCGTTTCAAAGAAAGAAAAACTGGTGTGAATAAATGCCCCATAAAATATTAATTTAATGGGTGGTATGCCCCCTCGAGAGATGGGCCGAAATTTTTGAAAAATCGGGCGATCTCTTGAAAAAGAATGAAAATTGGCAAGGTGTTAGAAGAGAAGAAGTTCGCAATACTGGTGAAAAATAGAAGAAATTGGAGGAAAAATGGAGAAATGGAAGGCTTGGGAAGTTTACAGGGACCACGACGGTGAGCGGGGGAAAATTACGGTGACTGTGAAGGGTTTAAATGGGGTGAAAGGGGTGAAAACAGGATCATTTGTGACCACGACCAGTGTGAAACCAGAGCTCTGATAGTGACATTTTGGAGGAGCGAGCAGCAGTCAGGATGCCAATACCGATTGCAGAGCACCGATTTGAGCGAGTCTGTCGGTTCCAGCGGCCAGACGACTACAGACCAGCGGTACGCAAATTTGAATTTTGAATTTTGATGCATTTTTGATACTCTTTTTGCTGAGTCCAATTTGAGTCGGAGCAATAGCGCTGAAACTATGTTTTGGCACTATTGCCCAATTAACTAGCGCTACTGCACCACAATGGCACTATTGGCCTATTATTTGAGCATTGTTGAAATGTTTTAGCGCTATTGCATGCATGTTTAGGTGCTATTGATTAATAAGCACTATTGAGTGCTTAATTGAGCGCTATTGCAAGGTTGTTCTAGCGCATTTGCAGTTTGAGCGTTGTTGGGTGGCTGATTGAGTGTTGTTGTTAGGGTTTTAGCGCTATTGTTGATAAATGAGTGCTTTTGTTTTTAGGATAAACAGATGCCCCAGTTTGTATGAATAAAATCTCTCGATGCCAATGATGGATGGATGGCGATGTGAAGTGGGAGTTGTTTTGAACCATAGCAGCCTGATGAGACTTAGGTCATTTCTAGGATAAATGCTTGTTGGAAGTCTAGGTTGCCATGATTGCTTACCTGTTGAGACCCGAAGATACTTGATCAAAGTATCTGTTGATAGTCTTAGGTTTAAACTCAAGAAAGTTTGAAAATAAAACAACTGATGATGATTGATGGATGCCCGTGTGTAGGAGGATCTAGGCGTGTTGCAGTTACGCGAGAGACATCCGACGACACAGGGGTTGCGGGATTGGCTAACAGAGGCCGAGATCGATTGCATTGCTGTGACGAGACTATATGATGTGATGCACATGCCCATGATTCAGATGAATCACAGATTGATTATAGCCTTAGCAGAGCGATGGCACAACGAGACGTGCACCTTTCATTTGACACAGGGGGAGATGACAGTGACCCTGGAGGATGTGTGGTGCATCCTACGGATTCTGATTCAGGGGGAGCTAATGACATATGACAGATCCTGGGGGACCCTTGCAGTACAATGGTTCTTCAATGAGGATGTGTTTATTGATGATGGCTCTATTGCATGGGAGGAGATAGCTGCATTATACGAGCCTCTACCAGCAGTTCTATCAAGCATTGTGGGAGGACTTCTATGTCCAGACAGGTGATCACATGGTTTGGCCGTGGGGTGGGGGCAGGTGATTGAGATGATAATTACTGAGGGGACCCGATTTGCTTGGGGGTCGTGCGTGCTGGCGCACCTTTACCAGGAGCTTCATGAGGTGGTTTATCAAGGGAGGGGTTCCCTAGCAGTGGGAGTGACACTACTACACATTTGGGCCTGGGAGCACCTACTAGTGACTCGACAGGTGAGTCTGAGGTTCCGCGCAGTGGATCAGCTGTATATGTTTATGTATAGCGGCATGATGAGCTAGCCCCACCTAGGGAAGTTAGAGTGGTGGTGGCGGGCATTAGATGATTTGGATGCAGTCATATGGCGAACATACCTGGAGTGCGAGCCCTGGGATGATGATGCAGAGGCACTGCCCTATGTATTCATGACCTGATTCCTCATTGGGAGGACCTCATACCATGTAGAGAGACAGGTGCCGGGGAGAGTGATGAGGTAGTTTGGACGGTAGCAGGGACTGCCTAGTGGATCAAGGGAGTATGCACGGGTGATCCGAGAGAGATATGCATGGGGGCCAGTGCTGCCATATGACCAGGCACTGGTGGAGTTTCGGATGCTATAGGCGAGATCGTGGGACATATGATCGAGGGTCGTGGATGCAGGGGTAGCAGATGAGTATACGCAATACTGGGCGACGCACCTGATCCTACGGATATCCGATCTAGCAAAGCCAATTCCTGATTTTGAGGATGAGAGGGGATGGAGATGGAGGAGGGTAGGAGGTCGAGGACTGAGGGTAGGTGGAGGAGGGAGAGGAGATGGTGAAGACAGAGGAGGAGGTGGTGGAGGAGGTGGAGGTGGTGGGTTGGGGATTCGGATTCAGCGGAGAGGGAGAGGGGGACTGCCACTATGGATAGCACAGGGACCGCTGATATAGGGAGGAGTTAGACTTGGTGGTAGGGGAATGGAGAGGGAGATCCCGATGGACAGAGGGGAGAGAGCTACTGGAGAGGGTGGTACAGGTGAGGCTGCTATGGATACCGGGGAGGGAGCCACTAGAGATCTTAGGGATCATATGATAGCACATTTGCAGACCCGGGTAGAGGATTTGGAGGCGGAGGTGGTGGCTAGGGATGTGCAACTATTTGCACAGGAGTCAGAGCTAGCTGTAGTGTTGTAGGAGAGGGATAGTGTGGTGGAGAGATTAGTAGAGCTGTAGGAGAGAGTCCAGGTTGGAGTAGGAGCACAGGGGCCTACAAGGGAGGTGATGAGGGAGATGCGGCGAGCACAGGTGGAGATAGACTACTGGCGGGGTTTATACGAGAAGGTGGTACCAGCTAGTTAGCGAGCTCTTAGCTATTCACAGATGCGGCAGGCCAGATCAGAGCGATCACAGAGGGTGCAGAGTAGTGGGGGTGTGATGGGTCCTCTATGGAGGGAGAGATCAGGGGATGCAGGAGCGAGTGGGGGTGTGATGGGTCCTCCACGGAGAGATAGATCAGGTGGTGTGGGTACCAGTGGTGGAGCAGGTGGCAATGGTGGTACAACATCTGGCTAGAGTGGCATCTGAGAGAGCATTTTTGCATATATGTATTGTATCATTGTATCTTGGATGGCTCTTGGTAGCCGATTTTGTAGACTTCATTGTACTCTGATATATGAGATGATATATATGAGGAGATCCCCTATTTGGATGATATGCATTTGATTTATATGGATGTTTATGCAGGATGATGAGTTATTTGCTTAGATGGATATGTGTACATGTATGCATTTGATGAGATGTTTCTTATATGCATGTTTTTATGATGTTTGATACTGACATATGAATGCAGGTTTATACATGTGTGCATGTTTTTATTTTAATGTAATGCTTTATGTATGTAATGCTATGATGATGATGTATGTTTATGATGAGTTAGGAACAAGATTTTGGTGTTTCTTATGTTGATATATGATGAGATAATGAGATGAAATGATGTTTAATGCAACATGTGAATGAATGATGTTATGTATGGATATGCATCTAGATGTTTTTAAATGAATGTAATATGGATAAACAAAATGTAAAGTACAAATGTTTATATGATAATGTCTAAATAAATGCATATGTATAATGGATATATAAATAACATGAACCAATGTGTTTTGGAAACAAATGGTTTTAGGATTCTAAATGCTTAAATATGATTAAGTAAAAATGATAATGTGATGATAATGCAACTCATGGTGTTAATAACTGCACCTTTAATGCAATTAAAAAAGGATAATGAATGCAATGTGAATGAATCCTAAAATGAGCATAATAAGATACTTAATAATGGATGAATGAAGGCACCTTTGAACTAATGAATAGATAAATGTATGTATGCAATGATAAATGACAAAGAAAAATGAAATGATGATGGATAATTGACACTAAATGAATGCATAGTAAATGGTTTAATACAATCAAAGACAATTTGATCATATGAATGAATCTAATTATTTATGATTATGCAATGATGCAAATGTTTATTGAAGACTAATGTGAAAATGAACTATATGCAATGTTAATTTAAAAATGACATGAATGTACTTATTGCAAGATGCAACTAAATGTAATGACGATATGACCATGAGGAATGCAAGGTTTTTGAGACTTTGCATGATGCATTGATGATGTATCAGAGTACTTGGTCGTGATTGTATCCAAGACCAGCTTAATGGTCGCATTTGCATATAAATCCTACATATGAATTGGTGAATGGATGGGTGATATGCAACGGAATGCAATATATAAACAAATGAGATGAAATGACGATCCATAGTGCTCCATTTTCATCATTGAGCTTTAAAAATGTTGGAAGAGAATACAAGCATCTTGACATAATGATTCAAGATGATCATTTCTTTCATGGATTTTATATAGCAAGTTAATACAAACGACTTGATATAAGGGTCAAGTCGACCAGAGTATTGCTTGTGGAACAGACAAGGATTATCTCCGTTCATGCATGACTTGGATCGTCCTCCTTGATCTTAGGCTGATCATATCCTGAGACAAGTGCATACCGTACTAAGAAATAAAAACCTTTATCCAATTTGGAGGAGGTAGGAGGAACCAAAGGAAGAGCATGGTAGCTGCAAACAGATAGTATATACATAAAGAATAAAGAATAGGGATCCTTGGTAATGGTTCGTGCTCATATGGTCGAGGTATACACTATAATCAGCAAGCCGTAATGATCTATGACTGCATTTTGCATAAGATCATGTAGCTTAGTGAACTTCCCACGTAGACACCATTAGTACATGCCCCAGAACTTCATCGGAAATAATGCGCAGATGATACAAAATAATGCTGAAAGTTCTGATACAGATAAATGAATGAGTTACTCACAAATCAACCAAGTATTTGATAGCTTAACATAATTTTCTTTGTCAAAGAAAACGCCATTTTTGTCTTTGTTTTGGTAAGGAAGGATGCATCCTTTTTGAAGACAGTTTGATTGTTGATGTCGATTGTGTCGGTCAATTTTTGATAAGTGATCATCATGCGAGTATTGTTTTCAACGCTTGTTTGGTATTTGCGTGAACGAGCATGTACAAGGTGTTGCCATGGTTTTGTGTGATTTCCAATGTTTTCCATTGTTTTTGGATTTTGTGAGACGTTTTTGAATGTTTTTGGATTTTGTGAGACATTTTTGAATGTTTTTGGATTTTGTGAAACAATTTTGAATGTTTTTGGATTTTGTGAAACCGTTTTGAATGTTTTTGGATTTTGTGAAACAGTTTTGAATGTTTTACCCAATGAATCACCAGTAATGTAGAATCCACTTCCACCAACTAGATTTAAGGGCATTGCCCCCAAGTGTAGACATGACTATGAAAAAGCGGGATGTAAGACGCATGAAGTACTTTCTTTAATTACAGATCAAATAACAAGCCATGGTTTAGATGGATGGATGTGTGTATGTATGAATGTGATCGCAACGAGCCTGAAAGATACTGGAGTCATATTTTTTTACGAGTGGCACCTGTTTGCCAGGTTTTCACCATCGCACTTACCCAAGGTACCACCGGAGTGGTTGTTCACTGTTTGGATGCATGATTTTTCCTTACTATTTGTGATGTTTTTGTATTTCTTCAGGACATTTTTTTGAATGTTTTTGGTATTTTTGCCAGTATGCAGGGGAGCTTGATGTACAACTTAGGTATAAAACCGTTTGAGGTGCATACTGTTGATTGGATCTACGAGTGGTTCTCCTTCTGATGTAGCCAACTAATATGCCCCGGACCCAAATATAGTAGTGACAACATATGGGCCCAGCCAGTTTGATTCAAACTTGCCTTGATGTTCTTTGTTTGGCTGGTTGCGAGGATTTTCTCAGAGAACAAGATCACCTACCTCAAATGTACGAGGTCTAACTCGATGATTATAACTTCTGCTCATGCGCTGCTGATAGGCTTTGAGATGGTTGTATGCAGCTTGTCGTTTCTCATCAAGTAACTCTAAGTCCTGAAGACGGGATACTCTATAGGCTTCATCATCAATGAGATTATGCAAGGAAACCCGTAGTGATGGTATCTCGACCTCAATAGGCAAGATAGCTTCTGCACCATAGACCAATGAGTAGGGAGTTGCGCCTGTAGGGGTTCAAATGCTAGTTCGATATGCCCACAGTGCTGGATTTAGTTGAACATGCCAATCATGACCAACATCATTAACTATCTTCTTGAGGATTCTTAATATGTTTTTATTTGATGCTTCGGCTTGACCATTGCCTTGTGGGTAATAGTGAGTGGAAAAGCGGTGTTGGATATGAAATTTCTCACAAAGTTCACGGACATCTTGATTTTTGAAAGGAAGACCGTTATCTGTGATGATGGACATGGCTACACCATACCGACAGATGATGTAATTGAGGATGAATGAGGCGATTTGCTTGCTGGTGACTTGGGTAAGTGGAACAACTTCAATCCACTTTATGAAATATTCGGTGGCGGTAATAATAAATTTATGGCCATTGGAGGAAGATGGATGGATTTTACCCACAAGGTCAAGACCCCATTGACAAAAAGGCCATGGTGTTGTGATTGGTTGCAATTCTTGTGCTGGTGCATGTATCAGGTCGCCATGAACTTGGCATTTCTTGCACTTCCTGACAAAGTAGTAGGAGTCTTTTTCCATAGATGGCCAATAGTTTCCATTGCGCAAGAGTTTCTTGGCTAGTGACGGACCACTTGTATGAGTTCCACATATTCCTTCATGTAACTCTTCCAAGGCCTTTGTTATCTCATCTTGTTCCAGACATCGAAGGAGAGTACCATCAAGATTGTGTCAGTATAGGGTTTCGGCAATAATGGTATATCAAGCAGTTTGGCGAATGAAGGTTTTACGTTGGTTATTCGATTGGTTGGGAGGTAGGGTGTGATCACAGAGATAGGTGTAGAATTCACCGTACCATGGGGATTCATAACTGACAAGGTGACATATCATTTCGGATTTGGGGATATCATAAGTGGGAATCCAAAGCTGTTCTACCAAGAACTCGTAGCATGTTGAATTCTGTGGAAGATCTAGGAGAGATGCGATGGTAGCCATAGCGTCAGCAGCTTGATTCTGATCTCTTGGTATCTGCTCAAAGGTGATAGTAGTAAAATATGCTTTTAGTTTGTCCACCATTTTCTTATATGGCATGAGTTTATCATCCTTGGTCTGATATTCATCAGTTGCTTGTCGAATGACTAGTTGTGAGTCGCCATATATTTGCAGTTCTTGTAATTTCCATTGTACAGCTAGCCTGAGTCCTGTGATCAAGGCCTCATACTCTGCTATGTTGTTGGTGCATGGAAATGTGAGTCTATAAGACTTTGGGATGCTATCACCTTGAGGTGTGATAAACAGAATGCCTGCCCCTGAGCCATGCCTAGTGTATGAACCATCAAAGTATAGTTTCCATGGTTGTGTTGTTGTGATCATGAATATCTCTTCATCTGGAAAATTGGAAATGAGAGGATGATCGCCTATGAGTGGTGCTTTGGCCAACTGATCCGCAATAACTTATCTTTTGATAGCTTTACGGTCCACGTACTCGATGTCAAATTCACTCAGAATCATCACCCATTTGGCCAAGCGGCTTGTCAATGCTGCCTTGTTGAGTAAATACTTGAGTGGATCAATTTTTGCAATGAGTTGTACCTTGTGTGTTAATAGATAGTGCCTTAGTTTAATGGCTGCTAAGATTACTGCTAGGCAAGCTCACTCAATAGGTGTGTAATTGAGTTCATAGCCAACCAGTGTTCAAGAGATGTAGTAAACAACACAGTCTTTTCCTTCTGTATTATGCTGTGCCAGTAGTACGCCCAATGTTGTACTTGTTGCTGAGATATAGAGTAACAACGGTCTACTTGGATTTGGTGGGATCAGCAATGGTGGATTCATGAGATAGTCTTTAAGTGTCTGAAATGCTTGTTGGTATCGGGCATCCCACTGAAAGCGGATGTTCTTGTGTAGTAGGTGTGTAAAAGGATGACACTTATCTGCTAGTTGTGCAATGAATCTTCGGATTAATTGAAGCCGCCATTGTAATGTCCTTAGCTGACTGATATTCTTTGGTGGTGGCATGTCCATGATTGCTTTTACCTTTGCTGGGTCGACCTCAATACCTTTGCTTGAGACAATGTATCCTAGAAGCTTCCCGGAGGTTACTCCAAAGACAAATTTCTTTGGGTTGAGTCAAACATGGTATTGTTTCAATCTATCAAATATTTTATCTAATATGTCGAGATGACCTCCTCTAGTGAGTGACTTTGCTAGTAAGTCATCAACATAATCTTCCATCATAGTATGCATCATGTCATGGAAGATGGTGGTCATTGCTCTTTGATAGGTCGCTCCTGCATTCTTTAGACCAAAAGGCATTACATTCCAACAATATGTGCCCCATGGACATGTGAAGGTTGTCTTATGTTGATCTTCTGGTGCGATCTTTATCTGATTGTATCTGGAAAAGCCATCCATGAGTGAAAGCATGGCATGTCTCGCTGTCAGATCCACTATGATGTCAATATTTGGTAGGGGGAAGTCATCCTTAGGACATGCCTTATTCAAATCTTTGAAGTTAGTACAAATGCGGATGCCCCCTTTTGGTTTGCCGACAAGCACAATGTTGGAGATCCATTCTGCATAATCAATTGGTCTAATGAATCCAACATCTAGGAGTTTCTTGAGTTCTGTTTTGACTAGCATTGCAATTTGAGGATGCATCTTACGAAGCTTCTGTTTGACAGGTTTGGCTCCTTCTGCTATGGTGAGGTGATGCATGACTAAATCAGGATCAAGCCCAGGCATGTCTGCATATAACCATGTAAAGTTGATCTGACGCTTTTGAAAGAACTCTATAAATTTAGGCTGTTCCTCTGGAGTGAGAAGAGATGCCAGATGTATGAGATGAGGATTTTCAGGAGTCCCCACATTGTATTCTTTGGTTTCCTCGATGAGAATCGTTGATCATTCCTGTTGTGTACTAGCAGGGAGGATGTCAAACCCTTCATCCTCAGGCACCTCAGAGAGGTTTTCACCGTTGGATACGCTCTTTCTTTTTACTTTTGTTGGATCAAACAGTGCCACAGTGTGGTTTTCACTGGAAGATCTATGTTTTATTGTTATATTTTTGCAACTGAAAGGTTTGGCATCCACCTCGAAGTATGCTGCGCTATTTAGTTCTATGGTGAATCTAGCTTTGTGATCCCCACTTGGTAGGTTATCCCGTAATTCCAAAAAGTCAATGATAGCCTCATCGTTTTGGAAGAAGTCAAGACATGGGGGATTTGGTTGGTTCCATTCAATGAGTTCAGGGTGAATAATGGGCATTACTTCATTGATTAGGTTAAGTGAGTTAGATGTATCGGAGAGGGTTAAGACGTTGTGGTGAAGGTCGTTGATGGTACTCTCCCTGTCAGAATTAGGCATAGGATGAGATGTAGGGTCTGTGGAAGATGTTTCCAGCTCAGGAACCCAAGAAGTCTTTATCTGGGCTTCTCCGTAAATAGGGATGTCTTTGCGTGGCGGAGGTAGTGATGTGTCTTCCTCATATGAAGTGTTAAGCTATACAGAATCAAATTCCCACTCATGTGAGTCAGTCTCTGAGTCACTTTCCAGCATCCAATTACTATACCATATTGGGATGTCCTTTGAGTTAAATACTGCAGGTGTGATTGGTTGATGTACCTTTGTAGTGATCGGTGCTACAGGGAGGTCGATGGGGATTAAAGAATCCAATACGGGGAGTATCGATAGTGTTGACTCAGTTGCTTCTGCTGGAACTGTTGGTGCCATAGATGCTACTGCGGGGTCTGATACAGTTGCTATTGTTAATGGTACTATGGATGTGATGGCTGCTGCAGATGGGATTATTGGTTTGATTGGTGGGATGATTGGTGTTGTAGACGGTGGTGTTGGGATTTTGAGCCTCGGTGGGGTAGTTGTGATGGTGCTTGATGCTGCTTTGATAATGAAAGGTGTCCTTTTTGCAGTAGGCTGACATAACGGTTTGCTGGGTTTTCCTTTGAATTTGAGTTTAGGAAAGATCTCTTTTTCAAAGCCTAGGCCTGTATTACCTTTGGGCTTTAATTCCGGTAGTAGAGGTTCATGTCGTCCTTGTTTGAAATATCCCAAAGCACTCTAACCATCATACCCCATTCTTTGCATAATGAGGAGACCTTTGCCATACTGATCCGTAGGAAGCTTAACTTGCGGTATATCAGTGGTGATGGGATCTTTATAGATCCATTCCACTAAGTCCTCATCTTGGGTTTCTTCTTCTTGACCCTTTCCAAGGATGAAAGGCGTCAAAGCACATGTTGGCGTGATTGGTGGTTGTTGGAGTAACTGTTGTGGTTTACCATGTGTTCTAGGTGAAGTGGGCATTTGTCCCACACAAAAGAGTTGACTCAAGTTGTATTCCCTAGGACCTTCCTCTGTTATTTTCATTTTAAGCTTTTCTTGCTTTGGTATAGTGGTGTTCGAACTGGCAAGAGAGGTGGGACTTATATATGATGCGGAGGAAATGACTTCTTTATTATTAGGAATGGTAATCTCTGGTTGATGGCTGATATTATGGCAATACGCAAAGGGATTTGCATCGCCCAGGATTGTGATCTCTGCACCGTTATGGGGGAATTTGATACATTGATGGTAGGTAGATGGAATGGCTTGCATGGCATGTATCCAACATCTTCCTAACAATAGATTGTATGGCAGAGGAAGGTCTAGAACCTGACAGATGATGTGCTTTACCACAGGGCCCACTCGGATTGGTAGTACCACAGCTCCTTTGGATGAACACTCTGCATCGTCATAGGCTTTGATTGTGATCTTCTTGCGAGGATCCACTGATTCTGTGGCATATCCCAATGTTGTGACCAACTGTAGTGTACAAATATTTAAACTTGCTCCATTATCAAGCAAGACTCGCTTGATCCTGTGTTGGTTGATAAAGCCTTCAATGTGTAGCAAAGTGTTATGAGGATGCTGGAAGGAAGAGTTGTCACTTTCGAAAAAAGTAAGGCAAGGTGATGACTTTAGACTTCCAACCATGGCTTGAAATTGGTCTGTATTCAGGTTTGCAGGGACTGATGCCTCTTGGAGAGCTTGATCTAAGATTATTTTATGAGATGGCGATAGGCGTAATAGCTCTAAAATGGATATAAGCGTGGGTGTTTTATCTAATTGTTCCACAAGATTGTACTACCTTGGTATGGAGGTGGTGCCTTGTGGAGCTGCCTTTATGGTAACCTTGCCGCAACGTGTAACAACATTGCAATTTGAGTTGGGATTTTTGATGGTTATAGTTGCAACTTGTTCACTGGCATCATAAAGGTGATTTACAGTATAATTATACGCAGCCTGTGTATAATCCGTGGTATCAGTGCCTCTCCTGGAAGTGGAAGGACCCCTTTGATCTTGTGATGGAAGTGGATTTTTGAACATCAGATGATCATTATTTGTTGTTTTTGGGTCATGTCCTTCTATTTCAATTTCTCCTCGGTCAATAAGATCCTGAATAAGATCTTTCAATTGGTGATAATTACTTGTCTTGTGTCCTCTCCCTTGGTGGAAATCACAGTGTTCAGTATCTCTCCACCATGCAGGTTTGACCTGTGGTTCATAGTTTGATGTTTTAGGTAGGGTGACCAAATTTTGAGAAATGAGTTGTCGCAGTACTGTTTCAATGGGTTCCCCTAAGGGAGTGTATGTGCGTTTTTGTTTTTGCTGACGAGGTCTTGGTTCACCATGAGAGGTGATGCGACCTTGATTGGAAGGAACATTTGTGTTATTCTGAGGTGGAGGATTTTGTCCTGCAAACCGAACCACAGGTTGTGCACTTTGTATAGTCCTGGCATCCACAACGCCATCATTGACAATATTCTTGTTTTTGTTCTAGAAGCTTGGTTTATCACTATTGAAGCATGGGCGAGGACCATCCTTTGGTTCATTATAGATTTTGATGAGTCCTTTCTTGATGAGGGCCTGCTCACATTTCAAACCCTTGGTGATCATATCATTAAAAGAGTCTGTGTCTTTGACACCCAGGTGAAATTTCATTTCTTCGTTTAAGTTGGAAATGAATATTTCCACTAGTTCTCATTCAGGTAACTGAAGAGAATGTCTACTAGACATTTGATTCCATCATTGCAGGAATACTAAGAATAGTTCACCTGGTTTTTGTTTAGTGTTACACAGATCAGCCATGGTGATCTCGCGTTCAATGTTATGAGAGTAATGAGCGAGGAATTTCTGGATGAGTTCCTCAAATGTTCTAATGCCACCTAATAGTCGGGAAAACCATGATGTGGTTGTTCCTCCCAAGCTTTGGGGAAAAAGGCGCATTAGGTATGTGTCTTCATATGCCACTTCGAGACAAGCGGAATGAAATTCTCTGACATGATCGCTAGGATCTCCCTTTCCTCTATATTTTTTGAATTTGGGTGTTTCGAATCCTCGTGGAAAGGGTGGCATATAAATATTCCTATCAAAAGGATAGGGACAGATGTCGTTGAGTGAGAATTGATTAGTCTTGACACCACTATGAAGTTGTTGGGCGAGATTCTCAACTTCTTGTAGCAACATCTCCATTTCGTTTGGAGGAGGAGGTGGTGGGTTACCTCGAGGAATGTTATATCTGATGGGATCTCTACCTCTTTCCTCTTCATGGCAACTTTGTCATTTTGATGCTTGTCTTAATTGGGCGAGATCAAAGTCAGAGGGGAGTTTTGCTCCTTCTTGAGTGAGCTTTAAAAAGTGAGCATCCGCATTGATCCTGAGTATTTCGTCAAAAAGTCTGTTAAAGAGAGGGCTATGTTGGGTCCTTTCTATTGTTGCAGGAGTGGGAGTACTTGGGTTTTCATCATTTGCATTTCCTCCAAGTGCTTCTTGAAATTCATTGAGATTTTCCTCTTCTTCTTCTTCCATTTCTATTTCTCGTTGCCTTGACTGTGATCGGGTTTGGGCCATTTTGTTTATAAGCCTTTGTTGAAGTTGTGTGAAAATGATGATGAGTTTTTGATGAAATGAGAGATTGATGGTTGGTGAATTGTGTTGCATGTGGAGCTCTAGCACTTTTAAGGTAGATGTAACCGAAATTCCTTTTTTGAATTGCTTGCTTGTTTTTGATAAGGTTGGATGTGATAAGGTGTAGAGAAATCTGAGATGTATTACAGATTTAACTACCTAGTAATGAGAGGATTCACTCATGAACTAGTTTTAACTTGCGTAGATGTGTCTCTTAGGATGAGCTTATCCTAGATGTAGAAACAATCTAATAAAGTGATGTGATGCATTTGATTCAAGCAATATTAAAAAAAAAGGGAACTTGGGACAAGAACCTCTTAATGTTTTGAGAGTTGGAAATGGATTGATGATGAAGCGATGATGTATGAGTGAGATAATGGATGAAATGTTTTAACTTCAATAAAAGCTTTGTGTCACAAATGGGACAAACTCTACCTCTTCCCTTTTGGGTGTTGGTGGTATTTCTTGAGCTACGTTGTATGTGATACAGACGTTTGGGAAAAAGTTGGGATTAATCTCACCTCCTTGGTTTTTGTGATAACTCAGAGCTCTATATTGCATAAAAGCTCTGCGGTTCAATGACTCTGAATCAAATTCGTTTGTTTTGCCTTGAAGGTAGAGATGCATGTGACGCAGAAAAACTCTATGGGAGACAAAGATTTGTCTATTTATATAGAAGAATTTCCTCCTTTTGATCAAAGCCTTTGAGCTCAATGGTCTTCTTTTCAAGTTGATACTCTGATGACGCTTCTTCTTTTGCAAGATGTGAAGAATGGTCATAAAGTTTGATTCTTTGTTGTTTGCACTTTTGTTTTTGGTATTTTTGGTTGTTTTGAAAGATGTTTGGTTGGATGAATACTTTGTTTTTGGAAGTGATTTTTCTTTTGATGTTTCTTTGACAAGAAAACAAAGCAAGCACATAAACACAAGAATGTTGCCTAAAAGGCACAAATGAGTATGGGTCTAGATCAACCCAATCCTTGGACTTTTTATGACCCTTCCTTTAGATGTATTTTAAGGTGTATTTCCAAAGCCTGAAGTCGGCTTAATTTGTACTTGGTCTTTGACTAAAATGAACACACTTCAAACACTTTTTATCCCTAAGGTCAAATGGCCAGTTGTGATAAATTTAGCCCTTATCTTGATATTTCTTCGACTTTGGTACTACATACCTTATGAATCCCGCCGTGGCAGGTAAGGATGTGATATACTAAGTCTTGCACGAGCATAAAAAATAGATGATCCCTATGATGGGGGAGTCACCACTTTTATCAAGCCACAAGTGACTTTTCAAAAAGCTATGTTTCTACTCAAGGAAATACGTATGGTGAGTATCTTGGGACCATCTATGCTCTTGCACTAAATTATATCGCAAATATCCTCAATCAATAGAATGGGTGGGCTACTACTTAAAGGTGTTTAGTCATGTTCAATGTTTTTGGACATAAGTTCATTCTGCAGTGACTCACTTAAGAGCCTTGTAACTAGTGGTGGGGTCCATTTGTCCTTTCGGCCAGTTACACTGTAGGAACAACTATACCCAAGGCTACAGCTTTCGCTTTCACCTAATTTCTATAGCGGCTCGAAGGATTTACCACGCGAGGTCATTCCCAAGAGTGATGTGTCTCTTGGCAGGCCTCTCTTAAAAAGATAATTTTTTTTTTTGAATGTTACTAGCACTTTTCTCTTGCACCTAGGACCACGAAAGCCAAGGGAGAGGATAGTGTGTGTTAGAGGTGGGACCACTCGACCAACTTTTTGCACAAGTGTGCCAAACATGAAAAACACTTGTTCTTTTTAATCTGCCATTGCAATGTGATCTAACTATTTGGAGATGTTGTTCCAACATTCATGGTGTTCTTTTTATCTTTCAATGGCAAAATGTGTTGTAATCTAGAAATGGGAAATCCTGGTCAACTGAACTTGAAGCACGTATGCATGAAAAAAATCGCTTTGCAAAAAAGTTTTAAACAAGTTGATTATGTATTTTATGTGCACCAAAAATTGAAGTGTGGATTGTAAATTCTTTTGATGCAAGAAAATGGAAGTGTTGATTTTAAGCACCAAATGCAGTGTGTTTCCTAACTAGAAAGAAAGGAAAGTTTGTTTGTTCAAGTTTTAAAACACCAAAATAAAGTTTTTGATTTTAAAGGGTGAGTTTTTAAACCTACACAAACAACAACTGGTTAGTAAAATCCATATCTAAGGGGGGGCTTCCATAAGCCTAAAAACTTTCACTTTTTTGGTTACAAGGTCTTATCTACAACGTTCTGTTACAATAGCGCTAGTCCGTGTTTGAATAAAAGCACTATTTAACAAAAATGCACTAAAATAATAAAAATATCCGAGAAGTCAAACATGCTCAAACATGTTTAATAGCGCCAGAACGGGGTCAAAAGCGCTAAAACCATGTCAATACCGCTAAACTTGATACAATAGCACTATTGTAAGATCAATAACACTAGAACAACAAGTATCAATAGCGCTATAACGTGATCAATAGCGCTAAAGCGCAACCTGTGTGACAATTTCAACATTCAAACATGTTATTGGTAAAAAAAAATGATCTTTTTGGTGTTTGGATTCACGTCGGGTTCACCAAATGATGCTCTGCAAAATAGACAAGGTTAGCAAATGATAAACAACACAAGACACAATAAATCATTAGTGTTAGTTAACCAAAAGCTAATCTAAACAGGCATATCAAAAGAGATACTAAGATCATGCTAATATGTCTAACAAATGAAACAAAGATAATAAGGCATCTCCAAATACCTCTTAGCATGCTCTTAGCTCCTTGTCCCTTGTTCCTCTCCTCTCCAAGTTCCAAAATAGTGTAGCTCTCAGTAGCTTTTTGCACTATGGATGCTTATGGAGGATTGAGATTTGAGTATTTTGCTCCAAATGTAAAATGAAAAGCTAAAATACTAGATGCTATTAAAATGATTGATTTTAACCAAAATAACAAGATATTAGTTTGCTATGCTAAATGCTCTCTAAAATGCCTATAGGTTAAATGCATACAAGTTTTCAGGATCTGGATTATGAAGAAATGGGCTCTATTTATAGGAAAAATGGAGCAATGGAGGGTTGAGATTGAGCAATCTCAACAAGGGTCAGGATTGAATGATTTTCAATCCATGTGAGGGCTTTCAACCCAATCCCAGGATGACAAGTGTCAATGTGAGATAGGTTGAGAGGAGAGGGAATAAGCATTAAATGCTTGACATGACCTTGGGAGTTAAGGTCAAGGTTAGTTGAATGAATAAACTCTTTATTGAAAGAATAAAGCTTTTATCCAATGGATAAACTTTTGTGCAAAAGGCAAGAGGGATAACATGGTCAAAACAATAAATGTTTGGGGAGACAAGTTTGAAATAACCATAAATGGTTATGTAAGAGCCATAAATGGTCATGTAAGAGCCATTAGTGGTCTTGGAAGACTTTGGAGGTTAATTTGTTGAGAACACAAAGCATTAAATGCTTTTCAAAGACTTTTGAAGTCTTTGAGAAGTGACTCCATTTTGCTTAGGAATGTGACAATAATTAGGGGATGGATTAGGCTAATTAGGAAGGGGTTAGAAGAATCTGGGAGGGGATTAGATTTGCAAGTGGATTTGGTGGGTGAGGGAAAATAGGATTTTATTAAAATAAAAATTCATTTATTTCAATAAATGTGTGCAAGTTGCATTTGTAGGAAAATGCAAGTGGGGGGAATAATGATTTAAATAAATGTTTGATTTAATTTATTTAAAAGAGGAATAGGGGGATTTAATTAAATAAATAGATTTTATTTATTTAATTGATTTGAATTTGGTTTTAATGAATTAATTAAAATAAATTGAATAATTTATTTAATTAATAGGAGAATGTTTGAGGATGAATTAATTAAATTAATTGATGGCTAGTGGATTTTTTAAAATAAATAGCAATTTATTTATTTAATTAAGCTGGACAGATTTGTGTGACTACACAATGTATTTATAATGTACAAAAGATAATGATTTTTTGGTGCATTCTAGGAATTAGATAGCCATTTCCACTAGGAACTATCCTATTCTTAGTCATAACATTCATTTGTTGGAAGGTTGGTTTGGGCTTGTCAATTATGAGAGAAGAATCAATAGTTTTCTATGTTTACACACCTAAAATAAGTATTGGGAAGATTGATACATAAAACATGTTGTATATGGTATGTGTCATTAATCTATTAATCAATAGTTTTTGTGTAAATAATGAGAGAGGTTTATCTTGACAAAGTAGACCCTATGTTGTAGATGAATTTAATAAAGTTTGTTTTCTTCAACACAAACCATTATCTAAACAGAGGCGATGATACAATTTAAAAATGAGCAACACGGTGAAGATAAATTAGAAAGTTTGGCCCATAGACCTTATCAAAAAAGCAAGTTCTGAACATATTTCATCTAAAGACGAACTAGAAAATTTGGCCCATACTTTTTAGTGGGGAAATTAAAGCAAATTGTGAACATATCAAGCACCATGACAAAACACTACATCCACATGGTTAGATTCCACAAAATGGAAGACAAAAAGACATTCAGTAAAATTCTAGATAACACCCATTTTAATTGGAGGAACCCAAGAGATATTAACCTAGTTATGTAGTATTATTTTAGATGAAATATGATCTACAAAGTAACCAATACGCGTAAAATGATCTAACCACTTATAGGCATATCAAAATACAAAAGTAGAAGAATAACATGGTGTTCAAAGACCATACATTATGGAAGATTTTCTAGAACAAACTTGTGAGGCCTCTTCATGGTGATACTATTGCTTACTCCAATTTCTATCACATCAATACCAACAATTTACAAGAAAGGCTTGGGAACCATCTTTGAAAATAAAGCTAACCACCCAAAGGGTGAGAAACTCTAAGAGCTTCCACAATAAATGTTTGTGGCAAAATAAAAATGTCATGTAACCTTTGTTGGTTTGAATGGGTTATATTACCTAACTAGTTAACATATTAGTTCCTATTCACGCATATTAAGTTTAGTTAGTGTAATGTGTAAAATTTGATCTAGTGATTTGTAACATAGAAGGGAAAAACCACTAAATCAATTTTCGCTTGGGAACTTTTCATTCAAAAGAGGGAAGAGAATCCACTAGATTCAGTCACAAATCAGATATGGACTAAATACTAAATGGATTGAATTAATTTTGATTTCCTCTTTTGTAAGTTGAAATGCTGATTTAGGGTAAAGTGCTGAAATTGCAGATAAAATTGAAAAAATAATGAGTTATAGGTTCGGAATTTTGTCGTGCACCTGGATTTGAGTAATATAAGCTAATTCGGATTTGCCATGCAAAAATACCCCGAAAAAGTAGGGATCATGATGCGACAACACGGTCCTCTGAATTTTTCACACACCAAAAAGGGTTGTTTCATCTCTGTGTCTAAAGCTTATTCTGAGAAGTACAACTACACACATGTGTCCTGCACATAGAAAGAATGGGAACTAGGTTGGGAATAGGAGCTTTCCTTAGGTCAAACCTCGGTTTTGGAATTGACCATGAAATGAAATATTGCAAATACTGGAATAAAATGATGGAAGGATATACCTCAAATCTAGAATGAATGATAATGATGCTTTGCTTCTTGAATGTAATCGCATATGTTGTATGAAATGGCATGAACATGACAAAACCCTAATCACACACACATGCTTGCATATGAATGATGTAATGTTGCTCCACAATGGATAGATGAAGAATATGTAGCCTTGAAGACCTCTAGAAATGCTTGATGATGAATACTTCAATGCTTCAATGCTTGATTGCTTGACTATAATTTTCCCAATACCTATCTTATGCTCAAATAAGAGGGGAAAGCCTTCTTATATACTTTCCTGTCATCAAACATGTTGATTTTCCAACATAGGTTGACACAGGGAAATATTTCTCGCTCAAATTTGAGATATGGCCAATTCAGGGCCAAGACAAGGGGTCTAAACAAGGTAAATTATGATATTGATTCCATTATTACATGGTAGGGGTATAAATAGGTTCTGATTGAGCATGGGGATGAGAACACTAAGGTGAGGGCCCCAAATGCGATCAAAATTGCAAAGGGTGCAATTTTAGGACGTTACACTTAGGGATATATGAATATTTCTAGAATTCTTTAGTGCACATGTGATATTACCTCTAATTGTATCATGTCATAGGATTACGACACTTGTCAATGTCTTGTCTTATCTCTCAACCTTGCTTACATAAGGTAGTCTTGTATGTACATTATGTAGTAGTATCATTAATCCATTGTTGATCATTGTACCATTATTGCACCATAATCAAGAAAATTATCCTCTTTCTTTTCTCTCTTGTGGAAGGTTATCTTTGATTTTGTAAGTGATCCTGGGAGGTTAAGTCCTTGCATGACTCTTACATGGTATCTGAGTTTCATATTTGCAAACACCTTCTTAGATCTAGTAGTGATTATAAGGACCTCCACAATATTAAAATATCATATTACGCATAATTAAGAATAAATTAATGTGACATGCTACACATATAGTAATAGATATATATTATTAGATCACAAAATAATGTTTGAATAGATGAGCCCAAAGATTAGGAAAAATAGAAGGAAACTATTTCATTCACAACACACATAAGGTCAAATACAATGAGTACATAGAGTAAGTAACTAAAGACAATCATGACAAGAATTCCTAATGCATGACCTTCACTTGAAAATACCACAAGTGAGAACATTGTCAGAGTGCTTCACCACCCAACCAAAAAGCACTATGCTTCCTAGAATCCTTCTGCTGAATAATACCTAACCTTATATGAAGATGCTTAGCAATCAAAAAATAGTGGGTAATAAAATCTATTGTAGCATGATATTTCTACATTCTAAATGACAATGTAATGATATCATGATGTGGAAGAGAGTGTGGGATATAACGATCAAATAGCAAGCATATACTAGAAGATCAAATTAGCTTTGGCCAAAGCACCTTCTTGGGTCAACTACTGATAGATAAGTTTAAAGTAGAATCTTACCTTTCTCTTTCTTCCAAATACAACACCCATCTAACCTCATTGAAAAAAAAACATATAATACATAAGAATACACTTTGCATACATAAGAAAAAAAAAGCAACAATCTTGCATATCTATCTGATAAATTTTTATAGATTCAAATATCAATTCAATTAAAAATATTCTTAAAAGACATACATAACAATAATTTCATGAACCAATAATAGATCTCTAGCAAATAAAATGTATAACTAATATTTCCTCAAATCTTATTCAAGAGTTACAATATGGTATCTAAACACCATTCATTTACAATAGTCAGATCCATGATTTGATATATCATCAATTTAATAGTGCATAAGAGGAATCTTAAGTATGACAAGTTTGTCAAGCAATTGTGTTATCACAAAGAATAGAAATGGGCTCATCAAACTCTATTTTGATTTCCTTCAATTTTTTTTGGCTCCATAGAACCTGGGTGCAATAGGAAATGACTACATTATACTCTACTTCTACTATAGATAGGAATATTGAGTCATTTTTTCTCATCCAAGATACAAGAATATCACCAAGAAACAAAGCTTTGCCACTTGTAATTTTTTGGTCATATACACTTCTGACCCAATCTACATATGTGTATGCTATCAAATTGAACTTTACAATCTTGGGATACAACATTACCAAAATCTAGTGCAGTCTTTAGATATTTGAATATTATTTTTACTATCTTGAAATGATTTTTCTTAGGTGATGCTTGAAATCTAGCTACCATACTGACTACGTGCATTATATCTAATCTAAAACTAGTTACATACAACAAGCTACCAATCATTGACCTCTACAGGGTATGATTTTCCAAAGAAGACTCATCATCTTTGCATAGTTTACACTTGATAACCATAGGTGTACTTACCAATTTGTACTCTTCTATATTAAATTTGTTCAATGTTTCTTTCATATACCTGGTTTGAGATATGAATAACCTTTTTTTGATTGAGAGATTTGTCAACCAAGAAAGAAAGATAACTCACCTAGCGTTGCCATTTCAAATTCTTTTTGCATAGCATCCCATAATTCTTTGTACATTGCATCACTATTGTCTCTAAAAATAATGTCATCAACATAAATAACAACAATCAATAATTGATTACTTTGGTTTTCTATTTTTTGAATGGCCCTAATGGTTTGTCGACTTATTAGTTACGGTTTTTGGTTATGCTTGGACTTAACTATCTTTTGCCCTGCATGGCATATTTTAATTAAGACTTTTATTTACTTGGTTATTATGCGTAGCATGTTTAAAGTTTTTGATAGAGGAAATTTTAGGAGGCTGTGATTTTGCTACTTCTCTGCTGACAGTTAGCTTGCCACTGTGTTCTTATCTGTACCTGGGACAACCCCCTTGTTTTGGCTACTTTTAATATAAAAAACAATCAGTAATTGATTACTTTTATTTTTTATTTACAAATTTCCATCTGTACTACCTCTCTTCAAACCTTGTTGTTTTAGATACTTGTCCAATCTTGAATATCATGTTATGAGAGCTTGTTTGAACCCATAGAGAGCCTTCTTCAATATACATTTAAAATCTGGGTTTTCTAAAAGTTGAAAGCCTTCGTTGATTGTTCAATGTATACTTCTTCCTCTAACTCTCCATTTAGAAATGTTGTTTTGACATCCATTTGATATACTTTGAAATTTCTAAATGTTGAAAGTGCAAGAAACATTTGATTACTTTCAATCTTGCTACTAGGGCAAATGTATCCTCAAAATCAATTCCTTCTACTTAAGCATATCCTTTACATACAAGTTCAACCTTATTTTGGATTAATTTTCCATCTTCATTGAGATTGTTTCAGAAAACCCATTTGGCACCTATAACATTCTTATCTTTAGGTATTGGAACTAGCTCCCAAGTTTCATTCTTTTCAAACTAATTTAGTTCTTTTGCCATAGCCTCTAACCATCCCTTATCTTTGCTAGCTTCTATAAAAGTGCTCCGCTCAATTTTTTTATAATAAAGTGAAGTTTACCTAATCATTGTCTTTATTAATTCTTCTCCAAGTCTAAAATCCATTGTCTTTATGTCCAAGGATCAAATCTTCAGAGTGATTCTTTTGCACATATTTAGTCGGAGTCTTTGTTGTTGTATTTTCCAATTCACTTCCAGTTATCTCATCACCACTGTAGAATGATTAATCCTTATGATCTTCATCTAGAATTTCAATTGATTCTATTGTCTCATCAATAGTCACATCAACACTTTCAACTATTGTTTTCTATATTTTATTATAGATTCTACATACCTTGCTTCTCATAGAATAACTTAGAAAAATTCCTTGATCAAATTTATAATTAATCTTTACCAAAAATTTCTTCATCTCTTTTGATATAGCACTTACTTCCATATATTTTGAGATGCTTCGCAGATGTTGATCTCCCTTTCCATAGCTCATATGGAGTCTTACTAGTTCTTGTCCCAATTTGTGCTCTGTTAAAAATGTATATTGTTGTAGTGTCATAAATTGTACTCTTTTAACTAATGAGTCCAATTTCACACTCCCCTGGCACTTATTTTAACCTTTTTAACTTTCTCATTGCTCTAATTATTTTGCAACCCTTTATTGCATCAAATCAATATTTAATTCAATGTTATGAGTTGTATTTTACTTTATTACATCAACACTCTCTTATTTGGGCTTGTAATCTAAGTGTGCCCTTTGTTTTATTTCATTTTAATCTTAAATGGGTCCTATCTCATTTTAAAGTTCAATGTACCTTTTCCCCCACTTAAATATTGCCATTTTTCATATAAATTACAATTTTGGTATTAGGACCCGATTATTTTGCAACCCTAAAAAATTGGGCCTAA
The DNA here is from genome assembly GCF_030272615.1 of Cryptomeria japonica. Lineage (NCBI taxonomy): Eukaryota > Viridiplantae > Streptophyta > Pinopsida > Cupressales > Cupressaceae > Cryptomeria > Cryptomeria japonica. The sequence continues at coordinate 144,868,958 of NC_081410.1, forward strand.
TTTGTCGGGACACTAGCAATCATTGAACGTCTAATACTTTTTGACTAAATTTAAGGAGGATAATATGTCGGTCTTGACATTTCCATATCTATATTCAATACAAAAAATGACTATTTTAAGTCAACCAAAAGGTGATTTTACTTTGAGATCCCCATATAAGACATTACTCCATATTCATTTCACCATCTTGATATTATGCTATTATTTCAATTCAAGAGAAATTATTATTCCCAAGAGCCTATCTAAGTCTAAGGAGAAACAAGCTATAACAAGGCATCTTCAAGTATGATTTCATGATGCATTTTATGATGATTTATCATTTTATTGCATCAACACATAAAAGATAAGAACTTATCGTAAGAGCATTGCTTTATCAATTGAAGATGTAATCATTTCAATTAAGAATTTCCATTCAACCATTTTATTTCAGATTTCTATTTCATATTCATCATTGTTGTAAGGTTAATTCCAACCCATTTTTCGCCCCTATACAACACAAACACCATTTTCTCCTCTTATGTGTAGATCCAAATCCAAAGATGGGTTTTAGGTTTAGACATAGAACATCGGAGCATAGTGCAAACAAAGACAGGGCTAGTAAGACCTAGTTCAATAGAAAAAAGGTAGGACATTAGCACTTAGAGCCATAGTCTGTTAGGAATTGGGTGCCTAGCACCATAGCCCAAGTGGTTTGACTTAAAAATTGTCCAGATAGAATATTGGAAGCTTCTGAGTTCAAATTGATACTTGTTCTACACCAGGATAGCTATCTAGACTAGGGTGTCTAACAATAGTGTCCACCTAGCTCGAGCTTAAATTTTTGTGTCAAGTTCCTCTATGCACCCTATTTCCATATCTAGTTTTTTTTCTATGATTATCAATTCTACATTTGTCTATTTATGTTGATTATTCTCACTTTTGCACCATTTAACATAGTTCTTACATTCTATCATTTTCAATCAAAAGCTACAAGTGCCTAACTCTCTGAAGGGTTTGTAGTTGGGAGTATTAGTTGTTCTCCAATGTAATTGGTGAGATTTAGTTTTCATTCCTAGTTTGCATGTTTAGACTAGTCAGTGTCATTTCACTACATTACATTTTGGTGAACCCGACATATCTTACACTTTCATACTTCTAATTTTTATTTTCAAATCTCATTTTTCCTTACAATTCTCGAATTTAGATGCATTCATTTATTGCTTATGTACTTGCATTAGTTAAAAATTCATAAAAAATGCACATTGCTATCTCTTTTATCATAGATATGTTATCATTTAAAAAAGAAAATTATTTTCATTGTTTTAGTTTCATGATGTATATATTTCATAGATGTGATAGTTTCTTAGCCTCCCTTGTGTCACTGTATCCCTCTCCTAAAGATCCTCCTATTCATAAGGACATTTTGAGGAAAGAGAATGATTACAATAGAAACTTTATTGATTCTCTTTCTTCTAAGGATGAACAATTTTTGAATAATGCTTGTCCCTCTCCCAAAATTGTTCCTACCCATGAGGATATTTTGTTACAAGAAGGGATTATTAACATTTTTTTTAAAACTCTCCCTCCTAAGGATGAAGTTTTGAAGAATGATGTTGATCCTTCTCCTCAAATGCACCTCTCTCATGAGGATATCTTAGTGCAAGAGGATGATATAATAGACACCTTCCTTGATGTCACTTTACCTTACATACAAGGTATTTCTCTTAGAGATAAATCATTCATGGATATTGCCAATCCTTCTCCCACAATGCTATACAGTGGTCTTGAGGAAATTCATAATAAATGCTTATGATATAGAACTCGTAGGAGTAGACATCTCACCAATTTTGATGTGGTAGATTTATATCCTTATTATGAGAGATAAACATACTTAGCAATATAAGAGGGTACAATAATTATTTGAGAAAGAATGAGATGGGGAAGAAGCCTTGATAGACCTGTGAGTGATCAAAATGACTAGATTGAATGAGTACTTGGGGAAATGGAGAAACTAAACAACTAAAAGAATAATATGGATACGTACATTTAAATTTGCTAATTATGGATGAGCACAAAATGTTCATGAGTAGGAGCTCATGGAGTACATTTGACTTTCTTGACATGTTTGATAGCAACATCTAGATTCACAAGAAATCTTGTATAACTCAAAAATAATAGAGTGGGAGAAATTTTAGTTCTCTATATTTTTATTCAAAGAGATGGGATGAATGAAATATTATTTTATAACTCTCAAGGTTTCTAGGTTGGGATATATATCGTTAGAACTACCTATTTAGTTCCATGCACCACATATTTTGTCACTAACACTCCTAGGTTGAGATTAGATACACTTACAAATGTCTACTAAAGATATCCCCATGATTAGATATATCATTATCACATGAAATGCTAGCATCCAATTATTGACAATAAATATTAGCTTATGGTTATATTCATTTTTTATTTGTGTGAAAAAAGCTACTTAACACATACCACATATCTATCCTATATTTTATAGGTTCCATGAGAACACATTCTAAACGATGGACTTACATGATGTCATTCAACAAGGCCCATTAATTTATATAAACTCAACTATTTTTTAATGTCAAATTGTTACTTTACATGCATGTTTGTGAGTGCTATATATTTTGAGATACGTGATCTTCTAGGATTCACGTGAGCCTAAAAGTGGGGGAAATACACAATGACAAAATTTGCATTCCCATATTGATTTCATTTAGTTGTAAACCTATTTTGAGAGAGTAGATTAATGTAGTTACATATTGACACATGCCACACTTCTCTCAAAAGTTGGACTCATCCATGTTGTTACTGACCCATTTACACACTCCCACACATTTATCATTCAATTTATCCATATGCATATGCTCTCTAATATATTCACCTTGATTATGCATTTTATCATGCTTATCTATGCATCCATTAGTACCTTAATTTTAGCATAATTATGTTCTTGATCAATCCCACGTGGCATGGGATGGATCCAACTCATAGATTTGGACCCTAAAATTTTAAAATTTGGTCAACTTTTACCCATTCATTTCCTACCTAGAGACAACTAAACATACATATGCACAATCTATTGTTATGTCCTTGGATTTAAATGCATTCAATTGCATTTATGGCATCTTTTCTCATACAAAAATAATAATTTTGTTGGGATTTGAGAACACTGAGAGGGGGGGAGGTGAATTAGTGTTATGCCAGAATCAACAATATTTAACTTTCTAAACCATGCATGTATGTACTGGTAAACAAACAAGCATATAACAAGAAGCAAATAAACCATCCACATAAATGAACACCATAACACACAAAATTTATACGTGGAAAACCTCAATGAGGAAAAACCACGGTGGGATTTGTGACCCACAATATCAGTTCACTGGCCATATGAAAATATATTACATAAACAGGGGCTTGCACTTGCAGGAAGGCATATTGCCTAGAGCATAATGTTCATCACTAAAGAGCCTCATTGACTACAAGCTTTCTGCCAAAGTAAATTACTGAAAATAAACTCAAGAGTGCATCTGTTATGCTAGATAGAGTTTTGGTTCTGGTTCTGCTCTGTATCGGTTCACAGTTTTGGACTATTACCGGTATTGCTTCTCCTCCAAGAGTTCTTTCCCAGCTATCTATAGATCATTACATGATACAATGTTCGCATACAAAAATGATCTCCATACACATATTTCGTATCTCACAGTTCTGCTATATATCTATTTCTATATCATCATAATACCATCATCACTTTTTCTAAATTGACCTAGCAGACTGACTTATATACCTATTACATATGATATGCCTTATGTCGGCTTACAATGCATTTACAAAAGATATTCAATGTCGGCCTCGACAATAATTACAAAATGATTTACAAAATAAATCTTCCTTGATGTTGCTTCCTGAAGTACTGATCCCGGTGCCGGTGCTGGTGTAGCCTTGAATGCTTCCAATGCCGGTATCTGCTGGTATATGTCTCCTAGTGCCGATTTGTGACTTCCATCAAGTCTTGTTGCCTTCTATCTAATCTTGTTGCCATCAATGACAACAAAATGAATCCAATGAGCGTCAATTGCCAACACATTTGTATTCAAGAACATTGTTATGAACACTTGCATTGTAGTAATAAAGTCAATAAAAGTTCACATAATCATCATTGAAGCATTTACACGTTTGGAGCTTGTTGTCCTTGATTGTTCACACAAATGTAAAGCTAGTCATTTGTAGTAGTGGACCTAGAAGGTTGCGTACCTTAGTGATCTAGCAACTCTCTAAAAGTATTCTCAAATACCACTAGTCCTCATAGTAGGGTAGACAACAACAAATCAAACTAATAGGGGAATGAGAGACTGCACTATAATAAAACAAATCTATAGTGAGAAATAAGAAATGAGATCATCTCAAACTCACAAAATCAAGCCTACATAAAGTGAACAAAATATTTTGATGCCAAAACCAAACACACACTAGAATCAATTTCTAGACCTAATATAAATTAAATTTTACACTAAATCAAAGCTATTATCCTGTATCATTCATAGAACTAAAGAACTTTCTTCTTCACACTTAATTTATATAATTATCATTTATTATTTTACTGTTTCTAAATTTATACTTACACCTCTATTATCTAAACTAATTTTTATACTTATATTAACTAATCATTCCAAATAACATCTTCTTAGAAAGGGGAAAAAAAATAAATTTACTTTTAGCTAGCATACCCACTCTTTTGCTTTTATAAAAGAATCGCCTCCGTCAAATCAAAAAAAACTTTAAGCATGTGCATCTTAGAATCAGATCCTTACAAGAAATTGGGCTTATGATTATGCTATCTCGCTCGAGGCTAATAGAAAGTGATGGCGAAAGCATTTGACAAAGCAGATTAAAGAGTTTGCAGTATAGAATTACATTGACTATATCTCAAATTTTGAAGATAATGTGGTGCAGACTATGCCCACCAAGAGCGCTATCCACCAATTAAATGAAAGCGAATTGATAGTAATCTCAAAGAGACAAATAAAAAGAGTGGCGGCCATTGGAGACAGCACAAAGCACTCTCTCTCTTTAAATATGAAAACTACTTGTCATGAATGCCTGTCAACCCTTTCACTACTTTCCAACACTCCATCAATGTGAAAGCAACCTTTTTCATGAGAGTCATGGAGTAAGTGAATTTAAAAGAAAAATTTCAATAGAGGCAGTCAATTTACTTATGTTTTTAACAGGAACCCACATTTAATTTGTCGCCCAAGAGGTCAAAAGAAAGTGTGTATCCAGTCAATATAGGATGCAATCAGAGATCACTGTGAATGTATGGATTCCTTCATATTTTTCTTACAACTACAGAGATATGGCACTGTCGTACGTAGAACATTATTCTTGTGTACCATAATTCCTGTAATCTTTTCATTGACCCATCAATCTGTCTAACTGATCTATCAGATTGTAGTGAAGTTTCGACCAGGGCCTGTATTACTCACGGCTTAGAGTTGTAATGCCCCGTCAGAAACCCAAAAGGATAAAGCTAAAATCCATGAATGGAATGCAAACAATTTTTTTTTTAATTAAACATAACATAATGATACAATGAGTTATCAAAAGCTCAGATAACACAATGGAAGACTAAACAATACCTAAGGAGTTTCCCAACGTGATTACTTAATTTAACATCTAATTCCGCTCCCGACATTTGATCCAATTAAACATGTTAACTTAATTTCAAGTTATTACTTTAAACAAGGATATAATTTGTTCAGTAAATTTAAATTATATATAATAGGACACGTTCATCCATTATGGTTGAAGATGAGGCTAACATGAGAAAATTTGCCCATCAAAATTAAAACATAAATAACATGTGGACGTTCATTCATTAGAGTTAAAAGATAGATAACTTAATGAGTTTATCCATTAATGTTAAATTTTAGATGACATGATGAGGTTTATCCCTTAAAGTTAAAACTATGGATAACATGATTAGGTTCATCCAATAAATTTTAACCATTCATTACGTTCAATTGTACATTAAACACATGCCATGCATCTAGTTTCATAACGTACTTTAACTTCATCATAAACTAATGAATACTTTCCATGCATGCTTAATTGCGCTATCGATAACTGAATATATTTCATTAATCAAATCTACATTCTTTTATGATCCCTATTACTGCATTTAATAAATGACTACACACATGCATTTATGGTTAATTTCATCTAACCCCAATTATACATTTTAACATAAAGCATCCATACCTGACCAATTTAAAAGGTAACATAAGAATGGAAAAACACCACATAACACCGAAATGGTCTCAGAGTTCACCCCTAGTGGGCTACATCTCCAGGTCTGCTCAACTGCAAGACCCCTCTATTACTTAATCAATAGTGAATAATACATAAGGTTTACATCATTTACAATCCTGCCATCAAGGCGAACATAGCCAATAAAACATATGACCACATTGGTCCAATAAATACATAAATGATCCCTGAATAGGAAAGGATCCAACATAACAAAATAAAAAACAATTATAATAGTTCAACTAGAGCATCCGCGAAATTAAATCTTCGCAACCCATCATAAGCATCCCATGGTCTACCATGAATATCGAGTTTTCATGAGGGCAATAACATCAGGACGACTCCACAACCGTGCTCCTATCAAAGGCAACACAACAACATACTAGCGAACATACTCAAACGAACTCCTAAAACCCAGGAATACACAAGGTGAAGTAAACGAAGTTCAATAGGGTAAGGTTACCCACTTGGTCAAACTGAACTTCATATAGGGTGCATTGACTGACGGTATTCTAACTAGAGACCTGACCAGCTCGGGTCTACCACAAACCAATATTAAACATTCGCACAAAGGACATGATCGAATACAAACTGTCACATGAAAACAGTCAAGATTCGGGATCAAGGACATAAACTGGTACCCAAATCAACAAACGACAATAACCAAAATTACAAACAAGAACTTTCCATTTCTTAAGCAAATGCGAATACATAAAATTAAACATGCATAGGCATAGATTGGAAAAGACAATCTTCTTTCCTATTGTTTTCACACAACAATCGATCCAGTTTTCTAAAGGATCTATGTTTAAAAAAAAAAACAATAACAAAAAATCAGCATACAAGATAGATTCAATACCATAATTGGAATAGTACATGAAGACAATCTAAGTAAACATATGTTCAAATAAACCATCATTTAAAGACAATGATAAATTCTTTTCAATTAATACCAGTTTGGTTATCACAAACATTATTTAAGTTTGAATTTCAAGTTAATAAAAATAATATTTAAAATACATGTGAAAACTAAATTCGATACTTAAATCAAAATAATCCTTTTTAAATAAAAGTCATATCAACTAAATGTAAATATAATTTTCATTTTCACAAAAAAATTCACGATTGTAACCACATTTTATTTCTATGATAAAACCCAATTTACATTTTACATGAACACACACACACACACACACACACACACACACACACACACACACACACACACAAACAACAAAAAGGAAATAATTTCATTTCCAATTATATCTAATTGTTTTCCACTTTTCCATTTTGAAATTCCCCAGTTAACATAATATATTATATAATTTCCAAGGTCCCAAATAATATATTATGTAATCCACTACTTAAATAAATATAAATACATCCACTATATATATATATATATATATATATAAACTAAACAATATTAATAACAACATTTATTAATTAATATTCATTAAACTAAATATTAATTAAAACCCCCCCCTTTTTTTTAAACAAATGCATTTCACAGCAAACTCAAAATTTTTGAGTTAATAAATTTTTATCAATTAACACTTTATTTTTTTAAATTTTTTTTTATTAAAACTAATAAATACAATACCCAATCTCTCAGTATTCATAGACCCAACAAAACATATCTTTTGTTTTTATTTGTTTTTAATCAGAGATTCTAAAAATCTCTTTTCCTAGAGATTATTAAAAAAATCTCTTTTCCTAGCACTCTGAGAAAACAGAGTTTAATAAAATCACAGACAAATTTATTTTTGTTTAAATAAAAATATTTAATAAACTACAGCCATCCATAAAATTATTTTCAAAAAAAAGAATTTATACGCGGAACCAAAAAAATGTAGGACAAAGATTTGAGAAAAACATAAAGTTTCCTAAATCTTTCTTTCACAAAGCCTTAAGAGAAATTTATTAAACCAAATATCTCTAATTTTCTTCATATACAGGAAGAACACAAAAATACACAGAAAGAAGAAATTCCCCCAAAAAATTTACCAACATGACTTTTCCTTTCACCACAAATTTGCAAATTCATACAACAGGGAAACAAAACCCTTTCCCAAACCAGGAAACCCTTTCTCAAATTTAAACAACTTTGAAAATTCTCCAAACAGAGATCTTTCAGAAAAATCAACATACGTATTTTTTTTTTAAAACTAAATTTCAAAATTTCAAAACAAAAAGAAGAGTGACAAACACCCAACCTGTGATAGCAATCCTGGATGAATACTCTACAAACAATCTGAATCAAACCTCCAAGCTCCAGTTCTAGTTTTTAATCTGGCCTCCAAAATTTCTCCAAAAATATCCATTTCTCTTTCCCGTGAACTCACAGGCATAATCTTGAAAAATATTCAACCTAAACTTTTAGGTTGAAAAATGTTTTCTAATAAATCATAATATTTAATAATAAAAGAATTTTTTTTTCTAATTTCCAAAAAGTAAATGGGAAAGTTATTTGTAAAAATCATTTTTTTTTTTTTCAATAAAAGTGGCATAGCCACTAAACTTTATTATATTATTTTTAAAATGATTATACAATGGTTTCAAAAAAAGGCATACCGACAGGAAAGAACCCGCAAGAAAACCTCCGGTTGTCGCCTTGAGAAAAGAAACTATACTACCCTTACAAAATAGGAGGATCCCGATGACCCGAAATCTCACCCATACCCATATAGATGCCCTATGTACATAGACCCCATAGGGCATATATCTCAACTGATTAAAAAACTCAGTTGGTTACAAAAAGCGGGGTTGAATTGCCAAAAAGTTGACAACAAGAAGAACCAGGAGCCCATCAACTGATAACAACAGTAATATAAAATGAAGAGGAGCATGTCGAGATACCAAGAAGTGAAACCAAGGAGGACCGAAACTGGAATAGATCGGAAATCTCCAACTCCATAGAATTGAGAAAATGAGAACTATCCAAAATCCATCTCATAAACAACCTGCAAAAAATATGAGATATCTGCAAAAGGTGGGAACAGTTAGTCCAAAAACCAATTACTCGAGCTTTCCTCTAGAGGAGAAGGTCGGGCATCCTGAGGAACCAATGACTATATAGGGATCGCAGGGAGAGGAGTCATAAATGAAGCAAAACAGAAATTAATTAGAGCATGAAGACCAACTAACACTTCCCGTGCTCTGACCAAAACCTGGGGAGATATAAAACCAGAGAAACTTTCCACATATTTTAGAGCTTCATCAATAGTGTCACGAATCAGGCCCATTCTAATTTCAAAGAGCAAATGCCCATAGTGCCCATCTTCCAAAAGATTTTGAACAGAAAGAAAGCCCCCATAACGAAGAGTACCCATATCAAAAATATAACTATCCAAAGCTGACCAAAGATGATGCATATCAAGCATTGGAGGTATCGCAAATTTTGATGCAATAAGCTGGACCAGAGTCTTATCCCACAGAAGATCATAACATATAGTAAAAAAATGAGACAAAATCTCTGAAAAAGAGATAAAAGGAGAGAGCAACCAACGATTACCCACCACCCTACGAATTTCAGACTCCAACTCCAGATTATGCAAAACAAAAACTCTCCCAAGCTTTTCAGAAACATAACCATAGTTGTCAACAATGTCTTCCTCAGGAGTAGATACTATAACATGATAAGTCGGAAGAATAAAAGACATGAGGATTATTTACCTTTCCCTCAGAGAGAAGAATTCCTTAAGATACCGTCGATGCAGGTAAACAAAGACATTCTGTAGCAGAGTTAATATATAGCCGAAAGAAAACGAAATTAATTGGCCACCATACACTGTAATGAATGTCATCTGTGTGAGAAGCCAAGAAAAAACATGCTGAGAAATGCATCCCGATCGATCAAATAAAAACAAAGGCCTATAATAATGTAGCCACCTTTCATAATAATGAACGATCCGCTCATGTGAAAAAACAAGTCTCCAAAAAATCATTGTAAGAGATGCATCTTGGGTGAGCCACGAAATCATTAAACCTCATAATCGCCTTTGTGAGAAGTACCATACTATCTCCACTGAAGCCGATAAACAGTACAACAGTAATCATTATATTGAAAGCCAGGGCACGTAACAATTAATCAAAACATGTATTCCATATCCCACGTATGAGAGAAACCTCGAAAAAAGCTAATGATAAAGCATGCCGCGACTCTCAAAGCATTTTGGAGATAAAAAGAACAAAATAAAACCAATAAACATAGTCTCCTATAATGCTTATGACAACTCGCAACCACACTATGTATATGGCAACAATTACCACATACAGAGTTAGATTACCAGCTAAACATAAACACTTCTTATAATAATGCATGATCCGCTTATGTGTTAAAAACACGTTTCCAAACAATCATTTAAAGAGATGTATAGCGAGTGAACCAAAAAAAGCCAATAATAATTAAACCTCACAATTGCCTCTATGAGAGGTACTATACAATCTCCCCTGAAGCCGATAAACAGAATCGGCAATAATCATTACATAGAAAGCCATGGCCCATCACTTTTAATCAAAAAATATGTGGTCAAAATCCCTCGCTTGAGAGCAACCTCGAAAAAAGCTCTGAGAGAAAAATCACTTTCAAGAAGCTTTTTTGAAGATAAAAATAATGAACCAGAGCCAATAAAGATAGTCACCCTTAATGCTTATGACAGCTCGCAGCCAAACTATGCATCTGACAATTCACATACAGAATCAGATTACCAGTTGTGCATAAACAATAATAATGCCTATCCGGACTGGCAATAGAAGGAAATTTATCAAAAGTTAGAGACAAAAAGACCACAAGATTATTGCAAGAATTCCAAAACTGAAACATGAATTTCAACAGGGCTTATATCACGAAGAATAGCATTACTATCAATAGCAAGATTAGCTAAAAAATCTGCTACCCGATTAATTTCTCTATAACAATGAGTAATGAAGAAAGAATCAAAAGATTCCAATTGCTGAAGGATAAGATCAAGAAGATATTGCAATTGCCAACAATGAGATATCTTTTTTAACACACTCTGAATGATCACCAATGAGTCCCCTTCAATAATGAGGTCTTTAATACCAAGGGAAATAGCCAATTCCAGACCCAAAGACAAAGCCTTAAATTCAGCAAAGTTATTAGATTGAATACCAATTGCATGACACCTAGCATGAACAATCTGAGTGTGATGGTAAAAAATCACCATACCTACCCCAGCTAAACCCGGATTTCCACGAGAGGCACCATCAAAGTTCAATTTGAACTTACCAAGAGGAGGTGGTTTCCAAGATGCCAACTTTCTTTTATTTAAAACAACACCTTTTCTCAAAATTGAACCATGGGAAGGAAGAGCATATAGCATGCTCCAAACTCTAGTCACCCTACTATCCCAAAGAGAAAAAGAAGTGAGATTATCCAAGTTCCTACATATATGCGACAAGGCAACCTCAGAAATGGACAGTTCAATCTTTAGTAGAACCTTAGGGAGAGAAGAGCTACTATTTCTAAAGATCTTATTATTACGCTTTAACCAAATATTCCATATTAAAATAGATGGAGAAATAATCCATAAACACGCATAAAAGGATGAAGTAAACAAAAGTGGCCAAGAACTAAAGAAGGTAATCAGGTCATTTCCCATAACAAATGTCAAATTCAATTTATCAAACAACCACTGCCAACATTGATATGCAAAGTCACAATGTAAAAAGAGATGGGAAGAGGATTCCAGGTGTTTATTACACAACACACATGTGAAAGCAACCGTGATACCCAACCTATCCAATCTCATGCCTGTGAGAACCCTATCTTGAACTACCAGCCAAGCAAAAGCACCAGCTTTTGGCAAATAGGCTAAATGCCAAAAAAGTTTATACGGCCAAGCAGGGTGGCCATTATCCTTCATGAGGGAATTATAACCATCTCTCACTGTATATTTGCCATAAATATTCTTAGTCCAAACCAATTCGTCCTCAACATCAGAAAGGATAACCACCCTCTCATTGAGGACCTTGGTATACTGCAATTTCAAATCATGATCAATAACCAAAAAGTCAATCGGCTTCCATTTAGCCAATCTCATATTTCCACTATAAATAATGTCAAAGTAATTTGCCACCGAGGTGCCCCAAAGGGAAGAAAGAATGGATATCAGGGGGGACCAATTCCTTAGACTTTGTAATGGAGGGTGACCATTCCAACTTTCATCCCAAAATATGATCTTAGTGCCTTTATGTACAACCTAGGAGAGATTAGGCAAAATAACAGATCTACATTTACATATGAAGTTCCACATAGCAAAACTTGAAGGTAGATTGGAAATCTCGAAAATATACTCCCTAGGACCATTATTAAGATATTTAGCAAACATAATCTGAGTCCATAGAGAATCAGACTTCTCATATAGATTCCAAACCAATTTTGCCCCCAAGGCTAAATTTTGTTTTTCCATATTTCTGATACCAGTACCCCCTAGGTCCTTCGGTAAGCAAACTTTATCCCATGCCACAAGAGAAAGTTTTTTCCTCCCATCTTTATTGCTACTCTAGAGAAAAGACCTTAGAGTATCTTATAAGCTTACCAACACGTCCTTTGGAGATCTTAATACTGACATAAGATAAATAGGAATTGCATTCAACACAGATTTAATGAGAATAATTTTTCCAGCTAGATTCAACCACCTCTGATTCCAAGAAAGGATTCTCTTTGAGATGGCCAAAATGATTTTATTCCAAAAGCTAGAATTATCCTTTTTTATAAAGAAGGGTATACCTAGATAAGTACATGGAAGTGAGCTGGAATCAAAACCCCAAAAAGCCAACAATCTAGTTTGGATTAATTGCGGGGTGTGAAGAAAGAAGATTTTTGACTTCTCAGGGTTTATTTTCTGACTTGCAAAGGAGGCATAATTATAAATAACTTCATTCATGACCAAAGCTTCCTGCATAGAGGCTTGACCAAATAACAAGGTATCATCTGCAAACAAGCAGTGTGATATAGATCTTGGTACTCCTGGGATTTTCACCCCAAGCCAAAGGTCTTTCAATTTCGTAGCCTTAATAGCCCAACTAAAAGACTTTGCTAAAAGAATAAACAGAAATGGGGATAGAGGATCTCCTTGTCTTAAACCTCTAGAGGAGGAAAAAAAACACAGGGGGAACCATTAATTATAATCGAAAACCTTGCAGACAAAATACAAGCCATAATCCATTTAATCCAAGCCTTGGAAAAGCCTAACCTTTCCAAAACAAGACCTAAAGCCCTCCATTCTACTCTATCATAGGCCTTAACCATGTCAAGTTTTAAAATCATGGTTGGGGATCTCTGAAGGGAGATAGAATGTATAACTTCATGAGCTACAATAGCTCCCTCAGGTGTCTCCCTATTTGGTACAAAACCACCTTGTTCTACTGAAATGAGTTTAGGGAGGATTTTGGATAGCCAAATGGATATTGCTTTAGTGAAAATCTTATATAAGGTATTACACAGAGCGATAGGATGAAAATCAGCAAAAGAATTAACAATTTCCTTTTTAGGAATAAGAGCAACCATCGTGGTATTAAGTTCTTTCAAAATTGATCTATTTCTCCTACTTTCTTCAAGAACGAGGAGCAGATCCCTGCCTACAAAATCCCAACACTTCTGAAAAAATAAAGGAGTGAACCCATCTAGACTTGGGGCCTTATCAGGATGCATAGGAAAAACTGCTAGCCTAACTTCTTCAAGGGAAAAAGGAGACATCAACATCTTGTTATCCTCAGGCGACACTAGAGATGGAATGCCATAAATGAAATCATTTTGAAAATTTCCACCTTCAGAAGATAACAAAATTTTGAAGAAACTTACTGCCTTCGCAACAATCTCCTCAGGCTCTGTAAGTAGCTTTCCTGAAGAATCTTTTATACAAGAGATCCTATTCCTACTTTTTAATTTAGTAGAAGAGTGAAAAAACTTAGTATTTCTATCCCCATCAGACAACCATACCTCTCGAGATTTTTGTCTCCAAAAAATCTCTTCTCTAGCCAAAATTTCTTCAAGTTCTATCCTTAAAGATTTTAGCTCATCAAAAACTAGGGGAACCATACCATGATCAAGCACATGCTTATTAAGAGTTTCTATCATATCTTGAATTCTCTGCTTTTCATGAAAAATGTTTTTAAAATGTAAATTATTCCATTCTTTAATGTTCAATTTTAAGAACTTCATCTTATTAACAAATTGGAACATTCTAGAACCTGCACAGAAGGGAGCAGATTCCCACCAATTCCTTAGGAGAGGTAAAAAGGAGGCATCTCTAAACCACATAGGTTGAAACTTAAAAGGAGACCGAAAGGGAGCCTTATCCTCGAAAATATAGAGAGAAATCAGAAAATGATTAGAACCTGACATAGGCAAGATGGAGGAAGAAAATTCAAGGTCTGACTGCAACCAATTTTCAGAAAGTAGGAACCGATCTAATCTTTCTTCTATTTGTGAGAACTCCCTTCTCATATTTGTCCAAGTAAAAATCCCATTCTGAGACTTGCAATCAAAAAAACCCATATGAAGGATGAAATTCCCAAAATCCTCCATGATTCTTTTGTTTGGGAAAATCCCTCCACTTTTCTCACTAGAATCCAAAATCGCATTAAAGTCCCCTCCAAAGACAACAAGAGACCCCTACCTCAAAGGAGAAGCCACCCTACTCAAGTACCTCCATAATTTCTTTTTACCCTGAATCCTAGAGGGGGCATAAATATTAAACAACCAGAATTTAACCTTAGAGACCTTGCTAGTAACCAAGAACAACATCCAATGGACTGCCGAAGAGACCAATTGTACCTCTATATTATAAGCATTCCATAATAAAGCTAACCCTCCAGAAGCACCATCAGAAGAACAAGAGAGAAAGTTTAATTTTTTCCAAGATGTAAAAAGCACACTAGCAGATTCATCATACAATTTTGTTTTCTAAAGCATAACCAAATCACACTTGATTAAATCCAATTGCAATTTAATCAAGCGTCTCTTGCTATGGGCATTTAAGCCCCTAACATTCCAGGATATAAGTTTCATTGCTCTTGAGGGGAGGTCGAAACTCCCCTCTTCTCAATATCAAGAGACTTAGTAAAGTCTCCAAAGCACTTTTGCAGGTTCTTTTTGATAGCCCCCGACCTAGTCACAGGAGGACTAAACAATTGAAGCTTATCCTTCTTTCTATTACCTAAGGAAAGCGAAATCTTCCTCTTATCAATCCTAGGAGAAAGGGATAGAGTCTTTTGGATCCTAGCAACAACTTCTAGATTAGTATGAGAAACTTTAGGAGGCCTACCTCTTCTAGGAGAACCAAAAGGAGGGGACAAAACCAAAGAGGATTGAACAATGGGCAAGTCCTTACCATTATGTGAAGGGGAGATTAGTTTATCAGTCAATTTCTCATCTTTAGAACCCAAAATATCAAAAGGATTTGAAGTTGTAACAATAGGAAGAGACTTGATTTGTCCTAAGTCACTATCAATAGAGAAAATAACTCTATCCGTCACCTCCATCCCACCAAGGGGGGCATGATTTTCCAACAACTCATTCACTTGTTGTACTAGCTCTAAATTAGGCACAACTATCTCAAGTAACTCATTAAAACCTAGATTAGGTTCCTTATCTAATGATTGAGGACCCTGATGAGAAGAATCAGAGGTTAAAAGTTTAATCTAAGCAATTAAGGATGAGTCAGACAGAGTCTCTCCTTTAGAAACCTTTCCAAAAGAAACCATTTTAGGAGCATCTAAGGCTACTGGGTCAAGAGGAGAAGCCACAATTTTATTTTTTGAATTGTCCACAATATCCAGAGGATTCGAAATAGTCTTAGAGTCCTTCCTAAAAAAGTCAGAGATGGGCTTTGTAATTTTTAATGTTTGTTCATGGAAGGAGAAACATTAACCTGAACATAATTCAACTGATCCTCTTTAGTCAGATTTTTCCCAACAGAAGCCATAATCTGCTGAGGTTGTATTATAATATTAGGGTTCACATCTATTGAATCCATCACCTAATGTTTTTTCTTAAAGTCCATAAACAAAGGAGCATCTATAATAAGGGGGGATTTTAAAATCTCAGACTCCAATTTCTCAATAGTTTGACGCCAAATCCCATCATGAGACTTGATATTACAAGTACGGGGATAAACAGTTTCAGGCATAAGTAAAACACATATTTTTACCAGAATCTCCCCCTCCACAAAATCCAAATTGGATGTGACAAAAGTACCAAATGAGTTACCAATTTGTTGCAGAACATCAGGGTCCATGAATTCAAAGGGAAGCTTAGGAAGAGCAAACCAAAAGGGAGAAAAATTACATTTTGACCAAGTAGGAACATAGAAAGGTTTCCAAGTAGAAACAAAAAGAAAATGCTTACCAAACCAGTGGTGAGGAGAATCCAAAACCCTATCCCGAGTCATATTAGAATCGAAGACAATAATAAATGAACTTGATGATAGGAGTTGAAAATAATGAATGTCCAACCAATGTTTCTGTAGTTTAGCAAAAAGTTTGGACAAACAGATCTGGTCCCCCCAAATTTCTCCAATAATAGCATTCGAATGAAGGGAATAAGCCTTTTTATCAACATAAGAACCAAGGAGATCAATGCAAGGAATGGGAGCCCAAGCATGAGACAAAGGATTAGTAATATGACATACCTTATCCTTTTCAGGACTAGCATTGTTAGGATTTGAACTTACTTGACCGACCACCGGAGTCATAGAGACAGAAACCCTAGTTTCCATCGCATCGGTACCCATTTTGCCATAAGGATTTGCTGAAACCCTAACTTCATGATCCATCCGTCGAGAACCAACCACTGGAGCAAATGAATGATTTTTTCCATAAAAAGATCCCCGATGAAAAGCCCTTGATTCCCATGATTTGCAGACCGCCGAGTGTAATTAGCCCTAAAAACTTGCTTGCGAGGAAGATTACGATGCGGATTGGAAAACCCCTGAAAGTAGGTAGAAACAGGCCTAAACCATTTACTGCAAACTCGTTGAGTTGGTTGCGAAGATGGAAGCGCCTTATCCTCCCAATGACCTTTGGTAAAAACCCATTGAGGAGTGTGCGATGGATCATCCCAAGTGACATCTACCCAAACCCCTAGTCACCAATTGTCCTCCATAGCACCGAAAAATTGTAGACCACTATAATTATGGATCGATGGAAAATTATATTTATTTCTTTTATTTCTCTTTTCTCATGACATTTAATTAACTTTTCTAAAAGTAATTAAGACAATAGTTTTAACTCTATTTTATTTTATTTTTTTAAAAGGGCAAATAAATTAAATTAATTCTTTTTTTTTGAATTTAAAATACTTTCTTTTAAATAAAATTCAAAAATCATTCTTTTCAACAAATCAATATATTAAACTTGCTTTTTTCTAATTAAAATTGATTTTCCCAAATAATTGAAATTAACCTTTCTATTTTTAAAAGATAAGAGATTAAATTAATTCTATTTCAAATTAATTTAAATCTTTCCTTTCCAAAAGCATAACTAAGTAAATTAATCCATTAAAATTTACCATTTAATTTAAACTAGCTACCAATTTGAATTGAGCAATTCTAAATAACAATTAATCGCATAAAGGGAACCTATTTAATTTAGTCCCTTAATTTTTAATGCATAAACACAACTTAATCAAATCAAATAAAAAGAATTAATTACTTAATTTAACCACACACACAAAATATGCAATCCAAGAAAGCCAACCAAATAGACGACCTGGCATACCCAACCAAAGTAATACTGACAGACGACTGACAATGCTCACTTGAGCACAACTAGGGTCAAATGAGGGTCTCCTGACCACCTAATCCAATTTATAAGGGTTAATGAGGAGCACTCAAACCTGTGAACCCAGATGGAGTAGAACCTCACACCCATGCGGTACTGTACCTGAATCTCCTACAACCATGAATCACACATGCATATATATATATATTTAATAAGAGTGTTAGCCCAAGATTAATAGCACAATTCAGGAGAATAATAAACTTACATACAAATTGATGTGACAACCACATTAACAGGTACACGCATTAATTTAAACACTTGACTATAACATGATTACATGATAACTAACCAAGGTCAAACCGAGATTAGAATCTGATTAGGGCAGGGGTACTACAAGAGTTAAAAGTTAGTCTTATACCAATTACTATTAGGACCAACTTGGCGGTTATTAATACTAGTCCAACCATCCTTTATTGGACCTATTACGACCACCTTTGAGGTTACAAACATTTGTCCAACCATCCTCATCCTTAGTCATAACATACATTGGATGTTGATCATTCTTAGTCATAACATTCATTTGTTTGGACGTTTTCATACTTTATAATACCTACTTTGAGATAATAGATTAATTCAATCACATATTGACAACACACTTTTGAGAAAAGTTGGACTCCATATTTTTGCTCACCAATTTATACACTCGTGCACATTTATCATTCAACTTATTCATATGCACATGCTCTCTAATATATTCACATTGATTATGTATTTTATCATGCTAATCTATGCACTTACTCTTAGAAATTTCTTTACTACCTTGATTCTAACATAATTATATCCTTGATCAATCCCATCAGTATGAGATGGATCCCACTCAAAGATTTGGACCCTAGAATTTTAAAATTTGAAGTTAAATTTTTGGTCAACTCCTACCCATTTCTTTCCTACCTAGAGCCAACTAAACATACATATGCACAATCTATTGT
The DNA here is from genome assembly GCF_030272615.1 of Cryptomeria japonica. Taxonomy (NCBI): domain Eukaryota; kingdom Viridiplantae; phylum Streptophyta; class Pinopsida; order Cupressales; family Cupressaceae; genus Cryptomeria; species Cryptomeria japonica. The sequence goes on from NC_081410.1 coordinate 144,888,010, forward strand.
TATGTCTTTGCATTTAAAGGCATTCAAATGCATTCATTTCATATCCTCTTGTACAAGAATGAAGTAATCATTTGTATTCAAGAACAATGTTATGAACACTTGCATTGTAGTAGTAAAATGAATAAAAATTTACATAATCATTATGGAAGCATTTGCATGTTTAGAGCTAGTAGTCCTTTATCATTCACAGAAATGTAAAGCTAGTCATTTCTAGGAGTGGACCTGAGAGGTTATGTACCTTAGTGATCTAACAATTGTCTAAAATTATTATTAAATACCACGAGTCGTCATAGTAGGGTAGATAACAACAAATCAAACAAATAGGGGAATGGAAGTTTGCAATATAACAAAACAAATCTATAGTGACAAATAAGAAATTAGATCGTCTCAAACTCACAAAATCAACCCTCCATAAAGTTTGTGCATACGACATGGTTCAATGAGAGCGAAATTGGTGAGAGATAAGAATAGTGAAGGTTTAGACAAATATTCTGGTATTGGAAAAAATATCAACTATCAATGTGAGAGATATTTTTTCAGCTAGGGAGAGCTATTATTGGCTCAAAATAGATTGTAGACTTACAAGAATTTTATACAAATTGTAGAGTTTACCAACAACCGCAATGAAACAAGGTACATGGAAATTATTTTTCATAAGGAGAGTAAGTTGGAAATTTTAAATCTTTATAGTTACAACAAAGAAGAAACATGTACGAAGCATAAATATAATTATGTTCCAACAATTGTGTATACGGGAAAAATCTTATAGGAGAAAAACTACACACTCTAAAAAATGAACTGATTTTATTATCATTACTAGAGGCAACAATATAATAATAATGAAATGGTCTTATAACAGTATTGTCAACATAAAACTTTGGAGTAATTCCAATAGCATAATAATGCATAGAAAACTCACTATCATAACCTCCATCTCAAGAACCCAAAAAATGAGATAATCAATAAGTTTGAAACCATGAGATAAAAGCACCTAAATGTGGTGTCTAAATCCCTAGTTAGAAATCCAACACCCCAAATCTATGATGATTCCACAATATAAAAATAATATTTCCAATCAGTTCTTATTATAAATTCATCATAAACCATTCACTAACTTGCACATTCCACTTCTTCTCTATTATCTCCATCCAATTATGCCTTATAACATGTTTCATAAGGTGGCCAATAAGTGTAACTCCTTTTTACAACTCTTTTATGTGTCTTAAATGTTTTTACATTCATAATGCAAGAGGCCCTACTTTTAGGGGCAATTGTAGACACTTAAAATTGTCCTAGTCTAGTTAAATAAATGTTTTATTTATTTAATTATTTTATCTTAAGTTTTCTATTAATTAAATATATCTTTATTTATTTAATTAATTCATCAAGCCTTTTCTAAGCCTTTCCTAATTTAAATAAATATTTTTATTTATTTAATTAAGTCATTTAGCTTTTTCTTTCCATTACAAGTGGCATTCATCTCTTAATTCACCTTTAACCACCTTTCCAATATTTTATTATTTTCTATACCTACTCTCTAATCTTAGCTGACCATCTTTTATCCCACCCCTTAATCTCAACCCTCCATTTTTAGGATGCTCTCTACATAGGAGGCTTCCTCCCCTCTCTTTTCCATATAGCAACCTTGGAGCATATTTACATTCTGTCGAATTGACTTTAGCCTACACCAAGCTACATCATCCCAACCATATTCGTTACCCATTGAGCTCTTGTGTAAGCTTACAAATCTGAGAGAAATTATACTAAAGAAGATAAATAAAGATAGGAGGACAATGGAGATCAAACCCATCCAACTTGTGAATGGCATAATGTAATTTAGTTCATGATTTTATATGTATATGGTTCTTCATTGATGTTGTGTTGGATTTCATTATACATCTAGGGTTTTTGTGGTTGAATCTTGTTAGGATCTGCAATATTAGAGGAAGTTCAAGTCCGACATAAACAACAATAGCTCTATTTTAGGACCCTATTGGGACTCTCTTTTTTACATTGAAAAACCCAAAGTGGCCTATGCATTTAGCATCCCTAGAAGTGATGTTGAACAACCTAGAATATTTATTTTAGAAAAAAAAAAATGAAGCCCAAAAATTTAAATTTTCAATTCTATAATTAAAAAATACGCAATTTATAAAATTAACATCAAAACAATTTTGAGGCACCTTTCTTAACACACTCCAAGGAAAAGAGAAAAAATATAAATTTATGTCAACCATTTCCTATACCATGGAGACCATAACAAGGTATTAGAATTTATAATATATTTTGTTCTCTAATTACTAAGTACTAAACAAGGTATGATAATTCTTTTTTTTTTTAATAACTTTTAAGATTTTCACTTCATACCCCATAATTTTTTTTTGTTATTTCACTTAAGTTACTAAATTATTCTTTAGAGAGCTAGTAACATTGTACATGTTACTAAGGAGTGTTGTCTCTAATAAGAATACAAAAATTTTGGGATATTTTTGGAATACCTTTTGCCAAAATCTAGACATTAAAGTGATTGAACTAGTTTACCATACCATATTTAAAAAAATGGGAAAACCATAATTGTCAATAGAAGCCTAAGTTTGTTGAGATGTATAGTTGGAAAGAAGTCGAGTTTACAAGCTACTAAGTTGGCAATGCTGATTTTGCATAAAGTTAATTAATAAGAGTAATTCCTTTTCAAATTATGCATGGATAGGACCCTAAAGGGATATAGTGGTTGAGAAGTACAACTAATTGGGCTAGAGGATTTTTTGAGTATATGCATGCGAGTTAGATTAAGAAGTTAATGGTGGAGAAGATCATGGTGGGATAAATAGAATAATGAGACACAAACAATATGTTGATCTTAAAAAAAGAGAGTAATAATTTCAAGCTAGAGAATTAATATTAGCCCATTTGTAGAAGGAAAGGTTCCCACAAGGAGCTTACAAGAAACTAGAATGAGAAAAGATTAGATTGTGTAAGGTATTGAGGAAATTCACAAGAAGTGCTTATGATATAGAACTCATAGGAGTAGACATATCACTAATTTTGATGTGGTAGATTTGTATCCTTATTGTGAGATATGAACATACTTATCAATAGAAGAGAGGCTACAATAATTATTTGAGAATGAATGAGATGAGGCATAAGCATTGATAGACTCATGAGTGATTAAAATGATAAGATTGAATGAGTACTAACAATGAGTACTTGGACAAACAAGATAGCTAAAAGAATAGTATGGATAAGTACATTAGAATTTATTATGGATGATTAAAAAGTGTTCATGAGTAGGATCTCATGGGGTACATTTGACATCCTTGACATGTTTGATGTAGCAATATCTAGATTCACAACTAGTCTTGTATCACCCAAAAATAGTATAAAGGTAGAGTGGGAGAAATTTTAGTTTTGTATACTTTTCTTCAATTATATGGGATGGAGAAAATATTATTTGAGAATTATTTAGGAACTACTAGGTTGGGATGCATATCATTTGACCTACCTAGTTCTATACACCACCTATTTTGTCCTTAACACTCCTAGGTTGAGACTAGATACACTTACAAGTGTCTACTAAAGATATCCCCATGATTAGATAAATCATTATCACACATGAAATGATAGCATTGTAGTATCGAAATTAAATTTTAGCTTATGGTTATCTCCATTTTTATTTATGTGAAAAAATTAACTTAACACATAACACATATTTTTCCTATATTTTATAGGTTTCATAGAAAACACATTCCAAAGGATGGACTTACATGATGATATTCAACAAGGCTCATTACTTTATATGAGCTCAAATATTATTTAATGTTAAATATTTACTTTATATGCATGTTTGTGAGTGCTATATATTTTGAGATACACAATCTACTAGGATTCGTGTGAATCTATAAGTGGGTGAAACATATAATGACAAGATTTCTATTTAGTTTTATACCTATTTTGGGAGAATAGATTAATGCGGTTACATATTGACAAATGACATACTTTTCTCGAAAGTTGGACTCCATGTTGTTAATCACCCATTTACACACACCCACACATTTATGATTTTCCATGTGCACATGCTCTCTAATATATTCACCTTGATTGTGTATTTTATTATGAGCTTATCTATGCACTTACTCCCTTACATTCCATTACTACCTTAATTCTAGTATAATTATATCCTTAAGAAATCCCACCAACATGGGATGGATTATAGATTTGGATCTTAAACTCTTTAAATTTAAAGTTAAAATTTGGTCAACTCCTAGCTATTCCTTTCCTATCTAGAGAAAACTAAACATACACATGCACAATCTATTGTTATGTCCTTGCATGTAAAGACATTCAAATGCATGCATTTCATATCCTCTCATACAAAAATAAAATAATCATTCGTATTTAGGAACGATGTTATGGCCACTTGCATTATAGTAGTAAAATGGATAAAAAATTACATAATTGTTATTGAAGCATATGCATGTTTAGAGCTTGTTGTCCTTGATCATTCACACAAATATAAAGCTAGCCATTTGTTGTAGTGGACCTAGGAGTTTATGTACCTTAGTGATCTAGCAACTCTCTAAGAGTATTCTTAATTACCACTAGTCTGAGGGTCATAGTAGAGTAGACAACAACAAATCAAATGAATAGGGGAATGAGAGTGTGCACTATAACAAAACAAATCTATAGTGAGAAATAACAAATTAGATCTCAAACTCACAAACTCGACCCTCCATAGAGTGGACAAAATATTATTTTGATGCCAAAAAATAACACAAACATTATAATCGATTTCTAGACCTACAATAAATTAAAGTTTACATTAAATCAAAACTATTCTCCTTCATCATTCATAAAACTAAAGACCTTTCTTCTTCACATTTAATTTGTATAATCATCATTTAATATTTTACCATTGCTAAATATTTACACTTACGCCTCTATTGTCTAAATTTATTAGTATAATTATATTAATTAATCAATCTAAATAACATCTTCTTAGAAAGAAAAAAAGAAACTTTACTTTTAGCTCACATACCCACTGTTTTGCTTTTATAAAAAATATTGCCAATCCATCAAATCAAAATAACTTTAAACATGTGCATCTTAGAATTAGATCCTTACAAGAAATTGGGCTTATGATTATGCTATCTCGCTTGAGGCTAACAGAAAGTGATGGCGAAAGCATTTGACAAAGCAGATTAAATAATTTGCAGTATAGAATTACATTGACTATATCTCAAATTTTGAAGATAATGTGGTGCAGGCTATGCCCACCAATAGTGCTATCCACCAAATAAGCGAAAGCGAATTGATGGTAATCTCAAAGAGACAAATAAAAAGAGTGGGAGCCATTGGAGACAGCACAAAGCATTCTCTCTCTTTAACTACTTGTCATGAATGCCTGTCAACCCTTTCACTACTTTCCCAACACCCCATCAATGTGAAAGCAACCTTTTCCATGAGAAGTAATGGAGTAAGTGAATTTAAAAGAAGAAAAACTTCAATAAAGGCAGTCAATTTACTTCTGTTTTTAACAGGAACCCACATTTAATTTGTCGCCCAAGAGGTCAAAAGAAAGTGTGTATCCAGTCAATATAGGATGCAGTCAGAGATCACTGTGAATGTATGGATTCCTTCATTTTTTTCTTGCAACTACAGAGATATTACGTAAAACATTATTCTTGTGTACTATACTTCCTGCAATCTTTTCATTGACCTATCAATCTGTCTAACTGATCTATCAGATTGCACTGAAGTTTCGACTGGCCTATATTACTCACGGAGTAGAGTTAAAAGTGAGGTTTATACCAGTTCCTATTAGGACCACCTTTGAGGTTACCAATATTAGTTTAACCATCCTTTATTGGACCCATTAGGACCACCTTTGAGGATACCAACATTTGTCTAACCATCTTCATTCTTAGTCATAATATGCATTTGTTTGGAGATTGATCATTCTTAGTCGTAACATTCATTTGTTTTGAGGTTGATTATTCTTAGTCATAACATTCATTTGTTTGGAGGTTGATCATTTTTAGGTATAATATTCATTTGTTTGGGGGTTGATCATTCTTAGCCGTAAAGTTCATTTGTTTGGAGGTTGATCATTCTTAGTCATAACATTCATTTCTTTGGAGGTTGATCATTCTTAGCCTTGGCATTCATTTGTTTGGAGGTTAATCATTCTTAGCCATAGCATTTATTTGTTTGGACGTTGATCATTCTTAGCGATAACATTCGTTTATTTGGAGGTTGACCATTCTTAACTATAACATTCATTTGTTTGGAGGTTGATCATTCTTAGCCACATCATTCATTTGTTTGGAGGTTGATCATTCTTAGTTGTAACATTCATTTGTTTGGAGGATGATCATTCTTAGTCGTAACATTCATTTGTTTGGAGGTTGATCATTCTTAGTCTTAATTTTCATTTGTTTGGAGGTTGATTTTGGCTTGTTGATGATGAGAAGACAATCAATGGGTTTTATGTTGAGATAATTGACACTTAAAACAAGTATTGGGATGATTGATACATGAAATATGTTGCACATGGTACATGTCACTAATTTATTTTCAATGGTTTCTTGAGATGTTTACTTGGAAAGAAGCCAAGTTTACAAGCTACTCCATTGGCATAGAGTGATTGTGCATAAAAATCAACTAATAGGAGTAATTCCTTTTTAAATTTATGTATGGATATGAACCTAAAAGGATAGATGGGTTGAGAAATACAACTAATTGGGGTAGAGGATTTTGTTGAGTATATGCATGTGAGTTAGATAAAGAAGTTAATGGTGGAGAAGAGCATGGTGGGCTAAATAGAACAATGAAGTACTAGCAATATGCTTGTCTAAAAATAAAAATTTGATGCTAGAGAGATGGAATTAGCCCATTTGTAGAAGGAAATCTTCCCACAAGGACCTAACAAGAAATTAGAATGGAAGAAGATTAGGTTATGTACCGGCCTCGAGGAAATTCACAATAAACACTCACAATATAAAACTCATTGGAGTAGATATATCACCAATTTTGATGTGGTAGATTTGTACCCTTATTATGAGAGACAAACATACTTATCAATAGAAGAGAGGGTACAATAATTATCTGAGAAAGAATGAGATGAGGTAGAAGCATTGATAGACTTATGAGTAATCAAAACGATAAGATTGAATGAGTACAATGAGTACTTGGTGAAATGGAGAAATAAAATAGCTAAAATAGCAATATAGATAAGTATATTTAAAGTTGCTAACTATGAATGAGTACAAAATGTTCATGAGTAGGAGCTCATGTGGTACATTTGACTTTCTTGACATGTTTGATGTAGCAACATCTAGATTCAGGGTCAGTGCAAGAAGATGAGTCCACTTTTTGGCCAAAAAGTGGAAGTGTTTTCCCTGTTTTTCAGATTTTGTCTCACTTGAGCTTAAATTTTGAAACACTTAGAGATTGAATCTTGAAAAAAGTCAGTAATATAAAAGATAGCTCTCTGAGTGTACTTTTCAAATATGTAATTTATTTTAATACCCACATAATAAAAAATAACTTTTTGAATGAAGTTCTAAAAACTATGTTTTAAAAATGCCTGTTTCAGGACCATACCATGCATGTGTACGACCCACACTTTTTGACACAATTAAAATTATTTTCTCAAACCGTTTTGAGAAATGGTTTGTAACACACTGAAGATTGATGAGCATATTTTTCTGTATTTTTTTTTCAAATATTTTTTTTTAATTAATTTTTTAATGACCGTAATTATCTTATTAAAAATTTGACGTGTACGACCCACATAATTTGACGTAAACTTAGTATTTTTTGATTTTTTTTTTTTTAAATTGAAAAGAATTTTGTGTAGATTGATGACATATAATTTTTTTTTCAAAATTCATTAAAATAAATAAGTTATTAAATTAAGAAAATTAGTTAATATTTCAAATTTATGACCCTGATTTAGTATAAATTAAATGAAAAATAGCTAAAATAATCAATTTTTAAATTAATTTACATATTTAGAATCTAGACAGTATAATCTGAAATGGGTTTCAATTTCGTATAAAAATTCTTTGATTAGAGGCACGTAAACTATTTCATTTCATCATATTTGTGCTTTCATTCATGGAGCTTTGAATTTGCAGGTTCATGTCTCAGGTGTGGCCATCCCAGGCCTATCCCGGGCCTAATCCCGAGGCAAGTGGCGGGTTGTGAATTCAAATTTTACATAACGGGCCCCCGTTTATAAAACGGGGGCCCGTTTCATTTTCTGCCCGTTGGATTTAACAACGGGCCCCCGTTTTAATAACGGGCCCCCGTTATTTAAATAACTGTTGCTGTAAAAAAAAAACAGATTGCATCGATTTACTACACTATCATTGAAATCCGTACTGACAAAGATTTTTTACATCATTTGGCAGTACTTTTTAATATTTTTTACGCGATTTTTTGAAGACAAGTTTGTAAAAATGGGTTCTAAGCAACGTCAAAAGAAAAAAAAGAGGACAATGACAGTGGAGGAAATTCAAGCACAAAAAGAGAAGGAGGCAAAACGTCAAAGAGATCGAAGATCACAACAACGACAATTGAATAACACTTTTGAAGCATCTAGTTCAGTGCCCGTTGTAGATGAGACCATTGAAGACATCATGATGGATGCAAGAAATATAGAACCACACACGGGTATGACTGTTGATGCAAATGTTGATGTGGATGCGAATCCTGGTATGTTTTTAAATCCTGATGACTATGATGCCAATCAAATTGCTGATTTAAATGAAGCTGGATATAAATTTCATACACCAATACGAAAAGAAATAAAAATTGAAAATATTACACCACCATCTCTAAAAGAAAATGAATGTAATTTGTTTACTATTGATAGCAATGTGCTAGATAATCTTAATGGGTTAGTTTCTTGGAGACAAATCAGAACACATGCAAACAGATTATATAAACAATTTTTCTATAATAAAAAGTTAGGATTCCAATGTCAATTAATGCTACAATTAATAAAAATGTTAAAAATGCGTAAAGTCATGAAAAAAATAGGTATTTATGCAAAACCAAAAAGAAAAGATGAATCATATAAGCAAGTTGTATCTACTGTTGCCAGTGCCATCGATTCTATAGGAAAAACAAGTCGATCTAAAGATAAGAATGCAGCATGTAGAGTTATAACGACTGCTATAGTTGACAAAATGATTGTTAATAAAAGAATGTTAAGTGATATAAGTGGCTATTTGAACTTACATCGTAGAACCTTGTCAAGAGCGGCCAAAAGAAGAGACACAATTGAAATTGATCCACTAAACCATTGTTGGAGTTTTAGTGGTAGACTTCAAAGGTCGGACATGAAATTAAATGATGAAACTAAACAATTAATTACAAAATTTTGGCATGATAACACTAGAGTTTCATCAAATGTTAGAGATGTTTTAAAGTTAAGGGTGGGATCAAAAATTCGTGATCCTCATCCAAAACATCTTCTTGACATGACTCAAACTGAATTCTTTAAAAAATTTAGTGATGAATCTGTGTTAATGAATTTACGAATTAGTCAAAGATCATTTGAAAAATGCAAACCCTGGTATGTTAAAATCAATAAACAAAGAATATCTTGTTGTTGTAAAACTCATGTCCAGTTTCGTTACTATTATGATGTTTTTTGATATATTCGTTGTATGTTGCATGGTAATGATCTTGTGCAGGATTGTGGTGTTTATGTTCCACCTGAAACTATAAAAGATTTTATTGGAAGTTTATTTTGTAAACCACCTAATGAACAATTATTTCTTTCCAGTTCATGCATTTATGGTCTTTGCAATTTATGTGGGAACTATTCTTCGATAGGTGAATGTTTGCATGAACATGTTTCATCTGAGTTTGGACAAAAAATGGTTGATGTTAGGAGATTTAAAAATATAGAATACCCTCTAAAGGATGGAAAGATGGGGAAACGTTTAGAATTGATTACAGAACAGAATAGTGTGAATGCATTTATTAGTGAGTTTAAAACTCATATTGTTCCAAAATATGTGAAACATTCCCAACATGCCCGATGGCTTGATGGACAGTTTCGCATATGCAAGAACACATTTCCAATTGGAACAATAGTATCAGTTGTGGATTTTGCAGAAAATTATACTCTAAAACCACAAGAGGAAACTCAATCACAATACTACAACTCAGTGCAAGTGGCCATATTTGTGCACATTATATATAGACATGACCATGACAGTACAGAAGATAACAGAAATTTTTTGAGGGAGTATCATTTCTATGTTAGTGATAATCGATTACACTCTTCAGAGTTTGTCCAACATTGTTTCGAGGTATTTTATGATAATCTTAAGGAAAGAGAAATTGACATGAAACAACATATGATATGGTCAGATAACTGCACTGGACAATTCAAAAATGCAAGAATGTTTTATTGGCTATGCAAAGTTCACAAGATAACCAATGTCCAACATTTATGGAGTTTTTTAGAAGCGGGACATGGTAAGGGGGAACACGATGGAGCCGGTGCCTGTATAAAAAGAGCTCTTGCTAGAGAACAATTGAAATTCGAGGATGCAGTGAAATTCAGAGATGCTCGTGCAGTTGTAGATTGGTGCAATTCAAAGTTGTCAAAAGGATCAACTGAAAACTCTGCAATTCGACGTTTCTTCTGGTTGATAGAGGAAGATAGTATTCCTATTCGGCATGATTGTAATACCATCATTGGATCAGCTAAATGGCATTCGTTTAAGAGTTCTAATTCAAACACATGGACTATATTCACAAGGCAACTTGCTTGCTTTTGTCAGTTTTGTGTTTTTGGAGATTGAGAATTTTGTGAGAATAAAGAATGGGTTGAAGAATGGCAACAAAGATCATTGACACCCATAGATGCAAATGATCCGCATGAAAGAACTGATGAAGATATGGATCAAATGTTTGCATCAAATGACTATGATCGCATTTCAGATCTTATACAACAAGGTAAAATTATTTTTGAAATTTGTTTTGATTTATTAAATAGTACATAAATTTATGAAATCTTACAGTGTATATTTTTGTTTTTATTTCTCATTAAATATTAAAATAAAATTGTTTTGTGCACAGGACATGTCTATGCTGTTGTTGCACCAGAGGACAATGAAGAGGGGACAGAGTATTGGTTGGCTCGATGTGTAGAGCCAAAACATAAGCTAACTACTCCTCGAGTAGATGATGATGGTTATGACTATCCAACAGGATCTGTGGTTGTTGTTGGCACTTGGCTACGCAAATATCTAACAAGAAAGAATGGATTGCCTGCATTTGAAGATTATGAATTAGAGAAAAAGATTATACATTACTCACATTTGGTAGTGGCAACTAATATAAAATTGGATAGATATCGTGGCAGGCCTGCTAATAAACAATTATGGACTCTCTCTATGGAAGAGCACGAGACAATTATAGATGCTTTGCAAAAGAGAGAGGATGCAGATGGTATAATAGAATGAATATCAAGTAAGTTATAATTTGAACCCTTAATCCACCTCCCTTTTAAAAGTCGCGATGCATATTATATATAGTATTTTAAATCATGAATCATAATTACAAAATCTAATCTACTAAAATTTTGTTTCAGGTCTACCACAAGTAGAAGGCATCAATGAAAACAAAGTTATTTGTGCATACTTTATGTTTCATTTTGAATAATTACAAGTTAGTTAAATTTTTGTACCCTTAAGGCAAATCCATTTGTATTTTAAATTCAATGTATTCTGATTATAAAAACTAATCATATGTATTTACTTTTTCTAGGTCTCTCAGAGTAGACTTGGCCTCAATGACTACTATATTGTTTGTGCATACTTTATGTTGTATTTTAAATTCAATGCATCCTGATTATAAAAACTAATCATATGTATTTTTTTTTTTAGGTCTCTCAGAGTAGACTTGCCCTGAATGACTACTATTGTTTGTGCATACTTTATGTTGTATTTTGAGAGATATAAATCCTTATTATTATAATTTAAATAGACTGTTTATTTTATTTTAGATATGTCTTCTTGATTACATTTTGTGTACAATATACATAAATGAGAGACTACTGGTCAAATTTATGAATGAGATAATTATGTTTTAATCAAGTTCTATTCATTATATTTGTTAAATGATACTTTTTGATTTAGAATATGTTATAATTATAAGATATGTTTCGATACTTAGTTCATGATGTATGCACATGTAGTTTATCTAATCACAAGAACTATTTAAATAAAATTCCAAAAATAAAATTACAAGTCCACATAATGCCTATAAAGTTGTTTAAGCACAACTTCCATAAATAAAATTTCAAGTCCACATAATATATAAAGTATGCGCAAAATTTCAAGTCCACATAATTTCAAGTCAATATATATGATCTAATGTGCACATAATTTCAAGTCCACATAATATCTAATGCGCACAATACACATAAAGTATGCACATAATATATATGATCTAATCCTATTATGAAACTATCCATATATATAAAGTATGTGTGTGCACGTGTAAACAAATATGTAAAGCCCGTAAAATAGTACATATCAGAGCCAAATAAACAGTAAAATTTCAAGTCCACATAATCCATATAATATCTAATCCATATATATGTCTAGATGGTAACATGATGTTCACTCCACATAATATCTAATGTGCACAAAATATATAAAGTATGCACAAAATATATATGATCTAATCCTATTATGCAACTATCCATATATATAAAGTATGTGCACGTGTAAACAAATGTGTAAAGTCCATAAAAAAGTACATATCAAAGCCAAATAAATAGTAAAATCTAAGTGCTATCATCAATAACATCTCGTGGTCTCTTGTCCCCAGGACGTGGTCTAGATCCACCTGTCTCATGCTGTACAATAAAAAAATAATATTAAAATATTACTTGAAATTAACTATTAAAAGAATCATTTATCAAATATAGTAGAATTCGTAAATTAAGTTACAAACTTACCATATGCTCATCAGATCCTGTAGCAGTATCTCTCTTGTCCCCAGGACGTGGTCCAGATCCAACTGTCTCATGCTGTACAATAAAAAAATAATATTAAAATATTACTTGAAATTAACTATTAAAAGAATCATTTATCAAATATAGTAGAATTCGTAAATTAAGTTACAAACTTACCATATGCTCATCAGATCCTGTAGCAGTATCTCTCTTGTCCTCGGGACGTGGTCCAGATCCACCTGTCTCATGCTGTACAATAAAAAAATAATATTAAAATATTACTTGAAATTAACTATTAAAAGAATCATTTATCAAATATAGTAGAATTCATAAATTAAGTTACAAACTTACCATATGCTCATCAGATCCTATAGCAGTATCTCCTCTAGCAGTATCTTGTGCAGTATCAACACCAAATGCAGTGCTAGCTAACTCCTGTACAAGGTCAAATTCAAAGTGTCCAATTAAATGTTAAATTAAGAGTCAAAATAAGATCAAATTAAGTATTACATATTAATACCTCAAAGGATGTCGATGTGCGTTCAAATTGGCTCTGATCAAAATTATGAGGATAACCTATCCTAATGGTAGTGTCCACCTGCATACATGCATTTAATGAAATCATATTTAGTGAACATATATATGTGTACTAAATAATTTCAAGTAAAGTTACAATATTGTAAGAGTTCATATTTAAGTTAAGAATTATAAGATACATACCATAGATGGTGTCACAATAGTCAGACCCTCTTCTCGATGTGATGTAGAGGGTCCCTCATGACCTGAATCCTGGAGAAAGAAGCATTCAATGTATCAACATGAAAATTTATATAATATACGACGATAGCATATTAACTTAAAAAGATCTAGTACAATGTCTAGATAGAAATTTATACTATACCCCATAAGGTGTGTCGAGTTGTCTTCCAGTAGATGCAATATTGACTCTAATATTAGGCGTAGTCCTTATCTACATAAACAAAATTTATTTAATGAAGTATTAGATTGTATAAAAAAAGAGATGCACTTAGTTTATACCTATATTTAATGAAGTAGATAAAAACATTGACATGTACATGTATATATATCTATACCTGGTCAAGATGAACATCCGAGCAAAGAAAATCCATATAAGATGTCATCATACTATCATCTGCTGCATCATGCTCATCTGGAACTGAAGTAGATCTTGCAGCAGTAGTAGGACCTACACACGTCTCATGACAACTCGAACACATATGTGGCATCCATCGAGGAGCAGATGCCATGTGAGCAGCTTGCTCACTCAGGTTCCCTGTGAGGGAAGTCAAAGCATCTAATGTCGAAATGAATGATGTATTTTGGACATCTGCAGGAATCGATGGAGCAACAAGTGGAACTATGGGTGGATCCGGTAGGGGATTATTACTCCGTGCCCCTAATCTATGCTGTGGCATTCCACGACCAACACCCTGGAATGACTTAATATCAAAATAATTTGGTTTTTGGTTCATTACAAACTCACAGTATAATTTCTTCAAAAAATAAAAAGGGACCTCATAATTACGATGTGGTGGATAATCAAAAACCATCCACCATCTATCCCAAAAGTATCTAGCCATTTCTGGATGCACACACCACCTAATTGAAATTCTTTTCTGGTTAGGTTGCATTGGTTCTCTTGTTTTTGGGTTGGTAAAATATGGACATAAATGAGCTTTGGTTATTTTCAAATCTGTGATTTGTCTATAAGTTAAACCATCGGCATAAAAATCACGCAACTCTTGTCGTCGTCTATGAAATTGATCTAATTGAGAATCAACAGATCTAACTGACTCGACAACAGTTTGCATTGATTTTGCAAACTCTACAAGATGGGGTGGCGTGACTTGCTCATTTTGGATAGCAGCAATGTTTTGTTCAATCACTTGTAGGTTTTCATTAATTCGTTCTCTTAAACGAATTTCATCCAATCTAGGTGGTGGTGGTGGTGGTGGTGGTGGTGGTGGTGGTGGTGGTGGTGGAGGAGGAGGAGGAGGAGGAGGAGGGGGTTGTGGTGGGGGATTTTCACCTAATAGTTCATCTATGTCAAAAACATCCATGATGGCAAAGAACTCCTGCATATATAAAGATATACATGAATTATATACAACTCTATGTCAAAGAAGAATCTATTTTACTAAATTAAAAAAAAACATTTATAAATAGTAACATTTCTATGTTGTTGAATGAGATACACATGAAATATATAATATAATATTGAACTTAAAAAAATATACATGTACATACTATTGAATCTTGAAATATAAAATTTGCGCACAAAACTTAATAAAAACTTTCAATGAAACATCATAAATCTATTAGAATTCAATTACGTAGTTTTGAGATAATTGTCATCAATTCATATTACATTGATTAGTCTTCAAACAATCTTAAAAAAAAACTAATCTCCCATGACTATAAATGACATACTTAAAACATATTATATTCTAAGTGGTTGTCATGTAAAGACAAAACATCAAAACTTTTGAAGAGTTAAGCATATTTCACCATTAAATTTCTCCCATAATCAAATCTACACAAGATTATAATTTACAAAAGGTCTTCAAAAAATATTATTTCCTATAAATCATTTATTATAAAACTCCGCAATCATTTGTTTTCATATATAATCTTTCTATAAAATTTAAGATATCAATCCATACACAAATTCTCTTACAAAGTTGAATAAGAAATGAAGGATAGAGGATTAAATACTAAGATTGTTTTGAGAGATCAATGGAGTAGATTGATTGAAAGGATTGTGTGCATTAGAAGCTTCCAAGTGGCAACTTAAATGTTTGGTGCACATGAGGAGTTCATGATCCAAGAAAGTTTTGAGGAAAAGGTCTTCTTAGGGGCGTATACACCAAGATGTTGTAAAAAAAGGTAGCCAAATGACCAAAAAAAGATAAACATGAGTGCGTTATTGGGAAATTCATTTAACGCATTTGAGGTCTTTTTTGTAGTGTTTTTTTCTTACACTATACTAGGCTTGTTTACACTATCGTAGGTTCATTAGGACTATCCTAGGTTCATTAGGATTGTCCCAAGTTCATTATTGCTTTCTTAGGCTCATTAGGACTTTCTTAGGTTCATTAAGACTGCCCTACATTCATTAGGATCATTTGAGGCTCATTGGGACTTTCAAAGAAATGTTGCTCTCTCATTAGGCAAGGAGGATATAGACCCTTTAGGTTCTCTCATGTTTTATAGACATTTGATAGGTTTTAAATTTGAAATATTCATTAATGGAGTTAGTCTAGTGTTTCTTGGTTAGTGAGGAGGATCAGTAGATGTACATCATTAAAGTTTACATAAGGGTTGCATTCAAGTCTTGAAATATTCCATCTCTTGTTCAAATATATGTAAGAAGGGGAGAACATTGGATATATTACATCATTAGATAGTTTTAGATTATAATAAAATATAAAATAAATTAATATTTAGATGTTGAATTATAGGTTAGTTAATAGTTAGTAATTAGTAAATTAGTTATTGATTGGGAAGTTGCATTCCCATAGGTTAGTTGGTTCATGTCCAAAAATAAGGACATGATGTAATGTTCAAATCAAGTTGTGATCTAGATTAAATTTAAATATCTTAGTTTTCATAATTTAAATTAAGATATTCATCTATAATAATGGTGTAGTCATTGTAATTATAATTTTTCACATAATACATACAACATCAATGCATTAAGCAAAAGAGGACAATTACAAGGATCAACATGTTCATGTAATGAATCACCATGATGACCATATAAGATGATAGATTTTAACTTAACAATTTGAAAGGTTACATAATCCTTGTAAGAAAATAAGGAATGAATGAGAATAGGTTATCATCATTTTCTAATACAAAAGAACTCAGACATTATCACTATATACATAGCCCAAAAAAAACTTATACATCCAAAATGACGTGGAAACAATATTCAAACCTCAAGGAATGTATAATAGAAGAATGAACAATGGAGATAATCAATTTCTCAATCTAGTCCTACAAAAAATTATTTATTTACTCTTGAGACATGAATTATGAAACAAATGGAAAAATAAGTAACAAAGAAGATAAAATTATAATCTAATAAAATAGGAAAATAATACATCAAGGTACATTCTAATAGTCAACCTTGCTTTAGAATTTTTTTCTTAAAAATGCATCTACTATTTACTATTGGCACTTTCCCCTTTTAAAATATTTCACACCTTACCAAAATTACCCAATGGTCCAAAATGTTATTTTCCGCATGGTTTATGATATTCACCCTTTTCTAGCATGATAGTTTAACTAAGTAGGTGAGAAGTAAAAAAAATGCCAAGATCATCTTATTTTTAACTCCAAATTTTATATTGAAGGTTTCAAAGGGTTCCTCTAAAATAATTTTAATATAATTAACTAATAAAATGTAATTTTTAACCAATAAACCAAGAAAAAGATTATATTTTAAACGCTAGTGAATGTCTAGGCCAATATAAGACAAAATGGTCTAACACTAAGCATGTTGTCACATATTTTCTAAATAAATTATTATAATATGGATATAACCATTGAGTTTTAAAATTAATTAGCCTCAATAAAAAAATCTCAATTTCTATATATTTCATAAATGCATAATTAGATAAATTATTACTTATAAATAAATCAATATGCATTTCTTTCAAAGAAACAAGAAACATACAAATAATAATAAGTTGTGATCTATATATCTAAATATGAAAATAATTCCATTAAAATTTTTACCTAGGTTAAGCATAAAAGTGATAATAAAACATAATCACCATGTTTTATTTCAACCTTAAAAGTAAAAGAACTCTACATATCCTAAAATTAGGACTTAATCACATCAAATAATTCTAATATAACTCAAAATACTCCTTCAACATATAAGATGATCTATGCTAGATGGCCATGTCTTACTTTCATCCCATTTATGGATTTCTTACATAGTAATACAAAAAATAACTTTCATCGAAATTAAGCATCTTTAACCATGAGATTATATATATCCTCAATTGTATATTCAAAATACTTCTTGGGAATTATATTTTTCAAATCTTTCGGATGTATATATAATTAGCACCCCATTTAGAAAACTCATTATCAATCAACATTATAAATCAAGAATATTTTTTATTTTGTATTAATGAATTATATATTTGGCATATTAGCTTCCTTTATGAACCTATGTAAACCAAACTCCAATTTTAGTAACTTATCTAGTTTTGCTCTAAAATTGTGTCCATAATTGATCCTTTTATACCATCACATGACATAATAGGACCTTTATGCCATGACATGGCATAAACCTAAGCCTAAACTTTCATATCTAAAATTTGAAAAACTTAATGTTAATTACTTTTAAGGTTATACTAATTTAGTGGTAACTTTTGTATTGCCTAATGAGGATTAAGAACAATTTAGGTACATATGTTCGGTTTTATTTCAATTTCATTTTCGAACATTTTTGTTTTTGTTTCCATTTCATTTTTGGTTTTTTGTTTGTGTCGATTTCATTTTCGAACATTTTTGTTTTTGTTTCCATTTCATTTTTCGGTTTTTTGTTTGTGTCGATTTCATTTTCGAACGTTTTTGTTTTTGTTCCCATTTCATTTTCAGTTTTTTGTTTGTGTCGATTTCATTTTGTTAATTATCTAGGTTTGGTTTTGGTTTCTAAATTTGTTGATTACGGTTTAGGGTTAATTGTTCAAAAATATTTTACATCAAAATCAAGAATTTACAAATATAAAAAATAATTTATTTATATGCTACTATTAAAAAAAACTAAAATAATAAAAAAAAAACTAAATAATACACAAAAAAAAGAGAAAAATACACAAGAAAATTATGAAATGTAAAAATAGATGACAGAATGTGTACCTGGGATAGTGGTGGAGGCTTGAAGTGGAAACCACAGCACGGGGGCCCGTTTTCGATATCCTTTTGTGTAACAGTAAAAATGAAAAATTATCCAAAAAAAAGGGTAAAAATAGCTTTTCAAAACGGGCCCCCGTTTTGTTTACAAACGGGGGCCCGTTTTATTTGGCTTCGGCACCCCGTGACCTTTCGGCTCGGGAGGCCGAACCATTAACGGGCCCCCGTTTTTTATAACGGGCCCCCGTTTTTTAAACACGGGGGCCCGTTTTGCGGAGCGCGTTTTCCAACGCGCAGACTTCCGTGAATTTGTGACTCATTAGCTTGCACATACCCTTCACAAGCAGTCTTATATAACCCAAAAATAATATAAAGGTAGAGAGGAAAACTTTTAGTTTTGTATATTTCTCTTCAAAGAGATGGGATGAATGAAATATCATTTGAGACCTATTTAGGTTGCTAGGTTGGGATGTATATGATTGGACCTACCTAACTAGTTTTATGCACCACATATTTTGTCACTAAAATTCCTAGGTTGAAATTAGATACACTTATAAGTGTCTACTAAAGATATCCCCACAACTAGATAAACCATTATCACATGAAATGCTAGAATCCAATTATTGACAATAAATTTTAGCTTATGGTTATCTTCATTTTTATTTGTGTGAAAAAAACTATTTACACATAACACATATTTTTCCTATACTTTATAGGTTCCATGGAAAATGCATTCCAAAGATTCGACTTACATGATGACATTCAACAAGGCCCATTACTTTATATGAACTCAGATATATTATTTAATGTTAAACATCTAATCTACATGCATGTTTGTGAGTGCTATACTTATTGAGATACCTGATCTACTAGGATTCATGTGAACCTAAAATTGAGGGAAATATGTAATGACAAAATTTGTATTCTCCTAATGATTTCCATTTAGTTTTATACCTACTTTGAGATAATAGATTAATGCAATCACATATTGACATATGACACGCTTTTGAGAAAAGTTGGACTCCCCCATGTTGTTACTCGCCCATTTACACACTATGATTCAACTTATCCATATGCACATACTCTCTAATTATCAAATATATTCACCTTGATTATTCACATTTTATCATGTTTGTCTATGCACTTACTCTTAGAAATTCCATTACTACCTTGATTCTAACATAATTATATCCTTGATCAATCCCACCTGTATGTGATAGATTCCACTCAAAGTTTGGACACTAAAATTTTAAAATTTGACGTTAAAAATTGGTCAATTCCTACCCATTCCTTTCCTACCTAGAGCCAACTAAACATACATATGCATAGTCTATTGTTATGCCCTTGCATTTAAAAGCAATCATATCATATCCTCTAATACAAGAATGAAGAAATCATTTTTATTCAACAATAATGTTATGAACACTTGCACTGTAGTAGCAAAATGAATAAAATTTTACATAATCATCATAGAAGCATTTGTATGTTTAGAGCTTGTTTTCCTTTATCAATCAAAGAAATGTAAAGCTAGTCATATCTAGGAGTGCACCTGAGAAGTTACGTACCTTAGTGCTCTAGCAACTCTCTAAAAGTATTCTTAAATACCACTAGGCCTCACAGTAGAGTAGATAACAACAAATCAAACAAATGGGGGAATGAGAGTTTGCACCATACCAAAACAAATCTATAATGAAAAAAGAAATTACATCATCTCAAACTCACAAACTCAACCCTCCATAAAATAGACAAAATATTTTTATGTCAAAACCAAACACAAACATTAGAATCAATTTCTAGACCTAATACAAATTAAATTTTAAACTAAATCGAAACTATTCTTCTTCATCATTCATAATTCCTCTTCACACTTAATTTAGTGTACACCTCTATTATCTAAATTAGTTTATATACTTATAATAATTAATCAATCGAAATAAGAACTTTGTAGAAAGAAAAGAACTTTACTTTTATATCGCATACCTACTCTTTTGCTTTTATAAAAGAATTGCCTCTCCATCCAATCAAAAAAACTTTAAACATGTGCATCTTAGAATCAGATCCTTACAAGAAATTGGGCTTATGATTATGCTATCTT
The DNA here is from genome assembly GCF_030272615.1 of Cryptomeria japonica. Lineage (NCBI taxonomy): Eukaryota > Viridiplantae > Streptophyta > Pinopsida > Cupressales > Cupressaceae > Cryptomeria > Cryptomeria japonica. The sequence goes on from NC_081410.1 coordinate 144,908,988, forward strand.
GCTTGAGGCTGAAAGAAAGTGATGGCAAAAGCATTTGAAGAATTATAACTTGCAATCAGATCCTTACAAGTAATATGCAGTATGGAATTCTAAAGATATGCAGTAAACATTGATTATATTTAATAAATTTTGTGGAATTACATTGACTGTATCTAAAATTTTGAAATTAATGTGGTACAGGCTAAGCCCACCAAGAGTGCTATCCACCAAATAAGTGAAAGCGAATTGATGGTAATCTGAAAGAGACAAATTGGGGACAACACAAGGCACTCCACTTTAAATATGAGAACTACTTCTCATGAATACTTTCACTACTTTCCCAACACTCCATCAATGTGAAAGCAACCTTTCCCATGAGAAGTTAATGAATTCAAAAGGAAATTTTCAATAATGGTAGTCAATTTACTTTTAATTTTAACAGGAACCCGAATTTAATTTGTCACCCAAGTGGTCAAAAGTAAGTGTTTATCCAGTCAATGTAGGATGCAGTCAGAGATCATTGTGAATGTATGGATTCCTTCAGTTTTTCCTTGCAACTACAGATATATGGCACTGTCGTACGTAAAACATTATTCTTGTGTACCATACTTCCTGGAACCTTTCCATTACCTATCAATCTGTCTAATTGATCTATCAGATTACAGTACTGAAGTTTCGACCAGGGCCTGTATTACTCATGGCTTAGAGTTAAAAGTCAGTCTTTTACCTGTTCCTATTAGGGCCACCTTTGCGGTTATCAATACTAGTCCGTCCAACCATCCTTTATTGGACCTATTAGGACCACCTTTGAAGTTACCCACATTGGTCCAACCATCCTCATCCTTAGCCATAACATTCATTGGAGGTTGATTTCTTAGTCATAACATTCATTTGTTTGAATGTTGATCATTCTTAGTCATAACATTCATTGGAGGTTGATCATTCTTAGTCATAACATTCATTTGTTTGAATGTTGATCTTTCTTAGTCATAACATTCATTGGAGGTTGATCATTCTTAGTCATAACATTCATTTGTTTGAATGTTGATCATTCTTAGTCATAACATTCATTTGTTTGGCTGAAGCTATTCTGGCTCCAAAACAGACCTTTCGTACAGCGTGATAGCGACGTGTTAGTCAATCGCAACAATTTATTGCAAAATTGACGGTGTAAAATGTGCGACTAACACACATGTTAGTCAATCCGTATTGTTGTTTTGGAGCCAGAATAGACTCGTCCCATTTGTTTGAAGCTTGATCATCTTAGTCATAACATTCATTTGTTTGGAGGTTGATCATTCTTAGGCATAACATTCATATGTTTAGAGATTGATCATTCTTAGCCATAACATTCATTTGTTTGGAGATTGATCATTCTTAGCTAAGTCATAATATTCATTTTCTTGGAGGTTGATCATTCTTAGGTATAACATTCATATGTTTGGAGATTGATCATTCTTAGCCATAACATTCATTTGTTTGGAGGTTGACCATTCTTAGCCATCACATTCATTTGTTTGGAGGTTGACCATTCTTAGCCATAACATTCATTTGTTTGGAGCTTGATTGTTCTTAGTCATAACGTTCATTTGTTTTGAGGTTGGTCATTCTTAGCCATAACATTCATTTGTTTTGAGGTTCATCATTCTAAGCTACACCATTCATTTGTTTGGAGGTTGATCATGCTTAGCCATAACATTCATTTGTTTGGAGGTTGAGCATTCTTAGCTATAAAATTCATTTGTTTGGAGGTCGTTCATTCTTAGCCATAACATTCATTTGTTTGAAGTTTGATCTTTCTTAGCCATAACATTCATTTGTTTGGAGGTTGATCATTCCTAGCCATAACATTTATTTGTTTGCAGGTTGATTTTGACTTGTCAATGATTAGAGCACAATCAATGGTTTTTATATTGAGAGAATTGACACAGAAAACAACTATTGGGGAGATTGATACATGAAATATGTTGCACATGGTACATGTCGCTAATCTATTTTTAGATGGTTTCTTGCAAATAATAGGAGAGGAACTTATCTTCAAGTAGATCTTATGTTCCGGAAAAATTGAATAAAGCTTGTTTGCTTCAACATAAACCACCATATAAAGGGAGGTGATGATATATTAAGCCAATTACGTAGCATTCTTTTAGAGAAATATGACCTAAAAAGTAACCAATAAGAGTAAAATGCTTTAACTACTTATAGGCATATAAAAATATAGAATTAGAAGAAGAATATCTAGAGGGTTTTTTAAGCCTACACATTGTAGAAGATTTATCTAGAACAAACTTGTGAGGCTTCTTTATGGTGACACTATTACTTGCTTCATTTTCTATCACATCGATGCCAAGATTTATAAGAGAGGCTAGGAAACAATGTTTAAAAATAAAACTAGTCACCCTAAGGTTAAGAAACTCTAAGAGTTTCCACAATTAATTATTACGACAAAATAAAAATGCCATGTAAACTTTGTTGGTGTGAATGGGGTATATTACCTAACTACTTAACCTATTAGGTCCTATTCACACATGTTCATCATCTAGCCACCAACATAGTGCCCTTGGACATCTTTTCTTGCCTAAAAGAGCTATTTTTTATGGGAGCCATAAGTTTCCATCCAAATATTGAATTTTCCACTTCTTATAGTCAGTGGGAAGCTAAGTCCATGCACTCTAAATTATTGGTATAGGTATCATCATTATTATTATTATTTTATTACATTTTATTGTCAATTGAACTTTAGATTCTCTTTTTGACCTATGAGTTCATAATTTTTTGCCTATTAATCATTTTTTTTAATTCTTGTGGCATTCAAAAGGTATTGAGAATTTGTTTAAATCTATTTATGCACTTTCTCTATATTTAAGTCCCATATATATTTTATTCTTTTTATTAAATATTTTCACTTTGATTGATAACTTGGTTATCCTAACACCTAGAGAAGCTCTATCTTTTTGGGTGACCTTCATTTCAATATTCATAAAATTGAAGAGGTTTTAATTTTTTGTTGAAATTTCTTGTCTATATAATTTAGAGATCTATCTTAGTTTATTATGGGTTTTTGGTTTCGTCCTTCTCTAATCATTTTGAAACTGGGAAATTACAAGAAATGAAGAGATGATATCTTGAAACATCTTTGTTGGCATCATCTTTTGTCACAATTGTGTGGACTTGTTCCTCAACCAAGTACTCTCTACAAAAAAATCTTTGAACAACTGAAAATTAACTTATTTTGGGATTGACTGGTTTTCATGTTGATGTTGACAGTTTGAATGTCATTTTACACATTTAGTGTCCTCATTCTCTTTATACCAAATTTTGGGAGATATATTGAGATCTAATATACAACCATTCCCAAATGATCATATTTAAGATTGTCTTGTATCTATTGATGGTTTAGACAATATACCCATGTCTATGATACTATTCAGGAGCTTATTTTTTGGAGCACTTTAAATATTTATATGATAAGGATGATGAGATTTCTTCATATTCTTCTTCTCCTCCTAAAGAGATAGTTGTTGGTCCTTCACTATCATTTATTCCTTGTGTTGAATCATTAACTAAGACTCCCCTCATTCTTTCTTTTTTAGAGTTTATTTTGGTAACTCGGTATAATCATCATTGTCTTTAATATTTATCTTTGTAGCATGCTTACTTGATAGTTATTTTTTGAATTTTTTTTTTATGAGCCTCATATTCTAGTTTTGGATGACACACTTGAGGATATCCATCTTCTCTTTGATGACATTTATTGCACTCCTATTCTCAATCGTTATCTTTGGTCATTGTTGTTCATGAGTTCCCACATAGTGTGTATTTTTCATCTTTTTTGATTGGGGTAGCACCTAATTTTATTGTCGCATACTCTAACATGGAGACACTTGATTACTTTTCAAAGACACCAATATCTCTCTTCTTGGTGTTAGGGTTTCTTATACATACACCCTTAAACTTATTTCTTCCCAAGGGGAGGAATATTGTTTGTATACATTGGATTATCTTTTTTCCTTCATGAATTTTTAATTAGCATAAAAGCTACTTCGTTATGGGGAGATCTATAGTCTCACTCTTTCTCTGTTATGGGGGGATATATATTGTATAATTGTGATGGATTTAACTCATGGGGAGTCATATTGAGACCTCCTTCCATCATAAGTATATATGTTTATTTTCTTACATTCTCTCTTTTGGAAAGGATTTTTTTCCATGGGATTTTTCTCTTTTACTCTATTTGTGAGAGTTATTTTGTTTAAGGGTACCTAATATATCCTAGTAGTTTGATTCCATCCTTGCATTATCTATGCATAGTTAGAATCATGTAATTTTTTTCTTCTCCTTAAGTTGAACTTAAGAGAGTGTTGGTGTGAACAATGTATATTACTTAACTAGTTCACCTATTAGGTCATATTCACACATGTTCACATGTTAAATTTACTTAGGACTTTGAGAATATTTCTATAGGTTTCTATTACACATGCAAGCTTATCTCTAGTTATCCCATGACATAGGATTAAGATACTTTCCACAATCTTGTCTTGTCTTATTTCTCAACCTTCCCTATATTAGCAAGGCATCATTTGTACATTATGTAGTAATATCATTGTTCCATTATTAATCATTTCACCATTATTATATTCATATTCAAGAAAAAATTATATTCATGTTCATATCAGATTCTTTATTTCCTTATACCAACCAAAGAATAAACCATTGGCAATAAATTCTCAAACCAACCATAAAGACACCATTAGAAAATCTTGATAAGATCCTTTGTATGTCAAGGAAAAAATGATAGGTTCATTGTAGTCATCAATATCATATCATTTAATTTATCAATTCAAATAGTTTTTGGAGCTATTTGCAATAATGTTGTTTGGGGGGCTTGAGATATTGAATTGGTCTTTTGAGTGCAAAAAATGACTAAGGTATCAAATCCTAATGTTTTTTATGACCTAACTTCTGTTGCACATCCTAGAAAAAATAAATATTGAATCAAAACAAGTATCCATTTTATCACACACTTGTAGATATTAACACCAAATTGAAAATAAGCATCTATCTAACCACATACTTACCAAAATAAAATTCAATTGGAAGAAAACATCTAATATATCATCTTTTTTTTTTTTGTAGAAACAAGTATTGAAATGAAACATACACATAAACTAACCGAGTAGAATTTAAATGTTTAAATAAAGTATGCAAATAAATTGTCAAGTGAGAATTGTGTTCTATTTCTAATTTTAAATTTTTTATTATTTTCTTGAAATTCCTATAGGTTAACAAATAAGATGATGCACAAAGGTATTATAAATACAATATATTGTAATAGCATCTAATACAATTAACTAACAAATGAAAATATAGTTAATAATAAGATAATTAAGAATCACCTCCATCTGGATGAGTGTGCTTGAAACTCTCTTTCTAGAGGGATCTAGAGCTAATACACAATTAAGAAAATTATTTTTATTGGCATTCAAATGGACCCCATGCGAGGTGAATTACAAGGAAGATAGTTTGTATCTCAATCTAAAAAGTAGGAACTAAAAAATTAAGTATAAAAAAATGATGGCCCCTTTTATAACTTGAGACTTATCTTCCTAAGCTAAAATCTAGGAACTGAATTGAAGATTTAGAGTCCATGCTCACAGGGAGCACCTTTATTCTAACTAATAGAGAACATGTTAGGGGCACATAGAAAATATCCATGCTATATTAAATGGAAAATTCTATTAAGAGGCACTCAAGTTGATCCTTAAACTAATCTCAAGATAATTAACAGACTTTATCCTGAATGGTATCCATCAATTTAGAAATTGAAGAGTGAAATTGATCAAGTCGACAAGGGCAAGTTATTAATAAAAATGTCACCATGAAGTGTTGGGACTCATCTTGTAGTGATGTAAATAATTAGGGAGCTCGTGGTCTTCTCTAGAGTTATTTTGTGCTCCTCAACTATAAAGGTGTTTGGAGGATGAGTCGTAGATCATATATATATATATATATATATATATATAAGAAAACATTCAAAAAATATAGAAAATATATTCATATAAGAATAAGAACTTTCAAACACATAGTCCACTTATTCTTTTGACAAACTAAATAATCTTTAGGCACTTGTTTCCCATTAGAGACCAAGAGACTAAGTTGGGTAGTGCAATATTTGGCTATATGGTGCCCCTAATTCACTTGTTTTTTTACAGAGGGAGATAAAACCTCGTAATTGAATCTCCCCCACATATAATTTAACATTGATAGATTATGACATCCCATTAGAAAGTTGTGTTGGAAGAATTTGCACAACTAGCCATCCTACTCTAAAGGATTACCAATTTTTTTTTTTCATAAATTATTGGTCATTCTCAAAATCCATGGGAAAGTCAAAAAAAATGCACATGAACTTCCAACTCAAAATTTGTTCTTACAAAAAGAGAGTAGACATTCTTGAAGGCTTTTAAAGGCCAACAATGCCTCACCAAATACACTCACTTGAGTAATGCACTCCTCTTGGATAGTTTTCTCTTGCTAGATGGTTTCTAGATCTCTTTGAAGTTGAGCATTTTTTCCCTCAAATGAGAAACTATGAGCAAGAGGATTCATGGGGGTGGCAAGAAAGAAGCTTTGACACTTGCATGTTGCATGACAGGAAATGGAAGTCTCTTTCTAAAGAGACTAGCATTAACAAATCTTTGGAGGAAGTATTGGCCTTTATTTGTGCCAAGGATTAATATAGCTCATAAATTAATTTATCTTGCACAACCCTATTTGGTGTGGCCGTCTAGCGAGCCTCTTCTAACGTGTTGTCCTTAGCAGTCAAGAGTAATTGTATATCTAGTAGTTGTTATTTTCATCATTATATCACATACTCTACTTCAGCCAAGTTTAGGGATTGTAAGGTTTGCATGTCATCTCTAAAAGAGGTTAAATTTTATCCTTCTAGTGAACAACCAAATTTTGTTTCTCAAGAAATGAGTGGCCTAAAGATAGGCTACCTAGAATATTTGTGATTCCTATAGCTTCTATGACCTAGCCATTTACATCCCTCCAAAGGATAAGTTGATGGGGCCATTGTATTTTCTATGTTGAAGGGGAAAATAATTATCCCTCTTCCTCAATGTTGATGATATGGGGCTCTTGAGCTCTTTGAATCCTAGCAAAGGAGTAGGGAGCTAGAGATGTAGAATTAGAGTCATGAGTAGGGCCTTTCTACTTTATTTTCCCGATATTGGATTGTTTAACTTGAATAATTATTCTCATTTTCTTTGGTCATGATCCTATTGGAGGAAGTGGTGTTTGATTACCAAATGGAACAATATATTAGTGGTTGATTTGACCATTGGGGTGTATAATCCTACTGATCATATATCTATTAATAGATAAGACATACAAGTTGGGTGGCTCTATGATGAAGATGAGGTATCATTCACATACCTGTACCAAGGACCACATCATGTTGAATGTTGCAAGTGAAGAACTTCGTGGACTAAACTACCACTGGTGGACCATGTGTCAAGGAGGATGACTCACTCAATTCATTTTGTTGCAAGCTTGCTAGTCACATAGTGAGATAGAGGCTCTAAAGGGACATGAAGGATCTCGATGAGCTCCTCATAAGATAACTTGGATTGGAAAATATATTCTTCAACCTCTAAAATTCTAGAGAGTTGACTAATGATGGTCAAATTAATTATCATTTAGGCTCCTTTGTAGAGAACTACAAATGGTAGATGTTCACAAATTCATCAACCAAGTCGATCGCAAAACCTATATGCCATGGATGATAAATAGTTATGTACATTACCTGATGATTATTTCTTTGAGCTCTCTTAACTCTATATAGTATTCTAGAAGTCACAATAGCATTAAGTGCCCATGGTAGGAATTGTAAACACATACAAATACTATGTATTAAGAAGCTTAAAATATGTGTGCAACATGAATTTTATTAGAGAGTACTAACTAATTTGTAATGTGCAAGTTTTTTATTATTTCTTAATGATTCAAATTAACACACCATATGTTCTCAAAGAGGGGCATACCCTATTTTGGAAGACGTAATGTTAAGGTTTATATTTTTTGATAATTGTAAAATCCTAGGGATGTTATGACACAACAGTGTTGACCACCTATTGCATGACCTACAAGCATAAATATGTATTAAAATGTGTTCAATAATTTCCATGTATCTGCTTGAAATATATTAAAAATTGTAAAGAAACTTGCAAAGTGTGAATGTTGTTAATTTTCTTTATTTTTAAATGAATATGGTATATTTTCAGTTTGTTTCTTTTTGCATTTCAATTTTAGAGAAATATGGTTAACTATGACATCAAGGAAAGTTGTGAATTCTAGTCCATTAAAAAGTTTTATCAAAGAGCACTATTTAATATCATTAAACATCTTAATCACAAATTATTTGATGTAGGGAAGCACGAGGGCTTCACTTAATGAACCTAGGGTATATCACGTGCATTCATGGCATACTAAAGAATCCCCCTATTTTCAAAAAATATTGCCCTAAATTCCTTTTTTGTCATCCCCTCCCAATACACAACTTGAATTAAAAGCCCCCCCATTTTCACCAAATATTATATTTTTTCATAGCCCAAATTAAAAAAAACCCCTATTTTCATTGATAGGCAATATATTGTACCCTTGTTTTTGGGATACTAAACCCCCCAATATGAACACACTTGATATGATATTGCCTATCTAGTGAAGCCCCCGTGCATGGAAGATGGGCTAGCGTTGATCCCCATTACTATTATTCAGATGTTGATTTTATTCTAGTTGAAATTTATACAAAATGTTTTGATTTAGAAAAATGCAATTAAAATGTTTCATAAACTATATAGCCTTTGATTAGTACTTTGTTTTCAATGGCTTGGTATGAATGGGTATTGCAATAAGATTTAGGGGTAGAAAAGTTTAGTGAAGGACTTAAAGGAAATTTCTATTTATCAATCAAATACGTGAAATCATTTAAAAAATGATACACTTATATTGAAATCTGTTGCTATTTTATTCTCATAAGGGTGAAGGTACTCCTCATGACTCCTCATGATATGTTTTAACCAAGAACTTCATAAAATATTTAAAACTTAAGAAGAAATGAATTTATGCTCAATTGTCATTTACAAGAGTAAGGCCAAAAATTGAGACTTTAGAGCCATTCTTTATGCTCTAGCTCGAGGGATTTGATATTAATATGTCATGCAATAAATTTTAGGTGTATAAAAATTTAATGAATGACATACATGACAATTCGAAATAAGTGGAATAAATTGTTAAATGGTATATATAGGTCAATGTTGGTGCCATAATGTTGATGTAAACATTTACAAAAGGATGAATTAATAATTATATACTAAACAAAAAACAATGTTCAATATGTCAATGGGCATGACATCCAAGATCTCTACAATGACTCGTTTCAAGACTTCACGTCATAGTGACGATAAATGAATCTAATATAGTTGTATTTTTAGTTGTTTATCTACCTTATTTCCAATGACATTTCCCTTTGACCCTAGCCAAAGTCTGAGGCGCTTCTCTAAGGTACTATGGTTCTGCTAGATTTTTGTTTATTTAAAAAATAAATTTGGTCATTGGATATATACATTTGTTGAGGTTTGGAGGGAAAATATTGTTTAGACATATGTTTATGTAAAAAAAATTTCATTAATTTAGTTTGATAAAGTTTCTATGATTATAGTTGGGCTGAGAGATTAACATTCATAAGTTAGTTCTAAATTCATTAAAGATCATTTTCATTTACAAATATGATTCACATTTTGGACTCAAAAAAATTATCATTAGTACACACTTCTCATGTTGTGTCAATTTTTAGTAAAGTGTTTATAAATTCAATTATAGACCTCTTGCCAAATTTATATAATATTTAACATAGATTACAATTGACGTAAACATTGCACCTCCTTTTGATACAAGTAATGATGTATATATTTATCATTTATATTAATCAATCAATATACACAAATTGATACAAGCGCTAAACTATATCCACTCTTTTACTTTTATAAAAGGGTCAAGTCTTGCTGAGTGCAAGGCGTTGATGTAAAAAAATGGAAGAGGTCGACATCATGCCCCACATGAATTTGGTAGAATAGATATCCCTCAATCCTTGACTTTTAGCTAAAGAGGTTCAACATAAGACTCGTGCTCTTGTATGAATAGTTAAAACAACTTTTAAAATAAAAAATCCTCCATGTGCAAAATTTGGTACAGGTCCTACAAGAAATTGGACTTATGATTATCTTTCTAGTTAACAGAATGTGTACGCTCATTCAATTTAGAAAGCATTCAAAGACTTGGGACAAGAACAGTGATGGCGATAGCATTTGATAAAGCAGATTAAAGCAAAGTATACATGATACAATTATGTAGATATACAGTAAACGCTGATTATATTTAATGTATTTTATAGAATTACATTGACAAAATAAATACACTATCAATTTGAAAGAAGTCTTTTTCATCAGAAATCATTAAGTGGGTGACTTCATTTAAATAAAATTATATTTCTAATATAATGCAATTTGGGACTAAATTTAATCACTTCACTTAATTAATTAAATATATAATCACCTAAGCATTATAATTCATAAATTAAATATGCTAACTATAAAGTGATTCCATAACTCAAATAATTAATCTAATCTATTAGGGCACAGAAATCGAGAAGACCCAAACAAAGACTCTGAAACAGTCAAACAACCAAAACTTGAAGGCCAAACATACAGAAAAGACAACCAACTGATGACACTTATAAGAGTGTAACTGGGGTAAAATTAGGTTCAACCACTATCTCCTCCACTCCCATCAGACAAACAAGGTATACTTAGACCTGTGAAGCTAGGTGGAGATGATACCCCATACCTATCCGGTACTTATACCTGCAATGTCTTGCATCATCGAACCACACATGCATATATACAAATATAGAATACATGTCACACACATCGATGAAGGAGAATTGTGACATTCCCTGTCTCACCATAGTGAGTGAAGGAAAATCATCCCCTCACATCCAATACACTCACAGACACTTAACATATAATTACACATTGCATAGATAAAGTAAAGTGTCTGTACATAACACCAATCCATAAATACCACAAATCACAAGTACTAAAATACTGTAAATAAAGTATGCATGCCATATCCAGATAAAGCATGAAATAATGTCATATAAGTCTGAATAACACATAATGGTAATGTATCCACTGAAAGTAAACAATAGTAAAATATGAGTCTAATAAGTTCAATCGAGGAGGGGTACTACATTCTCCCCCCCAAAACTAGGCTCACTCCTGGAAGCCTAAAATAGATAAGAATAGAGCTCTCTCATCTTCGCTGCATCCTCCCAAGTCGTCGAGGTCTCATCATTTGGGTCCCATAGGACCCTTACCTGGTAGATGGTACAATCCTTGAGGGTCAAATCCTGATGCTGAAGAATGTGCACGGGCTCCATGGAAAGTTGCTCGTCCTCGACCTGCAAAGAGTTCCAATCTAGAACATGTCTCACATCAGGATGATAAGGTCGAAGAACTAAAACATGAAAGATATCGTGGATGTGGGATAGACTCGGTGGCAAGGCAAGATGGTAGGCAACAGGTCCTATCCTCTCAAGGATCTCAAAAGGGCCAACAAAATGAGGCACCGACTTAGAACCCTTTCCATAATGGATCGGACTATTCCGCAGACGCACTCTCAAGAACACACGGTCACCAATAGAAAACTGATGATCTACCCTATGAGCATCTGCATACTTCTTCTGCCTATCCTGTGCAACTACCAAATGCTCATGAATCCGCTCAACCTATTGCTCCATCTCTCAAAGAATATCCGGTCCTATACGCACCCTGTCCTCCTATCGATCCCAACTCAAAGGAGTGCGGAAAGGATGACCATACAATGCCTAAAAAGGGGAGATACCTATGGAGCTATGATATCCATTATTATAAGAAAAATCCACTAGATAAATATAATCCTCCCAATGTGACTGTTGGTCCATAACATACATGCGAAGCATGTCCTCCAACACCTGATTCACTCGCTCGGTTTGACCATCTGTCTCTGGGTGATAAGCTGAACTAAAGTTCAATTGAGTCCCCAAAGCATGCTGAAGTGAGGTCCACAATACTGAGGTAAAGACAGGATCTCTATTAGAAATTATCCGCCTTGGAATCCCATGCAATCTCACCACATCTTCCAAGAAGACTTGTACCACCACTATTGTCGTATAGGAAGCTTGAATAAGAACAAAGTGAGCAACCTTTGTCAATCTATCAACAATGACCATGATGGTATCATAATGACACGAAGAGACAGGCAACCCAATGATGAAATCCATGGAAATAATATCCCATGTCCAATCCAGTACCAAATTAGGCTGTAAAAGCCCTGCCGGGTGTTGATGCTTCACCTTCACTCGCTGACACTCTAAACACTTTGACACTAAATCAAGAATGTTTTGTTTCATACCAGCCCAATGATAAATTTGTCTAAGGTCTGCGTGCATCTTCTTGACACTTGGATGTGCCGAATAAGGTGCACGATGGGCCTCAGTCATGATCAAAATGCAAAGACCCTCCAAAGGAGGTACATAGATCCATCCAAGGTGTCGAAGAAGTCCATTTGCCTCAAGGTTATATCCAGAAAATCAACCCTCTAAAGGCCTTCCGGACTCTATCACGGCTCTAACATCCTAATACCAAGAATCCTGAGGAAGAACTCCAAGAATTCTCCCTCTCATGTCTACTCCAAGGGACAATGCTGAAACTTCATGCCGCTTGTGACTCAAAGCATCTGCCACCACGTTCTCTTTCCCCTAAATACAACGAGCCTCAAAATCATACTCGCAGAGGAATTCCATCCATCTCCATTGTCGAGCATTCAAGTTTAGCTGCGTGAAGATATACTGCAAACTACGGTGATTACTATGCAGCTCAAACCGACACACTAACAGAAAATGTCACCATCTAACCAAAACATGCACTACAACTACCAACTCCAAATCATGAACTGGATAGTTCAACTCGTGGTTCTTGAGTTTGCAAGACTCATAGGCAACCACACATCCATCCTGCATAAGCACTGTACCCATACCTTCTAAAGAGGCATCGGTGCACACCATAAAATCTCTAGATGGATCAGGAACTGCCAAAATCGGAGCACTGACAAGGAGTTCCTTCAAGGTATGAAAAGCTGACTCACCCTAATCTGACCAAACAAACTTCTTCCCTTTCCTCTGAAGAGAAGTGATCAAGTTTCCTATCCGGGAAAATTCCTGAAGAAAGCAATGGTAATATCTGACCAAACCCATAAAACTTTGAACTTCTGAAACATTGGTTGGTGCTGGCCAATCAACAATGGCTTGGATCTTTGAAGGATCCATGAATTCACCTTCTCCTGAAACCACATGACCAAGATAGTTCACCTCTGATTGGAAGAAGTCACACTTCACCAAATTGTCATAAAGTTGATTCTCTCTCAAGCACTGTAACACCTGTCGCAAGTGACCCTCATGATCTTCCACAGATCTGGAATAAATCAGTATGTCATCCAAGAACACAAGTACAAAATGATCAAGGTAGGTGCAAAAAATCCCATTCATGAGGCTCATGAAGATTGAAGGTGCGTTCGTCAGCTCAAATGGCACCACTGTGAACTCATAGTGTCCATAACGAGTACGAAACGTCATCTTATGAATATATGCATCTTGAATGCACAACTGATGGTACCCAGATTTCAAATCAATCTTAGAGAACACCTTGGCTCCCTTTACCTGATAAAAAAGATCATCTATACGAGGCAATGGATATCGATTCTAGATGGTTACCTTATTCAGTTGTCGGTAATCAATGCATAACCGAAGAGAACCATCCTTTTTCTTAATGAAGATAACAGGCGCACCTCAAGGGGAAACACTAGGACGAATGAACCCCTTGGCCAACAATTCTTCTATCTGCAACTTTAACTCATTCAACTCTTGAGTAGTCATCCGATATGGAGCTCTTGAAATAGGTTCTACACCAGGAAGCAATTCAATGCAAAAGTCTATGTCTCGCTTTGGACGCATACCAGGAATATCCAATAGAAATACATAGTATACTCTCGAAGAATAGGGTGACCATCAAGAGTGATTTCTCGACTCTCTTTTTCATCCACATCCTCAAGAGTAACTGCAAAAAACTGACATCCTCTACGCATGCACTAATTAAGTTGCATAGCGTAAGTCATACGTAGGGATATCGGTCTTTGAACTCCAACAATCTCCACTTCCCTACCAAGGTCATCTAAACACTCCACTGTCTTCTTGTGGCAATATACATGAGCACTGTGAGATGAAAGCCAATCCATCCCCAACACAACTCCATAAGAACCCAATGGAATGACCCGAAGGTCTACTAAAGTAACTATGGTTCCTAGGTTCAACTCACAACTGCGAATAAAGGCATCTATAGAAACACACACATTTGTAGCCAACTCTACTTGCCACCTATCATCCTTCTTAACAGACATGAGTCCGCACCGCTCCATAATGGATGAAGAAATGAAAGAATCTGAAGCACCGTAACCAAAGAGTACAGAGATAGGAATTCCACACAACACACCTGCTGCCTCAATAACTGTACCCTGATGATCAGCCTGGCGGTCATCAACTGCTGCAAACACTCTATGGGATCTACCTGCATCCCCTAGTGTAGGCTTTGATGTTGTTGGCCTCTGACTACCTATCTGGTGGGAACGCTGAGGGCATTGTGCGGCTATGTGACCAAACTACCCACAAGAGAAGCAAGCTCCCCTACTTGGTCCTCTACTTCCCATTGGCCCACTGGACTGCTGGAAGCTTCCCCTGCTAGGGGCATGAGATACACCCTAAGAGGGCTGCCCTGAAGGACCCTATCTACTCCTCTGTCAGTTCTTGTTCCTCCTATGCTGAGAATTGCCTGCTTGTTGGCCCTGGAACTGTTTCGGTCTTGACAGCTGATGTTGTTGCTGCTGTCCACCCTTAGCGGGTGCCCGAGGACTCCTAAACAGTGCAGCTGGCTGGGACTGGTTCCCACAAACTCTGGGCCCACTGAAAGGTACACTACCAATCTACACTCCTGACTGACCACCATGTGCACGACCAAGGTTCTGCTCAACCAACCTAGCTTTCACCACGACTACCTCAACTGAAGCTAGCTCAAACACTCTGACTTCTCCACTGATGCAATCATTTAGACCCCTCAAGAAGTGTTGAACAAGCATTGCCTCATTGTTACCAATCCTGACATACTGTTTAAGCTCATAAAACCTATGTTCAAACTGATCTACTAACATACCATACTGACGCAAAGCGTAGAACTCGTCTGCCTCCACTGGGGTGAGAGAAATTGTGCCTGGAATCTCTCCAGAAATATCTCCCATGATATGGTGTTAATGCACACACCGATCTTCTCCTCCTCTAATCTCCACCAGATCGAAGAAAAACTATCGAGATGCATGATAGCACATCTCGCCTTGGTGTTGCTACTATATGGGAACATAGCGAAACACCAATCCAAACTGATAAGCTAGGTCTTTGCCTCAAGACCAGTACGTTTACCATCAAAGAAGGGAGGGTTGGACCTCATCAAGTCCCTTATGTGACCCACGGGAGCTTGATCTCAGTCAGCTGGGATCTCCCTCCTCTTGGGTGATCTCTCTCTCTCTCTCTCTCTCTCTCTCTCTCTCTCTCTCTCTCTCTCTCTCTCTCTCTCTCTCTCTCTCTCCTTTGGAACTTGCTGATGCGACTCCTCAACCTGAACATGAATAGGCCGATCAACCTCAGGCCTGGGGCCTAACCTGGCCAGAACCTCCTAAAACATTTGTCTCAGCTCTTCCCTTTCGGGAACCTGCTCTCCTGCATGTTGTGAATTCCAATGAACAAACTGTTTTGGCTTGGCAATGACATGAGTGGGTGGTGGTGAAGGACTGTGATGTTTAGAACCTCGGCCCTGTCCTCCACCTCTGCCTCTATTGCGACCACCCGTACAACCACCTCCCCTGGCTTTCCTAGCCATGACTTAACACTACAAAAGAGAAAATGGTTCAGACCTACGACAAGGATAAAACAAGAGAAACACAAACATTAAGACCTAAGCAAAAAGTTCAAGCTGAATGGGCTCATTACAAACCCAGAGTACCTAGTGTTGAAACTTCGCTCTGATACCAAATGTAATACCTCGCCAGGAACCCTATAGGGAAACAACACATCTAGGCAACTAAAAGGTGAAATAATTTTTTTAAAATATTAAGTGCATTAATTATAACATTGCACATTTAATTACGCAAGCGGAAGTCTAACAATGACATCCTAAAGGGTTACCAATGAAGATTACTTCAAAACTAAAACAACTACAAAAGGTTAATCCAATTATCCATCTAATTAGGAAACTCAATTGCAATTAATTAAACCATTCTTGTAAAACTGAATTCCATATTGAAAGATTTGAAATGTTACAATGTATTTACTTTCAATGATTCATTTACCCATAAGAAGAAAGATAAATGAACTAACATACATTCCATTGAATTAATATTACAATATTCAATAATTACATGGCTTCCAATAATACAAATGAAATACATAGGTTACAATGCCAAGGTTACATAGTTTACTGATACAATGACCACATGGTCTCAAATATACAATAATCTCGAATATGAGCTGATACAAGAGTCACGAACCAAGAAACACCAGCGAAGCCGATCCTCGCATGAAGGTATGAACAAAGATATTCGATGGGAAGTGACACTACCACCCGACCATGTGATCCCAAAGTGGAACCACCCCACCATGCTAGGAGATAGCAGAAGACCCTCAAGCAAGCAAAACAAGACAAGTACAACAGTACAACATTACTCCGCAAAACCCATGTGACTCAACTCACAAAACACTAGTGACCCTAAGGAGAGAGTGTCATCGCATGGCTTAAGGTGGTTACCCTAGGTAGGCCTCCATAGGTCTCGGTCCCCATCTTGGGTTATCCTTGTAACCTCTCCCGAACCCCCGGCTCCATCTAAGCATCATGCAGACCCTACCAATCCCTTCGTGAGGACAAGGTGGTAGGTTTGTCATTCCAGGCCTTCTCACAATATCCTGAGCCTATACAAACACTCAACCATGTGCGAGGCACATTATCTTAATTAAATATTTCAGCTACCCACCCCCTAATCAATTATTAGGTTATCACTTCTTAATTGACTTTCGAGGGGTTATCCTGCCATCCACTTTGGGTGCGGCCCCCACTCGAAAGCCACTCTATCTCATAGGACACTAACATGAATGGTCTCTTTATGAGAAATCTATGGCGAAACTCATAGCCATATCTAATCCTGACAAACTACAGGTGAAGGATACACAACTTAAATACCTAGGGTTGACCATTTGGAACAAAACACAAAATGGTTCACAACAGCAGGGTTACACAACAACACCTGACCAAGGGGTATAAACAACCTTTACGACATGGCAACAACTCAAAATCAGATTTACAAAGTAAATATGCTTTTACCAGAAAATACCATTTATACTAAAGATCCTATAACATGCAATCTTTTTAAACAGTAAAAAGCATTAAATACTTGCAAATACAGATATTCCGGAAAAATAGCAAATACATCTTTATTGATAAAAGAAAGGCAAAGTTGTCATTTGTCCAATACGACTAAATTTAACCATATTAAAATTGCCCAATAATCATATGTTCAAGAATAATTTACAAATACCCCTAATTAAATGATTTCAATAACACAATTTAAATTATAAATTAGAAATATATATAATAATATAATATAATTACATGAGTATATATTCTTCGAATATAAACCATATAATTATATCATATTTAAAATATACATAATAAAATGAAGATTTAGTTTTCCCATAAAATAATTTTAATACTCCAAAATAAGATGTTATAACTAAAGAAAAATACTATATATATATATATATATATATATATATTTAAGCATATATATATATATATATTTAAGCATATATATAAAAAAAATTAAAAAATGAATTAAAAATTACCGACAGGCAAAATAAAGGGAAGGCAAGTGTTTATTTTGCTGCCCCTGACTAATGCTAATTTTTTCAGACCATCTTCTAGGTATTTTTGGGGCTTCTGGAAGAAACTAGAGGGTTTTGGTTTTCGTCAGTCGGGAGCTTGGGATAGTCACTCTCGGCTAGGGTTTCATGGGCACTTTCACCGTTAGGATGGGAAGGATTTAAACTATAGGTGTTTTCAGTCCCATGTGCTAGGTCATCTGGGGTTGAGGACTGTGGTGATGGGGGGACTGATAGTTCTAATACTTAATATAAGTACAAATCCAATAGCCAACAAGATGAGAGGGGGGGGGGGTGAATCATACAAACTTAATCATCCATAAAAACATCAGATTCAACCTTGGTAACATATATATCAGTCATATAACCAAAACTGTCAAACATGCAAACTCAAAAGCATATGAACAATATAAACCTCATAACACCATATTTAATGTGGAAACCCAAATAGGGAAAAACCACTGTGGGATTTCGGACCGACTAAGAAATATACTCTTCTAGAGTATGCTCAGTTAAAAGAAAATCCTGTTAAAGGTTACAAACACATTGCTAGATGTGACCTGGTTAAGGGATTTCCCTCAGATCTGTTAGGATCTTCACTTTGTTAGAAGTGACCTTGTCAAAGGATTTCAAACACTCAATCAGAATGTCACCTTGCTAGAGGATTTACATATAAGACTGTTAAGTTCACTCGGTTAAGAGATTTTCTGTCACTTTCACAAAATAACAGTAATAAAAATCTATCTGCAAGTTCACATCTAAAATGCTAAAGCAGATTCTTATTTGTTCAATACAATTTAGACATAGAACTAATCTTGTCTATCTACTGGGCTTCTATACTCTGTTATTCTAACAGGTTTTCAAGCTTCTGTGCTTAGTAATCACTATGTAGCATCCTTGTGCATACACTTGCCCACATACATTGTTTATCAATAGTTTCCTATTTATAAACAATTAGGTAACCGCTTAATCTCCTTGATCACATTTTCCATGATCAATCATAGCCATCAAATCTTCAATATTGTCCAGGTTCAATGCATCTTTCGATCTGAAAATGTTTTACCCCGCCTTGGAACTTGCATAATAGTCTTGGAACTTGTGCCAAGGTATTGCCATTCAATCTGAGCTGTAGATCTTCATGCCGACTTTCCATTGCCTTAGATTTGTTAACAAACTTCTTCCATGGCTTACCAATCATTGATCTGCTCCAGCTCATCAGCTTCTTTCACTAAATACCTCATGTAAACATTTAATGCATTCTGTTATAGCTCGGTTACAACTCGGTAACAACTCGGTGAATACTAAACTTCACTCGGTAGACATTCCACCTTCATTAACCGATAGCGATAACCTTAGGGTTTACTGACTAGGTTCCTTAGGGTTTATCGACTAGGTTCTTTGCCTGATAACATAGTATAGTATTAACCTTTACATTTTACAACATATGTATGATGTTAAAACAATCTAAAACATCATGATCTCATCATTGTCTGACTCAGTAGTAGTTGCCCATTGAATACCTTATTCATCATATTCTTTCCTGTGTCTTTTACCGACTTCTTTATAATCTTCATATCATACTTCTCAAGATATGGCAACACCATACTGAATTAGAAAATCAATTTCTTGACATCAATGAAAAAATAATAATATCAAGATAGTAAAACATCTTTAATCAGTTATATCCACAATCATCAACAACCTTCTCAATATCCTTATTGAAATGCCAACAATCTTTCATTGTCTGTTATAATGCAATATTGCCAACAATCTCCCCCTTTGGCATTGATGGCAAAACCAATTGATTTGACCTTGATAGATTTGGATTGCTATGATTTTGAAACACTGAAATGCTCTCCCCCATACATTAGACTTCTCCTGTTTTCTTAGTCTTCTTTCCAATCTGTAGTCTGCTCTTCTCCCCTTTGATAGGTATTCTCCCCCTTTCATACGTATTCTCCCCCTTTGACAACAATGCCAAAAAGAAAATAACTAAAACATAATTTGTTTCTGTAAGATGTTATTTCCTGCTATTGTGTATCAACTGAGTCTCGGTCAGAACATTTGTCTTCAATTCTTGTTCCCTATAATATTCTCTGTATTATTTCTAGTATTAATTCCAGTACACTTTTAGAAAACATCCTAAAGTGTATAACTCCAGTATCAACTACCAAAAGATATTCAATAGAGTCATCGGATTGATGATTTCACCAAACTCGGTCAGTGAGTAGAAGATAGGGGTAGGACCCCTAACTTACTTCTGAGATATTCAAAAGTGTCCTTTGGTAGTGGCTTGGTGAAGATATCTACTATTTGCTCCTTTGTGCTAACATATTCCAACACCACTTTCTTCTCTTGAGCTTCTTCTCTAAGATAATGATATTTGATAGATATGTGCTTTGTCTTAGAGTGCATGACAAGATTTTTTGAAATATTAATGGCACTAGTATTGACACAGAATATAGTTACTGGCTCGGTAACTTTCTCATTTTTACCTTCCAACAGTTGTTTGATCCATACAATGTTGGTACAATTCAATGCTGCAGCAACGTATTTAGCTTCTGCTGTTGACTGTGAAACACATCCTTATTTCTTGCTAAGCCAACTCACTAGTCTTTCTCCTAAAAAGAAAGCTCCACCACTTGTGCTTTTTCTGTCATCAATGTTGCCTGCCCAATCAACATCAGTATAAAATTTTAAATCAAAATCATTTCCTTTTTGATATATTAAGCCATAATCCTCTGTGCCTTTCAAGTATCTAAAAATTCTTTTGATTGCTATCATGTGTGTTTCCTTAGGATCTACAAAGAATCTTGCAACTATACCTACTACATGTGCTATGTCTAGTCTGCTGTGAACATCATATTGTAGCTTTTCAATCATGGATCGGTAGAGTGTCTCATCAACAGATGCAGATTCATCATTCTTTGATAATTTATAGTTGGTAGTCATAGGAGTACTTACTGGTTTTGAATCATCCATTCCAAATTTCTTCAAGATTTCCTTTATGTATTTGGATTGAGTAATGAAAATCTCATTTTTCATTTGCAGTATCTGTAAACCTATAAAATACTTTATCTCACCGATTAATGACATTTCAAATTCTTTGCTCATTTCATTTCCAAAGTTCTTGCATAAAGAGTCGTTTCCACAAAATATAATATCATCAACAAATATGGCTGAGATCAGTATTCCATTTTCATCATTCTTCATGTACATGTTGTTGTTCTCATTTGTCCTTATAAAACCAATCTTAATCAAATAAGAGTGCAATCTTTCATACCATGCTCTTGGTGCTTGTTTCAAACCATATAAAGCTTTGTTCAACTTACATACCTGATCTTTATTATTGTCTTCAACAAATCCTTCAGGTTGTTCAATAAAAACTTCTTCTTCTAATATTCCATTCAGAAATGCAGATTTGACATTCATTTGATATACCTTGAAGTTCTTGAAAGCAGCATAGGCCAACAATGTTCTTACTCCTTCAAGTCTGGCAATAGGTGCAAAAGTTTCACCATAATCAATTGCTTCTTCTTGTGCATAACCTTTGCAAACTAATCTTGCTTTGTTTCGAATGACCTCCCATTTTTCATTTAGCTTGTTTCTGAAAATCCACTTTGTACCGATTACATTTTTGTCCTTCGGTCTTAGGATTAGTGTCCATGTGTCATTCTTCTTGATTTGATCAATCTCTTCTGTCATAGCATTTACCCAATCTTCATTGTTAAATGCCTCTTTTACTATTCTCGGTTTAAATTCAGATATCAAACATGTGTTCTATCTCAGTTTGTTCCTTGTCATCACTGGATCATCCTTATCTCCTATAATCTAACTTGGTGCATGATGTCTTCTGACATACTTGGCTAATACAGGCTCAGTAGGCTCTGTATGATCTTCTTCATCACTCGGTAACTGGATATTTTCTTCATTTTCTTCAACAGTTTTCTTGGTAGGACTTCTCGGTTGCACATAGACAAATTCATCACAGTCTTCTAGTTCTTTGGAATTTCCTTCATCATTTCTTTCTGCAAATTCATCAATTTTCACATTGGCACTTTCTAATATTTTGTTAGATGATTTGATCAGACATTTAAATGCTTTGCTTCTAGAAGAATAACCTAGAAATGTTCCTTCTTCACTTTTCTGATCAAACTTGCCATTTCTATCATCTTTATGAACATAACATCTACTTCCAAAGATTTTAAAATAACTAACATTAGGTTTTTTATCATACTAGATCTCATATGGTGTCTTCAAAGTACATTTCTTCAATTGAACTCGATTCAAGGTGTAAACAGCTGTGCATATTGCTTCTCTCCAAAATGTTTGTGGCACCTTCTTCTCAATCATCACCGTTCTAGCACAATCCACAATAGATTTGTTTCTTCTTTCAGTTATTCCATTCTGCTGTGGAGTTATCGGTGCAGAGACTTGTCTTTTAATACCATGATCATTGCAGAATAAGTTGAATTCATCAGATGTGAACTCTCCTCCTCTATCTATTCTAAGACATTTTAGTTGTCTTCCTGTTTCATTTTCAACTCTTGCCTTGTACCATTTAAACATTTGAAAAACTTCTGATTTTTCTTTTAAAAACATTACTGACATCATCCTTGAATAGTCATCCACAAATAATATGAAATATTTATCACCATAATAACTTTGAACTTTCATAGGACCACAAAGATCAGTGTGCACTAGATCTAAAATTCCCTTAGAAGTGTAAGACTTACTTGTAAAGCTTGATCTTGTCATCTTACCCATCTGCCATCCTCGGCACATAGCATTCTCAGGTTTTTCAAGACTCGGTAGACCTCTTACTCTGTGCTTCTTACTTATCTTGATCAGGTTATCAAAATTTACATGACAAAACGTCTTATGCCATAGCCAGGTATCATCAATCTTTACATGCAATCACTTATTCCGAGTTGAGTCAAGGTGAAATGTATTACCTTTTGTTTGTTTCTCGGTAGCAGCTAACTTTCCATTCTTGTCATGAACTTTGACAATTCCTTTTTGAAATTCTATTCGGTAACCTGTGTTGTTTCACTCAACAAATTGTATTTCAAACCTTCAACCCAATAGACATCATTGCATCTTGTATTATCAAGAAGTGTTATAGATCCTTTACCTCTTACCGGACATGGTGCATCATTACCAAATCTAACATAGCCTCCATCATAATCTTCTAACATAACAAACTTGTGTTTATCTCCTGTCATATGATGTGAGCATCCACTATCTATAATCCAAGAATCATTAGTGTTTATGTGAGATATTAGGGCTTTTTCTTCATACCTTTCTTCATTTGATCCATCCTTGATAGCCACATAAACAACTTCCTCTGTATCAGTCTCATCTGATTTATCATCATTAGATTCCTCATCAACTATTAAGCATGTCTTTCTATCTCTTCTTCTGAAGTCTCGGTGTCCTCTGTAATGGTTATCTTTTTGTCTGTCATCTTGGTAATCTCTCTTTTCAATAAAATCTTTGTCAGGACAGTTAGAAGCCATATGTCCAATCTTATCACAATTTAAACATTTCAAAGGTAGTTTTCCTTTATACTTACCTTTCCCTCTTGGTAACCTTTTGGCTAATAGTGCTTCAAACTCTTCTTGCTTTTTGATTTCTTCATATAGTTTGTGTACTGCTTCCATGTTCTTCCGAAATCTTTCACTTGCTCCACTGTGATCTCCTTCAGAGTACTTATACTTTCTTTCATTGTAATCATTAGATTCATCAAGATGAAAAGAACTAAATGCAGATTCAACTTTATTTATCAAAGATCCACTGTTATCAAAATTACTTAACTCAAATGCATGTAGCTTACCAATAGTAGCATCCAAAGAAACTGGCATATTAGGTATAGACCTCAATTCATTGATTGCTAAGACTCGGATTGCATAAGCTGGTAGAAGGGTTCTTAACAACTTACTTGTTATATCCTTTTCTTCAATAGTTCCACTTGCTCCTTTGATTTGATTGACAATCTCCTTTAGTCTTGTACTGCACTGAGTTATGTTCTCACCTTCATTCATCCTCATAGATTCAAGTTGTCCTCTTAAACTGTCTACTTTTTCTCTTTGAACATGTTCATCTCCTCCATATACTGATATGAACTTATTCCACATTGCCTTTGCATCATTGCAGCCTTCTAGATCATTAAACTCTGAATTTGTCAATGCAGATGTTATTTCAATCATTGCTTGAATATGTTCTTGCTTTGCCTTTATCTCTTCCATAGTCAATGGATAGGTGCTCGGTGTGACAAAATCATTCTCCAGATAGTATACAACATATTCTCCAACTCCTGATAGATGTAGCTTCATCTTTTTCTGCCAAGTAGAGAAACTTGACTTGTTCAGCTTTGGTACATCCCTCTTATAAATCTTTAGATCTTTAACTCAAGTGCCTTTAAACTTTCCTTCCGAAGTCCAAAGCTTTGATACCAATTGATAGTTCTAATACTTAATATAAGTACAGATCCAATAGCCAACAAGATAAGAGGGGGGGGTGAATCATACAAACTTAATCATCCATAAAAACATCAGATTCAACATCGGTAACATATATATCAGTCATATAACCAAAACTATCAAACATGCAAACTCAAAAGCATATGAACAATATAAACCTCATAACACTAGATTTAACATGGAAATTCAAATAGGGAAAAACCACTGTGGGATTTCGGACCCACTAAGAAATATACTCTTCTAGAGTATGCTCGGTTAAAAGCAAATCCTGTTAAAGATTACAAACACATTGCTAGATGTGACCCGGTTAAGGGATTTCCCTCAGATCTGTTAGGATCTTCACTTTGTTAGAAGTGACCTTGTCAAAGGATTTCAAACACTCAATCAGAATGTCACCTTGCTAGAGGATTTACATATAAGATTGTTAAGTCCACTCGGTTAAGAGATTTTCTGTCACTTTCACAAAATAACAGTAATAAAAATCTATCTGCAACTTCACATCTAAAATGCTAAAGCAGATTCTTATTTTTTCAATACAATTTAGACATAGAACTAATCTTATCTATCTACTGGGCTTCTATACTTTGCTATTCTAATAGGTCTTCAAGCTTCTGTGCTCGGTAATCACTATGTAGCATCCCTGTGCATACACTTGCCCGCATATATTGTTTATCAATAGTTTCCTATTTATAAACAATTA
Organism: Cryptomeria japonica; assembly: GCF_030272615.1. Lineage (NCBI taxonomy): Eukaryota > Viridiplantae > Streptophyta > Pinopsida > Cupressales > Cupressaceae > Cryptomeria > Cryptomeria japonica. The sequence goes on from NC_081410.1 coordinate 144,934,282, forward strand.
GGTAACTGCTTAATCTCCTTGATCACATTTCCCATGATCAATCATAGCCATCAAATCTTCAATCTTGTCCAGGTTCAATGCATCTTTCGATCTGAAAATGTTTTACCCTACCTTAGAACTTGCATAATAGTCTTGGAACTTGTGCCAGGTTATTGCGATTCAATCTGAGCTATAGATCTTCATGCCGACTTTCCATTGCCTTAGATTTGTTAACAAACTTCTTCCATGACTTACCAATCATTGATCTGCTCCAGCTCATCAGCTTCTTTCATTAAATACCACATGTAAACATTTAATGCATTCTATTATAGCTTGGTTACAACTCAGTAATAACTTGGTGAATACTAAACTTCACTCGGTAGACATTTCGCCTTCATTAACCGATAGCGATAACCTTAGGGTTTACCGACTAGGTTCTTTGCCTGATAACATAGTATAGTATTAACCTTTACATTTTACAACATATGTATGATGTTAAAACAATCTAAAACATCATGATCTCATCATTGTCTGACTCGGTAGTAGTTGCCCATTGAATACCTTATTCATCATATTCTTTCTTGTGTCTTTTACTGACTTCTTTATAATCTTCATATCATACTTCTCAAGATATGGCAACATCATACTGAATTAGAAAATCAATTTCTTGACATCAATGGCAAAATAATAATATCAAGATAGTAAAACATCTTTAATTAGTTATATCCATAATCATCAACAACCTTCTCAATATCCTTATTGAAATGCCAACAATCTTTCATTGTCTGTTATAATGCAATATTGCCAACAGGGACAACCTTCCTTTGCTGAGATGGTTAAATCCTAGAAAAATGCAGAAGATATACTTCCAGAAAAGACCGATAAGGTCCCTTCTGATCCGCAGTGGGATAAGGTGTGTGAAAATACCTCTATTTCTAATCCGGCTGTTGGTTCCCCTCCACAGGTTTGGACTCTCGTTCCTTTTTTGGATCTTCTTGGGTCATACATTGCTAAGAAAGCTAGTAGCTTACATTCAATTGCTATCTCTGGGGTTTTTTGGGGTCAACAAACATGTTTATCTAAATTGCTTCACAAATTGAAAAAACGTTGGCCAGGTATGTTTTGTTTTCAGCTTTTATTTGCAAATTCGTTTATCATTGTTTTCAACTCTCCTTTGGCCAGAGACCAAGTTCTTAAAATTGAACATCACTGGTTTGGGAATAATATGATTTCGGTCTCGGCTTGGAAACCGTTTTATGTGCCTAATTGGTCAAAACCTAAGGTCTGTCTAGTTTGGTTTGGTTTGCCCAATTTTCCTTTTGAATTCATAGATCCAGAGGTATTACAAATGATTGGGGATAAGTTTGGCTCTTTTTTAACTTCTAAATTAGAGATGGCGGATGGGGTGGTTCTGGTAAAAAATTGTGTTTTGATAAGTCCTGATTTTGTCTACCCTAGGACTTGCAATCTTAAATCCAATGATGGGATATGGCGACAATCGATTGATAAGTTGCCTAATGAGCTTCCTTCACGATCTTTAATTGTTGACACTCCTTTATTCATGGATTTTAAGATAGGCATGTCCTTCAATTCAGATACAATGGTAGATGATTCTTCTAGGAACAATGGTGCTGGGCCTAAATCTATTGAGCATTTATTCAATTCTAAGATTTTGTCTTCCCTCGCTTGATGTTAATATGTTGGTCCCTTCTAAGAATGGTGTGGTGTCCCCTGTTGAGGGTAATATTGTTAACTCTATTGAACTTCAGGATAACATCCCTAATTCAAATAATGATAATCTGGGTTTAGGTTTGAAGTCAGCAAATGAGTATAAGGCACCTTCCTCAAATTTTATGAACCTTCCAAATGAGGAAGCCCCAATTCATCAGATTTATGACTTAGTAAAAAATAAGGGTATGGGGGGCAATGATGTGCCTCTAGATGATTCGGTTGCTATCCCAGATGCTAATGTCATCCTTCAGGTTAATGAGCTTTTGAATTCCCAAGACCGCCACCTTGATGAGCATGTAATTGAGCTAGTAGTTAATTCAATTGAATGTGATTTGGATAACATTAATCAGACCCTTCCTTTATTTGCATCTGTGAATCCTTTTGAGGTGCTGGCTTCTAAAGATGTTGAGGAAGTTGTAGGAGAAATGGTGTTGCTTGAATCAGGTATCAATATGCCAATCATCCAATCAAGTATGACTTTGACACCCCCAATGGTTTCTCCTCGTAGGGGGAGACCTCCGAAGAACTGTAAAACCCAAATGGAGATTGATGCGAGTATTTAAAAGAATTTATCACCATCTCCTATTGATAGGATAGGGAAGTTTTCTTCTTCTATGGGTAGACCTAAAAAGCTAGTTCTCTTTTCTGAATCTTTGGCTAAAAGGGTTGAGAATTCAGTTTCTAGTCCTCTGGTCACTCGGTCGGTGGTTGTTAAGAGGAATTTGTAGTCTTCTTTTGGAGATAGTAAAAATTCTCCATCATTTGGGAAGAGGGAAGCTTCTGACTCCCGTTGAGGACAATGAGGATCACTTCTTGGAATTTTGGGGGCTTAAATGTGCCTAACAAGCGATGCTTATTTAAGTCTCAGCTTGACTTAATAAGTGTGATGTCTTTTTGTTTCAGGAAACTAAGTTGTCTCTTGAGTCTGCAGATAGGGTTTTTTCTTCTTGGAAAAGGTGGAATCATGTTTTGGTTTCTTCCTCGGGAGCCTCAGAGGGTTTGGCTCTTTTGTGGAACAGTTAAAATATTAAGCTAAATCTTTTGGCTTTTGATACTAATTGGATGTTGTCCTTTGTTAAGAGCAAGATCTCTAATGTAAAATTTTGGCTTTTTAATGTTTATGCTCCCTCAGGTATTCAAGGTAAAAGTAAATTATGGAGGGAACTTGGAAGAGTCTCTTCTCCTTTGAGGCAAGGTTCCTTTGTGGTATTTGGGGGGGACTTTAATGCTATTACTGATTTAGAGGAAAAGAGTGGTGGTATCTTTCCTAATAGTAGGATTATTGAGGACTTTAGGTCCTTCATAACTGATGTGGGTCTTTTTGATTGCAAGTTTCAGAATGGAGTTTTTACTTGAACTAACATGAGGAGGGGTTTTTCTCAAATAGTTGAGAGGTTAGATAGGTTCTTATTATGGGAGAATTGGATTGAATTGGATGTTGATTTCTCTTCTTCTATCCTTCCCAATATGGGTTCAGATCACTTTCCAATCTCCTTCTCCATTCTCAAAGACAAACCTCTTTATAAATCTCATTTTAAGTTTGAGCCTATGTGGTTCAGAGATCCCTCTTTTCTTTCATTGCTTAAAAATTGGTGGGACTCTGCTCCTTTTGTTTTGGGTTCTAGAATGTTTCAAATTGTTTGAAAACTCAGTTTTTTAAAATAAAAAATTCGAGATTGGAACTTGGTTCATTTTAAAAACATTTTTGAGGAAAAATTGAGAATTCAGGACATGATTTTAACCTTGAATAACCATGTGATTCAACATGGTATGGTTCCTTAGGTTTTTGATGAGTTAAAGTCTCTTAAATCTCAGCTTGACGAGATTTTGGCTAGGGAAGAAATTTATTGGAGACAAAAGTCTAGAGAGTTCTGGCTTTTACAGGGGGATAGGAATTCCAAGTTTTTTCATTCCTCGACCAAGTTGAAGCGGAGTAGGAATAGAATCACTTATATTCAAGATCAACAAGGAAATTTGTTGACTAAGCAGGATGATATTGCTAAGGAGGCAGTAAGATTCTTTAAAACCCTTATGTCTTCAGAAGTATCTAATTTTAGCAATTTCGAGTCTCATGTCCCTTCTCTGGTATCCATGGAGAATAATAAGATGTTAATGGCACCTTTTTCTCTAGAAGAAGTCAAACAAGCAGTTTTTGCCATGAATCCTGATAAGGCTCCTGGTCCTGATGGTTATACACCTTTGTTTTTTCAGAAATGTTGGGATTTTGTGGGTAATGATGCTCTTTTGGCTCTTGAAGAGGCTAGGTGGAATAGGTCTATTTTGAAAGAGATGAATACAACTTTGATTTCTATCATTCCTAAGAAGGAGGATGTTAAGTCTTTTGTGGATTTCCAGCCTATTTCTTTGTGTAATACCCTTTATAAGATATTCACCAAGGCTATTTCTTTAAGGTTAGCAAAGATTTTACCCAAGCTTATTTCCTTGGAGCAAGGGGGTTTTGTTCTAGGGAGGGAAACTGCAGAAGGAGCCATTGTGCACATGAGGTGTTGCATTCTATCTCCTCCTAGAGGTCTTTGGCTATGAATCTTAAGCTTGATATTATGAAGGCTTATGATAGAGTAGAATGACATGCTTTGTGTAAAGTGTTGTTGAGTTTGGGTTTTTTCGTACGCTTGGGTAAAATGGATTCTCTCTTGTATATCTTCTGCTAGATTTTCAGTAATCCTCAATGGTTCTCCCTATGGTTTCTTCTCCTCTTCCAGAGGTTTTAGGCAAGGAGACCCCCTTTCTCCTTTTTTGTTTATTTTGCTTGTTGAATCGTTTAGTTGGGATATCAGGGCTGCTAGATCACAGGGTTCTTGGTGAGGTATTAGGATTCAGAATTTTCCTCAAGCTATCTCTCATTGCCTCTTTGCTGATGATACCCTGTGGTTTGGGCATTCTTCTTTGTCAGAGGCTAAGATTATCTCAGGTGTTATTCAGGAATATGCCTCGTTTTTAGGTCAAAAAGTCAATATCGATAAGTCTAAAATCTTCTTTCTTAATACATCACTATTGGTGCAACAAAGGTTGCATTCCTTCTGGGGTTTTCAGATTGGTAACCTGCCCTACTCCTATCTTGGGATTCCATTTTTTGTTAAGCAAGATAGGCTTGGTTTTTGGGATAAGGTAACTTCGGCCATTTCAAAAAGAATTCATTCTTGGAATCACAAATGGTTGACTTCAACTGGAAAACTGACACTTATTAAATCTGTTTCGAGTTCTGTTCTGATTTATTTAATGTCATTTTTAAAGTCTCCCAAGTCTGTTATTGTAAATTTGCAAGATACTCTCCAATTTTTTCTTTGGGATAATAATAGAGATGGAAAGAAGAGGTTGCCTTTGGTTGCTTGGGAGAAAATTTGCCCACCGCAGGTTTCAAGGGGTACTGGGGTTTGTAATTTGGAGAAACAAAATTTAGCCTTAGGGGCCAAATTGGTTTGGTAATTGTGTGAGAAGCTTACTTCTTTTTGGGCTCAGATTATGTTTGCCAAATACCTAAATAATGGTCCCAAAGAGAGTATTTTCAAATTTTCAAATTTACCTTCTGGTTCGGTCATTTGGAATTTCTTATGCAAATGTAGATCATTTATTATCCCCCACCTCTCATGGGTTGTTCATAATGGGAGGAAATCTAGATTCTGGGATGAATCATGGAACAAACATTGTTCTTTGATTAGTATTAGGGATTGGTCTCCCTTGATTGGTCCCCTCACTTCTCTTTGGGGTGTGTTTGTGGCAGATTATTTTGATATTGTTCAGGATGGTCCTTTGAGGTTAGTCAAATGGAAGTCGATTGACTTCCTGGATGTGGATTTGCATTTGAAAGTAGAGTTTATTAAGATTTTGAGTGAAAGACTTATTACTTTCTCGGACTCTGAAGATGAATTTATTTGGACTGGGAATGCTTCTATTAAATATTCTGTTAAGGGAGGATATATTTCCCATTTATCTACAACTTCTGGCTCTTATTGGCCCTATGAGCTGTTCTGGCATTCAGCTTGTTTACCCAAGGCTGATTTTTTGCTTAGTTGGCTGTCCAGGATAGAGTTCTTATAGGCATGCGGCTGGATAGATTAGGCATTACTATGTCTTTTCCTTGTGTTCTTTGTAATAAGAACATTGAGTCTTCCTCACATCTGTTTCTCCATTGTGATTTTTCTTATGAGTGTTGGAATTGGCTGCTTAGTAAATTGGGCTTATCTTATGTTATAGGCAAGGACCTTGCATCCCATTTTCTTTCCTGGCCTCTCATGTTTGCTTCTTCTTTTTATGCATGTCTTTGGGTTATCTCTCCATCTATTGTCATCTGGAATATTTGGCTGGAACGAAATAACCAGATTTTTAAGAAGGTTACTTCCTTGGTATCAGAGGTCCTGCATAAAATAGAAGCCTCGATTTCAGAGGTTGCTTTGTCTTATATCTATAAGAACTTGGGAAGTCAATCTTCTTTCTCGCATTGGGATAATAGGATTACTAGGGTTTGGGGAGCCCTTTTGATTTTACCCTCTCATGGCTCAATCTCCAAGAGTTATAATTCTCTTGCGAAGTGGGCACTGGCTAAATGGAAACCTCCACCTTGGGGTCACTTTAAACTTAATTTTGATGGTGCCTCCAGGGGAAACCTTGGGAAGGCAGGAGTGGGGATCGATATATTTGATCATAACGTGCATCTCATTCTTGCTAAATGCCATGATCTTGGATATAACACCAACAATTTTTCTAAGTTTCAAGCTTTGTCTTTAGGGTTGGATATGGCAATTTCTCTAAAGATCAAGAACATAGTAATTGAAGGTGATTCAATGGTTATTATTCAGAGTGTTATGAAGAAGAAATCTAATTGTTGGAAGTTGTAGTATTTGTTGGATCAAATTTTACAAAAATTAGATGCTTTTGATTCTTTCCTAATATGTCATTGCTATAGGGAAATTAACAAAGTGGCTGATTTTCTGGCAAATCTTGCCATTGAAAGTAATGCTCATTTCTGGTTGGTTGATTCATCTAAAATTCTCTCGACAGTTTGGGATGGTGTTCAAAGTTCTTTGCTTTTTGGCTGATTGGTTGCCCGCCCGCCTTGATTGGTCAGGTTCATCTTCTTTTTCACTTTATGGATGAATTTGTATGTGCCTTATATCTGATGTAGAAACCATACTTCTATTTTAAGTATCTGTCATACATAATGCCATTTATAGGGTGAGGACATGGCTGATCATGATATATTCAAGAGTGGCGGTATGTGTGTCTGAATGTCTTTTGTTTTCAGTCCTTCATAGGTTTGTGGTATGTGTGTAACTTTTTAATGTGCGGTGTGATCTTGGGTTATTATTATTTGTTGAGGATTGGTACTACATCGTTGTTCGCCTTGTGCGAGTTTTCGGCCATGACAGATTTGGTATAATGCGATGATCATTTGTCTGGTGGTGGCATCCTCTCCTTCTTGATTTTCATTTATGTTTGTCAGTTTTCAGGGTTGTTAACCCGTGTGAAATGTTCAAATCATGGAAGTTTGCAATGGATATTTTGCATATCTGTTCTTGTCATTATGGTAAGTTGATGGTAGTTTTTTCAGTAATACTTTCATGTGTTATCTTGTTTTATTATGAGAAAAGAAACATTTTATGTTTTTATGGTTCTGTGGTTTTCTCTAGAGTTACTTCTTTCTTGAAATGTCATCTTACCTTGCCTCTGGTATATACAGAGTGGTGCTCGAAGCTGGGGTATCAGAGGATGAGAATGTGGATAATTGTGACAAGCTTGGTACGGTCTTTAACTTGTTTTCTCTTGCTGTGGCTTTTGAATTCCACAAACTTCTGGGGTGTCATTGGCTGGAAATTTTCCCTCATATTTCTTATGCTGATCTTTTGTCTCAGTTTGTTACAATTTGTTATGATGTTTTACTTGACGATGATTTGGTCTGCCTCTTGGTTTCCACATTCATTTTTCTGACAGTATGTAATTGGGATATGGTTTCTTCTGCATTGGCTGATTATCATTTTGATGTGGGGTCTTTTTATTATGGTGGGTTTCTTCCTCGCCATGAGCTCATGGTTAAAGGTTGGTTTGGTCAATTATTGTATGAATTAAGAATGGGGTTGATATGTGACACCATGGAAGATACACGGGCTTCTATGGATTTTCTGTTGTATCTGGTTCCTGATCAGTATGTGGATAAAGCTTGGGTTGTTTTTGAGGCCTTGCACTCATTTCTTACTTTGGGCTTTTTGTTCACCGCTCCTGCTTGTTTGACACTTCCACCGAGGGTTATTCCTCCTTTGGATTCAACCCATGATCCTCCGGAGGAGAGCACTAGTTCTTGGTTTTTGCATATCTGACTGTTTTTATCTTGGAGTTGGTGGTATGGTTTTTGGATGCAGATTCAGAGGTTTTTTGGCTGCTGTTATGCTGGAGTTTTTTGGCAGTATCATATCTTTCAAGGAAGCTCTCTTTGGTTTCAATGTAGAATTGGCAGAAGTTCCTACATTACTATTGTTTCTTGTCTCCGTGGTGGTCCTTCACGATATCTTGATGGAATTTGGTTATTCAACCCTTTATTTGGCACCAGACTATTTTCTTTGTAAAAGTCCTATGGGAACCTTGTATAATTTCAGATGTAGGGGTTTGGGTGATCATACTGGTTATGTAACAAATGATGTAAGGGTAATGTTTAGTTTTTTATTTTAAGGCTACAATCAGACGTTTTCTTGCAGGTTCTTTCCTTCCAGTATGCCTTTTTTGAACCCGATGTAAACATATTTATGAATAATAAATAAGTTTAGTGGCTTGCCCACTTTTATCAAAAAAAAAAATCTCTCTCCCTCCACTCTGAGACAACAAAGTATAAACAAATCATAGCAAGAATATAGTTTTATTTTTTTATATAAAATTTACTAAAATTTCTTCCATAAAACCATAGTCCAGACATAACATTTACTGGTAAATAAAACTTGCCAAAAGATTCAAATCTCTGAGACAAAAAGAGATTGATAAAAAATCCCAAATTTCTTTAAAAGGGAAAATCTTCTTACACAAACCATAAAGAATAAATTTTAACGCAATAGGAAGAACACAATCAAACACACGGGAAGACTTTATTTGAAGCAAAGGAAGATAAATCTGGCAAAATTTTGCCAGCATAACCCCTTACAATTTCACAAATATCAAAGCTAGATAAATACTCTGAAAGGAAATAAATAAAAATATTTAATCATATATAAAATCAAAACTCAACTAGAAATGGAAGACACAACCATATTCTATTTAACTTTTTCTTTTACAATACACACCAAAAACTACAGAGAAAGGAAAAATATTTGAGCTAGTATTAAAAATAAATAACCAGGCAGAAGCTATCCAACCTTGGAAGCTTTCCTAGAAGATCTTGAGGAAGAGCTCATGCAACTAGATATCCTCGCCAATCCTTCCTCCTAGATCTTTATTTCTCCAACATGCATCCAAGAAATTTTAAAAATTTCTTCCTACAGACTGCTGCCTCTTTCCCGTGAACTCCCAAAAATAATTTTGAAAAATATATTTAACCTAAACCTTTTTAGGTTGAAAATATTTTCCTCTTCAAAAAAATAATATTTCATTTTTTTTTAAAACTAAAAGGATTTTATTTTATTTTCTAATTTCCACAAAAAGCAAATGAAAATGCAATTTCCCAAAAAATCATTACTTTCCTTCTTTTTTTCTTTTATCATGCCCATTTAATTAACTTTCTAAAAAAATATTTAAGGAAAGTAAATCAACTTTATTTTATTTATTTCTAATTTATTTTTAAAATTTAGAGAACAATAAATGCATTTAATTTTATTTATTTTCCCACTAAAGTTTAAATAAAATTATATTTCTAAAATAATGCAATTTGCAAACTAATAAAGGAAAGTAATTTTATTTTTAAAATCTAGAGAACAATAAATGCAATTAACCTATTTTCTCCTAAATTTAAATAAAATTATATTTCTAATATAATGCAATTTGCGACTAAATTTAATCACTTCACTTAATTAATTAAATACATAATCACCTAAGCATTATAATTCATAAATTAAATATGCTAACTATAAAGTGATGCCATAACTCAAATAATTAATCTAATCTACTAGGGCACACAAACCGAGAAGACCCAAACAAAGACTCTGAAATAGTCAAACAACCAAAACTCGAAGGCTGAACATACAGAAAAGATGACCAATTGACGACACTTATAAGAGTGTAACTGGGGTAAAATTAGGGTCAACCACTATCTCCTCCACTCCCATTGGACAAATAAGGCACACTCAGACCTGTGAAGCCAGGTGGAGACGATACTCCATACCTATCTGGTACTTGTACCTGTAATGTCCTGCATCATCGAACCACAGATGCATATATATAAATATAGAATACACGACACACACACCAATGAAAGAGAATCGTGACGTTCCCTGTCTCACCGGAGTGAGTGAAGAAAAATCATCCCCTTGCATCCAATACACTCGCAAACACGCAACATATAATTATACATTGCATAGATAAAGTAAAGTATCAGTACATAACACTAATCCATAAAATACCACAAATCACAAGTACTGAAATACTGTAAATAAAGTATGCATCCCATATCCAGATAAAGCATGAAATAATGTCATATAAGTCTGAATAACACATGATGATAATGTATCCACTGAAAATAAACAATAGTAAAATATGAGTCTAATAAGTTCAATTGAGGAAGGGTACTACAGTTTATTAAAGTATTCACATCATTTTAGACAAAACAGTGGATGTGAAAAGATTTAACAATGTTCAATATTTATTAAAGGATAGAAAAAATCAGAAAGTGTTGTGAGTTGGATATAAAACAAAGTAGTGTACATAAATTCATAAAAAAATTAACAATTTCATATATGTAAAAATAAATTTTCAATTAGAACTATACTTTTTAGTATTTGATTTTGTAGAAATCTATTTATAAGAGGAAATTTAGTCTTAGTATTATAATTTGATACAAGTGGTTTGTATGTTTCATATTGTATATAGATATGTAAATGATTATGTAGAAGATATAACTTTTTTTTAAGGAGCACCCTTTCTATTTGAGTAATATCTATAGTATCATAAATTATAACCCCTTACAATTTCACTCCTTGGGCCCTTGTTTTATTGTGCTTGCATCCTAGTCATTTTCAACCTATTATTGGCCTTCTCACATTCAAACTATCATCATATGCTCATGAGGTGACCTCATTTAATGACCTATAAATGTGCACCCTTTAACTGTCTTTAGTTTGTCCTTTTTTGAGTGGACTATGACACCTAGGTAAGTGCACCAAGATGGTGAACAAAAAGGGGGTATGCGTGGCCACTTTTTTTCTTCTTCTCAAAATAGGTAAACTTGAACTTCAAAGATATATTTGAAGGTCATGCACTAAAAAATAGGAGTTGAGAAAAGAGTAAAATTGTAGTACTCTGAATCTAGTTTATAAATTACTAATTTTTTAAAAAATTGGATAAGATTAAGAGGGTCAAACCTTTCACGCACGAAAAACTGTTCCTGATTTTTTTAGAAAAATATAACATAACTGTTTTTGTGCGTTGCACAAAATATATAGTTACATTTAGTATTTTGCAAAACCCTTTGGTAGGATGATAGGTAAGAGTGAGATATAGAAGTTGTGTATTTTTTGTAATTTTCCATTGAGTATTTTTTTTAATGATTTTTTGAAGTGACCGCATCTTGAAAAATTTGGTACTTGTTCGTGCGTTGGGCATAACTTGCATCAAAATAATAAAAAATGCAAACTTTTTAAAAAAAAGTTTATAGAATCTAGTGTAGAACAATAATATGTAGTTTAGTTTTAATTCGATCAAGTATATCAAAAGTTATTAAAAAAATGGTAGACATATGCCTGTGAGGATTGTCAAGGCACTGATAAAGAAAATTAAAGTTTACTATGTTAACATTGTCCAAAAATAAAAAAAATTATATGGTCAGAAAATTGAGAAGATGTGTGAGATTATGCTGGTAATTTTAGAGATACCCACCTGATCATTTGTAAACTTGATGACGACGAAGTTGAGAAATCATGTTGGAGGATGAAAAAACATGTAAAGGGACAAAAAAGGGGGGGAAATGGGCTTGCAAGCCTTAGGGTCATTTTCCAACCCTCTTACCAAGCCAAAACCCGCACAGGTTTTTAAAAACAAAAAGTACTATTCGCAGTTCTAAATAACCCGTACGAGTTATGTAAAACTAAAAACATTTTTTTGTGTTTCACAAAACCCGTACGGGTTATGAAGACATAATAATGTATGCTTGTAAATTTAGCATTTACTACACATATGTTAGACATACCTATATATATATATATATATATATATATATATATATATATATATATATATATATATATATATATATATATATATATATATATATATATATATATATATATATATATATATATATATGTTTGTATACATGCATGTATCTCTTCTTTTCCTCTCTCTCTCTTGTCTTTCTTCCCCCATCACCATCTTTGTCTATTCTGAGCCCTAATTATCCTGTTTGAGTTCTATCTCATCTCTCTCCTCCTCACACTTCTCTCTTTTTCGATTCTCTCACCCTTTTCTCCTTCTCGTTCTCTCTCTACGTCATGTCTCTCACCCTCTCCTCCTCCTACTCTCTCTCCCTATCCCTCTCTCTCTCTCTCATATCCTATCCTATTCTCACCCTCTCCCCCTTCTCTCTCTTTCTCTCTTTCTCTCCCCCCCTCCCCCTTCGTCTCCCCCTTCTCTCTCTCTCTCTATTCTATTCTCCCCATCTCATCCCTCCCTCTCCCTCTCCCTCTCTCTCAATTTATCCTCTATCTCTCCCCCTCTCTCTCCCTCCCCCTCTCCTTATCCTATTCTCTCCCTCTCTTCCTATCTCCTATTCTCTCTCTCTCTCTCTCTCTCTCTCTCTCTCTCTCTTCCTCTTCTCCCTCCTTTTTCAAATCTCCCTCCCTCCCTCCTCTCCTTAACCCCTTCTCTCTTTGTCTCTAACTCTCTCTCTCCCTCCCCCTCTCCTTATCCTATTCTATTCCTCTCTTCCTATCTCCTATTCTCTCTCTTACCCCCTCTCCCCCTACTCTCTCTCTCTCTCTCCTTTTCCCAATATCCCTCTCTCTCCCTGTCCCCCTCTCCTTTTCCCAATCTCTCTCTCTCTCCTTGTCCCTGTCCCCTCTCATTTTCCTGATCTCCCTCTCTCTATCTCCATACATCCCCCTCTCCACATTATTCCAATCTCCCTCTCTCTCCTTCTCCCCCTCTCCATCCCCTCCCTCTCTCTCTCTCTCTCCCTCCTTTTCCCAATCTCCCTCTCTCTCTCTCTCTCTCTCTCTCTCTCTCTCTCTCTCTCTCTCCTTCTCTCCTTTTCCTAGTTCTACATAACCCGTATGGGTTATGTAGAACTAAGGCCAGAACTTCTAGTTCTACATAACCCATACAGGTTATGAGAAATTGTCAACGTTCACTTTAAAGGTTTCCATAAATCGTATGGGTTATGGGAAAGTCTTAATATATTTTAGTCCCAATGGCCTAAAAACCAACATTGCAAGTTGTTTGAAGGCCCCATTGCTTTTGCACTTGATTTTTTGGGACAATCACAATTAGGTTTTCATATTTTTTGTCACTTTTGCTTTGAAATGATTGATTTGTCTCGTATATTGGATTATTTTTGAAGTTATTTTATCATTGTTACTTTAGATTATAACAAAATGATGATCATTTGTTATTTTTTTGCTTTGATCATGATTGATTTGTCTTGTATTTTAGTTTTTTTTGAAGTTATTTTATTATTGTTACTTTAGATTATAACAAAATGATGATCATTTGTTGTTTTTTTGCTATTTTATTTTGGATTGTCATCATGATGTTATGTGTAGGACAATGGGAAAGAACAAGAGAGGAACAAATGAACAAAGGGAGGCAGCAAATGAAAGACAAAGGGAGCGTATGAGGAGATTACGTGAAGGTACCTCATCTAATGCACCTAATGAAAGTGATGAACATTCAACAATTGAAATTAAATATGATGAATGCACCAAATCAAAATGATCAACATACACCAATTCAAATACATATGATGAATGCACCTAATGAATGCAATGAACATACACCATTTCAAAATGATTCGGTGAATGCACATGTTAATGAAATTGAAGAAGATATACCATTTGAATTTGATGTGATCAATGCACATAATGCACCTAATGAAAATGAAGATCATGCACCAATCTTAACACCTCTTAGAATAATTCATAGAAAACCAAAGTTCCTAATAGATATTGATGAAAATATTGTGAAGCCAATGCTTTATAAAATTTCCAAAAGAACTTGTAAAACGGTTAGAAGAATTTGGAATAACTATGTTGAAAACTTAAATCAAAGTGGAAAATGCCAATTAATTTTTGAAATGATTAAAAATCTGAAATTTAGAGAGACAATGAAAATTTTGGGGTTAAGAACATCCAAAAATAATAGTGAAAGAACCATTGTGGGAAATCTTTTTGATGCATACCAATCCATTGGTTCGAAATCACGCACTAAAGATGTTAATGTTACTTGTCGTGTCCTCACATCAACCATAATGGGAAAGGAAATGAAAAAAAATCATTTAATAAGAAAAACAAGCAAGTCATTAAGGATAAGTAGAACCACATTAAACTTTGCCTTACAGAGGCGAGATAAAATCGAGGATCCTAACAATAATTCTCTTTGGGCATTCTCAGGTAGACTTCCATGCAAGGACAAGGCTATTCTTGATGCACTAAGAACATTAATTGAGAAATATTGGCATGACAACACAAGGGTTTCACCCAACCAAAGAGATGTTGTTAGAAAGCGAATTGGAATTAGTAATCATGAGCCACATCCAAAACACTATTTAGATACAACTCAAACACAATTTTATGAAAGGTTTCTTCAAAGCTTTCCTCATATTAAACTAGTCAAAGATTTTTTGAGATGACAAAACCATTTTATGTTAAGATTAATCATGCATGTACTACATGTTGTTGTAGGGTCCATGTTGAATTTTCCATGCATTATGATATTTATCGCTATATATGTTGTACTTTGCACACTAACGATGTTTTGCAGGAATGTGGTCTACAAGCACCTCCTTAGTCATCGAGAGAATTTATTTCAAGTGTACTATGTAGACGAGATGATGGGTGCATTTATTATAAGATGATGTGTTTGAGAGGTTTTTGTCCTACATGTGACGGTTTGCAACAATTGCGTAGATGCCTACATCTGGATAGCACACATGAAATTGGTAAGGAACTAGTTTCTATTGGAAAATACAAGTTAGTCACATATGGTGTTAAAGATGGAAAAGAATTAAAGAGGTGTGAGTTAGTGAAAAGGGATATATGGGTAGCTGATTTTATGAAGATGTTTACAGAGAAACTAGTGTATGCGTACATAGGTCACACACATAGAGCTAGGTGGTTAGATGAGCAATTCAAGTTGTGTAAGGACACTTTCCCCCTCGGCACTATTGTCTCTGTCGTTGATTTTGCTGAGAATTATACACTAAAGCCACAAAATGAAGTACAATCTATGTATTACCACTCTACACAAGTTATATTTTTTGTACACAACATTCATGCATGCACATGATAGCACCGAGGAGGACAAAAAGGTTATAAGAGAATATCACTTTTATATTAGCGATGATTGTACTTATTCCTCAGAGTTTGTGCAAGGATGCTTTATAGTCTTCTATGATAGTTTAAGGGAAAGAGATATAAGATACAACCAACACTTAATATGGTCGGACAATTGCATCGTACAATTCAAGAATGCAAGGATGTTCTACTGGTTGACTAGGATGCATGTGACAAGTGGTGTGCAACATTTTTGGAATTTCATTGAGGCAAGGCATGGAAAGGGAGAGCATGATGGTGCAGGAGCATGTGTGAAAAGAGCTCTTACCAAAGAAGAATTGAAGTACGAAGATGGTGCAATGTTAATAGACGTAGAAACAATTGTGCAATGGTGTAACTCTACGATGGGACCAGGTAAGTCTATGGTTTCTAGATATTTTTGGTTAATACATGAATCTAACATTGAAAACTTTCTAGATTGTTGTACACTTATTAGATCAAGTGACATGCATTCATTTAGAAGTTCAAATGCAACATCACTAGTTATTTATACTAGATAGATTGCATGCTTTTGCTCTTCGTGTATGCATTTTGTGTGGGATGAATGTGAATCAAAAGAGTGGGTTGACCAATGGTATTGTAGACCTTTGCAAACCCTAGATACATATCAAGTTCCCAGAGAACTACAAATAAACCAGATTGAAACATTAGTGGATTTTGACCATGTATCAGACATAGTTGAACCAGGTAAAGGGTTGCAATTTGCTACAATTTCAAGCTCAATTTATTAGTATTAACTTATGCTGATTTTGGTATTAACTTATATCCTTCTATTAAATGCAAGTCATGCATATGTAGTTATTGTGGACGAGAATAAGAAAGAAAGAACATATTACTTTTTGTGTCGTTGTATTGAGGCCAAAAAGAAATTGACTTCTACAGTGGTTGATGGAGAGGGTATTGGGTACCCAATAGGATCAGTTGTTGTGATAGGGACATGGCATAGAAGGCACCGTTGTTGTGTCGAGTTGTATTGAGACCTCTTAAAATCATTTATTAAGCAGTCGTTGTATTGATTTTGACATTAACTTATCCTTCTATAAAATGCAGGTACCCTATCAAAAATTCTAATGCCTAGTTGTTTGAGGACTTTGAGACACATAGACATATTTTTCATTACTCAAACCTTCTTGTTGCAATAAATATTCATTTGATTAAATATCATGGTAGACCTCTTAACAAGGATTTGTGGAAAGTTTGTGAATCTGGCCATGAGGCAATACTTGAGACATTAAGGGTTAGAGCTGATCCAGAAGGTTCACTTGATTGATTTTGGTCCATCTAGAAGAATAATTCTACAATATGGTAGATTAATTTTGACAATTTTGTATATATCTTTTGCGAAACGTTGTAACTTTGCTTTTTTGGATGTGCTCTACATGCATATGAGTTGTAATGTGCATATGTAGATGCCAAATTTTGTATATAAAAACATCAATGAGTTGTAATGTGCATATCTAGATGCTAAATTTTGCATTAAAAAACGACGAGTTGTAATGTGCATATCTAGATGCTAAATTTTGTATTAAAAAACGACGAGTTGTAATGTGCATATCTAGATGCTAATTTTTGTATAAAAAAACAAGTTGTAATTTGCATATTTAGATACAAAATTTTGTAAATATAAACAATAATGAGTTTGATCGTTTATATTAGATGCCAAATTTTATATATGAAAGTGTCCACGGGGCTGACTTGCAAATTTTGAGAGCCTAAATTTGTACCATTTGATTACAAATACATTTGTAATAAACTTGTAACATTTGATTATAAATAACTGTGTCTGATTCTGACATATGTTAAATAACTTGCAAATGGGTATCTGAATATGCAATTTTTTTCCAAGTGCTTTGGGAAAGTTTTGAGTTATTGTTGAATTACCCGATTTGAAGGGCTAGTATGAATAGTCTGAAACCGAGAGAGGCCCTTTTAGATAGCAACAACACAACCCCATATGTTCAAAGGGATCGTCCATAACTGCCATGGTCTCCAAGTTACGCGACATCAAAGTTTGACCATTTTTTCCATTTTGAGCGCTCAAGGGAAAACATCGCTACGAGGTGGCTTCGAACAATCAGATGTCTTGGGATGCGAGAGGAGGGAACATCTAGCATAAAATTGACCACTCAGATGCGCTTGTGTTGACGGTTTGTTCCCATGACGAGCAGAATGAAAGATGCACTATTTTGCCACCTCTCACTTATGATTTTTGATGTGACAAAAAATTCTGACCACAAGAAAATGGAATTGAGTTGTCTGAAACTGAGAGAGGATTGTTTAGGAAGCAAAAACGTGACCCCATAGGTTCAAACAGATCATCCATAAGTGCCACGGTCTCGGAGTTACGTGATGTCAAAGCTTGACTGTTTTTTCCACTTTGAGTGCTTAAGGGGAAACGTCGCTACGAGGTGGCTCAGAATGATCGAACGTCTTGGGGAGTGAGACAAGAGCACACCTAGCATAAAATCGATCACCCGGACATGCTCGCGCTAACAGTTCGTTCCCACGATGAGCAGAACAAAAGATGCACTATTTTGTCAGCTCTCACTGACGATTTTTTATCCGACAGAAAAAATCTCACCACAAGAAAACAAAATCGTTTTGTCTGAAACTGAGAGAGGATTTTTTAGGCAGCAACAACAAGACCCCATAGGTTCAAATAGATCATCCATAAGTGCCATGGTCTCCGAGTTATGCGACGTCAAAGTTTGACTATTTTTCCACTTTGAGCGCTCAAGGGAAAACATCGCTATGAGGTGGCAGAATGATCAGACGTCTTGGGAGTGAGACAAGGGTACACCTAGTGTAAACCCAACCACCCGGACACGCTTGCACTGATAGTTCATTCTCACAACAAGCAGAACGAAAGATGCACTATTTTGCCACCTCTCATTGACGGTTTTTGATAGTTTTTTATGCGACAGAAAAAATCTCACCACAAGAAAATGGAATCGAGTTGTCCGAAACCGAGAGAGGATTTTTTAGGCAGCAACAACATGACCCCATAGATTCATATGGATCATCCATAAGTGCCATGGTCTCTGAGTTACACAACGTCAAAGTTTGACTATTTTTTCCACTTTGAGCGCTCAAGGGAAAATGTGGCTACGAGATGGCTCTAAACGATCAAACGTATTGGAGAGTGAGACAAGGGAACACCTAGCGTAAACCCGACCACTCGGATGTTCTTGTGCTGACGATTCGTTCCCACGATGAGCAGAACGAAAGACGCACTATTTTACCACCTCTCACTAATGGCTTTTGACGAAAGAAGAGATAATTGGTTTGATTTGATGTTAAAATGATTGCTTCAACTCTTCTTTTATAGGCGATTTGGATGAATAGGTGTGTCTCTTACCCTAAGGCTGACTTGTTATGGAATAAAATTTAAATGAAAACCTTACCTAAGTCGACTTGTCCTTAGATAAATTTCAAATTCGCTTTGTGCACTCAAACCTTGTATTAATTGGTTCTTGAAATGATGAACTTCGCTCCATAAGCATGAGTTTATGAAATAATAACTTCACTCCAATCTCTTCATGCACGAAGGACTCAAAGCAAATTCACTCAATCAAAATATACAATATCAGCATTACTAGTGTCGGTACTTGGGTATACACAATATGAGCAATAGATAGTTTAATAGTATATGCCATATGAGTTACAAGTATTGAACAAATTGGATCACATTTCAAGACATATACACAATGAACAAATTTGATCACATTTCAATAGCAAATAACTAAGTTTCAAGAATATCAAGTTTCATATATATCAATGAACAAATTGGATCAAATATCAAGTTTCATATATATCAAAATGAACAATAATCATGTACATATCAAAAAATGGCATAGATGCCAAATCAATAATAGTTACAAAAATGTGGCATGTGTTATGTCTATTAAAGTCAATATATACATATAGAAATGTCGAATATATAAAAAAATTGGTCCTTCAATGACCACAACTATAACTATATGTCTCTATCGATATCTATGACTGTGGCAGATCATCGAAATCAATCCTCTTCGAAGCAGTACTTGGCTTTGTGGGTGGTTGCACAAGGAGAATTCAAATGTCGAATCATATATATTTTCTCAATATAACTTCAAAATAACTAAATACTGAACTCTAAACTGTTTGAAGTTGAAATGTTGATTACCTCATCTTTGTCTTCTGCAATTGGGTGAGGTTCAGGATCCGTGGGATGTCCTGAAGGGGGCTGTAACTGGCAAAACAACATTAATATATGTTAATAACATATATGTCAAATAACACATAATAACTAAAAATGAATAGACTAAGAAACTAAAGCATACCGGAGCCTCAGATGGATGTGTTGTGGTCGTAGGAGGCAAAGTCACAGATGAATTAGTTACGACCATTTCCTATATCCATGGTAAGTGATCCAATAGGAGTTAACTAGAGGGTTTCAACTCCGTTGTACACTTAGTGAAAAGGAGTTGATCTAAGACAAACATACCTTTTCCCTTGGTCGTGTTGGATCCCATAATATACATGTAGGACTTCTAATGAAATGGAATGGTAGAATAACAGTAGGAAGTTTTGAAGGGGCCTGTAATAGGTTAAAGACAATTATACAAGTTAATAACCCAAAGTTGTTGACAAACTAGATAAAACAAATATTTTTAACATATGTAGAACAAATGCACACCGAAGCCTCATATAGTTCTCCTGTAGGCTATAACCTTAGGAGGCCTAGTCGAATCTGATGCAACTATTACCATTTCCTGTATGAAAAATGATAACATATGATATAGACATAAAAGGATTTAGTTATTTTGAACAAGCAAGAATGCAATCCAAAGTGAATATGAAGATATCACCTCTTCCCTCTGCTGAACCTCATCGACATTAGGTGCATTCATTAATTTCGTAAACCCCACATGTTTCTGTATATAGAACAAATAAATTAAGTGCATTTATCAATATCTACATATACATGTTTAATCATAATACATTTTAACAAATGAATTTAAATTGTACTGAATTACCTTCTGTTGTTTGGGTGTCCGAGATGATATCTTTTTCTGCCTCAGAGTGTTAGAGGATGGCTTTCTCACACGAGATTTCCTCGAGGCGGGTGGGGTAAACTAACAGAAACAAATTAACATAAGGGAAAAGAGCATGTATTTAATATATCACTTTAGTAAAAAATATATAAATCTAAATGGTACTGCATAGCTATCTTGGCCAAAGTCAATGGTCGAAAGTGTGATATCATCAAGTTGGGACATCTCAGCCACTGATAAGCCCTATAAAACACCAAGTAATGATAAATATAACTAACAAAAGACATTTTGAAACCAATGTATTATTATATTTTAAACAAATTTACAAATATTTACCTCTGGTGGCGAAACTACTCGTGATTGTGGAGTCGATTGAAAAGTATGTGGTGTACTCCCACCACATACTGCACCCTGCAATGCGTTTTATTTATATGTTACTTTAAATTGTTCTAAAAATAAAAATTCATTTCTTTTTATAAGATTTAGTCACTTAATTGATAACATGTCATAAACAGAATTAAACACACCTATGTCTGATAGAGAGGGTACAACATATTGATCAATTCGTTGGTGAGGGCCACATCCTCTACGGTGGAAGCATGACATCTACTCTCGCAACATGTACATGAATGAGATGTCAAACCATCCTCATCCACGTCAGTGTCTACACCAGAAAATACACCCTGGCAGGTGGGGCACATATGTTGAATGGGTTGGCTCGTGCCAAATGATGCATGAGGTGATGCTGATGAAGGAGGTGCCGTAGGTGTTGGTACATCCTCTGCTTCGACCAACTATGTGCCATGCTAAACAATGACATCAATCAATGATGCACCTGCCTGAAGAGTTTGTAATTCCATAGACTCCTTCAAGGATATAGGGATAGTGACATGAACCATGGGTTTAGGAGCTATACACCTCCTATGTTGTGGCTCTACCACCCTATGGGCCCTAGGTCTATCCTGTGCAGAGCCTCTCCCTCTACCCTGAAATTGCCGGATGTCAAAGTAATTTGGCTTCTCACTAAGGATAAACTCACAATACAACTTTCTCAAAAAATATAGAGGCACCTCCCAATTATTACAAGGTGGTTGGTCAAAGACCATATACCACCTATCCCAAATAGCTTCTTTTAGCCTAGCATGAACACACCAATGTATAGGAAATCGAGTCGTATTTAGTTCTAGGTTGTTGCTGGTAACAAGATTGGTGAAAAGAGCACATATGTCAGCTTTACCTATGGCCTTTTTTTCACTTGATCATATGACAACCCATCCGCATAAAATGTTCGACATCTATCCCTCCATGAACCCCATTTCGTAACCTCCCTAGATACCTCATTTGCACTATTACCCATTGTTTCTAGTGTTCTGGCGAGGGTTGAGTGGTGCTCAAGCCTAGAGGACCTCAACCTATTTACCAATATAGAAATTTGGGCACTATTTTGTGTAAGGCGATTGATGAGATCCTCGTATGTGGCATCTACATGATCTAATGGAGGATGTGGAGGGTTTCGGGGTGGCGGTGGTTGTTGAGGAGCAACATTTTGAGGATTTTGAGGGTTTTCTTGTTGCTCATGTGCAATATTTATAGGGTTTGCTTGTGTTGCTTGTGCAGGAGGTCTTTGTTGTTTATTTCATTTTTGGGGATTGCTTGAAGAATCTGACATCAAATTAATAAAAACAAAACTTAAATCAATTAAAAAACCCTACTTCAATTAAAATGCAAACAAAAATAATCAAACCAATCAAATCTCACCTGTTTGACGGGGTGCCATTGTTGAAAATTGCTCTCAATGTTGGGAAAATCCAAAATAATTGCAAACCCGTGTGGGTTCTATGGTTTTTTAGCTTTCCCTTGTTGTTGTTCCATGGGTTTTGGTGTTGAAAATGGCCAAAACTCATGGCCTACACAAAAAAATAATGTTTCTCAAAATCGAGTTTTGAGAAACTTTTAATTTTTTTATTAAAAAACAAAATACTCCTCAAAACCCGTACGGGTTTTGAGGAACTTTTTGTTTTTTAAATTGTTTTTGGCTAGGCTTGGTGTTACCAAGCCTAGCACGTTTTTGAACTTTTAGAATCTGCACAGGTTATGAAAAATTTGGTTTTTTTTTTACATGTGGCCACTTTTCTGTTCACTATCTTGGTGCACTTACCCACCTAGCACCATAGTCCCTCCAAAAGGGGCCCAAATTTGAAATTTTATTAGTGTGTTGATTCTCACCATTTCTGATCCATCTCTGATAAAATGGTATGACAATTGGAAGTCAACCTAAAAGTGAATATACCTTGAGAACCCTATGTAAAAGCATCATCTCTAATTCATTTTATTATCTATCATTTACATTCCAAAAGCAAGTAATAATTTCCTTCAAGAGAAAATCTGAGTACATTTATGTCAAGTACTCATCCCAGGAAGTTGTATCTAGAAGATTGACATGGTCATGTTGTATTGAATCACTAGGTGTAGATATAGAAACATTGAACTTTGAATAAGAGATGAAATCTCAATGAATGTCATCCCACTATACCAGCCATCTCATAATGATTTGTCCACACAAGGTGTTTGAGTATGAACACTAATAAATGAATCTACTAGTATTGGAATGCAAGAGCCCTCAACCTCAAGATAATGATTCATATATGAAGAAGATGAACCCTCTGAATTTGAATTAGGAGTCATTGATGCCAAAGAATAAATGGATATATCTATAATAGGAGAGAATCATTAGAAGAAGACTTAAAGTCGTCCCAATGTTCAAGACTTTTCAAACAAGCAAGCTCCCCTACCATCATCATCATATGGTAGATTGTTAGAATCATCAAGGGGTACAAGGTTATCCATAACATAATGTATTGGGAATTACGATTGATTTATTTATCCATATGTCTCCCAAATTCTAGTCCAAAGAGTACAAGGGCACTCAAAATGTCAAATAGAACACAATGTCAAGATCAACAATGCAACTAATCAATCCTATGACATGCTCATTCACGTTAGCCCATACTTAGTTCCACCACCAATACATACCTAGTTTATGGACAAGTCCACACAAATGGGGCAAGAATTGAAGCCACCTAAGATGTCCTAGGATGTTGTCTTGCTAAGAGTTATAGTTTGCTTTACTTAGGGCGATCTAACAGAAAAATGAATTGAAATACCTATTATTGACTAAGATAGGCTCCTTATGAAATAACTATAAATGAAAACCCCATAGCAAAAAACAATGGTCCCATATTCACAATTTTTCTTAAGTTAGTACAAAACTAACTTCAAACTAAAATAATATATACCAATCAAGTGGAAGATTGTAAAATTCTTGGAAATGCCTTTCCTATGCCTATAAAAAGTTAAAAAATACACACTACCCCTTTATGAATGGAAATGAGATATCCTCTCACTATTACAATGGCAAGTGGGCAATGCGAGGGCTACCCAAGCAAAGAAATAACCTCAAATTGATGGCACTTGAGCTGCAATGGTAAGTAGAGACCTACTCCCTCGGGCTTAGCACTTGCCCCTTTGGTTGGGGATGACTAGGGGCTAGCACCCTATTACCAACCTTTATAATTTAAGTAACTAGGCACTAGTCATTGGTTGCCTATGTAACCTCAAGCTCTAGATTTTTCTAAAGTTGATGACTACTAATGTCTATAGGTCCCACAATATAATACAACACTTGCAAGGATGATGGAAACCACATAGTATACCATGAGAAGGGAATGGTGAATTTGAAGCTTTAATACCATGTAAGAGAAACCATAAAGGTTCACAAAGAGCCTGAGGTTCTTTGTAACACCAATTACCTTCCACATATTTAAGAAGAAATGAATATGCAATATTGCCAAAGAATGATATAATCTAACATTGCCTACGATCATATGATATATAATGTAAATGAGGGAACACTTGTATATATTGGCAAGAGCGAGGAATAGGGAAAAATAAGATGATGTGTGTTTTAATCTTATGACATAAGACAACGATTAAATGCCTAAGTAGGGTTGACTAGTATGAAAAGGGCCCAAAAGGAAATCAGATAGAAAACCCTATTCACACCAACCTGTAGCATCATGATTGGATGAGTAGTAGAATCTAGAGTCTTATGTGCAAGTTGTAAAGATCAATTCTAACAACTTGTTTAAGATACAAATTCAGAGTGTAAGCTGAAAAAATGTGTTGTATGTATTGCTCAGAAGTTTATGTTCAAAACAAGTTCATGTCTAGACAAAACCATCTAATGGACATTCATGAGAAAAAATACAAAGAGCCTAACTGCAATTGAAAAAAAAATTGACAAAGCTTAACTGTAATTAGTTGGTCCTAAATATCTTTTTCTTTTGAAGAAAAAGTATTTTTTTTCCAAGATCCAGAATTTGCCCTAGGTTTGTGACATCTACTCGGATAATATTTGTATGCACCCAAGTACAAACCTTGGGTTTACTTATGAGGGACCACACCCAAGCTAGCACCCAGTCATGTTCAGTATATATACATCCCCAGAAATAGTCGAACCCAATAAGATAGCTTATACTTGCAATATTTCATGCATATCAGAGAAGGAAACATCCAACACAAAATTAGATCATGTCTTTATCAGCATTGTCGCAACTTACAACTCTAGACATATCTTTCCTTCTTGCATTCAATGGTTATCATGAAGTCAATATTGTTTAGCTTAAGTAAAAGTATGCTTTGTATTTTGCATCACTTAGTGAAAATCTGTCAATCTCTTAAAAAAATCTGAGAATATAAGTACAAGTTGCATGTATACCCTGTTCATGGTATATCAGTGTAGTAAATTTGAAGTTTCTTTTTGCATAAGAACTTTTTCATAGTGAGCATTATAGTCGCTTAGCGGTTCGACGTGATTGCATTATATCAAAACATTACATACAGTTATCAATTAGAATAGATCATTATGTAGAGCTCAAATAATGGGTAACTGTTCAACCCCAAATTAAGGTTGTATGAACCGATAAAGGTTTGTCATCACTATGTTGATTCAGACCCGATATGTATAAATATGAAAGAATTTTTAACTTGAGAATAGTTTTAACTGTCTTCGTTATAAATCAGTAGGAAATTGTTTCCACTGCTCTACAAATTTTGAAGATGTAATTAATTAAACTTTAGTTGACAGTTGGGTTAGCTCCATTCAGTAATCCAACATTTGGCTGAATTGTATGTGTCACATTTTCTTGAAGGTCATTAGAGACCGTTAATGTCAGTTGACAAGAAACTTAAGGGTAAATATTAGTTAGTAATTCAGATGGTCAGTAGTACCTAATGTTGAGAAATCAATGAGTTGGATTGAACTCCACTATGTACAAGTAAGGGTCACATTGACATACATGTTAAATGAAACCTTGGTCAAGGTAGCGTTACTTCAAATAAGCGATCATTAGTTCACAAGAACTAGATACACCTACTAGTCAGATGGTCATACTAGTTAGGAAGTACCTATAATGTGTGGCCAATTAGATTCGTGTAGGTTCTAAACACCAGGCTCATATGGTAAGATGGTAACTAGGCCTAATCCTTAGGCTGCACCTTCATGAAGGGGGCAACTTCTAGATGGAAGGTGTGCATGAGATTGACAGGGCTATGGTTGGGCAGAAAAGCCCTTATGATAAAACTTTAGAGATTACAATGATAAAACTTTGGAATTTGTGATCCATCGAATATGACAATTATTATATTGAACTCTCTCTCACTCTCTTAATAAATAGCAAAAGAAGTTTGTTCTCTTTTTTCTGGTAAGTAAAAGTTTAACTATTGCTGAATTGAATTAGTTAGGTTTCTTAACTTGATGAAAGTAGTTAGTTAATTCATTAATTTTAGTTTTCAGCTGAAGTAGTTAAGTTTATTTGAAAGTTCTTAATATAAATAGTTTAGATAGTTCACTGTTTTTTTAAGTATAGTTTAGTGCTTGTTACAGTTTTAATTCAATTAATTTTTCTATCTTCTTCCAATTTTAAGATGTCTTTGAAGAAATTGTTCATTAGTAGTTTTGCTGAATTCTCCATTCCTTACAATCATTTCCCTTTCTCTTCATGTTCCAATACTTGCAAACTTATGACAATTTCACTACTAGCTTTTTGTTTGTGGACTAATTCAATCATTTTCTTTAATTCTTCTACTTCCTCTTATTAAAATATGCATTTTTCTCTTCTTCCTTCTTTTGTTCTTTCTCTATCCATTCTTTTGTTTTTCTGACTACTTGTTTACAATTTCCTCAACTAGGGTACTTTTCCTCTTCGTCTTCTTCTTCTTCTAGTGCTTGTTTTGCCTTCTCCTTTGTAGTATATGCAATATATCTAGAAATTACTACAACCCTTCACTTCTCAGTCAACTCACTCAATCCCTCCATGTTAGGTAATTCTTTCCAATCTCTAATTACCTCATGGCACCTTTTTAAATGTTGTGTGCAGGACTCAATCCCTTCATGTTAGGTAATTCTTTCCAATCTCTAATTACCTCATGGCACCTTTTTAAATGTTGTGTGCAGGAGTTTGGTTCTTCTCTAGCTATATTCTCCTTAATCTAGTGAGTAAATGTTTTGCTCCACCTTTTGTTGCATTGGCTCCACTAAGTTTATTAGTTTTTATAGTATTCCCTATATTCTTGTAGTATTGTGCTGCCCTAGGGTAGCTAAATGAATTGTGTGATTTATCCCTATGAAATCCATAAATAACTTGTTTTCAGGATATACTTTCTCTATTCCCTCGGTAGCCATTTTAACCACCTCTTTGTTTGTAGTAACCCACACATTTCTTGAATTATGCCGGGGTTCATAATGTATGTTCTTATTACCCTGCAGTAAACATTCTATTGCTAAAATTTTATCAATTGCAGGATTGGTATATTTTTTGTTGTTAGGTGTGACTTGTTATGTAGTCGCAACTTTAGCTCTTTGTATCCTAAGGCCTTCTGACACTTAATTTGTTGCCCAGTCAATAGAAATGTGGCTTAATGATCCACGTGTTACAATCAGTCTCCTACTCAGATTATGTTGGTTCTGTTAAGGGGTACGTTATTGTATCATGGTTATCCTATATTGGGAAAAACATCACACCATATTATACTTGTTCCTCTAATTGTTGGTTCTATACTAATTGTAGCTAATGTACATGTGGTTTCAATGTGAGGCCAATTGTTTTGACCCTCTATAGAAACTAGTACGCCAAATCTTTTATCTTCTTTCTATCCACTAGGGTAAGACTGTTGAACATTTTGTCATTGATGTTTTTTATCTTCTTTCTATCCATTAGGGTGAGATTGTTGAACATTTTGTCATTGATGTCATTGGATTACTCTCAGCAATAGAGTTTTTGGTTGAGCTGCTTGGTTGTCTATTTGAGGTGGTTTACCTGCTTCAGCTGCTTGGTTGCCTACTCGAGCTATGTGTGGCTACATAAACAAGCTGTTTGTCTTCCTATTGTGCCATGTGTCAGATACATGCCATGTCATCCTTGAATTGTCAAAGGAGCTTTAAATATGTGTTTTGATAACGTTTATTTAGAGAGGTCGATATTCTTTGAAGTTTAATGTTATGGGCCGGATTCCTAATGCATTTATTATATTATGGATGGTGGTATTGTGGTCTAATAACTAGAGGTTCAATTCAATAAAATGCCAAGCAATTTCTCCTATCTTTAAGCTACGATAGTTGCAGGTTGTAAGACATTGGTGTTAAAATGTTCTTTCACCAAGAGACTACATCAGGAATTTAAGTGACAGTATAACGGTTTTCCTTTGAAAATTTTCTTCAGCCAAACCTTTCATCATGGAGTCATTTTTTTATGATAGAGTCTATATCTTTATTGGAGCGGCTATATTTGGCATTTTCAAAACCGATGTGGAAGACGTTTTTGTAGATACGTGGGAGACTGTGCGATATATGGTAGTACAGAGTGGTGCTGTAGAAGCGACTCCTAGGAGTTTAAATGAAAAATCATCATTGTTATTCAATGTGAGCTGTCGTGGTTTTTAAAAAGGAGTGGAAGTCATTTTTTTTATAATACCAAACTGTGGAAGTTTTTAAAGAATTTTTTCGGCATATTAAAAAATGGAACAGAGGTGTGTGCGTTAAATTTTCTTTAGACTGGGCGTTTTCTTTTTCTTGGATTTTGCGAGTTGTTTTCAGGAGGAAGACATTTTTTTGTTTCTGTAGAGTTCGTGCTTTATGGGAACTTCCTTTTTAAAAACACGTTTTTTACAGATTCACCGTATTTTTGAAGTAGAGTGGTCTTGTAATGGAAAAGTGTGAATAGTGCTTGTGTGTAAAGGAGCTTTCTGAATATGATTCAAAGAAGATATATGTTTGAGTTGCATTCCTATGGTAGAAGTGCGATAAAATTTCGGACGTGTTGAAGAGTTGAGCTAAGGAGACATTGCTGGATCACAAGGGAAGTATGCAGATATCTATACGACAAATCTGAATTTGTATGTGAAGGGACAACTCACTGGGCTTTATTTTCACATGATTAATGTACATACAAACTGCTGAGTGATATTAAGTTTCAGTTGGAATTGTTGGATGATAAATTTGAACTAGAATAAATAGATACCAGAAAACTAAACTTATGAACAATACAAACACAAGAACTTTATCCCGAAAAACCTTCCATCTTAGGGTGAAAAACCAGCCCACTCAAAAATGAATTTTATTATATCTTTGAAAATGAATACAACTATTGATAGTTTCAAGTTACTATCAATCACACTAAGATAAGTTTGATTCTCTACAACTCAATCATGACAATGAAGCCAATGATTCATAAGTCTGAAAATTCTGAACACAAAATACATATAATATTACCGATCTAACAGACTTCATACACAATACTCTCAACTTGCTACGAGACAAAATGAGAAGCCAACAATATGACTATCCATCTGCTAAAGAAGAAGACCCACAAAAATAGAAGAGCGATGTATATAAAGAATCGAATAGCGAGTGAAGAGACTCCACGATGGTAGAGGAAGAGTCACTGACAACCACATAGATATTTCACCGACAACCACATAGACATCTCACCGACAGCCACCAAAGCAATCACATAAACAAAGAAGAATATTGAAAAGAAAACAGAAGCCAATGAAACAATGCAAGATAGATAAGGTAACTGAAGCCACGAAATAAATAAGAGACAATGGAGAGGAGAATAGATATGCATTTTGAATCTCTATCGCAACTATAACTTCAACACTCCCTCTTAGCAAGAGAGAGATCTTCATTTCATCATCTCATGACAGGTACATATAGCTGCAACCAAAGAAAGTCAACAGAGTCTCATCACATATTTTATTCAATAAAAATGTTATCTCAGCACAACAATATTCACCATAGCTACTCCTAGAGGGTGAATGAAAACAGAAATAAAATTATAAAATCATACAGATGACTTCCACCATAGCTACTCCTAGAGGGTGGAACAAGGGATTTCACCTCAAATTTCTCTCGCAAAGAAGAACTCATTAACCAAGGGATCTCACCTCGAACTTCTCTCACAGAGAAGAACTCATTAACAATAATCAAAAAGTCAATGAAGTTGAGACTCTCTCTCAACAAGAGCTCCATTCTCCACAATGCCAAGCTTATCTCGAAAGTAACAAAACTTCACTCTTGGAAGTGGCTTGGTGAGAATGTCTGCTCTTCTGTAGAAATATACTTGAGTTCAATTACTTTTCGCTGAACCATGTTTCTCAAGTAATGATATTTAATTTCCACATGTTTGGATCTATCATGAAATACTAGATTAACTAAAAGCTTCACACAACGTTGATTATCACACATAATCAGAGTAGGTTCCAAAGGCTACCCAAACAAGCCTGCAAGTAATTTTCGAAGCCACACAGCTTCTCTTGCAGCCACACAGGCTGCAACATATTCCGCTTCAGCTGTACTTTGAGCAACACAAGATTGTTTCCTACTGCACCAGGAAATCATAGCTAAACCAAGGCTGAAACATCATCCTGAAGTGCTCTTTCTGTCAGGCACACAACCTGCCCAATCTGAATCAAAGAACCCCTATAAGTTCAACTCTATACATGAGGAATATTTTAAACCATATCCCACTGTACCACGAACATATTTCAATATGTGTTTGGCTGCCACAAGGTGAATCCGTCTTGGTTCACACATGAACTGACTTAAAGTGTTAACAACATAACATATATCAGGCCTTGTATTAACCAAATACATTAAAGAACCAATTAATTGTTGGTACATAGTAGGATCTGCTAAATCTGAAGTAGCTGCAACCTCATGTAACTTTTTTAGATTTGCTTCCATAAGAGTCACCATAGCTTTACATTTTAACATACCAAACTTCTTCAAAATATATATAGCATATTTATCTTGACTCAATATAATTCCATTTGAATTTTGCCATACCTCAAGTCCAAGGAAATAATGTAACAAACCAAGATCTTTCATTTCAAATTTTGAAGCTAACTCCTTGCATTTGACAATGAGATCTGTCACAACCCTCCTTTATCACTTTTGGATTTAAAATACAAACTCTATTATATTTTTTTGGATAAGCTATTTAAATGATTGAATGAATATTATAAAGGGATAAAATAATAAAACACACACACACATGGAAAATATACATTTTTCTTAATTATTATTTAGTTTTCCTCATCCAATTATGGCACATGTTGTACGAAGAATAAGAAGCTTCTAGAGGATTCTCCACCTGCATGTAACTCCTCCCATTAAGTCTAATCAATTTGCATGAAGTCCAAAATTGGGAAAGAATCTCTTTTTTAATCAAATTTTCAAGATAGTGGAATGGAGGGAATTTTCTTATAAAATTATATGCAAGTTTCAAAGAAGGGAGTTGATTTTGTTTTGAAGGAAATTTTTTCAAGTTTTTCTTTGGTAGTCTCATTTTGTTGCAGGAATTTTTAAGTTGTTGTTGGAAGATCTCTCTCTAGTTGCAAGGAAGGATCAAGGATAGCTAGAGGATTCAACATCAAGCTTCAACAAACCAGGTTCTCTCCTTTTGTCATATGAGAAATTTATATTATAAAAAAAAATAGCTTCTAGATCTTCTTTCAAAAGTTTTATTAGAGTGTAAGTCTTTTTCTTCTATTTAGAAATAATTATTGATAAGTTTCTTCCACATAATGCAAGTAAAAAATAGTTCTATTATTTATTTTATTTTCCTTAAGAAATATGCTCATAATCTTGCCTTTTGTTTTTCCAAAGATTTTAGATCTATGCAAAAATCATATTTCCTTTATTTAAAAAAAAAAAATCTCTTTTTTTGAAAATAAAACTCTTCCCTGTGTGATTGAATCTTAATCTTTACTTCTTCCCTCTAATTCATTTCTCTGGAAATGTGAATCTTTAAAT
Organism: Cryptomeria japonica; assembly: GCF_030272615.1. NCBI lineage: Eukaryota > Viridiplantae > Streptophyta > Pinopsida > Cupressales > Cupressaceae > Cryptomeria > Cryptomeria japonica. Next base: position 144,966,096 of record NC_081410.1, read on the forward strand.
CTCTGTGATTATTTCCTCTATGGTTATTCTAAATCTCTCTCTGTGATTATTTAAATCTTTGTGGCTATTCTAAATCTCTCTGTGATTATTCTGAATCTCCCTGTGAGTTGAACAAAGACCTCTCTGTGAATATTAGTTGAATACAATCCCCCTGTGAAATCTGGAAATAAACCTCCCTGTGAATTGAAATAAGATCTCCCTGCAAATATTAGTTGATTAAACAATCCTCCTGTGAATTCTGGAAAATATTAACCTTTTGGTTACTGAAAACCAATCTAAAACAATTGTCTGTTTATCTATCTTATTCATGTTCTTATTTTCATAAATAAATACTCCTTTGTTATATATATATATATATATATATTTCGAATGTTAAAAGAGAAAAATATATATATTTGTATTAATGTCGGAGATTAATGGCGGTAAAAAAAAAGAACTTTAATTTCTTGCATGGCGTATAGGAGGTGAGCGGTTATTGTAACCGCAGGGGATAAGGGGGGGGGGTCCACGGTGTCCTCTCAACCCCACGGCCTTGCGCATGTAGGATCGTAGGGGGTGATGGGACCCATGGTCCCCCCCCCTCTATTGGCTATTAAACAAAGCAATTTCGCTTTGTTAATTATTACACTTTGAAAATTTTGCAATGGAATTTTTTAATAATTGTTTTAATAAAAATTTAAGTTAATTTTTTTAATAATCGTTTTTAATTAAATTTAAGTTAATTTTTAATAATTGTTTTAATTAAGTTAATTTTTTATATATAATCGTTTTTAATTAAATTTAAGTTAATTTTTTTAATAATTGTTTAGTTAAATGTTAAGTTAATAAATTAGCAAAAGATTGAAATCAAAATTATTGTCTCACTTATTTGATCAGTGATTTTGGCTCACTTAAAAACAAATAAGTCTTATTATTATGATTTGATCCAAAATTTTCAAAAAGTATAAGCTAATCACTCATGTGGAACTAGTAACTCTATATTTTAAATAATCTCACGATCGAAGTAAACATTACTTAATCTAGTATGTAAATGTCACTATTTTTACATCATGCGCATTACTTATATGTTAAATTGCATTCATTGATGAGTAAGTTACCTTTCCATTATCTTCATACAAGTTACATGTTTTAATATATGAGTTCATAATTGCCTTTATCATACCATTATATATTAATTAGTTGAGTTGTAGAAGAATGGTATTTCTTTTTATCAAATGGTACTTGATTGCCATCAAAGTAGTTATTCAAATAATTAACTTCGAAAGGTCTAATTATGTACATTTATTTCGTGATTATTTTCAAGCATGATGTTAGTTAGAAAACTAAATAAAGGAAGAGGGAAACCAAAACCTAGTAGCGTTCAGTATATATGGTGCCTCTGGGTCACGCTTACGGGTAATGCCATCGTGTTGAACTACTGCACTTAACGCCTAATAAAGCTACATCAATCAACTAGGCGGTCCCTTTAAATATTTTATTCTTGTTCGCTTTTAATCTACCTTTTCTAATGTCCGTCAGGCCTTATAAGTATCATGTGATTTTCTGTTGATTTGACGGCCCGTGTTGATTCGCGACCAAAAAGTGCTCGAAACTTAGTTTCCACGAAGTAGCGAAAGGTGAAGGTGGACCCGGCATATAGGTTTGGACCAAAGCTAAACACCGATCAAGTTTCATCTGATCGGACGGACAGTGTGGTTTCGTGAGATCAAGATGAACGTCTTTTAACCTTCGCGAAGTGGCAAAAGGGTTTGGCGGGTCCTAGAGATAAGCGGTCTTCTTTGGTTAAAGAATGATCGGGTTGGAAAAAGATCAATGGCTTCTCGTTGTTTCGTGGCTGGGAGATGCACGAGCTATACCTTCAGTGCAATAGCAAAAAGGTGGAGGGTCCCGCTAAGAGTCGTAACCCCAGTTGGTGATGACATGGCAGTGACAAGGCACTGAGTTGGCGGTATGCAGTGGGTTCGGGCAAGGTTGTCATAAAAGGAGTAAACAACGAGCAAGTTCTTGAGATCTAACGGCTCGCGTGAATTCGCGAAGATAAGATGCTAGCAAGTTAGTCATTGCCAAATAGCGAAAAGGCCGATGTGCCCAAGGGACAGACATGGCATGAAGTTAAAAGCAGATCAGGTTTGTTTTGATCTAATGATTCTCGTGGTTTTGTGGCTGCAAGCCAAATGAAGAATAATGTTCGCAAAGTCGCGAAAGACAAGTGGAAATCACACGGAGGAGTGACATAGCATAACAGCTGCCGCTTTTTGTAGAGCTTAGAAAAAGATCAATGGCTTCTCGTTGTTTCGTGGCTGGGAGATGCACGAGCTATACCTTCAGGGAAATAGCGAAAAGGTGGAGGGTCCCGCTAAGAGTGGCAGTAAATGTGGTAACCCCAGTTGGCGATGACATGGCAGTGACAAGGCACTGAGTTGGCGGTATGCAGTGGGTCCGGGCAAGGTTGTCATAAAAAGAGTAAACAACAAGCAAGTTCTTGAGATCTAACGGCTTGCGTGAATTTGCGAAGATAAGATGCTAGCAAGTTAGTCATTGCGAAGTAGCGAAAAGGCCGATGGGTCCAAGGGACAGGCATGGTATGAAGTTAAAAGCAAATCAGGTTTGTTTTGATCTAATTATTCTCGTGGTTTCATGGCTGCAAGCCAAACGAAGAATAATGTTCGTGAAGTCGCGAAAGATAGGTGGAAATCACACGAAGGAGTGACGTGACATGTGGTTTAAAAAAGTGGTTGAGGGCCCGCCTAGGTGTAACTGATAGTTATGTGGGAATAGTAAAAGGGAACACATGGCGGATTAAGGGTGGAACCAAAAGGAGTTTCCAGGGCTAATGGCCAACTGCCATGTGGCGTTTATTAACCGGATAACAAGTGGGGTAAGTAATTCCCGGATAAAGGGCCCACTTAAAAGGCATTCATCTCAAGATTGATCCAACGCTTCTCGTTGTTTCATGACCCGAAGATGCCCTCAGCTTAACCTCAGTGAAATGGCAAAAACCATTAGCTGTCAAGATGAGACGCGGTTAGTTAAAAGGATTGACAGCCCCGGTTGGAGTTAAAGGCTGGGTGATTTGAGTTTGATCTAACACTTGGCGCGGCCTTGCGAAGGAAAAGTGCACGGCTGTTAAACTCCGTGAAGTGGTGAAAAGAAGGTAGGGCTCGACACTTAAGCAAAGAGATTAAACGGAGATAAAGGCGATGTAAGTTCTCGAGATCCAACGGCCAGCGTTGTTTCGTGAAAGAAAAGAGCATGGGTTTTATGTTCTGCGAAGTAGCGAAAGAGAAAAACAGAGGAAAGACTTAAAGAAATATTGACCTGTTGGAGCCAGTTTTGAATTCGATTTGGCAAATTTAATTTTGAAACAAAGCATGCGGAGTTAATTTCTAAAAACTTAAATGCCAACTTGCCCTTTTTAGTTCGGATCAACTTGATTGCTAAGTATTGTTTCATCGAAGTTTGTTGCAGAGCAATTTTCTTCAGGCGAATAATCAGGTTTCTTGTGCTTTTCTTGATAACTCTTGGTTTGTTCTCAAATACTGCTGTGTGAATTACTTCATTAGAGGTCTATGCTAGCTTCTAGTGGTATAATTGTTTGACCAGAATGGCACCCAGAAGAGAATTTACAGGGAAAGTGAATTACCAGGACCGAAATATCTGTGATGATTTTTTAGAGCAATTAACCATGTCCACCAATGCTGGGGCTAAGGCTAAAGAGCTAGTACCTAAGAACCCTTGTCCAAAAATTGGAGATGGCCTTTATGATAAGGGTAATTGGTTGAGGTACCCTGAAATAGGATTGTCAGGCTTAGGACTCTTCAAAGTCGGTTTTGGGCAGACGAATTCCCCAGCTCCTTTAAATGGCATATGGGAGCAGGATGTAGGAAAGCTTGTGGTCCCAGGTGTTTTTATGGATGTAGATCTGTTAGCCTTGATTGCACAAAATTATGACTCTGTGGCAAGATGCATCAGGAACATAAAGGGATCAGTCTTGATTGAGATAAATGAAGATGAATTCAGGAAAGTGTTTAAACTCAATGAGTCCTCCAATTTGTTAGAACCTATTGACTTTGAGTCGTTAGCCCAGGTTTACAACACACAAAGGGATCATCTTAGAAGTGGCTCATTGAAAGAATTCTTTGTAAAGATAGGGGGGTTAATAGTTGTAGGTCCCAGCACAATGGAACCATTCTCTCTCAACCTATTCACTTTGAGAGCTAAGGGTATGTATTGGGCATTATGCCAGATTTTTGGAGAGGATGCTGAAAAGAATATGCCAACCCATTATATGTTAATGATTGCACAAATTCTAAACCCCTCCCTAGCAATAACATTTGATTATGCCTCATACCTTGCTGATGCAATTCATAAAGGGCTAGTAGGAATAAAAAATGGTAAGGTGGATAGGCCATTTGGATGGTACTCCATGTTAATGCATATGTTTATGTTCAAAGGGGCTGATTATTTTGGAAAGGAGATGGACCTGATTAAGGTCAGGGATAAAAAGGAGATGCCAGTGCAATTGTGGAGTACTGTTCTATCTTGGGATAAAGAAGATGCAAGTTATTTAAAGTTTGATAGATGCTTTGCATCTAAAATTAGGATTCTTCTATGCAGAGAAAACCCTAGAATTCCTAAGGCTCTTTTGGAGTTTTTCAGACCAAAGGAGTTTGCAGAGGATATCAAGATTGTTCACAATTAGGGAGATATATATTTGTACCTTGTGTCTACTATTTTTAGAGTGTTTGGATTTAGAGGCACCCCCTTTTTACTACCCTATCAGGTCCCATTGAAGATAGGGATTGCAGAAGTCCTGAGACAAATTGGGGGAGTACAAGAAGCAGAGCTAACCAATAGAGGTAAAGGGACTATTTTCCCAACTATTACCATGGCTCACCATTTTGTGATCACTAAGGGTGGATGGAGATTTTTTGAAGAATTCTTTAAGCCATATAGGCTGTCTACTGCAGTGTCAAGATGTGCAGACCCCGAGGATTTTTTCAATGGCATGCTCAGAAAAAGAGAAGTGTGCAGAGGTAGGCCACATCAATTTCAGTTCCCAGAAGATCTGATTAGAAATGAATTCAGCTTAGATGAGCAAGAAATGAGGAAGGAGAAGTGGGTGGCATATAAGAAAGCCCTTGATTTTATCCATCAATTTGACACTGGCTATGACCCCCTTTCTAGCTTCAATCCATTTGAGGAGAAAATAAAATTCCCGATTCTTTATTTTGAAGATCTCATGTAGACCTTAAAAGAAAAGAGGGAGGCCATAATGCAAAATGAGCCTGATAAGGCTAAGATGGTATTGGCTAAGCCTGCCTTTGCTAGAGATATCCCACGTGGTGACTATGTAATGCACAAAAGGTCAAAGTACACTATGATAATGCCAGTGACAGGTGAGCCTTCCACTTCAAAAGGGAAGAGGAAAATTGAAATTATGTTTTAGTAGAAATTGAAAATAAAATATTTTATTTTAGGACAGCTCACACTATTCCCTATCATATTTTAGACTCTCGGTTTTGTTAGTAGTGGTTTGATGTCTTTGGAGCTGATCATTGCATTTCTTTAGTTACGTTTGCCAGCCTACTCCCAGCCTGTGCCAAAATGGGAGCTTTGGAAAAGGGTATGGACATCCATCAAAGCATAAAAGATAGAGGAATTTTGTCAGATGTAGTTGCAACTGCACAAAATGGATTTGTTGAGAAGGCTTTAGAAACTTTCAAGCAAATGCAATCGACAGGTGTAAAGCCAAATTCCACGACCATTGCTACTATCCTCCCTGCCAGTGCCAAAATGGGAGATTTGGAATAGGGTATGGACATTCATTGAAGCATAAAGGATAGAGAAATTTTGTCAGATGTTGTAGTTGTAACTGCCTTGGTAGACATGTATGCAAAATGTGGAAGCATAGACAAGGCACGTGAACTATTTGATAGAATGCCTGAAAGAAATGTTGTCTCATGGACTGCAACGATTGCTGGATATGCACAAAATGGATTTGTCGAAAAGGCTTTAGACACTTTCAAGCAAATGAAATTGGAAGGCATAAAGCCAAATTCCACAACCTTTGCTAGCATCCTCCCTACCTATGCAAAAATGGGAGCTTTGGAACAGGGTATGGACATCCATCAAAGCATAATGGATAGAGGAATTTTGTTAGGTGTTGTACTTGCAAATGCCCTGCTTGACATGAATGCAAAATGTGGAAACATGGACAAGGCTTGTGAATTGTTTGATACGATGCCACAAAGAGATGTGATCTCATGTGAACAATCAATACGCACGTATACGGGAGGAAGGGATTGCTGATACAAAATTGAACGCTCACTCCTCAATCACAGTTCTATGGTTTTACGAGATTAAACTAGGACAATTAGCCACCACATGTATATTTTTTGCAACATGAAATTAAAAACTAGGGCAATTTGAATCTACCTCCTGCGTGGGATTGCCTTCGATGCAGGTTTGATGTTCTTGAGGGGTTGAAGTTGCCACAGATGCCTACGTGGGATTGCAATTCACAAATGAATTCCCGGCCTCTTTTTTTATTTTTGTAATGGCCGCTGTCATTGGAATTACAACAAACTCGAGCACTTTTTTGAAAAAAAGAAAATTCTCATTGCTAATGCCTTCTTCGTCGAAACCAAATGGGTAATTTTCGTCGGAATTACGATGAATGCGGGCATTTTTTCAAAAAAAAATCAAATTTGGCCACAATATACCTTCTCTGTCGGAAACCTCAGTAAAAAATCTAGCCCAAATGTATTAGTGATTGCAGTCCTGCAAGCCTCGGCCCAAAGAAATGTTTGAAGACTTTGGTCATGAATCACAGCCTTTGCTGCCTCAATAATTGTCCTATTCTTTCTTTCAGCCACACCATTTTTTTGAGGATTATAAGGGACACAAAACTCCCTCTTAATCCCAACTTCAACACAAAAGTTATGAAAAACATCAGAAACATATTCTCCTCCATTATCAAATCTAAGAAGTTTTATTTTCTTGCTAGATAAATTTTCAACTAGATCTTTGAACTCTTTAAATCTAGACAACACTTCATTAGACTCTTTAGACTTAAGAAAGTAAATCCAGCACTTATGTGAAAAATTATCAATGAAGGTGACATAATACGAAAAACCACTAAGAGAAGCAACTGACATAGGTCCACATAAATCAGAGTGAATTAATTCTAGAGCATCCTTTGCTCTACTTTCACTACTATGAAAGGTGCTCTTAATGTTCTTAGCTAAAGCACACCCCTTGCAAACACCTTCATGATTTTGATTCAGCTTTGGAAGACCATTAACAACCTTCTCCATTGCAGACAAAGTTTTGAAATTGAAATGACCAAATCTTTTATGCCACAACTCACTTGAAATCGAAGAATCATGAGCTAAGACTTGAATGAAATGAGCTGAAAGTTTATAAAGACTATCATGACGAACACCAATAACATGAGTTGATTGAATAATTGAGTTCTTTTTCCATGCAAGTACTTTTCCATCAGCAAAAACAACATGATAACCTTTGTCTTCTAAAGCAGAAATAGAAATCAGATTCCTCTTAATACCAGGAACAAATAGTACATCACTTAAATGAAGAGGAATACCAAAGTCCAATTGAAAAGAAGTAGAGCCAACACCCTTCATAGAATAGCAAGCATCATCACCAATGATAACTTGAAGATGAGAGTCTTTTTCTTTCAAGTTTGAAAGGTGTTCATGATAACCAGTGATATGACGAGATGCTCCACTATCTATCAACCACATATCACTGTTAGTAGGAAGATTACTAGAAAGTGCATAAATAAATAAGAATCCCTTAGAATTTTCATTTGACTCTCTTTGAGAAGGATTCTCAATATTTGCAGCAGCTGCTTGAGGCTTTGACCTTGATACACAATCTCTAGCAAAGTGACCAAATTTGTCACACCTAAAACACTGAATTCTAGAAAGGTCCTTTCTCTTTTTCTTGACATTAGAAGCTGACTCAAAATTCTTGTCTCTAAATCTTTTGAAGTTGCCTTTCTTTTCTTTCCCTTTAGATGTGTGAGCAGCTAGCACATGATCATCTTCATGATGAGATTTGCGACCATTCCCTCTTGCTTCTTGTGTGCATTCTTCCTGGATGCAATCTTCCCTCAACCTATCAAATTTAGGAAGTTCATCTCTTGCACTAATGCCTTGAATGAAGGATTCCCAAGAGTTGGGAAGTCTATTCATAGCTAACATCACCAAGTCTTTATCAACAAAAGTATCTCCAATTGCACTAAGCTGATCTTTTAACTCAGAAATCTTCATGAAATAAGAAGTAACAGATTCTCCTCTAGACATTTTCACATGCAACAATTGATGCCTCAGGGCTAAATCTCTGCTGGTGTTGTTGAATTCATAAAGGTCCTTTAGAGTTTGAAACATTTCCTTAGTTGAGTCCAACTTAGAGATGATAAGTACCAGATGATCCTTAATAGAATCAATTAGAATTTTCTTAGCCATGGTCCTATTCTTTCTCCATTGAACTTTATGTGCATCAGCAGAAGGTTCTTCTACATCTTTCGAGACATAGTCAAGGAGATCATTCTCTTCTAGAGTAGTCAAAATTCTAAATTTCCAAGAAGAGAAATTTGATGACCCATCTAGTCTATCTTCTACTTTCAATCCGTTCACCATTATGAATAACTTAGGCAAACAAAAGAAAGAAATAAAGAGCTTAAAAATTCTGGTTTTGGATCAATCTTCTAAACCTGCTGTGATACCATGATAAATTTGAACTAGAATAAATAGATAGCAGAAAACTAAACTTATGAACAACACAAACACAAGAACTTTATCCTGGGAAAACCCTCCACCTGAGGGTGAAGAACCCAGCCCACTCAAAAATGAATTTTATTATCTCTAAAAATGAATACAACTATTGACAGTTTTAGGTTACTATCAATCATACTAAGATAAGTTTGATTCTCTACAACTCAATCATGACAATGAAGCCAAAGGATACATCTCATATACATTCTTTAAAACTTCATACGTTTGAAAATTCTGAACACAAAAAACATATGATATTACTGATCTGACAAACTTCATACACAATACTCTCAATTTGCTACGAGACAAAATAAGAAGCCAACAATATGACTATCCATTTGCTAAAGAAGAAGACCCACGAAAATAGAAGAGTGATGTATATAAAGAATCGAATAGAAAGTGAAGAGACTCCATGATGGTTGAGGAAGAGTCACCGACAACCACATAGATATTTCAGCGATAGCCACATAGACATCTCATCGACAACCACCAAAGCAATCATATAAACAAAGAAGAATATCGAAAGAAAAATGGAAGCCAACAAAACAATGCAAAATAGATAAAGGTAACTAAAGCCATAAAATAAATAAGAGATGGAGAGGAGAATAGATATGCATCTTGAATCTCTATCGTAGCTATAACTTCAATATTGGATAGGCTCGAGCAATTCAAATTTATACAAACATTACTGTTGTTTTATTCAGATGTTGTGACTGGGTAGAATATATGAAATCGGGGTGATTGTTCATGTGTTGGAGGCATTTTATGTAGTTGTGTAATTGAGAGTTGAGTATATAATTAATAGTGGAAAGATATTATTTGCTGCATGGATATTATTTTGGCAGAGCATGGTCTTTGGGTTTTCTGTGTGCTGCAGAATCATAGGTGTGAGAGGCTAAGTGATTGCTCGTATAGTAATTATTTTGAGGATGATGTTGGGATTTTGAAGGAGTTGTGTGTGTTCTAAATTTTGTTGTTCGAAGTTTATGCCTTGAGGAAGGTTGTTGCTCTCAAACTGGGGTCGGTGCTTTGAAGAGGGTTGGTTCTCTGAGTTGGTCCTCTTTGTGGGGTGGTGTTCACATTTGTAATTGGGTTGGTGTCCATTCTTTGTTATGGAAGTTTCATATGCTGTGGTTTTTCACCTGAAAGGGTTTTCCATGGTTTGGTGTTAATGTTTTTATTGTTGCTCTTTTTATGTTTTATGTGGTTTCTGCATTTAAAAGTTAATTTTTTTTTACAATACCGATCCACCCCCCCTCTTAGTGTTGCCTATGTGCTCTTCAGAGACTTCCATCCTAGCTACAAATTCTTGTTTAATGCTCAGTTGTGTTATTTCTTGGTGTACATTTTTTCTATCCCCCATCATAATGATGGATCTCTAGGTGTTATCCAAAATGTTTATGCAAAAATATTTTCATAGTTTATTTTGTCTACTATTGTACTTTTTCTAATTCCTCATTTTCTCCAATTTCACTTTATCTTCTCCAATGCTCTGCTTCTACTCTTGAAGCTAACTCGTATCACTTTTGTCAGTGTGTTTAATTTTTTTGCATCTATAGCTACCCTATTATAAGATAATCACTCAGAAATGAACCATTTAATTCTCTGTTTTTCAACTAAAGTTTCTTTCATCTTTCTTACTATTGTTTTCAATTTTTGGTTATACTCATTGATAGTTTCTCCCTCTTTTTGGATAAGTTCCCTCATTTTACTTACTGATAGTTCTCCCTCTTTTTGGATAAGTTCCCTCATTTTACTTACACTTTCACTTGGGGCCTCTAGATGGTGGAAATGGATCTTAAAATCTTGTTAAGTTTGTTCCAACTAAGGGTATGTTCAAGGTTTATGTTCCTAACCATTTCAATTAGCATCTCTCATTGCTCCTACAAAATCAAAGAGTTTTTACTTAAGGATCTTGAATTGGCATTCTTCTCCAACTAGATTCTGATGCAAACAAATGTTCTTGTGCATTTGTAGTATCTTTGCTGAACAATGGCAATTTAATCCTACTTACTTCTCTTGGGGGAAGCGTTTGTGGTCTGTGGTTTCTCTAGTGTTTGCATTTACATTGTTTCAAGTCTTGTGTGGAAGCTGACATATATTCTATTGGTATTTATTTTATCCCATCTCTTTCTAATTCTATGTCAAAGTAATTTAATCCTAATTCTTGTCCCAGGCTTACCACAAATTCATCACCTTACTTTTGTAAATTGTTGTAAACTATTTATCCTCTCCTCTTATATCTGTTAAGTAACATGGGGGATGCAACTTGGTATGAGGGTTCGTCTCATTTTGGTGTCTCTTGGGGTTTCATTAACTCCTTATGACTATTTACTACTTCACTTTCTCTGTTTGTGTCATTTATTATAATATTCCTGTGAAGTACATTTTTCTTCATTCATTTCTTCCTACTATGCTGTTGTCTTCTTATCCTTTCTTTTGTTTTCTTCATCCTATCGTATCATTCATTGCCTACCCAATGTGTTGCTAGAGTTAGGAATCTGAGTCCTTCATTTCTTTTAAGTAAATATTTGGAATCAATTGAAACATCTTGCACAAGTCCTTTTTCTGTCAGGGGCTTCTCTACTTCTTTGTCTATTTCTTCATCTCTATTCTGACGATGGCTGACTACTTTGGCACTCTGTGCATTAATCTCATCTTCCTTGACATCTCTCTTTCTCTTGGTGTTGGCTGGCTACTTTTGGTTCTGTATCCATCCACCTTATCTTTTTGGACATCCTCTTGGTGTTGTTGGCTGCCTAATTTAGCGCTCTATAAATCCACCTTGTCCATCTAACTATCTTCCTTTGTTTCCTAATTGACAATTCTCCGATTTTTGTCACCCTTTTTTCTTGTATCTATCATAACTGTTTCCATACCATCTTGTATTTCCTTTTGTAAGTTTGTAAATTCCATAGGTAGTAAAAATTGCATTTTTAGATATTTCTGTCTTCCTTTTAGATTTCCTTAACTTCAGTTGTTTTTTACTTAATTGATAGACCTCCTTTCCCTCTTCTCTAATTCTTTTTCCCTTTTTGTCTTCATTTTGTGCTATTCCTTTTGACCTTTTGCTAGTCTATCATTGCCTCTTTTCATTTCCTTTCCCCTTATGCTATTCTTTAGTTTCTTCTTACTAAACATACTTTATTATCTCTAGACCCCCTTTTCACCTTATTTTTCCCCAAACAATGAATCTGATTTGCCTCAACAATCACATCTTATTAAAATCCTCTCGTGATGAAACTACTTGCACAAGAGAAGAATATAATAGAAAATAAAACACAAAAATGATAATAATAAGCCACTACAAGGAAGCAACCTTCAAAAGTTTTCAATAAGAATAGAACTTGCAATATGATGCCTAACAACAACACACTGCCTCCTATACATAGGGTATCATCAGGTAATATTAGTACCTCAGTCCCAATGAAGCCAACCTTGCTAACAATAATTATACTTAAGTACTCATAAATGACTATATTAAGGATTATGTGTGTCACAGTTGATTATCATCTATCCTAATGAAATCAATGAGCTAAGGGCAAAGCATGACCCTCCCATTCAAACCAATATTGTCCTTAATCTTACCTATCTAAGGATGCTGCCACAAAAATTCTTCAGCCTCCCATGTCACATCCTCACTAAGTAAACTCTTCCACTTGATCAGATACTATATAATTTTTCTCATCTACAACCTCTTATTGCATATCTAGAGGATCATTTCAGGCTCCAAAATGTTTCTACTCCCCTCATCAGCCTTTGGTAACTCTATATGGGATGAAGTTTGTTGTCCAGTGTCTTTCTCCAAGCAGAGAACATGGAAGACAGATGTTTTTCGTGGACTATGGTTACTCCAATTTGTAAGCCACACTTCAATTTTCTACAAGATTGATGAGGGTCACAGTACTTAAAGAAAATATTGTTAACCTTCTTCTATTGTTTCAAAGGCATTTGCTTATATGGCTGTGGTTGCACAAAAACCTTATGTCTAACATCAAAATGTCTTTCACTTCAATGTTAGTCAGCTTGTTGCTTCATGTGGTTCTACACCATTGCCAAGTTCTCTCTGTGACAAGAGAGGACTCTCTATCAGTGTTGAATGCATTCTTCAATTGTTTGAACATTTCGGTGTACCTTAGGATGGTAGATCATACCAATAACCTTATCTCCAACATTAGAATGTCTTTCACTTTAATGCTAGTCAGCTTGTTGCTTCATGTGGTTCTAGACCATTGCCAAGTTCTCTTCGTGACAAGAGATGACTTCCTGCTAGTGTCGAATTTATTCTGCAATTGTTTAAACATTTTGGTGTACCTTAATGGATAAGGTGATGGATGGTGGATCATACCCCCATGATGTCATCATGCCAATAATGAAGACATTTTGGATGAGGTATGAAAAGAAGTGTATACCACCATTCTGCTAGTGGCAACTATTGAACCCATCTCTCTTGTTTATTAGACACAAAACAATAGAGCTAATTTTCCACAAATTTGTTGACCACCTTAGTTTGCCCATTAGGTTGGGTATGATAAGAAGAGCTATGCACTAGCTGAATACCCAAACATGAGAATAACTCAGTCCAAGAATTACTAGTAAATATAGGATTGTAATCACTTATTATGATCTTCAGGGTCTCATGTAGATTTTTTATAGTCTCCATAAAAGTTTTTATGTTGCAATTGTACAACGCACAAAAATGAGCATATTTGATGAGTTGATCCACAACAACAATAAAAACAATCCAATAGTTAAATCCATAGAAACCTCATCCCACCACTGGCTAAGAATACCAAGAGGCTGCAAAAGATTCAAGGTCTTAATTTTCTGACCCTTGTTTTGCTAACATATCATGCATTCTACAAAAAAAATTCTACATTTTCTCTTTGATCCCATCTCAAAAAAATTCCTTCTTGATTTGATGATGCCTTCAAGAAACCTAAATGCCCACAAACTAGAAAAGCATGACCTAGTGGTTGACGGCTGAGTTCTTACAAATATACAAACTATCCTTGTACCATAGAGTCCCCTTTCTGCATGAATTTTTTTACATGCTTGAATCTTGTTGGAGCTTCTCAATGAGATTATGTGTACCTATGTCATTCTTCCATTCTAAAACCATCTCACCCACCCAATTGACCTCAAAGATGGACATGATTCCCAATAATGACCTCAATAATGTTTGTAAGATGGTCAGAGATCATCCTTGCATAAGTATCATCGATCATATTAGGAAGAGCAGAGAAAATCCATCTATACATGACATTGGTTGCATTGCACATAGTGCATATATATAATATCCCATTGATCATTTTACATACACCTAATGGTCGAATCAGATATGCACAACAGTTCATAAACATATAAAAGACATACAAGATGTGCAAATGGAAGACATGAATAATCAGTCCTGGAAGAGCATATATCTGAAATATAACAGCAGATATATTGCAGATTTAAAAGGGAGAATATGGAGATTCTGTAAGCATAACTATGAAGACTCAATGAGATTTGTGAGGTTGATGCTTCATAAGTAGGAGATGAAAGGGAAAGTTTATCCACATGATACTATTGTCAAAATAGAAAAGCTATCGAGATAAGCTCCTTTCCGAATGGTTCTTGAATTTTGAATTAAATGTTATAATAAAATGTCCTCATATATTTGATAAGATTATATTTATAAACATATTACCATCCTTACTTTAAGTTAAATTTGTTGTTTCAGGACTAAATCGAGGTGAATTCCGAATGGGGACAGTACCGTACCTTCCTCTGATACAAAGTGACCCAACACACTTGGAAGACTTGACATAAAGCTAATGTTGTTCAATAGTTTCCAAAACTTGATGCAATTGTTCCTCCCATGATTTGATATAAATTAAGATATCATTTTAAGAAAACTAAGAAAACTTTCAAAAAATGGCCTGAAGGATGAGTTCATCAAACATTGAAATGTAGAAGGTGCATTTGCGAGGCCGAAAGTCATCACCAAAAATTCAAAGTGGCCCTTGATTCATAAATTCTCGAGACATATCCTTATAGAAAATTTAAAATCACAAAACCAAAAATTTAATATTGTGCTACTCAATTCATAATTAAATGACAACTATTTATAAACACACGACTATGCTACACTAATAAAATAAAGTGTTGCAACATAATACCATATTTGAGTTTGGAAAACCTCAAAGTGATGTGAAGAATGTGTTTGTAGAGGTAACTTATTTTCTACCCAATATATTACTCATAAAATGGATGATGTACCATATAATCGTTCTCCCTTACTTGAAGAAGATACAACACATGATTGTCCTCCCTAGCTTACTGTAATGCCCCCTTCTCCACAATGATTAGTTCAGCTGGCCGTTAGCCTATTTCAGAGGCCCGTAGGCTAGTCAGGAGTAGAAATTAGGGTTTCCTATTTTCTAGGAGGATTCTTTGGTATTTTCAGGGGGTGTATGTGGGAGTTTGACAGTTTGGATTATGGATTCCTTCTGGGTTTTCAGAGAGCTTTAGGATGGTTCAACATGCATTTGCATCGGGTGACTTTTTCTGGACTTACTATTTTTAGTAAGTGTGATGACTACTCAGAATGTGGTTAAAATCACTTTGGAAACACTTACTATTTTTATCAGTATGCTATTTTTAGTAAGTACTATTTTTAGCAGTTCTATTTTTAGCGGGATGTCAGCAGGCTTGTTCAGATGGCTATTTCTGGCAAGTCAGTTTGAGTAGTTGGTCTTCCCTCATTTTTTGGTGCTATTCTTGGCAAGGGTTCCTCAGCGCAGTTCAATGACTATTTCTGGCATGACAATTCTGTCAACTTGTTTCCCCATATCCTTGGAGCTTGTTTTGGCAGGTTCAGTATTTGATGAAAAATGGTGTTTAAAATTAAATTATAACTTAAGGCAAAGGTTGGATGATTTATTTAAAAGGGATTGCTTAAGTTATATTCATATATAAGTCATTTCCTTAATTATATATTGGGCAATTTATTGTTGAGGAAAAATACTTTATAAAGTGAAATATTAATTAGGCAAGATGGACGCCTTATGGAGAAATAAGTTAATTTTATAATATATTTCACTTATCTACCTTGGATGCCACATTATGATTTTATTGTCATTTTTATAAAGAATATTTGCTCCTATGAGAAGGTCGAATTGGAGAAAGGAGAAATGAAATGTAATTTCAAAATAATGTGAATTAAATGTGCATTTGGGTTTGGCGTTCATTTGGAGGGAATGTGAATTTGAATTTGAGCCCTCAAAATCTATAAATGAGAGTGTTGGGCTTCTCATTTGGCATCTCAGACAATTTACACTGTTATGCTGTCGGATTAACTCCAGACAATCTTTGAGGGTGAATACCTCCTAGGGCTCTTGACAGACTTTGAGTGTGAGACATCGCTCCTAGCTGTGATTAGATTTTCTGAATGTGTGGTTTGATTTTAGTGTGCATTTTCAGATTCTCAGTGTGGTGTGGATTTCAGTGTTGCTGGTTTTTGGTGTGGCTAAAGCGAAGATTCAATCGTATCTCCTTGCCTGTGCAATCGATTATTCTGGGTAATAGCTTGTTGGAAGCGTATCTGGAGGGTGATCATTCTTCTACCTTGGTGTTTCATTTGGTGTTCTTTCTGATTTTTGGCAGCAAATAGAACTTTTCAGCTGGATCATACCATCTCTTGGCTGCCTTGGGTTGCGTGTTGGCTATTTTTGGTGTTCGCAGTGTAGGTTTGAGTCTCTGGTTGCATCGCCTTAGTCATAGCTTTCATTTTCTTCCATTTTTGTGTCATTTGGAGTTGATTTGGAGAAGTTATGAGCATTTTGGGGTGTTCGTTGCTTGCTGGTCTGCGTATTTTTTGTGCATGTTATTGGTTTTCAGAATTTCATAGTTGTGTTAGAAGAGATTTTTGGTGTGAGTAGTCTAAGTTCGTTTGGGAGTGATTATCTATTATTGTTGCAGCTATTGGACTTGTTATCAACACTTGATTCTTCATTCTATATGATTTTAATGCTGGTTAGTAGTACTAACAACAAAGTTATGTTATTTCTTAGTCCCACTGAATAAATGGAAGAGGATGGCTATGCCGCCTATCTTTGGGATAGTGATATTTCATGTATTGATAATCCATAATGTGCATTGTAAAGCTAGTTAGTAGTACTAGCAGCTATCTTTTGGATTATTGCTTGTAGTCCCATTGCGTAAGTGGAAGAGGCTGGCTTAGCTGCCTATTTTGAATATTTTGTAATAGTGTCCTCCCGCTGCATAAGCGGTTGAGTTGATTGTAATGTTGTCCTCCCGCTGAATAAGTGGTGGAGTTGATAGTAAATTTCATTTCTAGTCCTCCTACTACATAAGCGGTAGAGTGATTGTTCTTCAGTTTCTTGTATTATCCTTGGTTGGTTTACCGCCAAGTGATCTTTAATATTCTCCATAACCCACTGAAAAGTGGAAGGGGTTGGCTTGCCATCCGAGCATTGTATTATTTCCAGTTATTTGAAGCTAACGATCTCCTCAACACCATATGCTCTCACCTTCCCATATTGGGCACTTGGTGATCAGAAAGTGGAAGGGTTACAACTTCAGCATTATTGTATCTTGATTTCCTAACCTTAATGGGTTCTTGTTGTGATTTTAACTGGAAACAAATTGAAAAAAATTGTTGGGGATATTACACTTACTTAAACCCAAGCTCACATTCCACATATATAGGTGTCCAAAGCCTTGAGAAATGAAGAGACGTGTGATTTTTCATCTCCTCTTGGAAATGGAAGAGAAAAAGTACTTCCTTTCTCCTCCTTTGTGAGACTTTTCGCCTCCCTAGATGAAAATGACAAAATACAATGTTCTCCTTCCCTTAAAATCGACAAAATAGATAAGACAAAGTGGGATGTCCATATTTATACATATGTCCATGTTTATACATCTTTTGTTTAAACAAATCTACATTGTCGTCCTAGACAATACTGCCATTGTGTTATAGTCCAATGTACTTTTTCCTACTTTATTTCTTCATACTTTTATTCAACAACTATACGTGATCACCTCACATGGAGAAAGGTAGCCTATACATTGAGGTATACAACCTCTACCTATGCCCTCATAGGACCCTAATTCCATACGTAGCCATAAAAGTCAGCACCTGTACATGGCTTAGCACTATAACTGGAAGAGAGGTTCCTAATTCAAAACAAATAGATTAGAATTGACTAATCTAGGAGTATACACAAGTCTTATAGCTTTAGGATTAAATTACACAATTACATAAGATCATTTGGATCCAACATAAGATTGCCTCTACTCAGTAGATAAACAAACTGGCCATAAGGTGGTCTACCCTTACACTTTATCAAATAATCCTTCAAAAACATGATATATATTAAATACGAGTTATAAGGCTTTCTTAAGTCTTTCCTATTCTTCTAATGCCCATTTGGCCTCATTTGAAGCCTACTAAAGATGATAGGTCAACAGGCTAGGAACAACCTCGAACCTTGGAGTTATCCCCCCCAGACCCTACCCCTACGGAATTGAAGTCACATGGGCATCTTTCACCCAAGGGCCACCTACGTTCCCACTTCCAAATGAGTCAATGTCACACATAGTTCTCCTTACAAGGTCTCTCAAAAGACACCTACTCACATGTTCCCAAGGTTTCATCATATCAGCTTTCAAGCTAGGCATACTACTCGGCACAAATTACCTTGGTTCACAAAAACTCATAGGAAGGCAATTCCATTGGAAATACATATAATATATTCTATACTAGGCTCTTATACTGAAGGAGCCAATAAATAGTCTTTACCCCAATACCCAAACACCAAGATTTTGTTAACGTTTCCATTCAAATTAAAATAGTTAACAGTAGTTAGGTAATCATAAGTAGGCTCACCTTTTAACAATCCATACCATAACTCTTCCATCCATGTAGGTCATTATCTTTAATTTAAGCCCCGTCCCATTATTTAACACAAATATCATTATCCTCTTATAGATTCACCTCCTTGACATAGGGGTTGGGTTGATCTCTCGATTCTCTTTGTTTACATAACTACACAACTCCTAGACCAAGACACCATTCCATAATGGGGATATAAATGAGAAATTATATTATTGATCATAATTAGCACATCCCAAAAGGTTTATATCTTGATGCAACCCTAGTAAGGTTTAATCGACTAGCTCACAAGAATGAACAACAACCACTAGACACATCATTATAGAATTGGGGTCCCTTACTACTGCTAATTGTGCCTGATTAGTGCATAAGTCATACTCAAACATATAGCAACACTATATCCTTTATATCATTGTATGAAGATGTACATTTAACAATGAGTAATAATGCCCTCTAATCTCTTCTATCTTACAGTGTAATCCACACCCTTATTTTAGTCTCGTTCATTATCTACATAATATTTGCATTTGCCACTTATAAATAATTATGATCTTAATGGTCATCAATAAGATATTAGGAGATGTCATACCGAATTATTAAGGATGGTTATTAACTTCGTCTCATCAACTAAATGATATAATCAAACAATAATGTGATACAACTATAGTACCTTCCCTTAGCTCACAAGATAGTTGAAATATTATGATTCTTATATTTAAGAGGTCTATGATCATTACATAGCTATATAAAGCCTATACTCCTAGATTTGAATTGGATTACCCAAAAGTGTCAACTTATAACAATATTAAAATATGAGTACAATATAGTCTTAGCCTTGTAATGAAGTCCATTTCACCTATGTTGTTAAGTAACCATAAGCCTAACTTGCTCATATCAATGATAGTTATCTTATCAAGCTATAATAATACTAACATATCCTCAAATTAGTTATTAATATATATTATTCTTAGTAAACCTAATTAGCCACTTGTGACATTGAAGACTTCCAAATGGTGAGTCAACTATCATTTATCTTATATAATTTCTATCATATAGTAGTAATCAAGGACATAGTAGTCCTAAGAGTTTATGTCCAATTTCTCATGTTAGTTGACCAACAAAATGATACCCTTTTAATATGAAGTTTAATTAGTAATAAGGAGTTATAGTTGCTCATTGACAACCCATCATACATCAATTTGTAAACTTGATTATTAATAACAAGCATATCCCAAGTAGATGTTAGATTATATCCTTAAATAAATATTAACAAGAAATTACCTAAGGTTGCACCCATTCTTTTGGTGCATGTGAAGTAAATTTCCATATTAGCCAACATTCAAGGTAGTATATTCTTTTTTTCTTCCTAGTGATAGGATAATTCAGCAAAGACACCATATCTAGTTTGAAAGATACCACTCATCTAAACTATGATTGTCCACAAAATACATGTACAAAGAATTATATAATACCATGACACCTATGTTATATCATATCTTATATTTTCCAACCAAATTATACTAGACTTATATTTAGAAATTATTAAAAATTAAGATTTGAAACCCAAGATTGCAATTTAATCATTGTGGAGTGCAATTGATTAAAAGCCATTATAAGTCTTAGAATTAAAGTTTAAAGCTTACCCCACATAATGTTCAAGAAGTGGTAGTATTATATAGAGTCTCGACCCAATCTAATCTTAGGTTACATGATCAATTCCCAAAAGAAGTTATACTAAAAATCCCCCAATGAACATGTAACCAAATGCTCAAATGATTTAATGGGTGACGTAATTGCTTAATCAAAATCAGTTTATGAATAAGAAAAAAGCATTGAGATATATTCATTTACCTTAGCATCATAGTCCACTTCTACAAATTTGAAGTCGATTCCAAAGCAATGAAAGAGAATATAGACCAAAGAACATGCACAAAGACACATACCAGTAATCGGTTGCATTTATTCACCCCTATTGCTCACATTGTGGATTCTTTTGCGGCAGACTAGAACCCTTCCTTTGTCCACATGTGGCTTTCTTCCTCTTTGAGATATAGTCTCATTGAATGCAATGATTGCATAATATGATTGTTTCCAAACTCCCATTTTGGTAGCAAGCATGGAGGATGATAGAAAAGAATGAAGCATTTTTGTCAAACAATTTAGATTCCTCGCTTATACCTCCACATCGTGGTCTTTACAGAGTGACTCTGTGCCTACTAGTGTGGTTGCAACTATAACATCAGACAAAATCTTCTATCCTTCACACTTTGATGGACGTCCACTTCTCATTTCCAAACTACCATTTTGTTAGCAGGCACAAAGAATGATAGCAAGGGTTGAGGCATTCTATCAAAAAATTCACATGCATTGTCTAGCCTTCCACAATTTGCACATGTCTACCCGGAAAGTTGCAACTACCACATTTAAAAAAAAACTCATCTCTTCTTTATGCCTTTAGTGATGTCCATACCCCATTCTCAAAGCTCTTCATTGCTTTTCACCTTCAGTTGTGGGTGCAGGTTTGGGGATCTTATCTTGCACGCCAAAAAAAATGACCCTTGACCAACAAGATCTCTTCTTCTTTTTTCTTTGTGGATAGCTTTGGAGAAGGGATGTCATGATTATTAATGGCATTTCCCCCTTTTATGATTGTACTATACTTGCACCTCCAACACAAGTCATGGGTGAGAGCAGTGGACGCCATCCTTCTTAATTGTATGACATAAATAGTCTATTCATGGCACTCCCTACCCACCTCTTGCCCATGCCTATTTCGTCAACTTGTCTCCTTGCATTTACTTAAATGCATTTTCCTCTCAATCAACCTACGTGGAAGTGGCTGACGTGGGGGATGTGTGTAATGTCCCCTTCACAATGATGAGATTTCAGTGGTCCATTGACCTATTCCAGAGACCCATAGGCTATGTGGAATGGAGAATTAGGGTTTCAGACATTGGTGAAGCAAGAACTTACTATTTTTAGTAAGTTAGGGGTTGGTTGTTTGGCTGATGATGTCTTACTGAGCTTTCCATGCTCTATCCCTAGGTGCGAAGATCATGCTTTTCGGAGGAGTAATTCATGACACACTATTTTTAGTCAGTGGCAGTATGGAGCGTTTCTATTTTTGACAATGGATAGGGTTGTGATCCTGCAACAATTCTATGTTCTTCTTTACTCCGCTTCATCCTGGTTTTGTTGATGATCAGTATGAGAGTCATAAGTGATTTAATTAAATATTATTTCCTTGTTCTAAGGTTTAATATTTAAATATTTGTATTTATTGATTAAATGTATTGAGGATGACTTAGGGAAAAATAATTATCTGATATCAATGTGTTATTTTCCTAAGTCAATGGCGTAATATTTGGTGGCAATTTGGAATGATAAAACATCTCTTGTTTTATATTTTTATGCTGCAAAAAACATCACCAAAGGTAAAGTTTGAACTTTGCCTAAGAAGAAGGGAAGTGGGTGCCATGTTGGGTGGAGACTTGAAATGAAATGAAAGGAGTTTGAGTTGAGTTTGGACACCATTTGCATTTGAATTTGGGGGAGCATGAAGTTATAAATATGAGCCTTGGGCTCTCATTTTGGCATCTTGAAAAATTGCATCGTTATGTTGCCGGACTGGCGTATGAACTTTGAAGCTTCGGAGTGTGGCTCCCTAGTATTACTAGTTTCGTACTTGAGATATAGTACCTAGTTGAGTGGTGTATTCTTGTGACATTTTCAGTATTTTCAAAGTGTGGTGTGTTTTCTGGAGTTGCTGGTTTTCCTGTGGCTGAAGCAAGTTTTCGATCGTACCTCCCTACCTGAGTGACTGGTCATTCTGGGTACTGCCTCAAACTTTCTTTATGATATTGGCAATATATCTTGTAAGTTTGCAGCACCATATTCTAAGTTTTAGATTTTAAATTGCAAATCAAAATATTCTAGCTAGACGTGGGTTTTGGTGAGTGCATTGGGATCTGTGGAGGGTGTTTTGGAGTGTTTGGTGGCTCTTCTTTGGCTTGTTCTTAGTTGTTGTTTTTCTAGTGTTGGTTTGGGAGTGATTTGGAGTAAATTGAAGGAGATTAGAATGATATATGAGCAATTTAGTGAGTTTATAAGGTGTTGGTTATGCATTTCCAGCCTATTGTTTTGGTGTTGAATTAGTTTGATGATCATTATCTCTTGTGTTCAACAATATACTTCTACTCTCACTTTCCTCTCTACTGTAAGGTTAAGTAGTAGTACTACTAACTGTTCTGGACTATAATCTTCATATCTTTCTGAAAAGTGGAAGAGGTTGGCTTGCCGCCTATATCTAATATTTTGTAATTCAGTCCTCTCGCTGCATAAGCGGTTGAGTGATATTGGTTGTAATGATCCTCCTACTGCATAAACGGTCGAGTTGAGTAGTTTCGTAATTCAGTCCTCTCGCTGAAATATTACGGTAGAGTGATTTGTGTTTGAAGTGTTGTTCTCTTGGCTGGTTTACCGCCAAGTTCCTTGCTTTTCTGCTGGATAAGCGGAAGGGCCTGGCTTGCTGCCCGTTATTGTATTTCAGCGGTTCAGAAGTTTATCACTAACGATCCTCTGCTACCGTATGCTCTCACCCTCCCAGTCTGGGCTCTCGGTGATCAAAAATTATAGGGTTCCTTCCAGTTGTTTAGATTTCTTTATTCTAACCCTAACGAGTGATTGGTGTGATTGTGATATTGCTTTGAAAAAAAAATAAAAAAAATAGTGGGAATATTATAGTGGTATCAGAGCTATTTTTCCTGCCAGCCTGTGAGTTTTAGAGGGGTCAGAGTTCTCCATGAGTGACAAAGACGTTTGTTACTACAACAGAGAATAGAAGAGACAACAGTTTCAGATTCCTGTAGTGCCAGAAGAAGATACCTTTTCAGAGGTATTGAGAAATAGAGAAAAAGAAGTGGATTCTACAGATTCAGTGGGTTCAATGGCAGATAAGGCTACAGAACGGAATGAGGCACTTGATAAGAAGGTTGAGAGACAATTCAATGCCATGATGGATATGATGTCTCAATTGATGGCCAAAATTAACCAGAATGTTGTTGGGACCCCTAATCAACCCAACAATGGACCGAAAGCCAGTACTTCTAATGCTCCTATAGGAAATGGAAAAATGGGAGTAACAATGACAGCAATAGTGGAGGTTCAGCCCCAAGACCTCTGCAACCTATCTTCCTGCCAAGAGAAGCACAACAAGCTGAAATTCAGATATCTACAACTGATGAAATAAGGAACAACTATATGGAGTATGCTTCTCTCCCTAGAGAGATCCGAGATATCCTCACCCTGGATCAGTTCATGAATAAAAAAATGAAGCGAGGAAGGAGGAATGACAACAAATTTTCTGCCCCAAGAGATTATCAACAAGCTCTTGGAAGGGTGACTCTAGCACATTTTGATGGGAGTACTGAGAGAACAGCTAGAGCATGGATGCAGAAGTTGGACAATTACTTGTCGTTGAGGCCTATGCTTGAAGAAGATGCCATCAAGTTCGCTACTTTGCACTTGGATGGAGTGGCCCATGAATGTTGGTACCATGGGTTGGTCACCCTTAGTCATAACTTGATCACCACATATGATGATTTCACCAACAAGATCATTGAAAGGTTTGATACCAAGGACCCAGAGGTGAAATTTAGAGAACTTTCTCAACTCAAACAACAAGGTTCTTTGGACACTTTCATAATTGAGTTTCAAAGTCTTTTAGTTATGGTTAGCAACATCTCAGAGAAGAGGTTGGTGGTCCTTTTTACTGAGGGACTTAAAGAACCATTGAAAGGTTGGGTAAAAGCAATTAACCCACCCACCTTGGCTGATGTAATCAAGAAGGCTCGAAGCATGGAGTTGGCTGCCCCAAAGAACAAATTTCAGTCCAAGCCTTTCCCTTTCCGAAAGGATAAGAAGAAGTTTACGAATTAGACCAAGAAGTTTCCTTCATGAATGGATGATGAGCTTCAAAGGAAGAATCTTTGCTATTCTTGCAGAGAACCTTGGGCCCCAGGGCATAAGTGTCATGGGAAGGGAAATTTGCATCAAATGGAGTGCTATTCTGCAGATGGATCAGATTCTAAAATGTTAGAACAACAGACGGTAATTGAGGACAACAAGTATGAAGAGGCTCCTGAAGGGCCTGAAACTGAGTCAGAAGACAGAGGAGTGGTTGCTCAACTCTCGAACATTCACAAGAATGAGTCCTTTAGATTTCGGGGTATGATAGGAGAACATCTTGTCATTGCTCTCATTGACACAGGAGCGACTCATAATTTCATTGATAAGAGAATTGTTGCAAAGAGGGGGCTAGTGGCAGAGGAAGTAAAGGCTTCAAAGTCATGGTAGCGGATGGCTACACTATATCATGCAACTGGATGATTTCCAACATGCCTCTGAAGTTGGGAAATCATGAAATTAGAGATGATTTTTTTGTGGTTAGCATTGGTGGGACTGATGATGTAGTCCTCAGGATTCAATGGTTGAGATCTCTTGGTGAGATCGCATTAAATTTGCAAATCATGGAGCTGAAATTCATGTTTGATGGGAAGAAGGTGGTATTGAGAGGAATGTCAAATGATGGACTTAGATTTGTTTCATTGAAGAGAATGGAGAGGTTGATCTGCCATAACCAAGTGGGGTGGGCAGCAAAGTGTTTGATAATGCCGTCAAATACATTGGAAGACAAGGGGAGCTATTCTGCAGATATTCAAGCATTGATCACAAACAAAAGCAAGGTCATGGTTATGCCCTCCAAACCACTAGAAGAGAATCAAAGCTATCTCGAAGACATTCAGGCTTCATAACCAAGAGGAGTAAGGTGTTTGAGAATCCACCTCCTGGTAGACCTACTGAAAGAGGTGCAAAATACATTATTGAGCTTGAAGAAGGTGCTAAGCCATTATCAGTATCCCAAGAAGTAGAAGGATGAGATTGAGAAAGCAATCCAAGATTTACTTGACATGGGTTACATACGGCCAAGCAAAAGCCCATTTGCTTCGGCTGTTGTCTTGGTGAAAAAGAAGGGTGGGACCATGCGCATGTGCATGGATTAATGGGCCCTGAATTATAAAACTATAAAGAATCGCTATTCTATTCCGAGAATTGATGAGCTCATTGATGGGATACATGGTGCAGTGTTCTTCTCTAAGATTGATCTCAGGTCAGGGTATGATTAGATTAGGATGAGAGGTTTAGATGTAGAGAAGACTGCTTTCAGATGCCACTTTGGGCATTTTGAGTTCCTAGTCATGCCCTTTGGCTTGACTAATGCCCCTGCCACATTCCAGTCATGCATGAACAAAATCTTCCAGAAACAGTTGAGGAAGTTCGTGCTCATATTCTTTGATGACATACTCATATTCAACAAATCTTGGAAGGAGCACTTACAACACTTGGATGAAGTGTTGAGCATATTGGAATCCAAGTCCCTATTTGCAAAGGAGTCCAAATGTGAATTTGGAATGAAAGAATTGCTCTACCTTGGTCACATTATCAGTGCAGGTGGTGTGAAGGTAGACCCTGGAAAGATTAGAGCTATCATTGATTGGCCTCCTCCTGAGAACATAACACACTTAAAGGGATTCTTGGGTCTTTGTGGATTTTATCAGAGGTTTGTGAATGGATACTCTCAGTTGGCTGCCCCCCTCATAGATCTTACAAGGAAAGGAGCTTTTGAATGGTCAGAAAAGGCACAGATAGTATTTGATTAGTTTAAGGGTATCATGAGTTCCTACCATGCTTTGACTCTACCTGATTTCACCAAACCTTTTGAACTACAATGTGATATATCTGGAGAAGGTGTTGGTGCAATCCTCATGCAAGATAAGCATCCTATAGTCTTCGAGAGTAGGAAGTTGAGAGGTCCTGAATGGCTATATTCGATATATGACAAGGAGATGCTTGTCATAATGCATGCCCTTGCAAAGTTCAGGCAATACCTTGTGGGGAGTAAGTTCGCTGTTAAGACTAATCATAATAGTCTTAAGCACTTCATGCATCAGAAAGACTTGAACGAAAGGCAGCAGAAGTGGGTGAGTAAGCTACAGGCTTACGAATTTGATATCGAGTATGTCAAAGGGAAGAATACCATTGTGACTGATGCCTTGTCCAGAAGGTCCCATTTGAGCTCACTGTGCGAGCTTACTGCTGATTGGAGGGAGTTGTTACTTGCTGATTATGCCAAAAATGAGTTTGCAACCAGCATTATAAAGGGTACTTTTCATGATGAAAAGTACAAATTGGTTGAGGGGTTGATTCTATACAAAGGAAGCATCTTCATTGTCGCTGAATCTAAGCTGAAGGAGAAGGTTTTGAAGACTTTCCATGACATTCCCCTTGCTGGTCACCAAGGTTACTTCAAGACATACAAGCAGATCCGAGAGAGGTTTTCTTGGAAGGGACTAAAAAATGATGTTTTGAGGTACATCAAGGAGTGTCATAGATGCCAGAGAAACAAAGATGAGCACACTCTGCCAGTTGGTTTGTTACAACCCTTGCCCATTCCCAGTCAAAAATGGAAAAGTATATACATGGAATTAATCATTGGGTTGCCACGGGCTCAGGGGAAGGATAGTATTTATGTGGTGGTGGATAGACTAACTAAGTTTGCTCACTTTTTCGCCATCCCCAGTTCATTTACAACAACTCAAGTTGCTGAAGTGTTCTTTCGGGGGGTGTTTAGGTTACATGGGTTACCAAAGAACATTGTGAGTGATAGCTACAACAAGTTCCTAAGTGCTTTTTGGCAGGGGATTTTTCAGATTATGTGGTACTGTGCTTACTCTAAGCACCACTTATCACCCACAAACTGATGGGCAGATCGAGATAGTGAATAAGTGGTTGGAAGGATATCTTAGAAACTATGTCTTGGAGCAACAAGATACATGGGTGAGATGGCTTCACCTAGGAGAGTATTGCTACAACTCCTCCTATCACATGTCCATCCGAATGTCGCCATTCATGGCACTATATGGTTATGAAGCTCCTAGATTCGCTGACTTAGTATTTGGTGATAGCCGAACCCCTCAGGCGAAGGATATGATGCAACAAAGTCAAGATATTTTGAGGATTTTGAGGGACAATCTCCAGCATGCGCAAAATCAACAGAAGTTGTATGCTGATCAGTAGCGAATTGAGCGCACCTTTGAGGTGGGAGACATGGTTTATTTGAGGCTCCAACCCTACAGACAGTCTACTGTCAAGAAGAGTGGAGTTGAGAAATTGAAACCATGATTCTATGGGCCTTTCAGAGTCAACAGGAGGATTAGAGAAGTAGCATATGAGTTGGAACTACCAACAAGCAATAGGTTTGATAATGTATTTCATGTGTCTCGCCTTAAGAAGGCTCTTGGACATAATCTTGTTGCTTCGACAGAGTTACCTCTGCTTGATGATGAGGGAGAGTTAGTTTTGATTCCTGAAGAAATCCTTGATTTTAGGGAGCGTTCTTTGAGGAGAAGGGTGATCAAGGAATACTTGACCAAGTAGAAAATTTGCCTACAGAGGATGCTACGTGGGAAAATGAGGAGATTTTATTGCATCCAGCCTTACAGTTGCTTGAGGACAAGCAATTTTTGGGAGGGCGGACTATAATGTCCCATTCTCAATGATGAGCTTTCAGTGGTCCATTGGCCTATTCCAGAGACCTGTAGGCTATGTGGAATGGAGAATTAGGGTTTCAAACGTTGGTGAAGCGAGAACTTACTATTTTTAGTAAGTTAGGGGTTGGTTGTTTGGATGATAATGTCTTACTAAGCTTTCCATGCTCTATCTCTAGGTGTGGAGATCATGCTTTCCGAAGGAGTAATTCATGACTTACTATTTTTAGTAAGTGGCAGTATGGAGCATTTCTATTTTTGACAATGGATAGGGTTCTAATCCTACAACAATTCTATGGTTTTCTTTACTCCACTTCATCCTGGTTTTGTTGATGATCAGTATGAGAGTCATAAGTGATTTAATTAAATATTATTTCCTTGTTCTAAGGTTTAATATTTACATATTTGTATTTACTGATTAAATGTATTGAGGATGACTTAGGGAAAAATAATTATCTGATATCAATGTGTTATTTTCCTAAGTCAATGGCATAATATTTGGTGGCAATTTGGAATGATAAAACATCTCTTGTTTTATATTTTTATGTTGCAAAAAACGTCAGCAAAGGTAAAGTTCGAACTTTGCCTAAGAAGAAGGAAAGTGGGCGCCATGTTGGGTGGAGGCTTGAAATGAAATGAAAGGAGTTTGAGTTGAGTTTGGACGCCATTTGCATTTAAATTTGGGCTTGAAAAATTGCATCGTTATGTTGCCGGATTGGCGTATGAACTTTGAAGCTTCGGAGTGTGGCTCCCTAGTATTACCAGTTTCATACTTGAGATATAGTACCTAGCTGAGTGGTGTATTCTTGTGACATTTTCAGTACATATTTCAGTATTTTTGAAGTGTGGTGTGTTTTCTGGAGTTGCTGGTTTCCCTGTGGCTGAAACAAGTTTTCGATCGTACCTCCCTGCCTGAGCGACTGGTCAATCTGGGTACTAGCTCAAACCTTCTTTATGCTATTGGCGATATATCTTGTAAGTTTGCAGCACCATATTCAGGGCTTTAGATTTTATATTTTAAATCAAAATATTCTAGATAGGCGTGGGTTTTGGTGAGTGCATTGGGATGCATGCAGGGTGTTTTGGAGTGTTTGGTGGCTCTTCTTTGGTTTGTTCTTAGTTGTTGTTTGTCTAGTGTTGGTTTGGGAGTGATTTGGAGTGAATTGAAGGAGATTTGAGTGAGATACGATCAATTTAGTGAGTTTATGGGTTGTTGGTTATGCATTTCCAGCCTGCTATTTTGGTGTTGAATTAGTTTGATGATCATTATCTCTTGTGTTCAACAATATACTTCTACTCTCACTTTCCTCTCTTCTATAAGGTTAATTAGTACTACTACTAACCATTCTGGATTGTAATCTTCATATCCTGCTAAAAAGTGGAAGAGGTTGGCTTGCTACCTATATTTGATATTTTGTAATTCAGTCCTCCCGCTGCATAAGAAGTTGAGTTGAGTAGTTTGGTAATTCAGTTCTCCTGCTGAAATATTGCGGTAGAGTGATTTGTGTTTGAAATGTTGTTTTCTTGGTTGATTTACCACCAAGTTCCTTGATTTCTCGTTGGATAAGCAGAAGGGGCTGGCTTGCCGCCCGCTATTGTATTTCAGCAGTTTAGAAGTTTATCACTAACGATCCGTTGCTACCGTATGCTCTCACCCTCCCAATCTGTGCTCTCGGTGATTAGAAAGTGTCAGGTTCCTTCTAGTTGTTTAGATTTCTTTATTCTAACCCTAACGGGTGATTGGTGTGATTGTGATATTGCTTTGAAAAAACAAAAAAATTAGTGGAATATTACAATGTGACAATTTAATACTATGACATTTCCTTGAATAGTTGATTGCGCCCCCATCCACAACCATAACCTGAAATTTCAGAGCTAGATAAACAAAACAATTCAATCATGTCATGATCTTATTATTGATAAAGTTGTGAGTACCTCCTAAGTAAATCAATGTTATCACCTTTGTCTTTTTAGGAAATCCACAACCTTGAAGGTTTGTACTAATTCTTTAAAGTGCATGGCAAGAAGTGGTTGGAGATTTTTTGATTCCTCTAGCTCATCAACACCGTTTAAATGCCTCTTTTGCATTAGTACCTCAACCTTAAACAACTTGTCATCAACACATTTATGTCCTTGACTATATTTGCTATCACAATTCAAACATAACCCTTTAGCCTTTTTTTCTTCAACATGTTTAGGCATCAACCTAAATATGAAGGAAATGATTGTGCAAAGGTGCTACTAGTTTATGTTTATCTTTTATTGGACATTAATCTGTCCTCTACCCTTTGTACCATAATAAGAGAATTAGATAGGTTAAGTGCATGAACATGTGTACCTCATATTGAATGTGGTCCCTAAGCCCACCAAGAAATAAATCATTCAAGTTATCATCTCTAAGTGTTAAGCCCACCAAGAAATAAATCATTTAAGTTCTCATCTCTAACTGCCTCCACTCAAAAGAATAGTTTCTAGAATTGATGAACATAAAACTTGAGCAATCATCCGTGAGCTAAAAGTTTTTTCTTCTTTTGACCACATAGCCATTAATACCGAATGATTCAAATATAAGGAAACATATGTAATATTCATCCCACATGGGATCTGATGTAAATTAAAAAAATTAATCTCCATTTGATTTATCTAAGTGGATTTTTGAAATCAAACTATCACATATCCACCTTTTGTAGAAGGTTCCAACACTCAAAATTAGTTCTGAAGATCAAATTCTTCAGCTCTTTGTGCATTCTCTTGCTCCCTGAAAAGTTTGAAATCAACAACTTGATCTTCTACCTCCATTAGAGCTAATTGTGTATTTTCTAACATGCCCTTTGTTAACTCAAGCTCTTTTCCTTGGAAAGCACTAAGGGTCTTCTTTACAGATTCGATGGCATAATCAGGATCCGTGATCAGTTGTATGCACTCTAATTTTAATGTCTCCAAAGAGTCTTTGATCAGTTGCAGATTAGGGAGAGAAACTTCATCCTTAAATCCTTTTTGTCTCTCTTCAATTCGAGCTTTCCAATAGAGTTCTTCTGTCAAACTGTGTACGGTCAAACCCAGATAGAATTTGTACCTCATTCTCAAAGTACCTCATGAATTTATCCATCCACTCATGAACATGCAAAGGTGGTGTACTACTGGTGATTGGTTGTAACTGAAAATAAAAAATTTGTTTCTTGTCTTTGGTGCCCTCAAAGCTGCTCCAAGACTCCTTTTCTTCACCACCCACTAGCTGCAATTGCTCAATATCATAAAGAGGATCAGATTCTACTAAATCTTCAAGTTTTTGCTTACCACCAATTTCATGGATAGGTAAATCAGAATTGTATTTTAGAACCTCTTTAAACTTTCCATCATCAAGAACCATATGGTCCTCTAGCTCTATGTTGTCCTCAATGTCCTCTTTATCAAAGGATGTGGTAGCCCCAAACTTGATCAATGAGTCATTGTTGATCATTGTTTTGAAAGTTTCTGTAGAAACATATTCTTTTTTAGTGGTTGCAACAATCTCAAAGGGGTCATTATGGACTTTTGCCAAGTAAACTCTTTTTCCAAAGACACCTTCTCCTCTAATGGCCTCTTCATAGCTTACAACACAATCTATTTGTAGAGCTTCATCAATATCAAAGGGAAATTCATCCCATACGGTTTCTTCGTCATCCTTACTTGCATTCACACTTGGATCCCAAATGCTTAAAGGCTGATTACTTTGTTCAGTTAAAAAGTGCTCACCATAGCTCCAAGTATTATCCAAATCTGGTGGTCTGCCATGAGGGTAACCAATTATTTCATAATGTGAACATAGATCATTAACATGCTGAAAACTAAACTCCAACTTAGATCTTGAACCTTCTCTTGGTTTCCACACATTGCTATTCTCACCAAGAGCAATGCTAGAACCAAGTGATGTTCCATCTTCCCACTCAAAAAGTGGATTGTCATATGTCTTCTCTATACCCATCTCAAACAATGGGTCATCATTGGAAACCACAAACTGATTTTCCAAAGAAAGTGAATTGCTGCTATGATGAATACCAAAATCAGAATCTTTGTCATACCTTCCAGCAGTGACTCCATGGCTGCCCCAAGTCTCATGTACCTCCTCTTCAAAGCTTGTCTCGTCATCTTTTTTAGCTAATTGGTGAATATCATCATACTCAACAAATCCCAAACTATGGTTTGACTCCTTGCCAAGATGAGGTGAAGGTGATGAAACAATGCTAGACTCAATTAGAGGGGAACCAAAAAAATTCATACCTCCTTGTGGCTGATCTATCATAGCTGGTTCTATAATCTTAATGATAGTATCTTCTTCAATCTTCATCTGCTCTTCCTTTGAAAGCATATGAGTGCATTCAACATAGTCACTAGCTCCATAAGACACATTAAGGAACTCATCATGCACAATCTCAACTACTGATTTTTCTTCTTCTTGAATGACAACCTCACCAATGGTAGGTGCATGCATGACGTGGGGATCATCATCAACATTCTCAAGCTCCTCACTTGAATTTTTTCTTTCCTCTTTTTGAGAAAACAGAGTAAGAGCTATCATATGGCATTTTTTCTTTGCAAACTCAGTCTTGTAGCATAATTTCAGATGGTGGTTCATGAAACTATTGAAAGGTAATTCTTCCTTAATAACTTGAGGAAGTGTATCATATTCCTCAAACATACCATGAGTTTCTTCTCTAATCTTCTGCTCATATGAACCCATCATTAAATTCTGAATTTCTGTTGAAAGCATAGGATGACAAGAATATCTGATTTCTCTATTGCTCATTGAGAACTATTGTCAACAAAACTCACAAGCTAGTAGGAAAACCAACTCTAATACCACTGAAATGTCCCCCTTAGTTTTCTCAATTTTCAAACACAATAATTTCACCCATTAGCATTAGCAAGATGAAATACTAAGAGCAATACATGTTGGTGGTTAGACGAACCACTTCCACTTTTCAACAAGATAATGAAATACTGAAGATTAAGCAACTACTTGGCGGTATAACCAGTCAATAACAAAGCCAAGAAGTTTGAAATTAAACAAGGCAAACACTCAACCACTTATTCAACAGGAGGTCTAGAAATAACAAACTATCACTCAACCATTAATTCAGCGGGAGGACATGAGTACAAAATAGAATAGAGATAGGCGACAAGCTAGCCTCTTCCACTTGTGTAGTGGGCGATACAAGAAGTATAGTATTGAAATCAAATGAACTATTTCAGTACTACTGAATACAACCTTACAATGGCAACTTTGCAAAATACTTGTCAGTACATCAAACTCCAATCTCTAAGAGATACAAGAAGATACTCCAAGAAGCTACAAACATGAATACTGGAAAATAAAAGCCAAAAAGGGCACTTTACCAAATCTGAAATAACACACCCAGCACCAAAAACTAGACCAGCAGCACTGTTAAGTTCATATCTCCTTCAAGACACCTCTGAATAGCTCCAAATCAGTGGCAAATGAGAGCTACGAAAGGGATACCGAAGTCTCAACCAACAAAATAATCCAAACAACCTTCAAACTTTAATGCACGCATCCCAAGGTCACTTCTAGCATGGTACAACCTACCTGGAGGGGTGATTTGCTTTAGAAATCTAGCTCTTCACTATAATTCATGAAACTTGACAAAAAGGGATGCTTAGCAAAGAGGAATCCAATGAGCTAATACCCAGAATGATCAGACAATCTGGAAGGGAGATATGATCGAATAACTGCTTCAGCCATGGACAAACCAACAACATACAAAATCACACTAACACTCAGAAAACTAAAAATACAATAAAAAAATCCATCTTAATGTAGCTCATTGTATTCCTCTGGATGAGAAATAGGCTCTCCAATAGCTAGATGCTATCTCTCAAGCACGAAACTGGCACAAGCTAGGAAGCTCTCAACTTCGAAGCACAAGTCTAGCACAAATTCGACAACACTTCGTTACAAATATTCATAGATGCCAAAACAAGAGCCCAACACTCTTATTTATAACCTTGGTGCCTCCAAATTCAAATTCACATTCTCCCCAAATGGACGCCAAACTCAAATTCAAGATCATTTTTCATTAATTTGAAATTTGCATTTCATTTCCCCTTTCTTCCCAAGTCAACCTTCATAAGGTAGCAAATATACTTTATTAAAATGTTAATAAAATATAATGGAGCATCCAGGATGAATAAGTGAAATATATTACAAAATTAACTTATGACTTAAAATAATGCTTTATCACCTCAAGTTATGGATGGGTGGACTCTAGATGCAACATAGTTATGGATGGGTCCACTCATCAATATCATGGTTACATGTGCAAAGGGTTTATACTTTTTCAAAGCAGTTGATTGTACAAGGCATCACAAAGATGCTAATTTTCAGTTTGAGCCTCAAGGAGGCTATGGAGGAGGTTGGGCCACAAAATATGGTCCAAGTAGTGACATATGCAACATGTGTGCAGAGCTGCAAGGAAACTTATTGAGGCTTCCTACAAACATATTTGGTGGACTCCATGTTGTGTGCATGACATAAAAAATGCACTCAAGGACATGGGGAAGATTGAATTGATTAGAAATGCCCTTAATGATAGTATGCCCTACTTGGTTAGAAATGGGAAAACATAAATTTGGAGTTTAGATGGATCTTTTGCTTGTACATCACCTATTGTAGTGTGGAAGTTATGGCTCGTTCTTTCCCTGGCATCCGGGTGCTCCTTTGCCCAAGATTTTTTGATTTTTGATGATTTGCTATTGGTCGCCCCATTTAGCTAGTCATACCACCTTGCAAGGGTTGTATTGGGATTCGTGCCATCTACTATGGTGTTGGTTTGGGACTTGGAATGATTGGAAGTTGGCCGCACAACCCTTATGGTGTTTTTTATTTCAATTTGAGCTCATTCGAAGAAGAATCAAGGAAGTTATGATCATTTGAAGCTTTCTAGGGTTGTTGGTTGGCAAAATCAGTTTGCATTTGTTGCATATTAGATTGGGTATCATTGTTCTAAACTCCTGTTTTTCATCATTATTTATCAAATTTGAGTTTGGGATTAATTCTCTAACTTCTTGAATCATAGCAACCGTGTTTTCTCATGATGCTTCATTGTTAGCTTTATTGACATTCGTTGTTATAGTAGTACTAAACAACATTTTTGAAATTTTAGAAGTTGTAGCTAACTTTGTCATCCACTGAATAAGTGGAAGTGGTTGGTTTACCACCAATTTCTTGTTTCGTTACTTTCGAGCACTTTATATTAACACTCCCACTGAATAAGTGGTCGATTTATGTTCTTGTATTACCCACTAAAAAAGTGGAAGTGGCTAGTTATACTACCAAGTTGTATTTTCTTTCATTTTCCTGTATGATTTCCTAGGTTGCTATCTAATAATCCCACTCAACAAGTGGTAGAGTTTGCTTGACTTTTTCTTATGCTAACATAACGGGTGCAAATTCTTGTGTTTTAAATTGGAAAAACTTAAGGGGATAATTTAGTGGTATCAGAGTCGGTCTTCCTACCAGCCTATGAATTTAGTTGACAGAAGTTCTCTAAGAGAGAAAAATTAGATACTACAATAGAGAATAGAAAAGACAATAGTTTTAGATTCCTTTAGTTCCTAATGAAGAGAAATTCTTAGAAGTTATTAGAAACCGTGTGCAAATAGTTGAAACAATGGCCGAAAAGGGACCAACCCTAGAGGACCCTCCCGAGGTCAGATCCAAAAAGAATTTTGATGCTATGTTAGACAATGATGGCCAATTTACAACAGAGGTTTGACCCTATGAGTCGGAGCTAAGGGAGAATCATCATCCGAGTCACTATCATCACTATACACAATGGAGGAAGGAGGAGGATGAGAGGCTAAGCTAGGAGAGATTTCCTCAAACTAAACACTCCTCTCAATGGAAACCTCATGTGTCTTTGGATCCATAAGTCGATATGCCTTAACACCCTCAGGATATCCAACAAATATGCAAGGCCTACTCTGAGATTCTAATGCCTTTCATTTTTGTGGAGGAATGCGAGCCAATGTTGGACTCCCAAAGACCCTGAAATGTCTCACAATCAGTTTTCTACCACACCAAGCCTCAAAAGGAGTGATACCGTTCAAAGACTTGTGGATAACCCAATTTTAGATGTGTGTGGCACAACTGATAGCTTTTGCCCAAAAAGTTAGACCAAGAGAACAAGAATGAATCATGCAGCTAGCCATTTCCTTAAGAGTTCTATTCTTCCTTTCTGCAACACCATTCTGCTGTGGAGTGTAGGCAACTTAATGCTGAAGATCAATCCCCTCAAGTGTACAAAAATCCTCAAGTCTATTGTTCACCTATTTCCTTCCATTGTCTGTGTGAAGGATCTTGACTAACTTCCCTGATTGCTTCTCAACATGAAATCTGTCAAACACTTCACTCTTGTGAACAAGAAAGTAGAGCCAAGTGAAGCTGGACTAATCATTAATGAAGGTGAGAACATAGCAGGCCTTGCTAAATGAAGGTGTTGGAAATTGGCCTGCTACATCGTTGTGAACTAATTGAAGAACTTCCAAAGCTCTCCAAGATTTCCCCTTATCAAAATTCTCTTTGGGATGCTTGCCCATGGAACACCTTGAACATGCACCCTCTAAAAAACTAATTTGAGGTAGACCTATGACCATGTCCTTAGAGCTAAGATACTGAAGATAGCGGTAGTGAGGTGACCAAACCGCTCAAGCCATAGCTTACTTTTTGAATTTGAATGAATGAGCAAGGCCATGGAAGGAGATCGAGGCACAAAGTGGGATAAAGAATAAAACTGTGAATTGTGATTGGCTTGTCCCACTGCTACCAAGGCATCATTCTCAAGTTCTTTTGCCACAACTGAATCAGGTGTGAGATAAACTTTCTTTCCATTTTCATAGTGGGTGATTTGGTAGATAGAGGTTGGTGGTCAAGTTAGGAACATAGAGAACATTATCAAAAGTTCCATCATCCAGGGAAACCAAACCCTTCCCTTCAACTTCCACTTGTGTATCATGACCAATGAAAATGTGAGGTACCTTAGATGGAGCTCCAATAAGGAAAATTTATCCTTTGTAGAACCCATGTGATAAGAGGCACCTGAGTCAAGTATCCATTGTTGTGAAGAACCTGTTTTAGCCATAAATGCTTACCCTTTTCCCTTTGACTGCCAGGAAGTGGAAGGAGATGATTCCTTCTTGTAGATGGATGGCAAATTGATATTGTTCTTCTTAATGATGTTTGTCAACTCATCAATATGCTTTGTGTGGCAATGATGCTCATCATGACCATTTTTCTTGAAATATGAACAAGGTGGTTGTTCCTTCTTAGGTGTATATCTCTTCTTGGAAGAGGATGAAGAATTGCCTTGTTGTGGAGAGGATGATTATGCTCTATCTTGTTGTGGCTTTGACTTAGTCTGCTTCTGGTTCTTGTATTTCCCTTGATTAGCCACCAAAGCTTTGAACTTTGAAGACTTGAGAATCCCCATCATGATCAACTTTGCTTTCTCAAGCATCAACATCTTCGTGAATGCATCAAATGATGGTAGAGTGAATGAGGCACCTGAAGTGAATCGATGCGTGTGAAAGATAGAAACAAAGGCTACATACTTTGATGGAAGCTTGTCCAACAAATTGTAAACCAATTGAGCATCCTTCTTGTCAATACCACAATCCCTAAGCTTTGCTCTAAGCTCAATTGCTTGCGTGACATAATCTTGGATTGTATTAAAATTCTTGGGATCCAATGTTGTGAGTTCAGTATCAAGCTTGTAGCCCCTAATCTCATCAACTTGGCCATACAATTTTTCAAATACATCCCAAGCCGCTTTAATTGTAGTACATGTATCAATGTGAAAAGTGAGGTCATCTAATACATACTTTCTCAAAGTT
Organism: Cryptomeria japonica; assembly: GCF_030272615.1. NCBI lineage: Eukaryota > Viridiplantae > Streptophyta > Pinopsida > Cupressales > Cupressaceae > Cryptomeria > Cryptomeria japonica. The sequence goes on from NC_081410.1 coordinate 145,004,297, forward strand.
CCAAGAGCCATAAAAATTTTAGTGAGACATTCCAATTGAGCATTAGGATCACTTTAGGATCTGTCGGTGCTATTATTGTTCCATTTATGTCATGAATGAGTCCTTTTTCCATTAGTTTACTCTATGCTTTAATTTTCTATGATGCATAATTAAGTGGAGTTAAAAGTAAAAATTTAAGTGAACCCATAGAAATAAAATGAAAGAGCATAAGATAAAAAGTGGCACAATCACATAAGACACCCCCCCAAATTCACTCAATCAAAGAATCCCCCCCAAATGATGATTTGGCACTTTATACTTAGTGCGTGTACAATGGGCCACTTGCAAACAAGGGAAAAGTGGACTTTTGATTTCAAGATTACAACTGCCTCAAATAGGCCAAACAAGATTCAAACCAATAATGCAAGAGATCTAAACTGAGATCCAAGCAAATTACAAGTACCAAATAGGCCAAAAAAGACCAAATTCTAAAAGTACAATTTCTACTTAAAATGGTGAAAAACTAATAGCACCACGTGAAAGTAGATGAAAAATTATGCACTGAAAAAAATGGCACCTAAAAAGCTCGTATGAGCCTAAACAGAGCCTGAGAGGTTGTAGAATCGAGGATTTGACATGTAGAGTTGTGAAAAAGGTGAAATTTCTGAAAAATCTATCCACAAAAATTAAAAACTAACCACACCACTATGGAGAGCACAAAAAATTAGCCCAAATAAAAAAAATTGTACTGAAAAATGCATCAAAATGACGAAGATATGAGCCTCAGAAGTTGGATTGCAAAATCAAAAAGCTCAATGGTGAGGGGTCAAATTTTTTTCAATAAGTGTTGATTCAATGCAGATGTCAACAAAATACTAGCTTAAATTTGACGGTCATATAGTCGTCATGGCCAAAATACCCTGCATGCATGGTTATATGAAATGCTGATGTCAGCTATACAAATGATGACGTGGTGTCGTACGATTGGCTGGCGTGTCCGTACAAACAAGGTTATGTGGCAATACAGATTGTATGAATGGCTAACTAGGCACTATACAACTGTTGACTAGGCGCAGAGGTGGTAGTCTATGTGGCTACCAAGGGGGCATTAATAGTGCAAAAAACTGTCTGTGTGGGCCAATAAATGTGTGCCACATGTCTCAAGTGGTGATAAAATAACATTATCGTGTCTTTTTGCAGAAAATCACGAGTAGCCATGTGCTGAGAGTAGAGTGGCACGTGATGGAGAAGAGTTGGGTGATGGCATGAAGGTGGTCATTGAGGCGGGTGACACATGACGGAGTAACCAATGGCACACGATGGAGTGGAGGCATCGTGGTTGAGTGGCTCCGAAGGCACGAAGGACTTGGCGGATCGGGCTCTAAGGACAGAGGTCGCGTAGAGGAAGTGACACTCGATTGGTGGTCGTAGTGGACTAGAGCGGTAGAAGCACAAGGTGGCCAGCTAGGAGATGACGACGATGACGGGTAGAACCATAGGCCAATGGGAGTACAACCCTATAGGTGGTACAACCACGTGTATTGCACAAGGTACAACCCTTGCAAACAAAAAAAATCCCTCCCCCCCCCCCCCCCCACCCAAAATTAAATTTGCCCAGAAATATGCTTTTAAAAAAAAAAACTTTTGCAATTCAAAGATAAAAAATGTGATAAATATAAATATGAATTTTAATAAATTTTGCAAAAAAATTTTTTTTTTGAAAAATTGTACCATACTATCCAATAGACAATTTTTTTCTTGATACCCCGAAATTGACTTTTGCCCAATATAGGCAAATTTGTAGTCAAAGTTTATGGAAACGGCCTCTCAGACTCAATGGTGATGTCGGATTTGGCATAGGATGCTCCCAAATTGCTCCTCAGATCTGAATATCAAATGCACTAAGATCTCTCCAAAATGACTAGCCAATGGAGCCCCAACAACTTTGCTACCTTTTAAGAATTTGCCAATAATAACCAAGATCTAAAGCCCAATGAAGAGCACAACACAAGAGAGACAAAATTGATAAGAAAAAACTGTACTTCATCAAGATGCAAAAAAGATCAATTGGATAAACTATACAATGAAGATGAGCTTGCTTATAAAAGTAAGACCATATGGATATGTGAGCATGTTGGTGTTTGTTTTATCATCTACCAAACATTAAAATAGGATACCCAAAGGAATTCTATCCTCTCCTATAAAATCACTACCGATTCCAAGGTCTATATGTGCGAATAAGTGACTTTAGTGAAATAGCTTCTTGGATAGTGTATGCTGAAAATCTCAAAGGGGGCTTACATTAACATGTATCTTTTGAACTGCTGGACTTAGACAGATTTAGTTGGCAGGTGGATATACCAATGAGAGGCTTCCTCATCAAAGGTGTAAGGAAACAACCTACAGGCCACATCTTCATGCTGAATATCTCTAATATGTAGGAGATCTTCAAAAATCTTGATATGTTCATCAGCTCAGCGACTTAGGTCGCAACTATGAAACTTAGAACATAAGTGCTTAGGACTCTTTGGCATTGCATTATAGGCTATAAAAACCATAGGGGATGCATTGGTTGGATTCCACGCCATTGAGATGTTTGTTTGGGAAACTACTGGTTGAACTTGTTGGATAATTGTGGATGGGATACTAGAGGCGGAGTCTTTGGGACTTGAGAGGTGGGGTTTTGGAGTAATTTGGAAATATCTTCCTCTTCAGGCCTACCTTCTTTTGCTTGACTCTCTCCTTTATTTGGTGAAACTTCCCTCTTTTGTCTACATATTGTGGGCCATTCTAACTCCACAAACTCCTTTGATGAACTCTATGCTGATTTGAGGATTCTCTGAAATTTATCATGGGAGAAAGAACTTATGCGATCCAGCGTAGCGTCTATTCTTGTTGAGGCAGTGCAGGAGCAGGTTCAGGAGCTGGATTAACTTCCTCTTGTTCCCTTTGATTTTGTGTGTCAATGTGCTTAGCAATTTCTTCTTCTTCTTTGAGGATGAAGCACATTCGACACCAATCAGGGTAGTTTCTTTTTATGGACCAGGCCAAGCTATATAACTCAATGATGATGTTTTCTTGTTCATCGTTGAAGCTCAAGTCTGGTTGTTGTTGGTTGAAAATTTTGTACACTTGGGGAAATATACAAAATTGTGGTTTCAACCATGACACATGAGTAAAACCCTTCCCTATCTAACTACAACTTTAAAAATAAAATAGGATGGGACAACAATCTTTCTTCTTTTTTCAAGAAAGACAATATCCTTTTCTCTTCACAGAAAATGATAGCAATTGGGTATATAATAGCAGTAACCACTTTTAGATAAAATGAGAGAAAGGAAATGAAGTTTCCTAAAAGCGCAAGGACTTCCGTCACTTCCTTCGGGACAGGACAACAATATCAAGCTCAAAGACTTGATCATACGAAGTCCTATCTACCCTTTTCTACACTAATGCCATAAAGGACAAGTTATGACAGCTCAACGACTGAAATATCTTATTCTTTTCTTGCTAAAACAATGAGAAGTAGTGTAAGCTCAAAGACTCACAGCTATTTCACACAAAATCTTCTTCTAAATTCTGTTTAAGAACAAGCATAAGAACAAAGGCTTACAACTTTTTCCAATAGAACTTCTACTTTAACTAATTTAATCTTCAGTACTTGCAACTCAAAGACTGCAAATCAAATTTGATTAAGCTCTCAAAGAAACACTTGCAAAGAAGGAAATATGGAACACCAACTCAAGAATGTAGCACAAAGACTCAAAGCTTGAGTAATTTTCTTCTATTCCTTTCAATCTTTCAATTCACACATAAAAGCTCAAAGACTTCTTTGCTGCAAATTTGACAGAGTTTTTGCTTGCTTTCCAAAAAGATAAAAATTACAATAGACCCCCTCAAGTATTTATAGGAGAAGAGTCATGAGAAAAAGATGGGAGGATCCCAACTAACTTGAGAAATTCTCTCAACCACCTAGACTTATTCAATAACTAGCTATGACTTATTCCAACTACAATCCCAATTGAACACAACTTGTAGTTGCTTTACATGTAATTACAAAAGTGCAAGTAATGAGTTAACTTGCAATTACAAAGTTATTTTTTACATATAACTTGTCAAAACAAAATTACAAATGCATAACTAAAACTATTCCATGTGTCTAAAGACACGACTCTAACTGCATCATCCTTTGTCTGTGATGATCTTCATGCTGCTTCAGGATGCTAGAACTTGAAGTATTCTGGATTGGTAAAGACATCTTGAACCGGAACGAGAATTTGCATCCTTGTCTTCTTGCAAGGGGTAGTATTATCTTTTCAGGAGGGAAAGGGTTGACTTCCTCTTTTCATGTCATGACCATCTTTTACTTGAAAGCATTTTATGTTCTCAACCATAGAAACGGGACTTGCCCAGACTTGCCCCACAAACTCGCCCAGACTTGGTGAGTCCGAGTACGAGTCATGCTCAGCGAGTCCTAGGGGCTTGGACTCAAAGTCATGCTTAGTGAGTCCTAGGCGCTGCCCCCAAACCCCCGTCAAAAAATATGGGGGGAAACTATGTTGATAGAAGTAGGGAAAATTTAACCTTTGAGTCTGACATTGATTGGATCGACCAAGTAGATATAGAGGCTGAGACTGTAGCCATGGCAGAGGAGGAGCAGAGAGCACGAGCACAAACAAAAGATTTAGAGGCAGATAGTGACACGGATGTTCCTGATGTTGGTGAGCATGGCATGGTGTCACGGGGAGTGGCCATGGCTGTCCAATCATCCAGGACCTACCTTAGATGCCTTCGTAGAGGGCCGGGGTCAGAGGGTGCTATCGTGCAAGCTTCTCTGAGCCATAGGCTTGTAGTTGTATTAACCTTTGGTATTTGTATGAAACATTTGATGATGATCATATGATGACATGTATTTTTTATTCCATGAGTTTTGTGATATTGTATACATTTGACAATATTTATATATCTATGTTTGTTATTTTCTTCAGCTACAATTTGCGTTTATGCTTATGTGATTGATGTATACTTGTGTATGTAATCAAATGAGTCGAGTTTGATGATGTTATTGTGTCTTTAAGGTGTATTCAATAAAGGGTGTTTGAAACAAGTTTTAAATCTTTAAAAATCTCTAAATTTCTTGAGTTTTTCACTTTCCCAAGTCCAGCCGAGTCTGACGTCGAGTCCTGAGTCTGAGCCGAGTCCAAGTCCTGTTTCTTTGCTCTCAACCATGAATTGTTGTTGTATCTCTTTTTTGTATCATCCTTCATTCTTGAAATCTTCTTGCAAAATAAGGCCCATGCCTTAATCCATTGATTTGGTAGATCATGTGTGCAAACCAGACTGACAAGGGAAGAGATAAATTGATGCAAAAATGGGCTCACAAGTGAATTTGGGTTTTGGAAGTTGTATTACATGTGTGGGAAAAAAAAGAGCATTAACCTGCAATTGCGGGGAACAAACATGCAACTTCATATGTGTAATAGGTAACTACAAGTTTGCACTTGTAATTGGACCTTTAGAACTCATTTTCAAGTGTTTTTTGAGTGCATTTTGGACCAATTTCGGGTTCTGGATGGCTGACCGCAAGTAGACTTTAAATGGGGAAAATGAATGAAGGTGTGAAATGAGTGGATAAGATGGTATGTACGGATGATGGAAATGAATATGAGTGAAAATGAAAATATTTTGGGAAGATCATCTTCAAGAAAATGGGAAGAACTTTCAACATGTAATCCGGTTCTAAAAACCCAAAATTGAAAGAATGGGTATTTTTCATCTTTGAAACTTGGAATTTAAACAAAAGATGGTTAAATATTTTATCCGTAAGGGAAGAACAAAAATTTCCAGCCAACTTGTAATCGGGATTTAAAATCCCGAATACAAGTAAAGAGGGAAATTGGGGAAGAACAATGCAAATCAAAAATTGCATATCAAGGGGAAAATCTCTCTCACAAAAACTGATTTTTGGGGACCATTTACAACTAGAAAGGAAAAACATGAAAACAAGAAAATGAAACAAAGAAAAAAAAGATATCAAACCTTTCTGAAAATGCCTCTTCAAAAAGATGATCAATCTTTGAAAAAAGGAAGGAGAACTCTAAAAAAAAAAACACGTGAAAGATGTTCAAGTCTTCTTCAACCCTCAACGCCTTATCATTCCAAGCAAAAATGATTAATAAGATTGTTGATTTGTGGCATCTTGAATAGAGAAAAATGTGGTTTTTGGTAAAAACGTTTTTGCTGTTATAAACCAAGAAACCAGCAATCTTAATCTCCGTGTGGTGTGAAAGTTGTCTACCAATGCATGAAAATAGGAAGGAATCCTAAATGCCTTCCTCCTCCAACAAATTCTCCACAAAAATTTGCTAAAAATCCTAAAAAAATGTTTTTTTCTTGGAAATCGGGTTTTTTGGAGCAAAGAGCAAGTTCGAATTGCATGAAACAATGAAAATCGGGTTTTTAGGAGGATATAACAAATTTAAAATTTCACTTTTTCAACATGTTAGGCAAAATCAGGATTTTTGGACCAAATAGCAAGTTTAAAATTGTCAAAAATGCACTTTATAAGCAAAATCGGGTTTTTTGGACCAAAGTGCAAGTTTTAAATTGTCACTCTTTCATTTACAAGGCAAAATCACTTGCAAAAGGGAAATAAAATCCCTATAACAAGTTATAATTTACTTGCACACATGTAATAGGGGTTTAAAATCCCTATTACATGTAAAAACCATTAAAGTAGGGGATTTTGGAAAGAACTAGAAGTTTACTTGTAACTTAACCAAAAAATCCCTATTTTAACTGGAAAAAACAAAAAACAATAAAAACAATAAAGGGGAAATAAAAAGAAAATTACAAGTTTTTATTTTTCAATAAAGTGCACATGTAATAAGCTAAAAATTTCCCTACAAAGACCAAAACAATGGAAATCATTAAAACTTGCAGTTCAAGGAAAATTCTCCACCTGTAGTCAAGGAGAAAAAACCCGAAATTGAAGGAAAGACATAGCAAACGAACCCCGAATGTGACGAAATTCGAAACGTAGTTCGAAGATGGACTGAGGATTAAGCCAGTCCAAGGATTAGTCAAAATTTTGCCTTGAGAAGTGTGCTATAGAGTGAATTTTTTTTATTTTTTCACTAAAATTTCATGTTATGGTCCTTCATTTTTGAAAACAAAAATGAGGACAACAGTTGTAACACTGATTCAGGATCTCTTCCTGGTTTAGGAGGAATGATGGGTAGGCCCATTTCTTACCATATTGGTGGACTGAAAAGAAAATTGTCGAATTTCTTTAAGAACTCGCTTGTGAATGGCATAAATCCTTTCTCTCTAGATTTTCCTTAATCACAGTCTCTATTTGCCGACCTTTTTCTTCTTTCTTAGCAATAGTGTGACTTACTTGTCTGAATTGAGAATAATTTATTTTTGATTTCCAAGCAAGTGTTCATAACTAATCTGCAATGTATGATTGATTCAATCCTTGTCCAGGTTATTCAAGAGGTAGATCGAATGGGAATTCATGTGGCAATACCATACTGCATCATATCTACTATCCAAAATAGGTAACTTCAGCTGTTCAGGATTTGTTAGCGATAAAGCCCTCCTAATGATCTTGTATGTTGCGTGTAGGAGGAGGGTTAAAAAATTATGGGCAATTTCTTGCGAATACAAATTTGAGTTCAACTGTTTAAGACATGATAGTGATCAAGCCCTCCTTCTAGTGCCATTTTATGTTGCGCTTGGGAGGAGGTGTAATGTCCCCTTCTCATTGATGCTCTTTCAGTGGTTCATTAGCCTATTCCTGAGACCCGTAGGCTAGGTGGAATGAAGAATGAGGGTCTAGCATTGATGAAACAAGAACTTACTATTTTTAGTAAGTCAGGGAATGGCTATTCTGGTGTTACTGTACTACTGAGCTCTCCATGTTTTGCCTCTGGACGCGATGATCATGCTTGTCTGAGCATTAGTTCTTGACTTACTATTTTTAGTAAGTGGTAGTGTGGCACAATTCTATTTTTGGCAATAGACAGGGTTCTGATTCTGCAACAGTTTTGGTGGTCGTCCTGACTCAGTTTCATCCTAGCAGTGTTAATAATTAGTACCAGAGTCATATGCGAAATAATTGAATATTAATTCCTTATCATAAGGTTTAATATTTAATTAATCTGATTATTGACAATTGATTTATTAAAAATTGGGATTAATGCCTATTTTTCCTAAGTTCTTGGCGAATTTCATGTTTATTAAAGAGATATCGAAATATTGAGAAAGATATTATATTTTTATAACTTATCTCTAATATTTGCCAAAGTGTAACGTGGGTCCTTGCCTTAGGCATGAGAGTTGACTTGTAGGAAATGGCGCCACTCTTGGGGTCCACATGTAGTGGAGCGAAATGCAAATGAAAAGCATTGAAATTGAAGGAAATGGCATTTGGGTTTGAGGTGTGTGGAGTTATAAATATGAGACTTCGGGTCCCATTTCCAGATCTTTGAAAATTGTATCGTTATGCTGCCAGTTTGGCTACTGAAAATCTGAGCTTCGAAGTTGGCTTCCTAGCTGAGTCTCAGTTTCATACTTGCATTATAGTACCTAGTTGTGTCCTTGTGTTCCCATTGCTGATTGGTGAATGAGTTGCAGATTATGGAGTGTTCAATGTTGGATTTGAGTGTTTTCGGTTGCTGGTTGCGGGACTAAATTTTGCTCACACCTCTTAACCAGGAGACTCCATCATTCTGGGTACCGACTCATCCTTCCTTCCTAGCCATGGCGATACAATGTGTGAGTTTTTAGCTATTTTAAATGAGCAATGATTTTATTAGATAAGATCGAACTTCCCAGGTATAGCGTGGGTTTTTGCATTTGCCTTGGGATGCATGCCAAATGAATAGTGGCCTATTTGAGTTGTAATTTGGTTGGGATGTTGTTGTTAGAGTTATATTGGGGGATTGGGATTGATTTGAGTTGATTCGAGTGAAAAGTGAGTGAGTTATGAGTATTTTGATGTTTCCATAGGTTGTTGAAATTGTACTTTCAGCCTGCAGATTAGTTGTAACAGAAAATTACAGTCTTGTGTAAAATCTACAATTACTCCTCTCATTTATCTCTATTTTGTAAGGCTGTTTCAGTAGTACTAATCATCCCTTCTTTCTGATATTATTTGTAATTCCCACTGCACAAGTGGAAGAGGTTGGCTTGCCGCGTTCTAAGTTTTGTAATTCAGTTTTTGTACTCAGTCCTCCCTCTGAATAAGTGGTCGAGTGATAAGTTCAATACAATGGTCCTCCCGCTGAAATATGCGGTAGAGTGATAGCTTAATGTAATGTCCTCCCACTAAAATACGCGGTAGAGTGATTGGATTTCAGTTTCTTGTCATTTTCCCTTGGTCGGTTTATCTCCAAGAGTTTGGTTTCTATCCTGCTGGATAAGCAGAAGGGGCTAGCTTGCCGCCCAGGCATTGTAATTTCAGTTTGATTATTGTTGCTAATGATCCTCAGAACACCATATGCTCTCACCCTTCGAGACTGGGCTCTCGGTGAACAAAAGGTGGAAGGGTTCCCTTTCAGTAGTTTGGATTATTTCTCTAACCTTAACGGGTTATTTGTTGTGGATGATTTGTTATTAGCCTAAAAAAAATAAAAAAATTACTGGGATACTACAGTGGTATCAGAGCTGGTTTTCCTACCAGCTTGTGAGAGTCAGTGGGTTCAGAAGTATCCATGAGTGACAGAGACGTCAGATACTACAACAGAGAGCAGAAGAGACAGCAGTTTCACGTTCCAATAGTGCTAGAAGAGGACACTTTCTCAGAAGTGCTGAGAAACAGAGGAAAGGATTTAGATACTTCAGATTCAGTGGATTCAATGGCAGATAGGACCATAGACCCGAATGAATCACCTGATAAGAAGGCAGATGGGCAACTTGCTGCCATGATGGACATGATGTCCTTACTGCTGGCCAAGCTTAACCAGAATGTTGTTGGGACCCCTAATCAACCCAACACTGGTCTGAAAGCCAGCACTTCCAATGCTCCTGTGGGCAATAGGAACGGGAGTAACAATGGAAGTAACAATGGAGGTTCAGCCCCAAGGCCTTTACAACCTCTCTTTTTGCCAAAAGAAGCACAACAAGCTGAAACAGAGATACCCACAGCTGATGAGATAAGAAACAACTACATGGAGTATGCTTCCCTTCTCGATGAGATCCGAGATATCCTAACTCTGGATCAATTCATGAATTAGAAAATGAAAAGAGGAAGGAGAATTGACTACAAGTCTACTGCCCCAAGAGATTTCCAACAAGCTCTTGGAAAAGTGACCCTAGCACACTTTGATGGGAGTGCTAAGAGTACAGCCAGAGCATGGGTACAAAAGTTGGACAATTACTTGTCCTTGAGACCGATGTCGGAGGAGGACGCCATCAAGTTTGCTACCTTGCACTTGGATGGAGTGGCCCACGAGTGGTGGTACCATGGGTTGGTCACCCTTGGTCACAACCTAGTCACCACCTACGCTGATTTAACCAACAAGTTGATTGAGAGGGTTGACACTAGGGATCCAGAGGTGAAGTTTAGAGAACTTGCACAACTGAGGCAGCAAAGTTCATTGGACACTTATGTGACTGAATTCCAAAACTTGTCAGTCATGGTGAGTAGCATCTTAGAGAAGCGATTGGTTGTCCTTTTCACTGAAGGACTTGAAGAACCATTGAGAGGATGGGTCAAAGCTTTTGATCCACCCACCCTGGTAGAAGCTATCAAAAAATCTCGAAGCATGGAGTTGGCTGCCCCAAAGAGTAAAATCTAGTCTAAGCCTTTCCCTTTCAGAAAGGACAAGAAGAAGTTCAAGAATCAGACCAAGAAGTTCTCTCTGCGTATGGATGATGGGCTCCGTCAAGAGCTCCAAAGAAAGAATCTATGTTATTCTTGTAGAGAACCTTGGATTCCTGGACATAGGTGCCATGGAAAGGGGAATTTGTATCAGATGGAATGCTATTCAGAAGATGGATCAGATTCTGAAATTTTAGAACAACAAACTGAAGTTGAGGACAATGAGTATGAAGAGGCTCCTGAAGGGCCTGAATTCAGGTCAGAAGATAGAGGAGTGGTTGCTCAACTCTCGAGCATTCACAAAAATGAGTCTTTCAGAGTTCGGGGTGTGATTGGAGAGCATCGTGTCATAGCTCTCATTGACACAGGTGCAACGCACAACTTCATTGATGAAAGGATTGTTGCAAAAAAGGGACTAGTGGCAGAGGAAGTTGAGGGCTTCAAAGTCATGGTAGCAGATGACTCCACTATATCCTGTAATAGAATGATTTCCAACATGTCTCTGAAGTTGGAAAATCATGAAATCAGAGATGATTTCTTTGTGGTAAGCATTGGAGGGACTGATGATGCAGTCCTCGGGATTCAATGGCTGAGATCTTTTGGTGAGATCACACTAAACCTACAAACCATGGAGCTGAAATTCATGTCTGAAGGGAAGAAGGTAGTTTTGAGAGGAATGTCGCATGGGGGACTTAAAGTTGTATCCTTGAAAAGAATGGAAAGGCTGATCCACCATAATCTGGTGGAGTGGGTAGTGGAGTGTTTGATAATGCCTTCCAATCCATTGGTGGATAAGGGGAGCTATTCCTCAGATATTTCAACAATGGTCAAGGATAGGGGCAAGATCATGGTAATGCCTTCAGAACCACAAAAAGAGCACATAAATTATCCTAAAGACATTCAAGATTTGATAACTAAGAGAAGTAAGGTGTTTGAAAACCCACCTACTGGCAGACCTCCTGAAAGAGGTGCCGAACACATTATTGAGCTTGAAGAAGGAGATAAGCCAGTCATGACTACTCCTTACCGATATCCCAAGAAGCAGAAGGATGAGATTGAGAAAGCAATTCAGGAATTGCTTGACATGGGTTATATATGGCCTAGCAAAAGCCCCTTTGCTTCGACTGTTGTTTTGGTCAAAAAGAAGGATGGGACCATGCGCATGTGTGTGGATTACAAAGCCCTAAATAAGAAAACCATCAAGAATCGGTATCCTATTCCGAGAATTGATGAGCTACATGGGGTAGTGTTCTTTTCCAAAATTGACCTCAGATTGGGGTACCATGAGATTAGAATGAGAGCTTCAGATGTGGAGAAGACTGCTTTCAGATGCCACTTTGGGCATTTTAAGTTCCTAGTCATGCCCTTTGGTTTGACTAATGCTCCTGCTACATTCTAGTCATGCATGAACAGAATCTTCCAAGAACAGTTAAGGAAGTTTGTGTTGATATTTTTTTATGACATCCTAATTTTCAGCAAATCTTGGAAAGAACATTTACAGCAGTTGGATGAAGTTTTGGGCATATTAGAATCAGAGTCCCTATTTGCCAAGGAGTCCAAATGTGAGTTCAGGATGGAAGAGTTGCTCTACCTTGGCCACATTATCAGTGCGGGTGGTGTGAAGATGGATGTCGAAAAGATTAGAGCCATCCTTGATTAGCCTACTCTCAAAAACATAACACATTTGAGGGGATTTTTGGGATTGTGTGGATTCTATCAGAGGTTTGTGAAGGGATATTCTCAATTGGCTGCCCCCCTTACAGATCTCACAAAGAAAGGAGCCTTTGAATGGTCCGAAAAGGCACAAACAACATTTGAGCAGTTTAAAAGGATCATGAGTTCCTGCCCAGTTTTAGCATTGCCTGATTTCACCAAGCCATTTGAGCTACAGTGTGATGCATCTGGAGAAGGTGTTGGTGCGGTCCTCATGCAGGATAAGCATCCTATAGTCTTTGAGAGAAGAAAGTATCTGGGTGACCAAGGCATAATACTAGGTGTTGAATTCATACCTATTTCCAGCCTGTATGACACCTGCATCCACTAGACTTCTCTTTGGCAAGCCTTGAATAACTTTCAGATGCGAAAGTATCTCATCTTGAATTTCCTCCATGTCCTCCCAATTGGTAGCTAGATCTTGGATACGACTGACCAATGAAGAGGCCAACTCATGTGTTGATACTAAATTTTCTACTAGTATATCAGCACGTGTTGAAGTGTTTGAAATCCACTCCTTGGCCTGTGTGAACGTGCCCTTCATATTGTCATAATCCTTCATTGATTCCTACTGAAGAGGTTGTGGAGGAGTAACCGAGATCTCATGGTTAAGTGGCCTGGTAAGATGGAGAACATAATTTCTCCATTGCTGGTTTTCTTCTTCAACCTTCTTTCTCTTCTCTCTCTCTCTTGAGCTAAACTTGTTTTCAGGGTGTTACAAGAGTCATTGAAATACTGGACCTCTTGGTCTTGGGTGGGACTACCTATCTCTATAGTGGTGATCTTGTAATCATCTGCGGCGACATTGTCCTTAGTTTTTCTTTCTTTAGGCACCGCTATTTGGACTGTCCTAAATCCTGCACTATCTCTTTAAATCAAAGAAAAATTTTTGGCGGGCTTGGGTGGTTTAGCTATAGTTGGCTCATTTACCTTCTCCAGAAATGCTGTTGTGATTTCTTTAGAACAGGCCTCCTTGGGGACCTTAGCCTTTATTCTTTCCCTTAGCCAATCCGGGATAGTTGATTGCTCTACAGTATTCCAGTCAAATCCATCATCTGTCCCTCCTGGGTTTGCAACTATGCCATCTAAGAAGACTATGGGAGATGTAGGTGTTTCAATTTGCTCTTTGTCCGAACTTTGGACAACTTCCTTCATTACTTCCTCAATCGAAGGAGAAGGAACTCTTACTTCATCATTAACCATGCATATGTCCATCTCCTGCTCCTCAACTACATTCTGATCAAGTACGATAGAAGCAGCAATTAGGATAGACTGGCCTTCACTAGACTCCCTTCTTTCCCCTACAATCTTCTTTCTTGTGACCTTTACGGAGCTTCCAACTAACTCCTTCCTCTTCCGAGACCCAACACTTTTTGGATTCCAGGCATTACCTGCAGAGGTACAAGGATTAGAGGACAAAGAGTCATCCACTCCCATCAATTCATAGGTCAAGGCCACACCTTTGGACTTTAATTGCCTTGTCCTTTTAGATGTCCACCACCTAGAATACTCAATCACTGTCCTCATGAGGTCTGCTAGATCTGAGTTCTCTCCCTCTACCCAATCTATCAAAACTAGTGGTTCCTTCTTCATCTTTTCAAAGCCCGACTGTTGAAGCTCAAGGCTATCCTCTACTTGGTCAACAACTCTGAATACCTCTGTTGCTCTTACCATACTCAAAGGAATCCTCGACCAAAATCTCTTCCTGATCTCGAAACTATCGACTGCGTTAGCCCAATAATCTTCTAGATCAGCCTTGTGTTCAAATGTCATTCCTTCGACCCTCTTTATTCTGTGGAATGGATCGAAATTCCTTCTTGCCTTGTACTGATAAAAGGGATACTAGGCCAGCTCCTTCTCAGCAGTCGCAACAGCTTGTGACGATGGACATGTTTCCAGCCCATTACCAATTGTAAGAGAGGAAGTTCCTGCCTTCTTCTGTTTATCCCTTTGAATCGCCATATACCCCTCCAATTGCCTCACAACCTCGAGTAACACAACTCGGTTGGTAGGGTAAGCTGGAAGCTTATAGGGAGACCCAAAGAATTCCAGAATCCTAAGGTAGGTGAGCTTTGGATATTGGATATACCAATATCCGAATCAACTGATGAAGTCCATAGACTCTTGAGAGAGTCTCTGGTGCAGTCCACCTTGCAACGTCCACGTGATGTGCATGAGGAAGGTATCATTCACTCTTTTAAAATGGAACTTTTCTTCCATGTGGAGCTGGGGATAGCAATCATAGACTGGAAACTGGTTCTCTTTGTTCCCTACTTCTCCTCTGCAAGTGAGATCTTTGTATCCATAGGTTTTGGCCAAGGAATAAAATAGGTATGAGCTCATGAAAAAGGTCCTATTCGCTTCTAGGTTCCTCAGCTGGCTGTCCAGGCTGTCACTAATCATCCAGGCCCAGGCTATCATCTTTACTCCATTCATTATTTCATTAATGAAATAATACATCCAGGGCTCGAATGGAGCACCTTGAGGATTTCCCATTATCCTGTTCAGCAAAACAATCATGTCTCCAATGTCTTCCTTGAAGTATGCTCTCACTAAGCTCTTCCTTTGAAGTTTGGAGGCGCCTTTCCTTGGCTTGTCCAGCCAAGAATGGTTGACGATGATATCATATTCCTTCAAGTGGTCTTGATACATGCTATCAACTTCGTCCTTTATCACATACACCGTGTTGATACTCTGGGATCCTGAAGGCCTCTCTGATGGCCTCATCACTGATGTTCGCTAGCACTCTTCCATCAGGTGCAACAATGTCCTTACTGGTGGGGTTGTAATGCTGAGCACATTCAACTACTAATTCAGTGCATTGCATGGTGGGGAGAAAACCAGTAGCATGCATGATGCCACTCTTCATCATCTTTCGTGCAGTTGTGGTAGGCACAAAGTTTTCCAGACCAAACATCCTCTTCTTAAATTCCCTCAGATTGATGTGTTCGAGGTTGGTGTCGCTAACATTTTTCCACTTCGAAGTCATCCTTGACTCAGGAGGAGCATCTTTATCCACTTGAAATTTCATAGTGCCTAGAATCTGCCATCAAACAATGAAACCTAAGTTAGGAATTGATTGGTAAATTGAAGAGAATAAAGGGGGCTGCGAATGGCTAAGTGTTTGAAGATTTCATTTTTTTTCTCATACTTAGCCATAAAAATTGAATTTTCATTTGTAAACTTCTTCAATTTCGAGGATGGTTGTGATCGCAATACCATACTACGTGCTATAACTCGAAACTCTCCTATACTTAGTAAAAAAAATGATTTTTCTTCACTAGAAATTCGAATAAATCCACTAAAAATCATTTTTCATAACTCCGAAAAAATTCAGAAAATATAGAAATCTGCATCGTAAATTCAATAGTAAGGCTGGAAATTTCTTTGGAAAACTCAGAAAGGATTAGCTATTCTTTCTTATACCAGCTGGCTTCACTCAAACATTTGTGAATCCTTCGACACGAAGTTCGCCCAACTACAAGCAATATCAAAATTTTCTCTAGATGAACTCCAATCTGCCAACACTTTACTATACTCTCCTTGAGAAATTTGAACTTCTTGGTGTGTAAAAATGAAGTTACAAATGAAGTATATGTAAATAAAGTTGAATTCCCAATTAGAAACACGTAAAATCTTCCAACTCATATTTCTAAATCTAACTCGCATTTTGGGAAAGTGTTGTCATCTTCTTTAGTTCGAACATCCTTCAATTATGCCAGTTTCTAATTTGTTTTCAGTTGGTTAATTCGAACTAGGCTCATAAAAGAATATCTTCCAAAGTTTCTAATTTAGAACTAAGTTCGAAAATCCTCTTGATTTTGCAAAATATCTTCTTTCCAATTTTAATTTTGAGTTTCCATTTTGACTTTCCAATTTAATAATCTTTGAAATCTCTTTTTTTTTTTTCAACTTTCTAATTCGATTAAGAGTTCGATTTTTTGGAAGATTTGATGACATCAATCAAATTTACATTGACTTTATTTGATTTCCAAGAGTAGGGTGGAGTTTTTGAGTGTTCATCTTCATGTTTGGGTGGACTTTTGGAGGCTCTCTAACATGTTTACTTGTCTTCAATCTCATGCTTGGGTGGACTTTATGACTCCACCATCTTCTTTGACATCACACTTGGGTGGACTTTTGGTCTATCTCCTTAAGGCATAGGGAGGACTTTTTGAACACCTCCAACATTACATCTTGGGCGGAGTTTAGGAAGGACACCAAGGAGGGCGGAGTTTTGAGCTCCCTCTTCTTGGCCTCTTTAACACATGGCGGACTTTAATGGTCTTCAACTTCATGGGGCGGAGTTTGGGAAGACCTCTACCAAGCATGGCGGAGTTTTGGGACACCTCTAACATGGCGGACTTCTATTACATCTCCACCATAGGGCGGACTTTTAGACATGGTTACCAAGGGCAGAGTTTGAAGGCATCTTCTTCAACATGTATGGCAGACTTTTGAAGTGACCCCAAGGCATGGCGGAGTTTGGTGGCCCCTCCATCTTGGGTGGAGTTTGATGACCTCTCCTTGGGAGGAGTTTTATGAAGGCTCCCACATGGAGGGCGAACTTTTTGAAGCCTCTTCATTCTTCAAGGCGGACTCTAGAAGGCTTTCAACATGGGTGGACTTTTGGAGGTGACCCCACCTAAGGCATAGGGCAGAGTTTTGGGAGCACTCTATAAGGTGGACTTTGAGCCTTCCCATTAATAGGGCGGACTTTTGAATGACCTTTCCTTGGGTGGACTTTTGCTTTCCTTTCACCATGGAGGACTTTGATGCACTTCCAATCATGGTGAACCTTGATCATCTCTCCAACATGGCGGACCTTTGCTTGGGCAGACTTTCTGAAGTGACCCCAAGGCATGGCGGAGTTTGGTGGCCCCTCTATCTTGGGCAGAGTTTGATGACCTCTCCTTGGGTGGAGTTTTATGAAGGCTCCCACATGGAGGGAAAACCTTTTTGAAGCCTCTTCATTCTTCAAGGCGAACTCTAGAAGGATTTCAACATGGGCGGACTTTTGGAGGTGACCCCACCTAAGGCATAGGGCGGAGTTTTGGGACCACTCTACAAGGCAGACTTTGAGGCTTCCCATTGATAGGGCGGAGTTTTGAATGACCTCTCCTTGGGTGGACTTTTGCTTTCCCTTCACCATGGCGGACTTTAAAGCACTTCCAATCATGGAAAACCTTGATCATCTCCCCAACATGGTAGACCTTTGCTTGGGCAGACTTTCTGAACACCTGTCATGACACTCAACCTTATCCATTAGCCAGACAGAAAAAATTTCAAAAATTTCAAAATTTCACATTTTAACCAAATTTAACCAGATTAACTTGAAACTTGAAATCCATACTCAGGTAAATCATCTGAAGCATTATGACCCCTAAAATGTAGGGAACTGACTTTTTAGGTCAAAACTTGGAAATTTTGGATCCCGGTCGAAGCAGGTCAGTGGTATCAGTGCAAACCCTATATTCCCATTCTGAAAAAGCAAAAAGTAGACATCCCTAAAAAATAGGAAAAACTTTCTAAAAATAGCCATATCGGGGATTAGGCTAAAAATGCCAAAAAGGAAACTTCCTAAAAAATAAGAAAAAGCAAAAAAACAAACTTTCTAAAAATAGAAAGTTGTCTGAATTCATCCAAATCAATTGCGATCTTCGTCCTTTGGCCTTTCCAAGAACTTTGGCGGTGTTCATACTCTGGAATCACATGGTTTGCAAAAACTAACTTTCAATCCTTGGGACCTAAAGTGCTCAAAACTGGGCAAGGCTTGGCAAAAACTGAATCGGAAGGCCACGAGACACTAACAAAAACCCTAGAAAGCAGAAAAAGAGAGGGTCCCTGTTTGCAATGGGCCGATGTGTGAAAAAGGTCACAACAGAGCACATGATCATGACATGTAGCCCAATGAGATACAAGGGTAGGTGAGGGTAGGTAGGAGAAATAATAAAATATTCCACAAGAGGTTGATCACCCATCGAAGGTGGAATGTGACAACAAGATAAGACCACAAAAGGTGAAATTTCTCCTACAAGCAACTTCCCTAGATGCACACTTCCTTAAGTTTCTCATATGCAAACTACTATGAGATGTATTATCCTAAGTGAACTTAAGTAAAGTGTAATTATGAGACATAATTTACACCAACAATCAGAATATGACTCTTAGTCAACAAAACCATGGGGTCGAAGCAAGTACTTCCAATACAAATACCAATGGAAGGAATATGGGACAAAATGTGGAAACACCTAAAGGATCAACCCCTAGGCCACTTCAACCTACCTTGATACGAAGGGAGGTACCACCAGTTGAACCTGAAATACCTTTGGCAAATGAAGTGAGGAATAGCTAGGAGTATGTTTCTCTCCCCACTTAGATCCAAGACATTCTTTCATTGGACCAGAACCTGAGCCAAAAGAAAGAATGAGGAGATGGAAGACATGAGAATCACACTACCCCAGTTCCAAGGGACTACCAACAAGCTCTTGGTAGAGTCACCTTAGTTCACTTTGATGGAAGTGACAAGTGTCTAGCTATATTGTGGGTTTAGAAATTGGATAACTAGTTGTCATTAAGGCCTATGGTTGAAGAAGATGCTATGAAGTTTGTTACTCTACATTTGGATGGGGCCGCCCATGAATGGCGGTATCACGGTTTGGTCACTTTTGGCCATAACCTCATTGTCACCTATGATGCATTTACCAACAAATTCATTGAAAGATTTGACATCAAGGATCCTGAGGTGAAATTTCATGAACTTGCCCAACTAAAACAATAGGTTTCACTTGACACATACATTACTGATTTTCGGAGGCTTGTAGTTCTGTTTTTAGAACGACTAGAGGAACTATTGAAAGGGTGGATGAAGGCTTTCGATCCACCAACATTGGATGAAGCAATTAAGAAACCCAAAAGTATGGAATTAACTGCCCAAAGTCAAAATTTTAGTTCAAGCCCTTTGCTCATAAGAAGGACATGAAGATTAGGAGAAGAATGAACCTGCGGGGTAATATGAATGTAAAGATAATGGAGTCCCCCACTATCCCTCTACATGTAGAATTGAAGAAAGAAGACCCTATGGGGTAACACAAAAGCGAAGCAATTGGAGTTCCCCGCTATTCCACGATGTTGAAAAGTGAGAAGTGATGGTCGTGCAGGGTAAAAATATTAAAGAGGATGGGTGCATTTTGCCAGCCCACAAGAAGGAAAGTTTTTTTGTTTCGCAATGCACATAACACGTATGTTAGTCGATCTATGGTACACATTAGCGCAACTCGTGAATCCAAAATTGATTTTCTTCCACACGTGGATCTTTTCTGAGTAGGGAATTTTGTTGATGGGTCCCACCATCCGCCATGTGGTTGAGTGACAGGTGAATGTTAGGTAGACAAATCTTTTTGACAGATCTATGTAACTGGAAAAAGGCATGTGTATCAAAGGAGATCTTTCAGCCTGAAAAGAAAAGAAGAAGAAGAGTAAATGCTGGGCAAAGTTATAGCTGAAAAATTATATTTTCAAAACGTAGGTTGCGCGGAAAGTAAAAATAAATAAATCAAATTACTAAAATTTGATGACCAAAGAAGAAAAGAGTCAAATAATGTGGACGAATGCAAATCTAAAATAATGAGACAAGATTTTTTAGCTGGAAATATCTGTTTTTAAATTTCTCTTTTGGGGGGAAAAACATTTTGGAAACATAATTGACAAAGAAGAAAAGACAGGAAAGGTGGGAAGTTTTCTTAAAAATAAAATAAAAAAAGGAGTCTTGCTGGTGTGAAAGAATTGAAGCTCTGCAAAAACAGAGAATAGAGAACAAAAAATAACAAGCTTGCATAGAAGCATTTTTTGTAGGTGCACATAACACGACGCCAGTGCAGGTATAACATCGCAAAATAGATTACATGTAGAATAATCAGAAGGTGAAGAGGAAATAAAAGCCAAATGAAAACAACAACAAAGAGAGATAGAGAAGAGAATAGAAGTGACTAGCAGAGACCAAAGACCAAAGGGTGCAGAGCTGAGGCTGATAACACAGAAGGTTATCTGCATAGAATGGGATAGAGAAATAGGATTTTTCAGAAAAATAAATCAGAGAGCTGGGATTAACAACAAAGAAAAGAGATTGAAAGTAGAGAAGAGTCAAGTCAATCACAAGTGTACATAACAAGTTGGGAGTTACAAAATTTCATTTGTATCAAGGTGTTTAATTGATATTAAATATTTACTCATTGTAGTTCATCTGAGTGGGTGCTCATATTAGGGGTAAGTGCTCCTCTAAGTTGGTGGTCCTTTGGGTTGGTGCCCATAAACATTGTAACCAAAGTATTTTCATTGTGGGGTTGGATTAGAGTAGTAGACTCTAGCAGTATTTCTCACCGAAGTATTTCCCACTATGGGTTTTCCTCATGTATCTTGTGTTGTGTGGTTTCCTTGTGTGTTTGAATGAGTTTAATATCTTTGCTCATAGTTTATTGATTTTTGTTATTGAAGCTTAGATCATTTAGAAAAGTTAAAGTTTTTGAATATCACTGATACACCCCCCCTCTCAGTGGTCCATTTGTGTTCAACAATTGGTATTAGAGCACTAGTCTCCCTTGTGGTAAAGCTCTCTCTAGCTTGGGTGATCCTGCCTTGAGAACACAATGGTTAGAAATGAATCCTCCTCTAAAGCACCTATGTTTGATGGCACTAACTATGATTACTAGAGCAGAAGAATGGAAACTTACTTATCCTCTTTGGGCTTTGATGTCTAGATGTCAGTGAAAAATGGTTGTATTGTTCCTCAAGTTCCTCCTACTAACCCTGATGCTAAAAAGGAATATGAGAACAATGCCAAAGCTAAGAACGCAATCTTGAGTGGTCTGTCTGATACAGAGTTTGTTAAAGTCATGCATTTCATATCAGCAAAAGATACATGGGACAAGCTGCAAAAAATATATGAAGGAGATACCAAAGTGAAAGAGGCCAAACAACAAAATATAAGAGCTCAATTTGAAAGCCTAAAACTGAAAGAAGAGGAGAAGATAGCTAACTATCTGCAAAGAGTGAATGAGATTGTAAGTTCTATAAGAGGACTTTGAGAGGATGTCTTGGATGAAATTACTGTCAAGAAGGTTCTGAGATCAATAACCACAAGGTATGACACAAAGGTCTCTGCTATTGAAGAAGTTAAAGACTTAAAGACATTCTCTATGGATGAATTGTTTGGCTCCCTATCAGCTTATGAGATGAGAACAATGAGTGGAGAATCATCAAAGAGAGAGGCTACATTCAACATAACCAAGAAAGGAAAAGAAGTTGCTCATGAAGAAGAACATGACTCTAATGCTGTTGTAGCAAATTTTGTAAGGAAGTTCAAGAAAGGATTAAGTAAATACAAAAGTAAGCTCCCTTTCAAATGTTTCAACTATGGCAAGATTGGACACTTTGCATCTAGATGTCCTTATGGAGAGAAGGATGAAGTTGAGAAGCAATATAAGAAAGCCTTTGGTAAAGAGAAGATGAAGAAACACTACAAACCAAAGAAAAGGAATTTTATAAGGAAGAATAATCTTTACACAATTCAGGATGATGTCATAGATGAAGAAAGTGTCTCTGATGACTGTTGCAGTGAGGATGAAAGAGAAGTCAATCTCTTTATGACACAAGGAGAGTTGCATGATGAACATGTTGTTGATGATGAGAAAGAGGAAGTTCAAGTTGAGGTATATCTTGAAAGTGAATTTGTAAGTGCACTTGAAGAGCTCTAGAAGGTAAGGAAAGAATTTAAAAACGTAAGTATGCTGTTGTTGAAGAACAAGACAGATTGAACAAATGTCTTGAGGAATCTGAGCAAAACATTTCAGATATGAGATAACAATTAAATGAAGCTAAAAGAATGTATGGGGTAACTAAATCAGGTTTACAGAATAAGGAGGAGTATCAAAAGATGGAGGAAGAAATTGTGAATCTCAGAAAGGAACTTGAAAAGTGCAAAGATGATCTCAAAGTGAGAATCAAGTATGAGGGCAGCATTGATGCATTGGATAAGATTTTGAACAAGCAATATCACTCCAAAGACACAAAGGGTGTTGGATTTGATGTTGGTCAATGCTCTAAAGGTGAAGACTCATCTAGTAAAGAAATACACTTCACCTCATCAAATGGAAATGGAAACCAACAAACTTTTACAGTCAGCAAACCCACTGAGAAGAAGACATATGTTGCTGCTACAAAGACCAAACATGTTCATCCAAGAGGAAAAGTCAAGGCAGATGATGGAAGCTTCACGAAGGTCAAGGATACAAGGGAAAATTCAAGAAGATCGAGTTATGTTGCTTCAAGGAGACCAATGACAAACATATTCAATAATAATTGGTATGTACCCCAATTCCATGGCTATTGCTATAAATGTAATACTTATGGTCATAGAATTCTTAATTGTAACTTATGTGTAGGTCTCCTCCTAGTTATAAAAGTAGGAATCCTTTTTCTACTCTTAGAAATTGATATCATTTGTTATAATTCCAATGGTGTTGGTCATAGATGTTATGAGCATAGGAGAAAAGTGTCTCAACCCTATAATAATTTTTTAAGTTCATCATTCAATAGGAATTCAAATGTTAACACTGTCAAAACTTGGGTCACATAGCAAAGCATTTTAAGCATAGAGCAGCTAAGCAAAAGAAGAAAATGACAACAGAAAAGAAGAAAGAGACACAACAAGTTTGGATAGAAAAGGATAAGGACAAAAATGAGTCAAATTTGATTGTCCAAACTGCCCTACATGTAGAAAGGAAGGACTTATGGGTAGTAGATAGTGGCTGCTCCAATCACATAACTAGAGATAAGAAGAAATTCACTAAACTTGAAGATAGGAATGGTGGTTTAGTGAGGTTTGGAGAAAACTCATCAATCAAACTAAAAGGCAAGGGTAATCTCAACATAGATGGCAAATTAAAAGCTCATGATGTATATTATATGGAAGGTCCAAAACACAATCTGTTAAGTGTAAGTTGGATGTGTGATAAAGGATATAAGTTTGCATTTGACTCAAAAGGATGTAATATCAGAAAAGAAAACAATGGCAAATTAGTTGCTAAGGGAAAGAGAATGAATGGAAATGTATATAATTTAAAAGAATGCTTTGAGTCCCAATGCATGATGGGACAATTTGATGAAAGTTGGCTTTGGCATAAAAGGCTTGGTCATATAAACTTTGATAATCTTGTCAAGGTCAACAAGAGAGGGTATGTGAGGCACATACCACAGATCATCAAGCCAGCAAGCACTTTTTGTAATAAATGTCAAAGAGGAAAGAAACTAAGGTGAGCCTGAAGACTAAATAATATTCAACTACAAGGCCACTAGAGCTTGTGCATACTGGTTTGTGTGGGTCAACCAAAACAAGAGCACTGAATTATTTTTGATATTTTATGCTACTTATTCTGCGAGGTCCTCCAAAAGTATCCAGCAAACTTGGTGTCACGATCTAAAACTATACTTTTAGGTAGACCATGTAGTCTTACCACCTCCCTGAAGAATAAATCAACAATGTGGACAACATCATGGGTCTTCTGACATGGGATGAAATGTGTCATCTTTGAAAACCTGTCAACTACCACAAATACCGAATCATTTCCTCTCTATGTCCTTAGTAAACCAAGAACAAAATCCATGCAAATATCTTCCCATGGCCTCTTTGGTACAAGTAATCACTAATACAGTCCTATATTCTGGCCTACTCCTTTAGCCATTTGGCATACTCTGCAACTCTATAGAAATTTCTTCATATCCTGTGATAACTCAAGCCAATAGTAATATTCACTAATGATGCCAAAAGTGTCCTACCATTCCTCCACTATGCTTCTCCTTTATCAAGTTCTCTCTCATAGAGCTCCTTAGAATACACAAGTGTCTTCCCTTGAATAACATGCCATCTTGAATTGTGAAATCCAATCACATTGTCCTATCCAAAGAGATATGCTCTTTGCAAGCTTTCCAAGCCTCTGCAAAATCAGGATCCTCGAGATACAATGTCTTGAGTTCATTGAACCCAACCACCTCAAACTGCATCTCTGTCAACAAAATTTTTCTCTTACTTAAGACATCTGCAACTCTGTTAGACCTTCCACTTATATGCTTCAAGACAAAAGGGTAACTCTGCAAAAACTCCACCTATTTCAAAAGTCTTTGATTAAATTAGAAGATCTGAACACTAGGGTATGGAGGGCTTAGGGTTTTAGACTTAGGAGTGTTTCAAAAGGTTTTCAGAAGGCAAAATAAGAGCACCAAACCCTAAAATTTTGACAATCCCAACACAACCTATGAAGATATCATTGGGGAGACTATATCTAACACCATAAGCTTATAAGATGTATACACCTAAAACTTGTCCTTACCCAACCACACCTAATCCTAGCCTATCCTAAGCCATTAATTAAATAGATATTCATTATTTATCTAAATAGTTATTATCATTTATTTATATAAATATTATTATTTATTTAATTATTTTTCCTATTACTTAATCTCATTAATTAAATAATTATTTATTACTTTTTTAATTAATTTCACAATTCACTTTTATCCCTTTATAAGGGTTCATTCAATCCAAGCCCATAAATGGGTTCACATGGTTTATAATCCTTGTTCATTTATCGTATCAATCTTATCATCATACTATTAGTTGTTGACATGTCTGAAATCACGGAACTACGACTTTAGCCGACCAACCTAGAATAGAATGTACTCGCTAAGTATCCTATCCTCTCTTGAGATAAGGAAATCCCTAATGCTATTTTTTTTTTGATCAAAGGGGATGACCTCAAGGTTTTGATTGTCAGATCTTGACTGCAGGATTACTTAGTGGTTTGATGTGTTTTTGCTGGAAACGCAAAGGGGAGTTACAGTGAGATGGACAATTTTTGGATGAGTTCCCTAAAATTCTAACAGTCTCGTTATTGGTTGATTTCAGTTGGATTGAAAATAATTCAGTTGGTAAAAAAAAAGAAGAAGGGATGGATAGGAAAAAGAGATATAGAAAATCTAACTAATTAACTAAGATAGCATGTTCAAGAAAAACAGACAGACACCTCCAAATAACCAGATTAAACACTATCAGATATTTAAGCACAATGTTTGTAAGAATCTAGTGTGATCTTCAAGGCAAAATAAGTTTTCATGCTATTAGACATAACTTCAGAACTTTAACATTCATTCACTAATTGTTAAATAACCGAACTAAGCATATGAGAAGGTTCAGATTAACCATGCAAAGGGAATGATAATTAGTCAGTCTTTAATGGTATGAACAATGAGGATTCTATCAGATGTTTATCTAGAAAATGCTATTGAAAAATGAAAGACATAACATAATGATTTAAATGGTGAAGGAGGAGACCATGCACTCACAAAGAAATGAAAACAGCCTCAACTTTGCATTAAAAGTGTGTAAATTTTGCTAGATCTTCAGCAACAATCCTTGAACTTCTTACAAAATGAGTGAAAACCAGTCCCCTTAAATAGATTTCCATAAATAGATGAATGGCCAAGATCTAAACTAAACAAGTGGCCCAGATTCATCTTTACAAAAAGGTACTCATACCCATAATAAATGGAAGGTAAATATTTGTTGGTTGAAAATTTTGTACACTCGTGAAAGAAAACAAAATTGTGGCTTCAACCACAGTGTGTGAGTATGAAACTCTCCTAATTAAGGGAAGGCTCCCCCTATCTATCTAAAACTGAAATAAAAACAGGATAGGACAACAGTCTTCTTTCTTCAAGGAAGCTTATATCCTTTTCTCTCCTTAGAAAAGTGATAGCAAGAAAATGTATAATAATGGTAACAAATTCAAATGAAAACGAGAGAAAGGAAATGAAGTTTCTTGAAAGCTCAAAGACTCTCGTCACTTCCTTCGGGACGGGACAACAATATTAAGCTCAAAGACTTGACTATTGGAAGTCCTATCTACCCTTTGCTATACTAAATTTTACAATGAATAAAAGACAACAGCTCAAAGACTGGAACAATCTATTCTTTCAACACAACGACAAGAACTAATGCGAGCTCAAAGACTTGCTGCTATTTCTTATCAAACAATAATTTTTCCTCAAGAATAGACGCAAGCTCAAAGACTTGCTGCTCCTTCTAGAGATTTTCCTATTTTAATTGATCTTCTCTACTTGCAGCTCAAAGACTTCAAATCAGATTGGACTAAGCTCCTTTAGAAACACTTTGCATGGAAGAAATAAAAAGATTCAAACTCAAACATGTAGCTCAAAGACTCAAAACTTGAGTAATCCTTCTTTGTTATTCTTCAAAACCTTCAATTTTCATACATAAGCTCAAAGACTTCTTGCTATAAATTTGGCAAAGTTTTTACTTGCTTTCCTAAAAGATAAAAATTACAATAGACTCCTCAAGTATTTATAGAAGAGGAGCCTTGAGAAAAAGGTGGGAGGATCCTAACTAACTTGAGAGATTCTCTCAACCACCAAGACTTATTCAATAACTAACTAAGACTTATTCCAACTACAGTTCTAATTTAACACAACTTGTAGTTGTTTTACATGTAATTACAAAAGTGCAAGTAATGTGTAACTTGCATTTTACAAAGTTATTTTTTTACATGTAACTTGTCAAAACAAAATTACAAATGCATGACTAAAACTATTCCATGTGTCTAAAGACACGACTCTAACTGCATCATCCTTTGTCTGTCATGATCTTCATGTCGTTTCGGGATGCTAGAACTTGAAGTATTCTAGATTGGTAAAGACATCTTGAACCAGAACAGGAACTTGCATCCTTATCTTCTTGTTTGGGGTAGTACTGGCTTTTCAAGAGGGAAAAGGCAACCTTCATCTTTTTATGTCATGACCATCTTTGTCTTGAAAGCATTCTATGCTCGCAATCATGAATTGTTCTTGTATCTCTTTTTTGTATCGTCCTCCATTCTTGAGATTTGCTTGCAAAATAAGGCCCATGCCTTGATCCATTGATTTGGTAGATCGTGTGTGCAAACCAGACTGACAAGGGAAGGGATAAATTGATTCAAAAAATGGGCTCACAAGTGAATTTCGGATTTTGGAAGCTGCATTACATGTGTGGGGAAAACAAGAGCATTAACTTACAATTGCGGGGAACAAACATGCAACTTCATATGTGTAATGGGTAACTCCAAGTTTGCATTTGTAATTGGACCTTTAGAACTCATTTTCAAGTGTTTTTGGAGTGCATTTTGGACCAATTTCGGGTTTTGGATGGCTGACTGCAGGTAGACTTTTAATGGGGGAAATGAATGAAGGTGTGAAATGAGTGAATGAAATGGTATGAATGGATGATGGACATGAATATGAAAAGATTTTGGGAAGATCATCTTCAAGAAAATGGAAAGAACTTTCAACAAAAGATGGTTAAATCTTTTATCTGTAATGCAAGAACAATTATTTTCATCCAACTTGTAATCGGGATTTAAAATCCCGATTACAAGTAAAGAGGGAAAATGGGGAAGAACAATACAATTCTAAAATTGCTTTACAAAGGGGAAAATCTTTCTCACAAAACCGATTTTTTGGGGGAAGAACCCACATATTTACAAATTTACAACTAGAAAGGAAAAATAAGAAAACAAGAAAACAAGAAAAAAGAAACAAGAAGAAAAGAAATCTTACCTTGCTCCAATCTGAAAATGCCTCTTCAACAAGATGATTAATCTTTGAAAAAAGGAAGGAGAACTCTTAAAAAGAAATTAATCGCATTCCAAAACCCTAGCCACGTTTTTAAAAAAAAGCCCAAAACTGAAAAATGTGGCAGCAAATGCATGAGAAATGGCATGGAAAATGGCCAAGACTCTTTCTAACCTCAACGCCTTAGCATACCAAGCCAAAATGATTCATAACATTGTTGATTCATGGCATTCCAAATGGCAAAAAAACGTGGCTGTTGTTATAAAGCTAAAAACCAGCAATCTTAACCTCCATGTGGCGTGAAAGGTGTTTGAAAATGCATGGAAATAGGAAGGAATCCTAAACACCTTCCCCTCCTCCAACAAATTCTCCACTAAAAATTGCTAAAAATCCTTAAAAAAAAATGTTTTTCCTTGCAATTCGAGTTTTTTGGAACAAAGTGCAAGTTCGAAATGCATTAAACAATGAAAATCGGGTTTTTTGGAGGATATAACAAGTTTAAAATTTCACTTTTTCAACATGTTAGGCAAAATTGGGATTTTTTGACCAAATAGCAAGTTTAAAATGTCAAAAATGCACTTTATAAGCAAAATGTTTTGGAAACAAAGTGCAAGTTTTAAATTGTCACTTTTTCATCAACAAGGCAAAATCAGGTTTTAAAAATGCAATTACAAGTTTAAAATCCTCAAAAATGCACTTTATAGGCAAAATTGGGATTTAGAAAAGAAATTACAAGTAAAATTACTTGTAATAGGGAAATAGAATTCCCTTTACAAGTGATTTCACTTAAAACATGTAAAGGGGTTTTAAAATCTCATTTATAAGTTTTAAAACACTTAAAGTCAAGCTACTAGTAATGGGGGTTTTAAAACCCCCATTACAAGTTTTATAAAAACTTGCAATTGGAGAAAAATTCCCCTACAAGCCTAAAAGCTTCAAGGGGGGTTTCAAAATCGAAAAATTCCCCTACATTGAAGCAAAAACATAGCAAATGGACTCGAGACGTGACAAAATTCGAAACATAGCTTGGGGAAGGATCAACGATCGATCCAGCCTAAGGATGGGGTGAATTTTTGCCTCGGGTAGCGTGTCATAGAGTAAAAACTTCAACTTGTAGTGACTATTCTGAAACCCGAAATTGCACAGAAAGCTAGGAAAAGGAAGACCAAAACTTGGACAGTGATGGAAAAGACACCCCACAATGATTTGACACTATCAAATGTGAGTTTTGTACCTCGTAAAATGTGCCTTGGGAGACAAAAATGACACTTTTAAGGCAAAAATTTATAGGGGTTGTCACATTTTTTAGAATCCAAAAAGAGGACAACAATATCAACAACCACCCAAAGGGAAGAAATAACTACCTAAAAGAGGTAATTAAAAACTATCCATAATAATTCAAAAAGTGCACATGCACAAAGTTTAAAGTTTACAGATGACTTGGTAGTCAAATATGAACTTTGGCCAAAAAGTGTTTTTTCAAATTTAAAAGAAAAATGTTTTTTAAGAAAGCACTTTTTCTTTTCCAGCTTCACATCCCTTTACTAAAAATTGATCCTCGTCATGCAAATATTCTTTCCAAAGGTCCTGACTTGCTGCACATTCTTCACTAACATATTCTTGGAACCTCATGCATAGCTGGAAAAGCGTCGTGAATTGAGGCATAGGGGGATGACGTATTTTGTACTGCATGCCTTCTAGATAACGATCAACGTGCTTCAAACCATCCTGCCGGCTGGATCGATGAGCCTCAAAACACAAAATGTCTGAATGTAGTTTATCGGCAAAATCCAGGTCCTCAGTGGAGTAGGTGATCTTATCTGTTCTCAATCTTCTCTCCCAGTTTGGTTGCACTACGTCATTTGATAGATCATTTTTCCAACCCAAAACCATTGATCGGAGGATTGTCTTACCAAGTTCCTGCATGTTCTTCAGAATTCCCTCGCATGCATCTTGCTCTTTGTCAATGATTTCTCTTGTCTCATTCTTCATAGTGATAGTCCAGTACCATTCTTTAAAAATGTTGATGTCGTGGGGGTCCAGGATGGCGGACAATGTAGGGATCTGTGCCTGGGTCCAGAAAAGAGCTCTTACGAGAGGAAGGGTTGTAGTAGCTACCTCATGGACTTTGAGGCATTCCCGCTTTATCTTGAGCAACTTGACCAGAATGGTCTCTCAGTGGCGTGCCATTTCTTTTACCTCTTCAATAATTTTTTCTCCCCTTTCTTTAATGCTTCGCATTCATTCCTTGACGGCCTTGACAATATCTCGTACTCCTTCAAATTTTGTGGTGGTCCTTTGCGCTAATGTTGTAGGGGGAATATGGGATTCAGGAGAATTATGCAATGGTCTCAGGAGTTGATCAATGTACCCCTCGGCCTGCTCAGCACGAACTCAATACATATCCTTTTCAGCAGTTATTTCTTCGACTTGTCTGAGCATGTTTTGTACGGAGTCCTTGAACTCTTCCCTTTCCTGTTCCTTGGTGGCTCGTCCGATTGGGATGGTTGTGATGCTATAATCAGCCAGTGTAATTTGATCTATTGGCTTATCAATAGGCAGGGTGGTGATATGAAGGGTACGGTTCCTTTGCTCATCTTTGGTTATCCGGGAATATGCTTTAGGCTTTTTGTTCCCCTTGGATTTGGATTTTCTCGGGCTTTTCAACCTCTTCCTTAGGTGCACTCGAGGTTCCCTCATCTTCAAAGGACTAAGAATCAAGGCTACCCATCATGTGGTAGGTGAACTGGACTCCCTCATGAATCAGCCACTCAATCTGTTGGTGCAACCACTGATCAGTGTACCTTCCCAGGGCTGCCATGACCGCCTCAAAATCAGTGATTGGATCTTGTGACCAATCGATGCCTGGCAAGAGATGTCTTACTACTTGAAATTCCCAGACTTGTAAGCAATTTCTAGAGTTAGTTGATTCGGGACTTGACGGTATTCATAGAGTCGCATTTGCTGCACACTCAGCCTTGAATATGTGCGTTGTCGGACTTCATAGTTGTTAGAGCAGTTCTTCCAATAATCTTCAATTGACTCCTTTTCTCTATATCGTCCGTCGTAGGCTCTCTTTGCCAGATTGTCGTGATCAAAGCATTTCCTTGGGAAATGTTCTTGTAGGCCGTAGGAGGCCAACACTGCAAGGGATTCTTCTGCATGGGCTGGACTCTTCAGATGGACATCAAGGTTACCTATCATCATAGGGAAGGCGAATCCGGATTGCTTCTTGTCTTTGAGTAAACTGTTCACCAAACGTACCTGTCTTGCGACTTCGAGAAGAACTATTTTGTCGGTTGGGTATCGCAGAAGTCAGAAAGGAGCGCCTTCAAAGCCAGCTATTCAGATGTAGGAGAATCTTGAGAACTGGATGAACCAGGCGCCGTACCTTTGTACCAGAATAGTCGCTTGCTCTAAGACCCTTATGTGTAGTCCTCCTTGCATTAGCCTGACCAGGCGCATTGTGAAGGCATCATTGACACGCTCATACTGACCAACTGCATAGGCAGGGTTGTTCTTTTCCCTTTGAGCTATGTCTTGATAATATAATTGTGGGTAGCAATCATATATCTTCACCTGATTGGGCCCATTCCCAATTTCAGCCTTCATGATTAAACCTGGCAGTGGTTGTTTTCTGGCGAACATGGAGACTAGATAGGATGTCATAGTAAAGTACTTTTTCGCCTCAAGTTTGATCAACTTGGTATGGATGTTGTCACTTATGATCTAGGCCCAGTCAAACTTGGATTTCCCAGCGAAGACCTGTTCTGTAAAGTAGAACATCCATTCTTCAAAGTAGTTAGATTGGGGGAGTCCCATAACCCTGCTGAGCAATGTGATCATATCTCCATGCTCGTTGTGGAAGTCGCTCCTAGGGGTCTTTTTCCCAATTCTGCTGCTTGGAGGTCTTCTCTCCTTGTACCACTCCTCATTTATCAATGTTCTACATTTGGCAGGGTTCATATCATACGCCACTTGCACTTCATCTATTGTTGTTGCTATGGGGTTGTTCGAGAAGGGGATATCAAATGCATCGCCAATGGCTTCAAAAGTGAAGTCAGCGAAAACCATATTTTCAAGGAGCACCAATCTGGTGTTTGGTTGATAATGTCGGGCAGCCTCTACTACCAGCTCATAATTTTGCACTGACGGGGGAAATCCCATTGCTTGGGCCATGCCACTTTCCATCATCCACCTAGGCCTACCATAGGCATTAGGGGAGAAAACTCTGTTTCTGAAATCCTGAATATCTATGTGGCCCAAGTCAATATCACCTACATTTTCCCACATACTCTAAACTTTTGATTCCCTCAGTCCTCCCCTTTGATACTGATATTTCATCTTTTCGACTCTGCGAGGGATGTCTGACTTGGATGCTCGGGACGTTTCAGCTGCACCAGGTGTTTTTGAGGACTCTACCGCAGATTTAGGCATCTATCCTGCACAACCAAATGCGGATTACGAGACGATATGAAAGAAACAAAGCGGGTTAGATAAAAGGGATACGTTATCACACAAGGATTAATTTGAAAACCGAATTTGAAGAAAGCATGATACTTCAACTAAAGAGCTTGATTGATTTAGACATGAACATTACTAAGCTCTTCGATTACAAATTTATTTATTCGGCTGTGGTTTAAGGACTTAGGCTATTACGACTGCTAAATTTGCACTTAAATATTTGAGATCAATTTTCAAAATGGACGAGGTTTAAAATATTCCCTGTCTGAAAATTGCGTTCTTGGTTGACTCTTAGGATCAGACTCTAATTTCAATTGTTTTGCCTGATGCCTTATAAACTGGAAAAGATGTGGTTTGAGGATTTAATCATTTTAATCAATTTTACACAAACACATCTATCCAATTTTGCATATATTTTAAACAATTTTAAGAGAGACAAAGCAAACTTACCTGGCGAAATGAATGGCGTCAATCCACACAATTTGGCCTGCAAGAATGACTTTGGAATTTGAAAAATGCCTCCTTATGCCCTACACTTTGAAAAGACAAATTCACAACTTGCAAATTTGGAATGGGAGAGTTCTGCAATTTCAAATTTCAACGGTTAACTCCCTATTCCCAATTTCGCACCTAAGTTTGGAGAGAAAATGCAGTTCAAACACTTAGACTTAGCAATTTTTTTACCTTGGTGATTTTGATAATTGACTCTTGAGTGATTTTTGCCTTAGGCATTTTAGGTTAATGGCGTTTTTTCAAACTTCGAACTTTGTGATTTTGCCCTTGTGTGAAACTTGGGTGAAGTCCTGTTGCTCTTTCAAACTTCTGCGTGATTTTTGCCTTAGACGTCGTGATTTCAGAGGTTTGAAGAGCTTTCGCAAGCTTTATACTTTTATCATTTACGCCTTTTCTGGCGATTTTTGGAGAATGGGGAAGGTTTTCATGCAAACTTTAAAATTTCAATCTCCTTTTTGTGTGATGAGAATGGGTTTGGAGAACCTTGCAAGGATTAAAAGCTTCGCGCGAACTTAACCCTGTGCGAACTTCGGGGTTTCTAGAGAGTTTGAAAAGCTTTTAAAACTTCAAACACTTAACAGAAATCGTGATTTCGGGGTTTTGAGGAGTTTATGCAAACTTAGACTCTAGCAACCTTGTCTTAGTCATCGAATTTTGGCGATTCTACGCTTTTTGCAAACCATGGAAACCTCGCAACTTTGCCTCTTTGGTTGAAACTTCGGGTTTTAGGAGGCGTTTGCAAACTTTAAAAATTCCATGGTTTTATCTCATAGCACGAACTTCGGCGATTTAGATTACTTTTTCAAACTTTTCAACTTTTGGCATTTATCCATTATAATGCGATTTTCGGCATTTTCAGAGGGGGTTTGAAAACTTTCAACTTTCTTTTACTTACCCTCCATAGTGCGATTTTCAGGGATTTTGGTTGCTTTTTCAAACTTTGTCAAAAAATTGTGATTTTTGAAAACTTCAGGTTTTTGGGTTACTTTTCAAACTTTCAAACTTTTTGACTTACCCACGATTTTCGAGACTTTAGGGAGTTTTGCAAAGTTCGGAGTTTTAGAGTATTTTGGAAATTCTTTAAAAACATTGCGATTTTGCCCCAAGTTCGCATTTCGGCATTTCTAGAGGGTTTTGCCAATTTCTAAAAACCTTTGCAATTTACCCTTGATTGGGGAAAATCAAGAATTTTTACCCATTTTGCAAACTTTTTAGAAACTCTTGCAATTTTCCCCCTTAGTGCGAATTTCGGGATTTTGGGAGGTTTTGTCAATTTTGACACTTTAACAATTTTTTCTCTCGTCTATATCCTTTGGCGAAAATTGGCACTTTGGGTCCTTCTACGACCTTTAGACGTTTCATCTTTCGGGAATTTTACAAGTTTCTACCATTCCTCACCTATCTCAGGCGATTTTACAAGTTTAAATGATCTCTTGAAATTTTAACGCCCAAACGTTAAACTCACCTTGCGGATTCGCAGGCTTTCGCTCATGACATCATCATCTCATGGACCGATTACGGGCACACTCAAAAGGACGCGAGACACCCTGCACAGGACTCAATAGGGCGAAGGCAAAAAGACCAAAAAGAAAAGGGGGACCCTATCGGCGACAGGGAGAGTGTGCAACGCACAACAAATGGTGACTCTGCTGGAGAAATGCTTCCAGTCATTTCGGGGATGCAAGTCTTGATCGAACCCAGAATCTCGGTTAACCACCACAATTCAGACGAAAAAAGGAGAAAAAGGCTTTCAAAACGAGATAATGTTAAGGGTCAAATCGAATCACACAAAAATCAGATTAGCTAGTGTGTGCAAGTGAAGTTCATTCCAGCTTAGAAAGAGTTGAGGCATCAATGTTTCACTATGTCAAGTTGTCTAGCAAGCTGATACTTCAAAAACAACCTGGATAGAGCCCCATTGCCAGCAAGCGTTCATAGCCCCGATGGAGTTATTGCCTGTTAGCTCACAGAGATTGCTCTGTTTCCGGTAAGAAAGTTTTACTTTTTATTTAGTATCGGTAGAGATGCCTGCATTCCTATCTACCAATTTTATGCTTGATATCAAGTTGATTTCAAAGCGTCTTTACTCTTAATTCTTTTCCCTTCTTTCTTTCTTTCTTTTTTTTTGGCATAGTAGGTAGTGAAGCCTATGCAGGATTGAGCATAATAGTGGTCGTTGAAGCAGAGCTTCAGACTATCATTGGCGTAGTGTCCCTTTGACTAACAACTAATTGTAAGCAATTTTAAAATGTGTTTGTGCAGTAATCACGATGTTGGGAATAGGTTTTGACAAAAACAAGATCTTGCAGAGAAAGGCTATCTAGATCAATCCAACCTCATCATGGGGCGCTCCAATAATTAAGTGTCCTTCCCGAACTTAGATCCTAGAAGTGAAAGGTTACAAAAATTCTAGCATTGCACCAATGTTGCACATAGCACACAGACTTCCTTTCAAAATTGGTAGGGGTCCCAAAACAAAACAGGAAATAAACTAAACTAAAACATGAAAACGGAAAAACTATCCTATTATATACAGGGGAAAGGTTTTAAAGAACCTAAGGCTAGAAGTCATGCTTGAGGAATTGACCATTTACAGGCAAGGGGACATCTTGACCTGTTAGGGTCCTTAGTTGGAATGCATTTTCTCCCAAAATTTCAAAAATTTGGAAAGGACCGAGCCATAGATTATCAAACTTGTCGTGCTCTCCTTTCTGCTCATGTGCTTTGTCCCAGCAAAGGACAAGGTCAGAAATGTGGAAGGCCTTTACTTTTTCCCTTCTGTCAAACCAATGCTTGACCACTTCTTGGTGTTTAGCAAAATTATCTATAGTGTTGTCTCTTTTTTCTTCCAAATACAGTAGTTGGGACAACCTGGCCTCTATGGTGTTATTGATTCCCAGATACTCCATGAATTACAGGGTTGGTATTCTTAATTGTATGGGAAAGATAGGGTCGAGGCCATATACCAAATGGTATGGTGAAGTTTCGATGGCAGACTTACATCTAGTACGGTCTGCCCAAAGGGCAAATCGGAGTGGGGTATACCAATCCTTTAGATTCTTGTCAAGAAACTTCTTGATCACTTGCAGCAGGTTTTTGTTGGTGGACTCTGTCAAACCGTTACCTTGGGGATAGTAGTTGGATGAAAACATTAACGTAATCCCATAATCAAAGGCCCAGTTAGAAAATTTTAATGATGCAAATGCAGAACCGTTATCACAGACTAAAGCATGAGGACAACCAAAGCGTGTAATAATGTTTTCTTCTAAAAATTTAATAACAGCATCGATATTGGATTGCTTTAAAGATTGAGCTTCAGACCACCTCATACAATAATCGAAAGCAGTTAGAATGTACCTGTGTTGTGCAAAGGAGGGTGGGTTGATCATACCTATGAAGTCGAGAGCCCACTGGCCGAATGGTTTTACCTCTATGACTGGCTAAAGTGGCATGGTTGGGGTTCACTCCTTGGTTGTAGCTACCTGGCAAATATGGCAGGTCCTTACATGTTCATGGGTGTCTCTGAATAAGGTAGGCCAATAATATCCTGCCCTAAGGATTTGGTGGGTTGTTGGCACGCCTAACCCATGACTTGTTCCAAACTTAGTATGGAATTGCTCTATGTTTTGGCATGCCTCGCCTCTATTTACGCACCTTAGGTAGATCCCTTCGTGGTTTCTTTGGTACAAGGCCGCACCTTGCAACATGAAACGACTGCTCTTCATCCTCAAAGCCCTTTTTTGCACTGGATTGAGGCGTGATGGGCATTTTTTATTAAGGAGATCGAAGGTTATGTCATCATACCACTCATCTGGCGAGACTTGTTCAATCAGGTATTGCTGATGTACAATTCCTGAGCATTCTGATGCGAGAGTCTGCATCAAAGCCTGACCTTGTACTAGTTTCATGGGTTGAATCTCAATGTCATACTCTTGGATAATACTCACCCATTTACCCCTCCTTTTGCCCAGCTTGTTCTGCATCAGCAATGTCTTTACAGCAACATCCGACACTATGGCGTATATCTTACTCCTTAGTATATAATGTCGGAACTTCTTAATAACTTTGACTAATGCATAAGCTTTCTTTTCAATATTTGGATACCTCAACTCAGCATCTTTCAACGGAGTGCTCATGAATGCTATTGGGTGTTCTCCCTCTTCCTACTTTCGCTGAGTTAGAATTGCTGCACAGGTGTGTTCAGAAGCAAAAGAATATATGTAGAATGGCCTTAGGTAATCTGGGCTTACCAAAACCGACACTTGGACAATAGCTTGTTTGATCTCCTCAAACGCCTTTTTGGTTACCAGGATCCACTCTATCTTAGCATCTTTCTTGAGCATGCCGTTGAGCAGGTGAACTATTTCAGCAAATCCGGTTATAATTTTTCTAACAAAATTTTTCTTCCCGAAGTATGACTTAAGTTCCTTTTTGCTTGCAGGGAGATTGATTTTGCAGTATGGCTTCGATTCTATCAGGATCAATTGAGATCCCCTTTTTTGAAATAACATGACTGAGAAGCTTACCTTCGGTCACACCAAACATACACTTCTTGGGATTTAGAGATATCCCGAACTAGCGACGGCGCTGAAAAACTTTCCGCTGATCACTCACATGGTCTTCTCTTTGCTTGGATAAAATCGTCAAGTCATCCATATAGATAATGATACATCGGCCTGCAAGGTCTTTAAAGGCGATGTCCATGGCACACTAAAACGTAGCTCTTGCATTGATCAAACCAAAATGCATCCTTCTATAAGCAAACACTCCTCAATTGGTTATACCCGGAATACCCGTCTAGAAAAGACATCATCTGGGATCCGTTGACCATCTGCAAGACTTCATCTAACGAAGGTAGCGGGTAGTTATCTTTCTCTGATGCTCTGTTCAAGTTGTAGAAGTCTACACACAATCTGATTTCACCGCTCTTTTTCCTTATGGGAACTAAGTTAGCGACCCAGGTAGAATGTCGAACTGGAAAGATAATGCGAGCAACCAGCAACTTTTTTACTTCTTGATAGATCAAAGTCTCAAGGAGGGCATTTACTAGTCGTTGTCTCTATCGGAAAGGCTTTGAGTCTAGCTTCAAGGGTATAGTATGAGTTATTACTGAAGTGTCGTAAGTCTTAAGGTCCTCGTACCCCCAAGCGATGATATCTGGGAATTCCCTCATGTTCTTGAGGATTCCATCCCTTTCCTGAGATGTACATACCTTACCAATCAGCACATTCTTCTGATTTTCTTGTGTGCCAATGTTGATTTTATCACAAGCGCCTCCTTCAGAAGTACCTTCCTTATGGGATTTGAGCTGGTCCCAATCGAAGATCCTTTCTAGCTATACCATACCTCTGGGAATGGTGTTTGTCTTGAGATTCAAGACTCCTTCGATGTCGATCTCGGCTTCCTAGGGTTCCTCTTCATCAATAATTTGTGTTGCAAACACATCGGAGCTTATGATGAAGTCAATGATGTGTCTATCATCATCAAACACCTGAAAATTAGTGACATTGTTCAGAATGGATGGGACTGATGTCAAATCAACTGTAAATTTCTTCAAACTTTGCATTGACAGAGGTTCTAATGAACTTACGGCCTGTGCCAATGAATCAACAACCTGATTCTGTGATCGGAAGATAGCTTTGATGTTGAAATCATCAAAACTCTCAATTATATCCCACACACAGTTGCGATAGACTCTGAGTCTCTTATCATGGCATGTGTATTGCCTTCTAACTTGCCAGACTACCACCTCTAAATCCCCAAAACAATGTAAGATCTGAGCTCCCTTTTTAATGGCTAGTAGCAAGCCATGAATCAAAGATTCATACTCTGCTATATTGTTAGTGCAGTGAAACTGTAGTCGGTAGGCAGCCAAATAGGTTTCGCCGGTAGGACTTATTAGTTCAACTCCTGCTCCAGCTCCTCGCTTGGATTTCGAACCATCAAACCTTAATGTCCAAGTCCGATTTGGGTTGGTAACCTTACTGGCTGCAACCTTTGGGCTCATTATTTCATTCCTTTCTTGCTCAGGAGCCCTTTTTTCAGAAGCTTTGGGGAAAGCGGTATCTTTTTGTCTAAGAGTATGGGCTTCTAGCACCTCTGAATGTCTCTTACATACTTGATCTAGGGCTACTTTGCATAATGAACATGTCATTTCTGAATGGGCAACATTATGAACTCTGCACTAGTCGGATAAAAGCAAGTCTTTAATAGAACTCTGACAATCTAAATGTTGCATTTGTGTTGTGTATTTGCAGAAAAAGTCTTTAATAGAACTCTGGCAGTCTGAATGTTGCATTTGTGCTGTGTATTTGCAGAAAAATTCTTTAAAACTACTGAACAACTCATTCTCTTCTTGTGATGGGATCACCTTATCATAATTCTCTATAATTCCTTCCAGATTCTGAACTGGATTCAAGCATTGTACCAACAAAACTTCATTTGTTGAGCCCATGTCAGCCCTATAAGTGCCCATATCTAATTCTAGAAATAGGGTCTCATTGGCCTGGTTATATTCGGTAATCATCAATTTAAGCCTAGGCTCAGACTCAATTCGAATTTGATTCACCACACCTTTCCATGGCAGCCACATACATATGAGTGAAACTGGAATGCAGCCAGCCATTAAGGATGCGGGTCCAGTCTTGGATAAGCAACATGCCATATGCTCCTGGGATGTCCACTACCTGGATATCAATATACATCTGGATGCACAAATCTACTGTCAACTACATGTGAATATTATTCAACTCACCCACCATAGTCACTTCGGACTTATCTAATTGAGTCGCTTTTCGGTTAGTCTTGGTGGGGGTTAGGCCTAATTGAGTTCTTTGAGATTCATCATCTTAGAGGTAACAAATTCCCACCTCTACACATAGACCTTCATCCTCTTTAATTCAAGATAAAACTGAATCCCCTAAACCTCGTGAATCTCCTATCCCCCATCCACAAAATCAAAGTAGTCTATCTAACATTCCTTCCCCACCACACCATCCATACTAAGTAAACTACAAACCCATGATCAAAAACTACAAGCCTTCTTTCAAGACAACAAAGATATGAACAACCAACTCTTCGAACTTATGGGAGTCAATCTTCCACATTATTGTGACCTATCATAAATTCAGAGACCAATCATCCAACAACCCCACATAATCTAACCGAATTTGGGCATGTCATCCCCTAATGCCTTGGAGGTACTACCCTCTCACGAAAGAAATGAGGTCAATCTTGCTCAAACATTGGATTCTAGATAAGTCCAAATATGCAGATCCCCTAGTCCAAAGCATGTTACCCTAGATCACCCTTGCAGTCAAGAGAAACGTGTACCTTCTACTTCATCCGATGATACCCTTCCATGTCAAGATAAAGGTGTCTCATCTACTCCAACTCATAATAAACATCAAGAGATCCCTTGGACTCTATCAAATTCTCACTACAAATCATGATCTAAATACCCTTTCCATCCCCTTTCTTATCAAGACCAATATGTCACTCCCATCCCATTTAATGACGTTCCTCCACCTCAAGAAACTATCTTTTCCAACCTATCGCATGACTAACTTCCATCTCAGCATCTAAATCCATCTCATGAACCCCTTCCTTATCAAGACCAAGATGTAATGACAATCCTCCACCTCAAGAGCAATATATTCCTTCCATCCCATCTAATAATGCTATTCCACATAAAGATCAAGATATCCCCACTCCACCACATGATCCTAATCCAAGTCGAGACCAAAACATCCATTCATCCCCATGCCATGATCCCACTCCAAGTCAAGATCAAAGTATCCCTTCATCTCCACGTCACGATCCTAATCCTCTGCAAGTCATCCATGAATCCCAAACCTATCACATCGGGGCCTCCATTTTTATCCAACCTAGATTACTCCATGAGCATATATTTCCTCCACTGTCATATCCTCCACAAAATGGACTCGCATCTTGCTTCAAAAATAAGAAGTACAATGTTGGTAAAAGGATTTGTCAAAACATAAATAATCAAAGGAAGTGTTAGGCCTTCATGAACAAGGAGTTTTAAAACCCATCCATATCAAACCAAATCGAAACTACCATGGTCTTGACCATCATGCTCATTCTCAAGACATTAGTACTCATTTCATCCATTCCTAATCTAAAATTCCATCGAAATGCAAACATCCCCATCCTCCACGTTCCAAG
Source organism: Cryptomeria japonica (assembly GCF_030272615.1). Classification (NCBI taxonomy): domain Eukaryota; kingdom Viridiplantae; phylum Streptophyta; class Pinopsida; order Cupressales; family Cupressaceae; genus Cryptomeria; species Cryptomeria japonica. Next base: position 145,045,656 of record NC_081410.1, read on the forward strand.
TCTATATTGGGCACTTATAGTCCAAAGCATAGTCCTACATCCTTGAATCTATTTCGGGCCCCTATATTCCATAGTCAAGTCATTTATCCCTTCCATCCATCTTGGGTCCCTACATTCCACCACCCATCATGCCTAGGACAAAATCATTTCCTCCTATCGTACATTAATATCAACAAAGGCACACATATTTGAAGCACCTCCAACATCATGACTATATTATCCCATCTATTTCACCTCCATAACATTCTATTTTATCCAACAAGAACAATGCTCTTAAAGAAATTTGGATCCCAAATCTATAATGCATAGATCCAAAAATCCACATACATCCAAGCATCAAAATGTCCACTGAAAAAGACCTGTTAAAAACAATTCAAATATGATCCAAAATTAAAAAGATAAATAAAGAAAGGCCACAAATGCCCATAAAGAAAACAAAAAAATCTAAAAATCTACAAAAGCCTAAAATCAAAAATCAAAATAAAAAATAATTTGGATTCACAAAATACTCATCCAAGAATTGCATGACAAGGAAAATTGAAAAATTGGCATCCAAACTTACTAATCTAATAGCTACTTCCGCTCCTAATTCCTCTAATCATCTACGTAAGATTAGCTCACTCTCCAAATCCATTTTGGGTCCTTATGTCCTAAAATCCAATTCTGCCCCTCCATCTAATTTGACATACACTTCTCCACATCTCCACTAGCCATCAAGGTGTGTACCAATGTTGGTCTTGAGAACATTTCCATCTATTGATCCAAAGGTCTTCCAATACCCCTTCATTATTTATCCCCTATCATACTCTTTTAATCCAATCCTTTGAATAAATCCTTATTCATCTACATTTCCTCATCCATTTCATCCCCCTTGGCATTATTCTACTAATGTTTATGAGCATACGTCTGATTGTCATGGTTTATGGTAGAATATCTTTTAGGGATGACATCTATTAAACTAGACACTTGATTCCTTCTTGCATTCTGCATCACCCATCCTCTTGCACTCTATACTTTGGGGCAAGCTTCATTCATACCAAATCCTATGTATCCACATCCTTCCATGCCATTTGTTACCACCTACTTGTCTACCATCATATCTAAGTCCATCCCCTTTTTCCATCTTTGATCTTGACAAGGCTAAGGATCTTCATAAGCATTACAAATCTGTCTACCATATCTTACACACTTTCTCTCATTTTTCGTATGCATGTCCTCCATCTCATACCCACATTCTTTTACCATTCATTCCATCCATATCATTTTTATCTAGTTCCATCTTCCCTTTCCTTCTTTGATCTTGATAATGTTAGGGGGAAAATATACATCCATACATGATTTATGTCCTTTGTTCCATATCCCTTACACTAAGCTCCTTCCATCCTTTCCTCCCTACTATGATCTTGATAAAGCAAGGACAAACTACACGTGCATACAGCCTTATCATATTCCCATTATAACATCATTTTTCCAGTTATTCCATCCATATCATTTCTATCCAACTTCCTCTTTTTCACCTTTGATCTTGATGAAGACTAAGAGAAAAATATATATGCATGCTTTATGTCCTTTATGAATTGCTGAAAAGGTTTCATTTGAGAAGCTAGAGTTCCTCAATCAGGAATGGCACACCATCAAAAGCCTGAAGCTACTTATAGATCTGTAGTTGTCTCCTTTCGGACTTTTGTTGTCTCTAGTGTCTACTATTGGTTTTCTCTTGTTTTAGCTTTAGCAGTTGTTTTTCTTTAGTCTTTCTCTTGCTGACAAATATTTCGTTAGACGTCTTTGTTGTTTTGTAATGGGTCTAAGCCCTTTCCCATGTTTACCTTAATTAAAACATTTTTGGAATGAACAGGGCTTTTTTTGTGAAGATGTAGTGTCTTCAAACAAATTTAAGGAGTCATCCAAAAAATACATTTTATGATTGCATTTATTAAAGTCTCATAGACCCAAAGCAACAACTATTCAATCTAGGTATAATAGAGTTGCTACCATAAATCATTAAATTATATACTAGAGTCTTTCTAATGGATAAAGTAAGGTAAAATGGGGAGGTTTAAGCTTTTCTAGGTATTAATTAGTTACAAAGGTTCATTTTTTCTAACATTACTAAGATGTCCCATAATGTTATGATCTAGTTATTTCCTCTTTCGTTTGACTCACTATGCTAAATACATGGGTACTTGAACTTAAAAGACAAATTAAACCCAATGATTCTAACTATTTATATGGCAACAATTAATGGAGATTAAAGCAATTTACAACAATAGAACTTTTTACATTTTGAGAAATCCACAACCAGCGATTCATGCTGACTTAAGCCTAAAACTACATATGAAACTCTAAAATTGGCCTCTTAATCATTTTTAATAATCAAAATGGTCAATTCTAAATAGCAGAAGATTGGAGTGAGGAGAACACATTTGATTCAAAGCAAAAAGAATGCATAGCAACATTGATTTACTCCTAGTTGGCTTAAATACATAAACTATTTATCTTTAACACAAAGAAATAATACATACACAAATCTTTCTTATTCCATTGGTCCCTATATGGAATTCCTCTTTTGTTCCTCCCCTCTTCTATTAGAAAAAAGCTATCCCTTTTACCTCTATATTTACCTCTACTATCATGATCAACCTTCATTTATTTTCAAAACCCCAAAATGGAAATAACCAAAGATCAAAAACTCGTTGGGATTCACCTAAACTCGGTGACTCTCGAGCAGGGTGACCCTTAGTGAGTCCCACAATGAGTGACCCTCGACGAGTCCTGGGCGCTATGATGCAGAGTGGGCAACAAGAAGGTAAGAAGACCCAATTCACCCTTTTAAGCCTAGACAAGGCTTATCTCAACCCACAACTAGGGTTCTACACACACACTAATATACTCAATCAACCACAACACTTTTTAAGGAGGGTTAGGGTTGTTTGACAACCAAGGACACTCATCCTATGCCTTTCACCCAAGTTTGAAGACTTCCTACTGCACCCGAGTCAAGGAACCCCCAATTAGGCCTATTCCTTATAACTCTATCTGACCGGTATTTCTCAAATAATTCAAATTTTCTTCATGGAACCCTAGGAACAAATTACATTTCAGAGTACCCTTTTGGGACTTACATCCAATTCCAAGAGATAGAGTTATGACCTTGCTCCAGAACCCCTAAGCACCTATTGGGTTAGCAGACCTAATAGGCCTAATTGGGTCCATTTTCCAAAGCAACTACTTAAGAATGGGGTTGCAGAATCTAACTCACCCCTTGGGCATGTTCCTTAGGTATCTAATGAACCAAAACCACCCTTAGACCAGTTCCCAAACTCTCTTTTGGTGACTGTTCTCTCATTCCTCCTCAAGGCTAGGCTAAACACATGGTTATGTTTATCCTAGGGTATGGTGGAAACCACACCAAAACTTACTCTCAGATTCCACCCCTTTGGAATCACAATATACACACCCTCAACCTGCATTTCCAAAAGAGTCGATGAGTTCCTCAATAGGATTTGCAGGTTAGGGTCATGTTTTTGGGGAAACCCTATGTACCAGGTCCTTGAGTGACAATTTTTGATAAACTGCCTACAACTTGCTCCAAACTCTACCAATTCGAGTCAAACCACTTGCATTCGAACCTGCACTCACACCACAATCCAGCCAATTCAAAACTTCATGCCAACCAATGCTCTATCAGAACGTAGAGTACGTAAAACCGGTGAAAATGGGCAAAATCTGAGTTTTTTTATTTATTCAGACCACCAACTTCTTACATTCATCCTCCAACCAACTCACAGATGATCTCTAAGGCACAAATAGGCCTTCCCCCAACAGCTACAACTGATTTTCAACTAGTTAGGACCATTGGAACTTCTTTGCCAGCCGATGGGGAAATGTTGCCAACTTTTGCAACTTTTTACATCTTTTGATAACTTTTCAATTTTGACATTCCAAAGTCCCTAATGGACTTGTAGACCAATCCTAAGCCTAAAACAACTTAGGGGACAACTTAACAACATACCTCCTACCCTAGATGAACCCATGGTTAGAGTTGGTCACTAGGTTTATAAATGACCTAGAGCCAACTGACCTTACAAGAGGTTCTTTATTACATTCATAGGTTCCAAAGATCCATACTGATTCAAACCACCATTCTAGGGTGTAGAACCATCTACCAACACACAAACAACAAACAAAATCCAAAACCAAGTGGTTCCCTTCACCATGCTAGAACTCAAACTCATCTGAATTTGAGCAAGACTCAAACTTGTAGAGTATATTTCATGTATATATTGGTTAGATGTTTGAAAGTGGTTTCAAATCTCTATGAGTTATAATAAAAATGCCAAGTTTTAGAAGATCTTATAAATTTTAAGACAATTAAATTTCAATAATCAGTAGGCTCCTATTAGCATTCTATTGTTCGCATTAGATTGTCATGGATGTCAACATTCGATGGACATAGATGCACGAAGATGAGGTCTCAGAGGAAGATCAGATTGGTTCAGTTGGTGCTATATGAGACTAGCGAAGTGAGAAGACTTCATGGTATGTGAGCAAGTAGTACAAGTATGGAACTTGCAAAGGCGTTTAATTATAGGCCACATAGATGACAAAGAATCGCTTGGTATTGCATTTGGACAAAGAAGTCATAGGTCTTTGCGTGGCGAAGCCATTGGGCAAACTGGTCTGATTCAGAAAAAGTATAGTTGCAGTTTGACTTAAATGTCATGTTAGTCGAACACTGTTGCAAGAATAAGCGCATCACACATCATGTTATCGCTATTGCTATCTCACTATCAACTCTCTGCATTGACCAAAGGCTACTGCTAAACTGTGACAAGAATGTCAATAACATGGCAGGTTATGCTTCCCCGCCATCCCGCACCAAGGAAGACCTCAAACAAAGTTCCCTATGGGGTAATGCTAACTGTGGCGGGGGATGCGCATAACACGATAGGTTATGATGCCCCGCTATCCCGCAACATAAAGAATGGAAGATAGGTGTCCCTATGGGGTAACACAAAAGTAAAGCATTTTGTGCACCTTGCTATCTCGTGTCCCCGTCATCTCCCAGCATGAAGATTAGGAGAAGAATGACCCTGCCGGGTAACATGAATGCAAAGAGAGTGGAGTCCCCTACTATCCCTCGACATGTAGAATGGAAGAAAGAAGACCCTATGGGGTAATGCAAAAGAGAACCAATTGGAGTTCCCTGCTATCCCACGACGTTGAAAAGTGAGAAGTGATGGTCGGGCAGGGTAAAAATATTAAAGAGGATGGATGCATCCTTCCAGCTTGTAGGAAGGAAAGTTTTCTTCTTTCGCGATGCACATGAACGCAAAGGGAATGGAGTCCCCCGCTATCCCTCGACATGTAGAATGGAAGAAAGAAGACCCTATGGGGTAATACAAAAGGGAACACATTGGAGTTCCCTGCTATCCCACGACGTTGAAAAGTAAGAAGTGATGGTCGTGTGGGGTAAAAATATTAAAGAGGATGGATGCATCCTTCCAGCCTGCAGGAAGGAAAGTTTTTTTCTTTTGTGATGCACATAACACGTGTTAGTCGATCTGCGAAACACATTAGCGCAACTCGTGAATCCAACATTGATTTTCTTCCACATGTGGATCTTTTGTGAGCAGGGAATTTTGTTGATGGTTCGCACCATCCACCATGTGGCTGAGTGACAGGTGAATGTTAGGTGGACAAATCTTTTTGACAGATCTATGTAGCTAAAAAGGAATGTGTATCAAAGGAGATCTTTCAGTCTGAAAATAAGACAAGAAGAAGAGTAAATGTTGGGCAGAGTTATAGCTATAAAATTATATTTTCAAAATGGAGGTTGTGTGCAAATAAAAAAAAAATCAGATTACCAAGATTTAGATGGAACTATCTGTTTTTGAATTTCTCTTTTGGAGGGTAAAACATTTGGAAACGTAATTGACAATGAAGTTTAAAAGACAGGAAAGGTGGGAAGTTTGTTTGTTTTTTTTTTTAAAAAAGGAGTATTGCTGGTGTGAAAGAACTGAAGCTCTGCAAAAACAAAGAATAGACAACAAAAAATAAGCTCGTAGAGAAGCAATTTTCGTAGGTACATAACACGATGCCAGTGCATGTATAACATCGCAAAATAGATTGCATGTAGAATAATCAGAAGGTGAAGAGAAAATAAGAAGCAGCTGAAAAACAAGAACAAAGAGAGATAGAGAAGAGAATAGAAGTGACTAGCAGAGACCAAAGACCAAAGGGTGCACAATCTGATAACACATAAGGTTATCTGGATAAAATGGGATAGAGAAATAGGATTTTTCAGAAAAAGAAATCGGAGAGTTGGGATTAACAACAGATACCAAAGAGCACAGAAAAGAAATTGAAAGTAGAAAAGAGTCAAGTCAATCACAAGTGCAGAGAACAAGTTGAGAGTTACAAAATTTCATTTGTAACAAGGTGTTTAATTGATATTGAATATTTACTCATTGTAGTTCATCTGATTGGGTGCTCAAATTAGGGGTAAGTGCTCCTTTCACTTGGTGCTCATAAAGCCAAGGGATGGTGCCCACAAACATTGTAACCAAAGTATTTCCATTGTGAGGTTGAATTAGAGCAATAGACCCTAGCAGCATTTCTCACCGAGCTATTTCCCACTGTGGGTTTTCCTCGTATATCTTGTGTTGTGTGGTTGCCTTGTGTTTTGAATGAGTTTAATATCTATGCTCATAGTTTATTTATTTTTGTTATTGAAGCTTAGATCATTTAGAAAAGTTAGAGTTGTTAATTATCATTGATTCACCCCCCCTCTCAGTGGTCCATTTGTGTTCAACAAGTGGTATCAGGGCACTAGTCTCCCTTGTAGTAAAGCTTTCTCTAGTTTGGGTGATCCTGTCTCGAGAACACAATGGCTAGAAATGAATCCTCCTCTAAAGAACCTATGTTTGATAGGACTAACTATGCTTTTTGGAGCTGAAGAATGGAAACTTACTTATCCTCTTTAGGCTTTGATGTCTGGATGTCAGTGAAAAATGGTTATATTGTTCCTCAAGTTCCTCCTACTAACCCTGATGCTAAAAAGGGATATGAGAACAATGCCAAAGCTAAGAATGCAATCTTGAGTGGTCTGTCTGATACAGAGTTTGTTAAGGTCGTGCATTGCATATCAGCCAAAGATACATGGGACAAGCTGCAAAAAATATAAGGAGATACCAAAGTGAAACAGGCCAAACTGCAAAATCCAAGAGCTGAATTTGAAAGCCTAGAAATGAAAGAACAGGAGAAGATAGCTAACTATCTCTAGATAGTGGATGAGATTGTAAGTTCTATAAGAGGACTTGGATAGGATGTCTCAAATGAAATTATTGTCAAGAAGGTTCTGAGATCATTAACCATAAGGTATGACACAAAGGTCTCTGTTATTGAAGAAGCTAAAGACTAAAAGAAATTCTCTATGGATGAATTGTTTGGCTCCCTATCAGCTTATGAGATGAGAACAATGAGTGGAGAATCGTCAAAGATAAGTTGCTCATGAAGAAGAAGATGACTCTAATGCTGTTGTAGCAAATTTTATAAGGAAGCTCGAGAAAGGATAGGGCAAATACAAAGGTAGGCTTCCTTCCAAATTTTCAACTGTGGCGAGATTGGACAATTTGTATCTAAATGTCCTTATGGAGAGAAGCATGAAGATGACAAGCAACATATGAAAGCCTTTGGTAAAGAGAAGAAGAAATTCTACAAACCAGAAAAAAGGAATTTTAAAGGAAGAAAAATCTTTACACAATTGAGGATGATGTCTTAGATGAAGAAAGTGTCTCTGATGAGTGTTGCGGTGAGGATGAAGGAGAAGTTAATCTCTTTATGGCACAAGGAGAGTTGCATGATGAACATGTTGTTGATGATGAGGAAGAGGAAGTTGAAGTTGAGGTAGATCTTGACGGTGAATTTGTAAGTGCACTTGAAGAGCTCTGGAAGGTAAGGAAAGAATATAAAAAGGTTAAGTATGTTGTTGCTAAAGAACAAGACTTATTGAAACAATGTCTTGAGGAATCTGAGCAAAACATTTTAGATCTAAGAACACAATTAAATGAAGCTAAAAGAATGTATAAGGTAAATAAATCAGGTTTAGAGAATAAGGAGTATCAAAAGATGGAGAAAGAAATTGTGAATCTTGGAAAGCAACTTTAAAAGTGCAAATATGAACTTAAGGTGAGAATCAAGTATGAGGGCAACATTGATGCATTGGATAAAATGTTGAACAAACAATAGCACTACAAAGACACAAAGGGAGTTGGATTTGATGTTGGTCAATGCGCTAAAGGTGAGGACTCATCCAGTAAAGAAATACACTTCACCTCATCAAATGGAAATGGAAACCAACAAACTTTTACAATCAGCAAACCCACTGAGAAGAAGACATATGCTGCTGCTACAAAGAACAAACATGCTAATCAAATGTTATCACTGTCAAAACTTGGGCCACATAGAAAAGCATTGTAAGCATAGAGCAGCTAAACAAAAGAAGAAAATTTCAACCTTGGAACCAAAGACAAAATCGGACCAGAATATGACAATAGAAAAGAAGAAACAAACACAACAAGTTTGGATAGAAAAGGATAAGGACAAAAATGAGTCAAGTTTGATTGTCCAAACTGCCCTACATGTAGAAAGGAAGGACTTATGGGTAGTAAACAGTGGCTACTCCAATCACATAATTGGAGATAAGAAGAAATTCACTAAACTTGAAGATTGGAATGGTGGTTCAGTGAGGTTTGGAGAAAACTTAGCAATCAAACTAAAAGGCAAGGGTACTCTCAGCATAGATGGCAAATTAAAATCTCATGATGTATATTATATGGAAGGTCCAAAACACAATCTGCTAAGTGTAAGTCAGATGTGTGATAAAGGATATAAGTTTACATTTGACTCAAAAGGATGTGATATCAGAAAAGAAAACAATGGCAAATTAGTTGCTAAGGGAAAGAGAATGATTGGAAATGTATATAATTTAAAAGAATGTTTTGAGTCCCAATGCATGATGGGACAAGTTGATGAAAGTTGGCTTTGGCATAGAAGGCTTGGTCATATAAAATTTGATAATCTTGTCAAGGTCAACAAGAGAGGGTATGTGAGGAACATACCACAGATCATCAAGCCAGCAAGCACTTTTTGTGATAAATGTCAAAGAGGACAGAAACTAAGGTGGGCCTGAAGACTAAATAATATTCAACTACAAGGCCACTAGAGCTTGCGCATACTGGTTTGTGTGGGCCAACCAAAACAAGAGCACTGAATTATTTTAGATATATTTTGCTACTTATTCCGCGAGGTCCTCCAAAAGTATCCAACAAACTTGGTGTCACGATCTAAAACTATACTTTTAGGTAGACGATGTAGTCTTACCACCTCCCTAAGGAATAAATCAACAATGTGGAGAGCATCATGGGTCTTCTAACATGGATGAAATGTGCCATCTTTGAAAACCTATCAACTACCAAAAATAATGAATCATTTCCTCTTTGTGTCATTGGTAAACCAAGAACAAAATCTATGATTATATCTTCCCATGGCCTCTCTGGTACATGTCATGGCTAATACAGTCCTCTATTCTAGCCTACTCCTTTAGCCATCTAGGTTACTCTGCAACTCTTCACAAATTTCTTCACATCCTGTGATAACTCAAGCCATTAATAAAGCTCACTAATGATGCCAATGGTCTTATCTCGACGAAAGTGTCCTACCATTTCTCCACTATGCTTCTCCTTTATCAAGTTCTCTCTCATAGAGCTCCTTGGAATACACAATTGTCTTCCCTTGAATAACATGCCATCTTCAATTGTGAAATCCAATCACCTTGTCCTATCAAAAGAGATGGGCTCTTTGCAAGCTTTCCTAGCCTCTACAAAATCAAGATCCTCGAGATACAATGTCTTGAGTTTATTGAACGCAACCACCTCAAACTGCATCTCTATCAACAAAATTTGTGTCTTACTTAAGACATCTACAACTCTGTTAGACCTTCCACTCCTATGCTTCAAGACAAAAAGGGTAACTCTGCAAAAACTCCACCTATTTCAAAAGTCTTTGATTAAATTAGAAGATCTAAACACTAGGGTATGGAGGGCTTAGGGTTTTGGACTTATGAGTGTTTCAAAAGGTTTTTAGAAGGCAAAATAAGATCATCAAACCCTAAAATATTGACAATCCCAACACAACTATGAAGATATCATTGGGGAGACTATATCTAACACCATAAGCTTACAAGATGTATACACCTAAAATTTGTCCTTACCAAACCACACCAAATCTTAGCCTATCCTAAGCCATTAATTAAATAGATATTCATTATTTATTTAAATAGTTATTATCATTTATTTAAATAAATATTATTATTTATTTAATTATTTTTTCTATTACTTAATCTCATTAATTAAATAACTATGTATTATTTATTTAATTAATTTCACAATTCACTCTTTTCCCTTTATCCTTGTTCATTCAATCCAAGCCCATAAATGGTTTCAGATGGTTTATAATCTAAATTCGTAGTCATATGATAAATACCCCGAATTATCCCTTCACATTACTAACTAAAGCTTTGTCTAGATTCATTGAATCTATACACTTCCTAAAACTCAAACTAATTTTTCATCCCATCTATTCATTCCATACCTAAATCTCTTTATCATATTCATTCACATAAGGATGTTGAACTAATGCACCTCCTAATGGTAGGTCTTAACCATCATCACATCCTCATTCTACCCATTTGATTATTTATCATATCAGTCTTATCATCATACTATTAGTCTCATAAGAAACAACATTCAATCCATCAAAAGATTAAATTAAGTAGAGCTAGGGAGCATTATACTTCAGCTCAACCTAGGGACAATGAAGGGTTTTAGGTGAAGGTATTGTCTGTATTGATTTATCTTCTATGTTATTTACCTTCTATCTTTCTAGTCTTAATTTTACCCTATTTTGACCTTTTTGTGAGTTTTGCTTGAATTTTAGTCGCAGTTTTCAATCTAGTCCTTTAGACTGCAATGATGATGATGATGATGATAATGATGCTGATGATGCTGATGATGCTGATGCTGATGATGATGATGCTAATGATGATGCTGATGATGAGGATGATGATAAGGATGATGATGATGACGATGATGATGATGACGATGAGGATGATGATGACGATGATGATGATGAGAACGATGATGATGACGATGATGATGATGAGGATGATGATGATGATGAGGATGATGATGACGACGATGATGATGAGGACGATGATGATGAGGAGGACGATGATGATGACGATGACGATGATGATGAGGATGATCAGGATGACGATGACGATGACGATGACGATGATGATGATGATGATGATGATGATGATGATGAGCACAAACTATCCTATTATACCTCAACAACCACCCCATAGCAATTCTATATCTACATCGATGCACATCCATCAACATACCACTTACCAACACATTCCTATTGCTCACACTTATCCTATATTATCCCCCATTCATCACTCTTTTATCCCTTACCTACATGCACCTGTCATCTAAGACACATACCTTGTATAACCCCTCCATCACCTCCACCTATTATCCAAATTCTTTGACCTACAATCCTCCAAGCTATAATGTTAATCCTCCACTTAATCCCTCAATCCATAATCCTAAACCTCCGAGCTATAATTCTAAACCTTCACTTAATCCCCCAATCCATAATCCTAATAACTTAATTTTTATTTTGTTTTGTTTTTACTTCTAGAGGTATCCCCACGACCCAACCTAGTGTCCAATCCACCTTACCTTAGTCTTACTTATTGCCAAGTTGGGGTCAGGAGACGCTGAAGCGAAGAAGGGGGCTTTATATTTACTTTGTGCATTATTTTATTAACAATTCATAGTTTTTTTGTTTTTTTTACCTCTAGAGACATTCCCTGGACCCAACCTAGTATCGAATCCGCCTTACCTTGGTTTTACTTATTGTCAAGTTGGAGTCAGATACGCGATGAGACAAAGAAAGAGATTATATTTATTTTGTGCATTATTTTTTTAACAATTCATAATTATTATTTTTTGTTTTTACCTGTAGAGGCATATCCACACGACTTAGTCTAGTGTCCAATCCGTCTTACCTTGGTCTTAATTATTGTCAAGTTGGGGTCAAGAAGGCACTGAGGCGAAGGAGGCTTATGTTTACTTTGTGGATTATTTTATTAACTAATAATTTTTATTAAAATCATTTTTATTATTTTTACCTCTAACGACATCCCACAACGCAATTCAATATCCTATATGCCTTACCTTGGTCTTACAAATTGTCAAGTTGGGGTCAGAAAGGTGTTGAGGCAAAGAAAAGGGATTATATTTACAATCAAAAATAATAATGAGAAGGTACTCATAAAGCACACAATTTCTTCAAACTAATCTTAGTAACAAAAAGACGGTGGATGTTAAAAACATGCACCCCCAAAGTCATGCTTTTGGATTGACAGACCTTTGGTGGATGTGATGTCTTGTATACGTACCTTGTCTTACAATTTTTATTTTATTTATAATAAAAATAATTTACATAGTTTTTAATGTGTAACTTAAATATGATTAATATGTTGTCATATTTTATGATTTGTTGTTAGATATTAAATATGTAATAGTGTTAATATTTTATGAGTAAATATTTTTTAAATAATTGGGTAAATTGTATTAGTAAATGATATTTTAATAATATAATCTTTAAAATAATCTAATGTGAATTGCATTCATAATTATTATTTTTTGTTACGTATAGAGGTATCCCCACAATTCAGTTCAATGTCCAATACGCCTTACCTTGGTCTTACTTATTGCCAAGTTGGGGTCAGGAAGGCGTTGAGGCGAAAAAGTGGGTTTTATGTTTACTTTGTACATTATTTTATTAACAATTCTTAATTATTAGTTTTTGTTTTTACCTTTAGAGGCATCCCCACAACCCATCCTAGTGTCCAATCCGCCTTACCTTGGTCTTACTTATTGCCAAGTTGGGGTCAGGAAAACGCCAAGGCAAAGAAAGGGGATTATATTTACTTTGTACATTATTATATTAACAATTCATTATTTTTTTTTGTTTTTTCACCTCTAGAGGCATATCCACATGATCCAACCCAGTGTCCAATTTGCCTTACCTTGGTCTTATTTATTGTCAAGTTGGGGTCAAAAAGGCGCTGAGGCGAAAAAAGGGACTTATGTTTACTTTGTGCATTATTTTATTAACAATTAATTATTATTATTTTACCTCTAACGATATCCCATAGCTCCACCCATCGTCCAATCTGCCTTACCTAGATCTTACTTATTGTCAAGTTGGAGTCGGGGAGGCGTGAGGCGAAAAATGGGGTTTTTTGTTTATTTTGTGCATTATTTTATCAACAATTCATTTTTTATTTTTATTTTACCTCTAGAGGCATCCCACGACCCAACCAAGTGTCCAATCCGCCTTACCTGTGGCCTTACCTATTGCCAAGCTGAGGTCAAGAAGGCACTGAGGTGAAAAAAAGGGCTTATGTTTACTTAGTACATTATTTTATTAACAATTCATAATTTTTATTTTCTTTTGTTTGTACTTCTAGAGGTATCACCACGACCCAACCTAGTATCCAATCCACCTTACCTTAGTCTTACTTATTGTCAAGTTGGGGTCAAAAGATGTTGAAGCGAAGAAGGGGGCTTTATATTTACTTTGTGCATTATTTTATTAACAAATCATAGTTTATTTTTTTTGTTACCTCTAGAGACATTCCCTTGACCCAACCTACTATCGAATCTGCCTTACCTTGGTCTTATTTATTGTCAAGTTGGAGTCAGATACACAATGAGGCAAAGAAACAGAGATTATATTTATTTTGTGCATTATTTTTTTAACAATTCATAATTATTACTTTTTTGTTTTTACCTGTAGAGGCATATCTACACGACTTAGTACAGTGTCCAATCCATCTTACCTTGGTCTTAATTATTGTCAAGTTGGGGTCAAAAAGGCACTAAGGCCAAGAAAGAGGCTTATGTTTACTTTGTGCATTATTTTATTAACTAATCATTTTTATTAACTAATCATTTTTATCAACAAATCATTTTTATTTTTTTTTACCTCTAACGACATCCCACAACGCAACTCAATGTCCATTCCACCTTACCTTGGTCTTACTTATTGTAAAGTTGGGGTCAGAGAGGTGTTGAGGAAAAAAAAAATGATTATATTTACAATCAAAAATCATAATGAGAAGGCACTCATAAAACACACAATTTCTACAAACTAATCTTGGTAACAAAAAGAGGGTCGATGTTAAAGACATGCACCCCCAAAGTCAAGTTTTTGGATTGACAAGCTTTTGATGTCTCGTATACGTACCTTGTCTCACAATTATTATTTTATTTATAATAAAAATTATTTACATAGTTTTAAATGTGCGATTTAATTATGATTAATATGTTGTCATATTTTATGATTTGTTGTTAGATATCATATATCTAATAGTGTTAATATTTTATGAGTCAATATTTTTTAAATAATTGTGTGAATTGTATTAGTAAATGATATTTCTATAATATAATCTTTAAAATAATCTAATGTGAATTGAATTCATAATTATTATTTTTTGTTACGTCTAAAAGTATCCCCACAATTCAGTTCAATGTCTAATCTACCTTACCTTGGTCTTACTTATTGCCAAGTTGGGGTCAGGAAGGCGCTGAGGCAAAAAATAGGGTTTTATGTTTACTTTGTGCATTATTTTATTAACAATTCATAATTATTATTTTTTGTTTTTACCTATAAAGGCATCTCCACAATCCAGCCTAGTGTCCAATCCGCCTTACCTTGGTCTTACTTATTGCCAAGTTGGGGTCAGGAAAACGCCAAAGCAAAGAAAGGGGATTATATTTACTTTGTGCATTATTATATTAACAATTCATTATTTTTTTATTTTTTTCACCTCTAGAGGCATATCCACACGACCCAACCCAGTGTCCAATCTACCTTACCTTGGTCTTATTTATTGTCAAGTTGGGGTCAAAAAGGTGCTGAGGCGAAAAAAAGCACTTATGTTTACTTTGTGCATTATTTTATTAACAATTAATTATTATTATTTTACCTCTAACGATATCCCATAGCTCCACCCAACGTCCAATCTGCCTTACCTAGATCTTACTTATTGTCAAGTTGGAGTCGGGGAGGCATGAGGCGAAAAATGGGGTTTTTTGTTTATTTTGTGCATTATTTTATCAACAATTCATTTTTTTTTATTATTTTACCTCTAGAGGCATCCCACGACCCAACCAAGTGTCCAATCCGCCTTACTTGTGGCCTTACCTATTGCCAAGTTGAGGTCAAGAAGGCACTGAGGTGAAAAAAAAGGGCTTATGTTTACTTAGTACATTATTTTATTAACAATTCATAATTTTTATTTTGTTTTGTTTGTACTTCTAGAGGTATCACCACGACCCAACCTAGTATCCAATCCACCTTACCTTAGTCTTACTTATTGTCAAGTTGGGGTCAGGAGACGTTGAAGCGAAGAAGGGGGCTTTATATTTACTTTGTGCATTATTTTATTAACAAATTATAGTTTATTTTTCTTGTTACCTCTAGAGACATTCCCTTGACCCAAACTACTATCGAATCCGCCTTACCTTGGTCTTATTTATTATCAAGTTGGAGTCAGATACACAATGAGGCAAAGAAACATAGATTATATTTATTTTGTGCATTATTTTTTTAACAATTCATAATTATTATTTTTTTGTTTTTATCTGTACAGGGATATCTACACGACTTAGTACAGTGTCCAATCCGTCTTACCTTGGTCTTAATTATTGTCAAGTTGGGGTCAAAAAGGCACTGAGGCCAAGAAAGAGGCTTATGTTTACTTTGTGCATTATTTTATTAACTAATCATTTTTATCAACAAATCATTTTTATTTTTTTTTACCTCTAACGACATCCCACAACGCAACTCAATGTCCATTTCACCTTACCTTGGTCTTACTTATTGTAAAGTTGGGATCAGAAAGGTGTTGAGGCAAAGAAAAATGATTATATTTACAATCAAAAATCATAATGAGAAGGTACTCATAAAGCACACAATTTCTACAAACTAATCTTGGTAACAAAAAGAGGGTGGATGTTAAAGACATGCACCCCCAAAGTCAAGTTTTTGGATTGACAAGCTTTTGATGTCTCGTATACGTACCTTGTCTCACAATTATTATTTTATTTATAATAAAAATTATTTACATAGTTTTAAATGTGCAATTTAAACATGATTAATATGTTTTCATATTTTATGATTTGTTGTTAGATATCATATATCTAATAGTGTTAATATTTTATGAGTCAATATTTTTTAAATAATTGTGTGAATTGTATTAGTAAATGATATTTCTATAATATAATCTTTAAAATAATCTAATGTGAACTGCATTCATAATTATTATTTTTGTTACGTCTAAAGGTATCCCCACAATTTAGTTCAATGTCTAATCTGCCTTACCTTGGTCTTACTTATTGCCAAGTTGGGGTCAGGAAGGCGCTGAGGCGAAAAATAGGGTTTTATGTTTACTTTGTGCATTATTTTATTAATAATTCATAATTATTATTTTTTGTTTTTACCTATAAAGGCATCTCCACAATCCAGCCTAGTGTCCAATCTGCCTTACCTTGGTCTTACTTATTGCCAAGTTGGGGTCAAGAAAACGCCAAGGCAAAGAAAGGGGATTATATTTACTTTGTGCATTATTATATTAACAATTCATTATTTTTTTTTGTTTTTTCACCTCTAGAGGCATATCCACACGACCCAACCCAGTGTCCAATCTGCCTTACCTTGGTCTTATTTATTGTCAAGTTGGGGTCAAAAAGGCGCTGAGGCGAAAAAAGGGACTTATGTTTACTTTGTGCATTATTTTATTAACAATTAATTATTATTATTTTACCTCTAACGATATCCCATAGCTCCACCCAACGTCCAATCTGCCTTACCTAGATCTTACTTATTGTCAAGTTGGAGTTGAGGAGGCGTGAGGCGAAAAATGGGGTTTTTTGTTTATTTTGTGCATTATTTTATCAACAATTCATTTTTTATTTTTATTTTACCTCTAGAGGCATCCCACAACCCAACCAAGTGTTCAATCCGCCTTACCTGTGGCCTTACCTATTGCCAAGTTGAGGTCAAGAAGGCATTGAGGTGAAAAAAAGGGCTTATGTTTACTTAGTACATTATTTTATTAACAATTCGTAATTTTTATTTTGTTTTGTTTGTACTTCTAGAGGTATCACCACGACCCAACCTAGTATCCAATCCACCTTACCTTAGTCTTACTTATTGTCAAGTTGGGGTCAGGAGACGTTGAAGCGAAGAAGGGGGCTTTATATTTACTTTGTGCATTATTTTATTAACAAATCATAGTTTATTTTTTTTGTTACCTCTAGAGACATTCCCTTGACCCAACCTACTATCGAATCCGCCTTACCTTGGTCTTAATTATTGTCAAGTTGGAGTCAGATACACAATGAGGCAAAGAAATAGAGATTATATTTACTTTGTGCATTATTTTTTTAACAATTCATAATTATTACTTTTTTGTTTTTACCTGTAGAGGCATATCTACACGACTTAGTACAGTGTCCAATCCGTCTTACCTTGGTCTTAATTATTGTCAAGTTGGGGTCTAAAAGGCACTAAGGCCAAGAAAGAGGCTTATGTTTACTTTGTGCATTATTTTATTAACTAATCATTTTTATCAACAAATCATTTTTATTTTTTTTTACCTCTAACGACATCCCACAACGCAACTCAATGTCCATTCCACCTTACCTTGGTCTTACTTATTGTAAAGTTGGGGTCAGAAAGTTGTTGACGAAAAAAAAAATGATTATATTTACAATCAAAAATCATAATGAGAAGGCACTCATAAAACACACAATTTCTACAAACTAATCTTGGTAACAAAAAGAGGGTCGATGTTAAAGACATGCACCCCCAAAGTCAAGTTTTTGGATTGACAAGCTTTTGATGTCTCGTATACGTACCTTGTCTCACAATTATTATTTTATTTATAATAAAAATTATTTACATAGTTTTAAATGTGTGATTTAAATATGATTAATATGTTGTCATATTTTATGATTTGTTGTTAAATATCATATATCTAATAGTGTTAATATTTTATGAGTCAATATTTTTTAAATAATTGTGTGAATTGTATTAGTAAATGATATTTCTATAATATAATCTTTAAAATAATCTAATGTGAATTGCATTCATAATTATTATTTTTTGTTACGTCTAAAGGTATCCCCACAATTCAGTTCAATGTCTAATCTGCCTTACCTTGGTCTTACTTATTGCCAAGTTGGGGTCAGGAAGGCGCTGAGGCGAAAAATAGTGTTTTATGTTTACTTTGTGCATTATTTTATTAACAATTCATAATTATTATTTTTTGTTTTTACCTATAAAGGCATCTCCACAATCCAGCCTAGTGTCCAATACGCCTTACCTTGGTCTTACTTATTGCCAAGTTGGGGTCAGGAAAACGCCAAAGCAAAGAAAGGGGATTATATTTACTTTGTGCATTATTATATTAACAATTCATTATTTTTTACTTTTTTTTCACCTCTAGAGGCATATCCACACGACCCAACCCAGTGTCCAATCTACCTTACCTTGGTCTTATTTATTGTCAAGTTGGGGTCAAAAAGGCGCTGAGGCGAAAAAAATGACTTATGTTTACTTTGTGCATTATTTTATTAACAATTAATTATTATTATTTTACCTCTAACGATATCCCATAGCTCCACCCAACGTCCAATCTGCCTTACCTAGATCTTACTTATTGTCAAGTTGGAGTCGGGGAGGCATGAGGCGAAAAATGGGGTTTTTTGTTTATTTTGTGCATTATTTTATCAACAATTCATTTTTTATTTTTTTTTTACCTCTAGAGGCATCCCACGACCCAACCAAGTGTCCAATCCGCCTTACCTGTGGCCTTACCTATTGCCAAGTTGAGGTCAAGAAGGCATTGAGGTGAAGAAAAAGGGCTTATGTTTACTTAGTACATTATTTTATTAACAATTCATAATTTTTATTTTGTTTTGTTTGTACTTCTAGAGGTATCACCACGACCCAACCTAATATCCAATCCACCTTACCTTAGTCTTACTTATTGTCAAGTTGGGGTCAGGAGACGTTGAAGCGAAGAAGGGGGCTTTATATTTACTTTGTGCATTATTTTATTAACAAATCATAGTTTATTTTTCTTGTTACCTCTAGAGACATTCCCTTGACCCAACCTACTATCGAATCCGCCTTACCTTGGTCTTATTTATTGTCAAGTTGGAGTCAGATACACAATGAGGCAAAGAAATAGAGATTATATTTATTTTGTGCATTATTTTTTTAACAATTCATAATTATTATTTTTTTGTTTTTATCTGTAGAGAGATATCTACACGACTTAGTACAGTGTCCAATCCGTTTTACCTTGGTCTTAATTATTGTCAAGTTGGGGTCAAAAAGGCACTGAGGTCAAGAAAGAGGCTTATGTTTACTTTGTGCATTATTTTATTAACTAATCATTTTTATCAACAAATCATTTTTATTTATTTTTACCTCTAATGACATCCCACAATGCAACTCAATGTCCATTTCGCCTTACCTTGGTCTTACTTATTGTAAAGTTGGGATCAGAAAGGTGTTGAGGCAAAGAAAAATGATTATATTTACAATCAAAAATCATAATGAGAAGGTACTCATAAAGCACACAATTTCTACAAACTAATCTTGGTAACAAAAAGATGGTCGATGTTAAAGACATGCACCCCCAAAGTCAAGTTTTTGGATTGACAGGCTTTTGATGTCTCGTTTACGTACCTTGTCTCACAATTATTATTTTATTTATAATAAAAATTATTTACATAATTTTAAATGTGCAATTTAAATATGATTAATATGTTTTCATATTTTATGATTTGTTGTTAGATATCATATATCTAATAGTGTTAATATTTTATGAGTCAATATTTTTTAAATAATTGTGTGAATTGTATTAGTAAATGATATTTCTATAATATAATCTTTAAAATAATCTAATGTGAATTGCATTCATAATTATTATTTTTTTTACGTCTAAAGGTATCCCCACAATTCAGTTCAATGTCTAATCTGCCTTACCTTGGTCTTACTTATTGCCAAGTTGGGGTCAGGAAGGCGCTGAGGCGAAAAATAGGGTTTTATGTTTACTTTGTGCATTATTTTATTAATAATTCATAATTATTATTTTTTGTTTTTACCTATAAAGGCATCTCCACAATTCAGCCTAGTGTCCAATCCGCCTTACCTTGGTCTTACTTATTGCCAAGTTGGGGTCAGGAAAACGCCAAGGCAAAGAAAGGGGATTATATTTACTTTGTGCATTATTATATTAACAATTCATTATTTTTTTCTGTTTTTTCACCTCTAGAGGCATATCCACACGACCCAACTCAATGTCCAATCCACCTTACCTTGGTCTTATTTATTGTCAAGTTGGGGTCAGAAAAATGCTGAGACAAAAAAATGGGCTTATGTTTACTTTGTGCATTATTTTATTAACAATTAATTATTATTTTTTATTATTTTTTTTACCTCTAACGATATCCCACAGCT
Organism: Cryptomeria japonica; assembly: GCF_030272615.1. NCBI lineage: Eukaryota > Viridiplantae > Streptophyta > Pinopsida > Cupressales > Cupressaceae > Cryptomeria > Cryptomeria japonica. The sequence continues at coordinate 145,066,335 of NC_081410.1, forward strand.
CAACCCAATGTCCAATCTGTCTTACCTTAATCTTACTTATTGTCAAGTTGGGGTCAGAGAGACATGAGGCGAAAAAGAGGGTTTTTGTTTATTTTGTGCATTATTTTATCAACAATTCATTTTTTTATTTATTTTTACCTCTAGAAGCATCCCACGACCCAACCGAGTGTCCAATCTGCCTTACCTTGGTCTTACTTATTGCCAAGTTGGGGTCAAGAAGACGTTGAAGCGAATAAGAGGGTTTATGTTTAGTTCGTAAATTATTTTATTAACAATTCATATTTTTATTTCTTTTTGTTTTTACCTCTAGAAGCATCCCCACGACCCAACCTAGTGTCTAATCTACCTTACATTGGTCTTACTTATTGTCAAGTTAGGGTCAGGAGGCACTGAAACGAAGAAGGGGGTTTTATATTTACTTTGTGCATTATTTTATTAACAATTCATAATTTTATTTTTTTTGTCACCTCTAGAAGCATTCCCCGAACCCATCCTAATATCGAATTTGCCTTACCATAGTCTTACTTATTGTCAAGTTGGGGTTAGAAACGCGCTGAGGCAAAGAAAGAGATTATATTTATATTGTGCATTATTTTACTAACAATTCATAATTTTTATTTTTATTTTACCTCTCGAGGCATATCCACACGACCTAGTCCAGTGTCTAATCTGTCTTACCTTGGTCTTATTTATTGTCAAGTTGGGGTCAAGAAGGCACTAAGATGAAGAAGGGGGCTTGTGTTTACTTTGTGCATTATTTTATTAACAAATCATTTTTATTTTTTTTACCTCTAATGACATCCCACAACGCAACCCAATGTCCAATCTGCCTTACCTTGGTCTTACTTATTGCCAAGTTGGGGTCAGGAAGTTGTTAAGACAAAGAAGGGGGATTATATTTACTTTGCGCATTATTTTATTAACAATTCATAATTTATTTATTTTGTTTTTACCTCTAAAGGTATATCCACATGGCGTACCTCAGTATCCAATCCGCTTTACCTTGGTCTTATTGTCAAGTTGGGATCAAGAAGACGTTGAGCTAAAAAAGATGGATTATGTTTACTTTGTGCATTATTTTATTAACAATTCATTTTTTTTTTATAACGTCTAATGGTATCCCACAACTCAGCCCAGTGTCCAATCCGTCTTACCTTGGTCTTACTTATTGTTAAGTTGGGGTCAAAAAGGGGTTTAGTTACTTGCATCTTTTCCTAAAGAATTTGGAGGAAGGATTTCATCTCCCTAGCTCTCAACTGTCTACTTTGTCAAAGGTTGTTAGCTCTAGTAGATGTTGTGAGAGTTGATATATCATTTCCTCATCTTGGCTCTTTGGAACAGTTGTGGCTGTTTTTTGGATCCCTCTGTTTCTAGTTATTTTTGTACTTTGGTTTGGACCTCCTAACCCTTCGATTAGATGTAACTTTTTCTTTTAGTAATATATATAGTGAGTGTCGGTTTTTATTGATAAAAATAATTCAAGTCAGCGTACAAGAAACTTTTGTTACACTTAAGATTTTGAGGGGAGGAAGAATTATAGCTATATAAGAGTATATTATAAATCAAATTGTCATTTTGATGACTACCTTTTATAAGAAGTCATTTCTTCTCACATTTTAACTAGTTATTCACAATCAATAATCATAATGAGAAGGTACTCATAAACCACACAAGCTCTTCAAACTAATCTTAGTAACAAAAAGACAGTGGATGCTAACACATCCACCTAAGGACATACACCCCCAAAGTCATGTTTTTGGACTGACAGGCTTTTGGTGGATGTGATGCCTTGTATACGTATCTTGCCTCAATTTTTATTAGTGTAGAATATTTTGAACCAACACATTTTTTTGTTATAGTGTAATTAACAATCAGCATTCCTAAAAGCTACAATTATATAAGGATGATAGATGTACACTTGCTAGAGTTCTTTGAGAGTTTCATGATCACATTCTTGGAAAAGAACTAGAAATGTCAGTCTAAGGGATATGAGGTTACCATGGTAGGAAATTTTTCAAATTGTAAGAATCATTTGAAGGAGCGAGTACGGTAGAAAATGATAAACCGGGACACAAAGGAGTTAAACCTAAAGTTTCAGGATGGGCAACAATAATTAATCACATAAGTGGTCATGGTTTGAGGAAAAGAGATAACAAAAATACAATCAATCATATAAGTATTCCCTTATAGACATATATATATTGGTCATAACTAATGAAACAAGAAAGTCCACTAAGAAATGAGCAAGCTATTGAGCTAATCAATCAACAAACACTAATACATTTGGACTAGATTTTCGACTGAGGTTTCTGACGGAGAAGGGATATTGTGGCCAAATTTGATTTTTTTTGAAAAAATGCCCGCATTCGTCGTAATTCAGACAAAAATTACCCATTTGGTTTCAACAAAGAAGGCATTAGCAATAAGAATTTTCTTTTTTTCAAAAAAGTGCTCGAGTTCGTCGTAATTCCGACGACAGCGACCATTACAAAATTAAAAAAGAGGCGGGGAATTGATTTATGAATTGCAATCTCGCGTAGGTGTCCGTGGCGACTTCAACCCCCAAGAACATCAAACCCACGTCGAAGGCAATCCCACGCAGGAGGTAGATTCAAATTGCCCTAGTTTTTAATTTCATGTTGCAAAAAATATACATGTGGTGGTTAATTGTCCTAGTTTAATCTCGTAAAACCATATAACTATGATTGAGGAGTGAGCGTTCAATTTTGTATCAACAATCCCTTCCTCTCGTATACGTGCGTGTTGATTGTTCACATGAGATCACATCTCTTTGTGGCATCGTATCAAACAATTCACGAGCCTTGTCCATGTTTCCACATTTTGCATTCATGTCAAGCAGGGCATTTGCAAGTACAACACCTAACAAAATTCCTCTATCCGTTATGCTTTGATGGATGTCCATACCCTGTTCCAAAGCTCCCATTTTTGCACAAGCAGGGAGTATGCTGGCAAAGGTTGTGGAATTTGTCTTTATGCCTTCCAATTTCATTTGCTTGAAAGTGTCTAAAGCCTTTTCGACAAATCCATTTTGTGCATATCCAGCAATCGTTGCAGTCCACGAGACAACATTTCTTTCAGGCATTCTATCAAATAGTTCACGTGCCTTGTCTATGCTTCCACATTTTGCATACATGTCTACCAAGGCAGTTACAACTACAACATCTGACAAAATTTCTCTATCCTTTATGCTTCGATGAATGTTCATACCCTGTTCCAAATCTCCCATTTTGGCACAAGCAGGGAGGATAGTAGCAATGGTCGTGGAATTTGGCTTTACACCTGTCAATTGCATTTGCTTGAAAGTTTCTAAAGCCTTCTCAACAAATCCATTTTGTGCAATTGCAACTACATCTAACAAAATTCCTCCATCTTTTATGCTTTGATGGATGTCCATACCCTGTTCCAAAGCTCCCATTTTGGCACAGGCTGGGAGTATGTTGGCAAACGTAACTAAAGAAATGCAATGATCAGCTCTAGAGACATCAAACCACTACTAACAAAACTGAGAGTCTAAAATATGATAGGGAATAGTGTGAGTTGTCCTGAAATAAAATATTTTATTTTCAATTTCAACTAAAACATAATTACTCAACCATTTAATGTTATTAATAAGTGTTTAATTTATGAAAGAGATAAATGGTTGGCCACAAGTACATGAGTTACTAAATACACACAAATAAGTGAATTTGATATTCAAAACTATCTACAATGAATTCAATTCTTGTCCATTAGTCATTTATGTTTGCAATAAGCATCTTTTTTTGTTTTTCTTAATCTTTATTCATAGTTATGTGCATATTTCACATTCTATAATTAGGATATCAATTGCTATGGCTAAACACTAGCATGATGCTTGTGTTGTGGTATAGATGCGTGGAAACATAATTATGGGATTGTTATATTATAGAGATCATAAATCTAGATATTGCATATTAGTTCTAGCTCTTCTTGGATTGAGTCTAAAGTTGACATACAGTCATAAAGCCATTATTAGCAGATCTATCCATTTCTAGTAAAGACAATTGAGAGTTTCTTATCTATTTACCTATTGATCATTATTAAGCCATAATATTTAGGTCTATTTATCTCTCTTGCAAAACCTTTGTAAGTTTCCTAGATTGTCCCTACTACTCACTCTTCAATTCGAAAAAATGGAGTTCTAAAGATTTGTTGCACAAGATGGTGTTGAACGTATCAACAAGGCTAGCATGGAAGGCATGTTCAAGCTTCCACTTGTACAACTTACAACAAATGATTTGTTGATAGAAGAAATTCTTGAAATAGGGATGCAATTGAAAGACAAGTAAGTACATACAAACCTCCTCAGTTGAAAGTAAAATCTGTGTATAAAAAGATTACATTGAATCCCAATCCATAAACACAATAGAGATACCGATGGAGACTTAATTGGATGTAGCATGTCGCACCAAAGTTGTTAGAGTATGCTAAGCTAGTACATAATGTTTCGTAAAGCCACATTAGTATTTTACCCAGATCATTATCTACCAAAACTAACTATAGTAATCCTTTTGAGGATTAATTTCATGGTGCTAGATCTTCATTTAGTTCCACTTCTTGTTGGAGAAAAAAATAGTTATTTCTTGAGGTAGATGAATATCCCATCAACAAAGGACAAGATCCTTTCTAGAATATAACAAATTCTACTCTAACAAAAGATCATGGGAGTTTCACTAGAGATATTGAATAAGAGATAGACTTCTACTGCTGCATTAAAAGCATTGGCATGTTCTTCATTTATTGATGTAAACTCTCTGTGACACCACCACAACCAACAAAGGTGTAAAAAGTTGTTTGCAATGCATGGATTTTTAGGATTGTCCTTTGAGAAAATAGAATTAAAGTATGGAAACAGGATCTGCCAGCTCCTGAGGGAAAGACCATGTCAGACAATAATTTCTATTTTCTTGCCTGTGAAGAAAGACCATGTCAGACAATATCATCGAACAACAAAATAAGAAGACAATTGCTAGATTGTGGTCTAACTTGAAAAGAAAAGGTGATGGAAAATTTTATTGTTCGTGCAAAATTTGTAAGGGGTTAAAGACTAGAAGACTTCTAATCAAAACAACGAAGAAACACTGTAGGCTGCATGGTCACATTGAAGGTGGACATGATTATCATCCATTGGTAAGTTTTTCATTATATCATTTTGACAATTTATATACATAATAAATCATGTGATGATGAGATCATGATCATGGTTTATTTATGTATATCAATTTTATATAGGTCAAGCACCCCAGAGCACATGGTATGGATCAACACAACCCTGAGAATATGGTTTTCAAAGTGGATGAACATGGAGGTGTGAATATCGAAGTTGAAGATAATGATCCCATGGAAGATGACAATCATGAGCCAGAAAACACAATTGAAGATGATGGTACAAATACATTGATCCATGACTCATTTAGTACTCGCGCAACTGATCATGATGATGAAGATGACCTTGATGTTGTTCATGATGTCCCTCTACTTGAGAAGGCATCTGAAGCCTTTTATGAAGGCTCGCAGGCAACTCTTCTCTCCGTTGTATTGTTGTTGGTGAACTTGAAGGTTATGAATGGTTTATCCAACATAACAATGTCACGTATGTTAAGGCATGTCATATATGTCATAATAAACTGTGAATCATGTTGTACCATTAATATTATTTATTTTAACAAATTATATTTTGTTGTTGTAGATTGATAGGTGAGTTTTTGTTACCACCATCAAATATTCTACCTCGCTCAAACCGAGAATTATCTGCCATTATGAAAGATATTGGAATGGAGTATCAAGCAATAGATGCTTGTCCCAATGATCATATTATATATCACAAACAACATGAATTTTGAATTGAATGCCTTGAATGTCATATCAGTAGATATCGAATAGATCAAATAACAAAAAGGGTTCCTCGCAAGGTTCTTCGCTATATTCCCATTATTCCATGTATGCAACGATTATTCAAGTGCACTAGCTTGGCACAATTTATGGATTACCATGCACACAATAGAAGTTGAGATGACATTATTCGAATGCCTACGAATGGTTCAGCTTTTATGGACATAGAGGAAAAGTGGTCACACTTTAAAGAAGAACCTCGTAATCTCAGGCTTTCATTGGCAGCGGATGGTGTCAATCCATTTGGAGAGATGAGATCTGTTTACTCAGTGTGGCCTGTTTTTGTTATCAAAAATAACATTCCTCCATGGATGTCAATAAAGAGGGAGCACATAATGTTGGCAATGATTGTTCCAAGTATTTTATCACTTAAATATTGTCATCTAAATTTAATTATAAATATTGCAGTAAAATGGTCATAGTAATTATGTAATGTTTTTGTTCATTCGATTAGGTAAGTACCAAGTTAAAGATATGAATGTATATATCAAGCCTCTTATCGACGAGTTGTTGGAGTTATGGAATGGTGTCACTATGTATGACGTCTCTAGACCAATAGGACAAAGACAATTTCAATTCTATGCGATGCTTCTATGGACAATACACGATGCCCCGGGGCTAACACATTTTTGTGGTATGTTATAGTGTTTAAATTGTGCATGAACATCATAATTCAAAAAATTATCATATTTAATCCAATTATACATTATCTTGTAGGTCTTCAAACAAAGGGAAAATTGTTTGTAGTCCAAAGATGAAATCTCGTCATTCAAAAAGTTTAGGAAAGCAGGTGTTTGATGAGTATAGGCACTTTCTCCACAAAAATCATAAGTATCGAAATACTGAAAAACATCTTTTCAATGGGAAAGAAGAGAATACATCAAAGCCACGAAGAATGACACCTCACCTGTGGAAGTTGGAATATAATAGAATTAATCGTCAAGGTAATGACATTCCATCTATTGGTTTGTCATAAAACATCTTTTCTATTTTGTTTTGTTTACTGATGATGTGATTGATGATCATGAAGGTCGTGAAGGCATAAATGATCACCTTCCTAAGGGAATAAAAAGTTATCCCTAACAATTTAGTAGGTTGCCCTACTACGAGCAGTTACAAATTGTTCATTTGTTTGATAGTATGCATATTGGAAAGAATATAATAGAGACATTATAGAAAATATTGGATGGAAGGCGTGACAAGGAAAAAATTGTCAAAATATGTAGTGACATTCAGGATTCCAATCATGCAATGGTAAATGTCATCCAATCAAATAACTATGGAGACCAGATTAATATAAGTGAGCTTCCTTGGTTATTAACGGACCAGCAAAGCAATGTTATAAAATAAGTCATACGAAAAATTCGATTTCCCACAGGATTTGCTGCGAACATAAACAATTTCATATCAAAGAAAAGTGAATTTGGGCCAGGGATGAAAACACATGATTGGCATACCTTCATTAAGGTAATTCATGTTCTTGTGTTTTTAGTATGTATTTAAGTACTACGCGTACATGTACTTTTCATTATGTTACAAAAAAATGAAAAGATAATTTTATAATTGTTGTAGTACGTTCTACCTCTATCTCTCCCAGACGACTTCGACAATAATGTCAAGCAAGTCATATATGATCTTGGAAAATACATGAGATAAGTAGTGATATTTGTTTAATTCATTGTATAGATATTATATTTGTGATTTGTTTTACTTCTTATGTAATATATTTTTTTGTGTCTTGAATACCTTGTAGGTGGTTGTCAAGTAAAGAAATCCATAAAGACGATATAAAATATTGGAAGAGAAAAACTCCTCATTTAATGTGTGAAATGCAAAAGTGTCTACCTCCAACTTTTTTCAATGCACAAGAACACTACCTCATACACCAAGTTGAGGAGATTGAATTGTGTGGACCTGTACACACTAGGTCAATGTAGATGGTTGAGAGGCACTTGAAATTTTTTAAGGCTTTGGTTCAACAAAGAGCACATTCTGAGGGTTCTATGGTGGAGGGATATATGGTATACCAGACTATGTTGTACATTTCTGAATATCTTCCTAAGTTTGCAGCAAAGATCCACGTGGATCGCATTTGGGATCCCAACACCATTAACAAATTCGAAGGGGAGTACTTGATGGGGAAAGGTAGATTGAGGAAAGTGAGAGGTAATTATAAGATGTTATTGTAGTTAATTAAATCTTAATCTTCAAAATAAATCGATTGTAAGACGTCTATTTATTTTTTGTACAGTTGGTCGAGAGTGGGATGCACTACATTTGTATATTGCAAACAATCTTGATTGGATGATGGTATGGATTGAACGTTGTCAACATTTTGGATGCACGTTAACATGGGAAGGTGTGGCTTCATTGGTTAAAGAAGCACATCGTAATGGAGATTCCAATGTTATGCAAAGGGAAATTGATTTAGCATATGGTTTAAGAGATAAACAGGTACGTATAAATTTATTAATCACCCATATGTTTATCAACTCACAATGCAATAAATTTTACATGTTTGACATATCGCAGGTCAAACACCACAACGCTATGTGCTGCAATGGTCATAAATTTCGCATAAAAAAGTTGGATGACACGAAGAAAACTTGTGATTCTGACATCACTGCAGTCTTTGAGGTGACAAATATTTCATCGAGAAATGACATTCATCCTCAATAGTCTCAAAATCGATACTATGGCATTTTGGATGATATACTTGAGTGTGACTTTAATTCCTTCAAATTAGTTTTGTTCGTCGTCAAATGGTATAGGCTACGATTGAATAAAAATGATCTTGATAGAACTGTTATTGAACATGATAATGGTTTTATAATACTAAATACAAGGTCATTTAAACCAGTTGGGGATGAGCCCTATGTTCTTCCAAGCCAATGTGAGCAAGTATTTTACTTAGAGGTTCCACATAAATCGGGTTGGTCATTTGTTGTTAGACATGATCCAAGAGGAAGGCCGATAAAGTATAATGTGATGGAAGAAGAAGATACCGAAGAAGTAGAAGATGAAGTGGATGATGATCACGATCGACAATTTCACAATGACGAAGAAGAAGAAGATGATGATGATGATGATGATGATGATGATGATGATGATGATGATGATGATGATGATGATGATGGCGAAGGCGTTGATGATGATGATGACAATGATGATGATGATGATGATGATGATGATGATGATGAGCACAAACTATCCTATTATACCTCAACAACCACCCCAAAGCAATTCTATATCTACATCGAAGCACATCCATCAACATACCACTTACCAACACATTCCTGTTGCTCACACTTATCCTATCTTATCCCCCATTCATCACTCTTTTATCCCTTACCTACATGCACCTGTCATCTAAGACACATACCTTGTATAACCCCTCCATCACCTCCACCTATTATCCAAATTCCTTGACCTACAATCCTCCAAGCTATAATGCTAATCCTCCACTTAATCCCTCAATCCATAATCCTAAACCTCCGAGCTATAATTCTAAACCTTCACTTAATCCCCCAATCCATAATCCTAATAATGTAATCCTTAATCCTAATCCCTCAATCATTGATACTAATCCTACAATCCCTAATCCTAATCTTTCATATAATCCTAACCCTTCACTCCCTAATCCAAACCATCCATTCAATCCTATTTATCCAAGCCATAATCCTAAACCTTAATATAATCCTAGTCCTCTAAAATCTAAAATCCCTCCATCAAAATCCTATAAATCCACATCATCCCCATGCTCAAAGTCCCTTGTTCATGAATTCCACCAAGGGCTATTAGCAAAGGAGACTAAATCCCCACTTCTGAACAAAGTTGTTCATTCTCTCCATGTCATATTGTAGTGTTGAAAATTGCATGCCCCTTTGTAATTTGACCTACATATTTTGTAACCACTTCGGTGTCCATTCCCCTAGCATCTGAGTAGGCTCAGTACAACCCCTCCATCAACGTTTTCCCTCGTGCCATCAGTCTTGTTAGCCGCATGTCTACCTTGTCTCCTTATGTTCTTTAACGTAATTCATTTGGACATTCATGTTCCGTGCATTCGTCTTACGAAATCTCAACGTTCAAATGTCAATTCTGAGCACAATTTTCCACCTGACACCTGCACATGTCAGTGGAAAAGGCCCAAATCTTTCAAGTGAATCGCCAACCCTCTTTTTCCCTCTTGTTCTCTCATTTTAAATCAATCAATCGCCAACCCTCTTTTTCCCTCTTGTTCTCTCATTTTAAATCAATCTTTTCTCTTTTTTCAATCTCTCTAGTTCCTCCACACAATCTCTCTGTTTCTCTTGGATCTCATAGCTTTCTCTTGCTTTCTATGTTTTGCTACAATAGTTTCTAGTTTGTTACAACGCTCTAAAGCTCTCACAATAATCTCTTTGCATCTAACTTGGCTTTTGTCAAGCCTATTTGGTAATATCTATATATTTATCCTATCTTTGAGCATCTTGGGATTCATCGCATCCCCTATCCATTAAATCATTTATCATTTATCATTTATCTTATCTTGCATTTATTTTACTTATCTATCTATCTATCTATCTAGTTGTCTATGGAGGTGGAAACACCAACACAAGGATTTGACTGAGGAAAGTCCCCAAGAAGCCCCAAACATTTTTCCTTTCTGGCTTGCATGTAGGCTGCATTAGAAATGATTTATCTAGTTGGAGGCTTCATAGAGTGGACCTATTGTTCAACTATTTTCTTCCCTTTTCTCTTATTTCACTTTATTTCCTAGTTGTCTATATTTTTATATTATCGTACTTCTTTCATTTATCTGTACGACTGTCAGTCTCTTCTCTACAGAGTTCTCTGTTTATGTCAGTACAGGACAGTAGTGCATTGCGATGGAGTCCTTGTTTAACGCGTTTCTCCGGGTCACAGAGAGCTAACAAAAATATCTAGAAGGTTTGTCTATCTTGTATTAGCTTAGTTTTATATCTTGTGTCCCCTAGCTCGCCCTTAGCACTAGTTTAAGTGAGGTAGCAACAGATAGTTTGTTCTCTAAGATTCATCATCTTAGAGGTAACAAATTCCCACCTCTACACATACATAGAACTTCATCATCTTTAATTCAAGATAAAAATAAATCCCCTAAACCTCGTCAATCTCCTATCCCCCATCCACAGAACCAAAGAAATCTATCCAACATTCCTTCCCCACCACACCATCCATACTAAGTAAACTACAAACCCATGATCAAAAACTACAACCCTTCTTTCAAGACAATAGAGATATGATCAACAAAGTCTTCGAACTCATGAGAGTCAATCTTCCACATGATTGTGACCTATCATAAATTAGGAGACCAGACATCCAACAACCCCACATCATCTAACTGCATTTGGGCATGTCATCCCCTAATGCCTTGGAGGTACTACCCTCTCGCCAAAGAAATGAGGTCAATCTTGCTCAAACATTGGATTCTAGACAAGTCCAAATATGCAAATGCCCTAATCTAAAGCATGTTAGCCTAGATCACCCTTGAAGTCAAGAGAAAAGTGTACCTTCTACTTCATCCAATGATACCTTCCATGTCAAGATAAAGGTCTCTCATCTACTCCAACTCGTAATAAACATCAAGACATCCCTTCGACTCCATCAAATTCTCACTACAAATCATGATCTAAATACCCTTTCCATCCCCTTTCTTATCAAGATCAATATGTCACTCCCATCGCATCCAATGATGTTCCTCCACCACAATAAACTATCTTGTCCAACCTATCGCATGACTAACTTCCATCTCATGATCCCCTTCCTTATCAAGACCAAGATGTAATGACAATCCTCCACCTCAAGAGCAATATATTCCTTCCATCCCATCTAATAATGATATTCCACATAAAGATCAAGATATCCCCACTACACCACATGATCCTATTCCAAGTCGAGATCAAAAAATCCATTCATTTCCATGTCATGATCCCAATCCTCCTCTTGATGCTCCTCATGGTCCCACTCCAAGTCAAGATCAAAGTATCCCTTCATCTCCACGTCACGATCCTAATCCTTTGCAAGTCATCTACGAATCCCAAACCTATCATATGGGGGCCTCCATTTTCATCCAACCTAGATTACTCCATGAGCCTATATGTCCTCCAGTGGCATATCTCCACAAAATGGACTGGCATCTTGTTTCAAAAACAAGAAGTACAATGTTGGTAAAAGGATTTGTCAAAACATAAATAATCAAAGGAAGTGTTAGGCCTTCATGAACAAATTCTTTTAAAACCCATCCATATCAAACCATATCGAAACTACCATGGTCTTGGCTACCATGCTCATTCTCAAGACATTAGTACTTGTTTCATCCATTCCTAATCTAAAATTCCCACATTGAAATGCAAACATCCCTATCCACCACGTTCCAAGTCTATATTGGGTGCTTATATTCCAAAGCATATTCCTACATCCTCAAATCTATTTCGGGACCCTATATTCCATAGTCAAGTCATTTATCCCTTCCATCCATCTTGGGTCCCTACATTCCACCACCCATCGTGCCTAGGACAAAATCCTTTCCTCCTATCATTCATTAATATCGACAAAGGCACACATCTTTGAAGCAATTCCAACATCATGACTATATTAACCCATCTATTACACCTCCATATCATTCTATTTTATCCAACAAGAACAATGCTCTTAAAGCAATTAGGATCCCAAATCTATAATGCATAGATCCAAACATCTACATACATCCAAGTATCAAAATGTACACTAAAAAAGACATGTTAAAAACAATTCAAATATGATCCAAAATTAAAAAGATAAATAAAAAAAGGCCACAAATGCCCAAAAAGAAAACATGAATGCAAAGAGAATGGAGTCCCCCACTATCCCTCGACATGTAGAATGGAAGAAAGAAGACCCTGTGGGGTAACACAAAAGCGAAGCAATTGGAGTTCCCTGCTATCCCATGATGTTGAAAAGTGAGAACTAATGGTCGTGCGGGGTAAAAATATTAAACAGGATGGATGCATCCCGCCAACCCGCAGGAAGGAAAGTTTTTTTCTTTCGCAATGCACATAACACGTGTGTTAGTCGATCTGCGGAACACATTAGCGCAGCTCGTGAATCCAACATCGATTTTCTTCCACATGTGGATCTTTTGTGAGCGGGGGATTTTGTTGATGGGTCCCACCATCCGCCATGTGGTTGAGTGACAGGTGATTGTTAGGTGGACAAATCATTTTGACAGATCTATGTAACTGAAAAAGGAATGTGCATCAAAGGAGATCTTTCAGTCTAAAAAGAAAACAAGAAGAATAAATGTTGGGCAGAGTTATAGGTGAAAAATTATATTTTCAAAATGGAGGTTGTGTGCAGAGGAAAAAAAAATCAGATTACCGAGATTTGATGAGAAAACAAGGAAAGAGTCATTTAATGTGCACGGCTGCAAATCTAAAATGATGAGACAAGATTTTCTAGATGGAACTATCTATTTTTGAATTTATCTTTTGCGGGGAAAAACTTTTTGGAAACATAATGGACAAAGAAGAAAAGTGAGGAAAGGTGGGAAGGTTTTTTAAAAAAAAATTTAAAAAAGGTGTTGCTAATGTGAAAGAACTGAAGTTCTGCAAAAACAGATAATAGAGAACAAAAAATAAGAAACTCGCAAAGAAGCAATTTTTGCAGGTGCGCATAACACGACGCCAATGCAGGTATAACATCGCAAAGTAGATTGCATGCAGAATAATTAGAAGGTGAAAAGGAAATAAGAGGCAATTGAAAGCAAGAACAAAGAGAGATAGAGAAGAGAATAGAAGTGAATAGTAGAGACCAAAGACCAGAGGGTGCAGAGTCGAGGCTGATAACACAGAAGGTTATCCGCATAGAGTGGGATAGAGAAAGAGGATTTTTCTGGAAAAGAAATTAGAGAGTTGGGATTAACAACAATGATCAAAGAGTAGAGAAAAGAAATTGAAAGCAGAGAAGAGTCAAATCAATCACAAGTGCAAAGAACAAGTTGCGAGTTACAAAATTTCATTTGTAATAAGGTGTTTAATTGATATTGAATATTTACTCATTGTAGGTCATCTGAGTGGGTGCTCCAATTAGGGGTAGGTGCTCCTTTGAGTGCTCCTTTGGGTTGGTGCCCATAAACGTTGTAACCAAAGTATTTCCATTGTGAGGCTAGATTAGAGAAGTAGACTCTAGCAGCATTTCTCACCGAAGTATTTCCCACTGTGGGTTTTCCTCATATATCTTGTGTTGTGTGATTACCTTATTTGTTTGAATGAGTTTAATATCTTTGCTCATAGCTTATTGATTTTTGTTATTGAAGATTAGATCATTTAGAAAAGTTAAAGTTTTTAATTATCACTGATTCACCCCCCTCTCAATGCTCCATTTGTGATCAACATCTCTTGCTCTCTCCATCTCACTCACTTTATCTGTCCTAAACTCTAGACCTATCTTTATCCCTATCACTCTTCCTGTATCACTTCCCTCTACCTCTCTCTATCTCACTCTTTCCTCTCTCCCCCAAGATCTAGGCCTATCTTTCTACCTCTCTCCCTATCACCCACATAAGGGGTGCTCCCTCAACCTCATTTTGGTGTTACCCCCAAACCCACATCAAACTATAAGTCTAAGCAAGTAATAGGCCAATGATGGATCATGACCATAAAAATCTACATAATACATATCCCTTATTGCAAATCTCTACATATTCATAGTTAAAAAAAAAATTATCGTTGCTACGTCATCCAGGAACTACCTTAGATGCCTTTGTAGAAGGGATGCAAGCTCCTCTAAGCCATAGACATCTAGTTATCATTTTAATATTTGTTTGAAACATTTGATGTCATGGGTTTCATATTCCATAAATTTTGCATACATTTGACAATATTTATATACAAATGTGCTATTTCCTTCAATTACAATTTGCTAATATACTTGTGTATGTGATCAAATTAGCTTTTATTTGATGATGTTATTGTGTCTTTCAGTTTTATTTAATAAGGGTGCATGAAACAAGTTTTAAATCCTTAAATATCTCTAAATTCCTTGGGTTTTTCACTTGGTTGAGTCTTGGCTGAATCTGTATCGAGTTTTTTTGTCGAGTCCCAAGTCTTGAATCAGGTCACCTACATCAAATTCGCATCAAGTCCGAGTCTTGTTCCTTTTGAAATAATTGATCAATGCCCCTAGATTCCTTTCACAAATAAAGCAAAGCAATTGAACAAAATGCTAAAATTAGTAAAACTAATTCCTAAAATGACTTAGCAACAAACAAACATGGAAGAGGCATTAAAGGCAAATGGTCTACATCATCTTCCTCTCCTCTTTAGAATTTGAACCTCTTTGTTCAAATCCAATTTAATTAACCACAATCTTCAAGAATTCATTGACAACATCAACATAAAACTATTAGAAGTTCCTCTCATTGCTAATTGCACCAAGATGAGCATTGGTGTGATCCAATGCATAGAATTAACACACAATTAACCTACAAAAACTTTCACCTCCACCAAATCTGTCCTATTCTTTCATCATATTCTCAAGATCCTCATCTAGAAATTGTTGTTAGAGTTGAGTCAGCCTCCTACACATATATCAACATTTGTACAAATTGTATGATTCTAGGCTGCCAACAAAAAAAAGCAACTACTTTGAGTGGTTGAGTCTAATCTCCATCCCCCTAGCCTTGAGAATCAACGATGGGAAAACAATTTGTAGCTAATGGAAGTGCAACATTCTATTGCTCCAAAGTTGGAATAAAACATAATATCGAATCAATGTTAGACACTCTGCAAACTAGAGTATGTGGTACCATTGCAATCTATTGCACCTCATTAACATCAAAGACCAAATGTGATTGATGGATTGATTCAACAATGATAGGGGTTTATCCTTGGATTGCTAGAAACATTTTAATTTTCTAGCAAAAATCCAAGAATCTCAAGAGCGTAACTAGTACTATACTTATGCGAGATTGCTTTTACCCCAAGATGCTATTGCATCAAACATATAGGTAAGAGTTTGGGCTATATGGTAGAACCAACCTTTTTGACTCAAAAAACCAATCCATGGCATTTCCTTCCACCAAATTAGATACTTTAATGACCCCCATCCAACTTCTAAATAAGTAAAAAGGTATTTTATGGTCCAAGGAGTAGCAAGCCAGGGACATTTTGATCAATTGGAAACGTAGGATCGAAGGATAAAACAAATTAGTTCAAGGCATAGTTCTTTTCCACCTTGTCAATGTCCATGAGGAGGTAATGTGGATCACATAAACAAGTAATAATCTTCTACAAAATTGTTGAATCATGATCTGCATTAGTTAATTGACTATTGATGAATCGGGTTGTAAGGAAGAGGCACAAATTCGTAAATTGTTGTAAGGGTTGTGGAAGTGAGACAAAACTTCTCACCTCATGCCTCATCGTGGAGTAATTAAGGGTATTCACATACTCTTCCAAAATGCATCGGAGTTTGTTTGTATTGGTATTTCATATCGGAAGTTGTTAGAAGAGCATTAACAGTCAAGTAAGAGGGGGGATATACCTACCCATTACAAGGTGAAGACGTAGGAGACGAGAAAACCTAACAGAGACGACATCCACAATGGATAGTCACAAGGAGATATAATAGGAAGGGTGATCAGAAATCTTAATTCTGATTCTTATATCGAAAACATAGTTAATCACATGTTATAAAAGAGCCAATTGAGGCACAGTGATCTTATGTTTGAAAGTTCAAAAACATATCATTAGATCAATCATTAAGGTAGTGAAACACTGCAATAGCAGCAAATTCTACATACATACATATATCATCAGACAACGTATTCATTAGACTTATATTTGATCACTTGGAAAAGTGAGTTGAAATTTACAACAGAATTAAAGGTTATATTAAATTGCCTAGTAAAGCATCTAACGTTCATATAAGACCCATTGATTGAATCTTGTTTGAAGTCATTATACAATTCCGATCAAGTCCATAAGAAGCATAAACGTAATTGTCAAATCAAACTGTAAAGTCTTATAAGGAACATTACAAATACCTTTGCAAATAATCGCATTTTTTCTTGTTTTGCTTCTAGACTCTTGTTGCAATAGAGATCCTCCTCCTTTTCCAATTGGTTATCTTTCTCTTTACCCAACACCTTGTGATATTAGAGGTCCTCATCCATTAAAAACCATTATGGCTCTTTGCCTCACTCATACCACCTCCTATTGCACCTACACATATATCATTAAAAATAAAAAATAAAGTTAAGGGAATAAAAATTCCCCACAAGTGCTTCCTCCTCTACATTATACCATTTAGACATGCTTTCCATTTCATATTTTGTGATGTGGCCTTCATTTCATAGCTCAATGTGATTTTGTTCATGAGACAACTCCTATTTTTACATTATTCTTCTTTATACCATAAATGAGCATGTCTTTTCTCTCTTCCTCAATCATCCTCATTTCTTCTCCATGAAAGAGATGATCCATTTTTTCTCTCTTTTTTCATTAATCATGAATCTCTCTAAATATTCTTCTGGCTGCTTACATTCTTATAGTTGCTTCTAGTTGGTTGTGTTCTTTGAAACTAATAGGAATTCATCACATATGGGGCTACCAAAAATCTCTATCTTTATTGTAGCTTCATCTCCAACGTGGACTACTTCCATTGCTCTCGATTGAAACTTGGGCTTCGTCATGTGATAGGATGCATTCCTCTTGATTGAAACCTTCCAACTCCTCTTTTTGCAATGTAATATTCAATGCCTTCCCCTTCTTCAAGGTAACACTACTCAACAAATCCATCCTGCTCATTTATCTTTTCATCTTCATCCCATTTATCCATCTCTTCATCTTGATCTCATTCATCTATCAATTCGCTTTGAAACTCTTAGAAAATCACATTTAAAAGTCTTCTATCCACTAATGTTTATGCCAACTCTTCAAGAGATATAATCTTCCCCTGTTCTAATAGTTGTATCCCTTGGTTGGTGACTGCCTGAGATTTCCTCTCTAGAAATAGCTCTTGATCACAAAGTGAGTGTTTATCCTCACTATTTTTTTCAATGCCTTTGTTGTAAAAATACATTTTCCTTTGCCTTTTTTATAATTGCATGTCTCATAATCCTGAAACAACCACTTTAACTCTTTCTGTTGTCTATTTTTCACCCTTCAAGATAAAAAATGACTCTAGCAAGGTCTTAGGTTTTCATGGTGCAAATTTTTGAGTAAATTTCTATGGTTAAGGAGTTCGAGCTATAAAGTAAAAAAAATAAAAATCACATGTCTTTGATTTATTTAAAATAAGTTGTAATTGGTATTTTTCCCTTTTACCTAAGTCAAAGCTTTTAAGAGGAAATTTTCCACTTATATTAGAGCAAAAAGGAGTTCATTTTTAATGTTTGGAGGGAAACAAGAGTTAAGTATGTGTTCCCACGTGGAGCTTAGGGTTTCCTTCGCTCTATAACTTTGAGTTTCTCTCATCTTGATGTTTCATTGTAATGTCCCCACTTTGAAATATAATTTAATAATGAATGATAATAATAAAATTAAAATACAAAAGAATAAAAATATAAATATAAATATAAAAGAATATAATTAAAATTTGATTAAAGTTAATGAATGGTCAAAAGGCATGAAATGATAAGTTGTGACTCCCTCAAATGTGAGATATAAAAGGAAGAAGAGAACTTCATTTGAGGAGGGGGATAATTTGGAAATTAGAAGTGCACAACTGATTTAAAGAAGAAGTGCAGATCTGATTATGAAAGGTTATGTCCCTTTCAAAGGGCAGAAATAATGAAGAGTTGCACTTTTTCAAAGGGTGCTAATGGCGAAAGGGTGTGTCTCTTGCCAAAGGGCATGCATGATGAAGAGGTGTGACTTCTCCCTCACATTGAGAGATATAAAGGAATAAAAGCATCCAGTAACATCACCATGGATCAGATCAGATCAAAACTATTATTAAGTTACAAGCAGTAACATCATTGTTCTTGGTGGTATGCATGGGGATGTGTTTAATAAGTATGCTTAATATATGAAGCCCAATAATGTTCTCATACAGAATTAAATAGTAATATTAATATGGACTGCAATATGTATGATAGTCATACTTAATTTCATATATATATTCATAATACATAAGAAATTAGTATGCTTATAGTTTAAATCATGTTATTACTGTCGGTATTTAAGAAGATGGGAATGAGATGTTCTAAAGAGAGGTAGTCTAAATCCAAGCAATAGGTAAGTCCCAAGATAGGGTGGGGATCAGTGACCCAAAAGCCTTGAGGGTATAGACTCAAGATAGGTAAGGGCTTGGATTTGTAAACATTGAGGGAACCTATTGTATTTGGTCTCTAAGCACTTTGGTAACATATATAAACCCTTCTCCCTTAAAACTGAAGTAGTAGCAGGGTTTGATATCTATATTAAGAACTATGAATAATGAAATTAATTATCTAATGAGGAAAATAAATAAACACTTGTTAATAACTAATTGAAAAATATCAATAAATTTTAATATTTTGAAATAGATCAAGTAGTGGACATTACATTCATGATGTAAACGGAGTTCTCTGAGCTCAAGACCACATGTAAAGAATTCTTCAACAACATGCAAAGATGCATACCTGGAAGTGCAGTCTAGTATGAAGGAACAGCACGTTGTGTATACTAAAGAGCAATCAGTGCATATCAAGACATCAAGAATACAATAGTTTGACCCATGGGAATAAATATATGCATTCACGGAAACTACGGGTTTAATTAAGAAGCAGCAGTCTTTCACTCGAAACAACAAGTCTTGAATAAAAGAACAGGCAGATATGAAGATTTGATGAGCAAACCCATGCTTGCATCTGATCTCCACTTCAAGTTTTCGAAGAGTTCATTGGCAGTTTAGTGCTATTTTTCAGTTTCTTCTTCATTTGATCTAAAGATATTTTTTTCCCTTTTAGAAGTAATTCGTTGAGATCATGCACTTTTCTATCTACAAAGTGCAGTTGGTTGGATCCAACTAGATTATTCAAATATACATATTTTTTTCCCTTTTAGAAGTAATTCGTTGAGATCATGCACTTTTCTATCTACGAAGTGTAGTTGGTTGGATCCAGCTAGATTATTCAAATATACATCTTACACACAATCCCTTTCCGAAATAGATCAGTACACCAAGGACCACATTGAGATTTATTATATTGTGCATGCCCTCTATATTGTAGTAGGTTTTCCTTCTTTCATGTCTTTATTACCTCATAGATTCGCTATTCTCGATTATCACCTATGATACCGGTTCTTGCCTAAATTGGCTGGGTCCTGGTCCTGGTCTGTGCCCAGTCCTGGTCCCAGCCTGGTTCGCCCTGGGTCCCACCCGGGTACTGCCCAGGCGGTTGGGTTCCCTGTGGGTCCTGTGATAGGACCCACAGGGAACCGAGTCGCCTGGGCAGGACCTGGGTGGGACCCAGGACGAACCTAGGAGGACCCAGGTGAACCCAAGAGGACTCGGGTGAACCCAAGCCTGTGGGTTCCCAAAAATGGGGCCCACGGGTTAGAAAGCAATTAAAAACAATTTTTTTAATCTTATTTTTACATCTAAACCCTAATCCGCCCCTCTATGATGCATTTCATGCATCAAAACATGCATTCAACCTATTCTACTTGCATTTTTGAAGATTTTTTCTCTACAATCAGGCTTCTTAGTTTTTGTATTTTTCTTCGAAGGTGACGACTACGAAGGTGTGAGACACGCATCAAAGGCATAGGAATCACTGGAGAAGAAAGATTTAGCCATTAAAGGTAAGTGAATCTGAATTTTTTTCAAGTTTTCAAGAATTTTTCCAAGTTTTTTTCAAATTTTTCATTTTTTTTTTAAAGTTTTTAAAAGTTTTTTTAATTTTTTTTAAAGAAGTCTTGTATATTTTTTTACACTTTGTATGCATAGTATGGGGTTATAATACCGAAATTTTAATAATTTTTTTCAATAATGTTGTGCGTTATCTTTTCATTTTAGGTGCATTATTCATATAATCATACATAATGGCTGGAACTGGAAGTGCAAGTGTCCGAACTGAAAATACCCCCTTTAAAATTGATCAAGATTCACCACTTTGGCATTATACAACAATGATCAAGCCAGTGTCTGGTGGTGGGGGTTTTGTTTGGCAATGCAACCATTGTGGCACTGAGTATACCAGCTCATACTTTCGAGTGAAAGGCCACCTTTGTTTCATCCCTGGGCGTGGAATAAAATTTTGTAAGGGATCAGATGGCAAGGGGCTGTCAAAAGCTCTAGTTTTGGGATATATTAGAGAACAGGAGGAAGCTGATAGGAGAAGTAGCAAAGCAAAGACTGATCATCCTCTTGTCCATCCAAGCTCAATGTCTAAGAGGCCTTCTAGTAGCATTGGCTCCACAAGACCAGCTGGTTCACATCCTTTCATGCAAAACCCACCAGTTGATGCAGTAGAGAATCAGAATGTTGTGGCTTCACGGAAAAGAGGCCCATTGGATTTTGCCTTCAAAAATGAACTGAGAGAGATTCCAGATTCCAAAATTGGACGTTGCCTTTATGGCAATGGGCTTCCTTTCAACCTTGTTAGATCACCTTACTTTTGGGACATGGTGCATACTCTTTGCAATACACCTTCTGATTATGTTTGTCCAGGGTATGAAAAGGTGAGAACCACCTTATTGGCAAAGGAGAAAGCATCCGTAGAGTCACAGTTGAAGGTCATCAAAGATACATGGCAGGAAACAGGTGTGACCATTGTTTCTGATGGATGGAAAGATTGTAAAAATAGGCCATTGATCAATGTTATAGCAGTGTGTCCTAAAGGGGCAATGTTTTTGAAAGCAGTGGATTGTGAGGGGCAAGTGAAAGATGCAAGTTTCATTGCCAATATCTTGATAGAATG
This sequence comes from Cryptomeria japonica, assembly GCF_030272615.1. Lineage (NCBI taxonomy): Eukaryota > Viridiplantae > Streptophyta > Pinopsida > Cupressales > Cupressaceae > Cryptomeria > Cryptomeria japonica. The sequence continues at coordinate 145,088,173 of NC_081410.1, forward strand.
CATTGACATGGTGGGGCCTCAAAATGTTGTCCAAGTTGTAACTGACAATGCTAAAAATTGTAGGGCAGCAGGCACTATAATGGAGCCTACATATGGTCACATCTTTTGGACACCATGCGCAGTACACTCACTCAATTTAATCATGCAAAAGCTTGGCACACAAATTGATTGGGTGAAAAAACAGTATGCGGAGGGCGAGGAGATTCAAATGTTTGTGACTAATCATCATATGTCACAAGCCATTTTCAGGACCTTCTCCAAGTTGGAGTTGTTGAAGGTAATTTATAATTACTAATTTTAAATTTTATTTTTTAATTTTTTAGTTTTAAATTTGTATTTTTTATAGACTTGCATTTGATATATGTTGTGTATTTTGTTATGTCATGTTAGGTTGCTGAAACACGATTTGCATCTCACACGCTCATCTTAAGACGACTTCTGAAGGTGCGAGACGCCTTGAGTTCTATGGTCATCAACAGCTTGTGGAGTGTATGGAAGCAGTCCCACACAGAAAGAGCTCTAAAAGTAAGAGCATTGATCCTTAGTGAGAAATGGTGGGATGATGTGGAATATGTTTTGAATTTCACTGAGCCCATCATGAGCATGATCAGGTATGCTGATACTGATCGCCCATGTTTGGGCGAGATTTATGATGGCATGGATTGCATGGTGGAAAAAATAAAAGAAGTAATAAATAGAAAAGAAAATGACCCAACGGAAACATTTTTCAAAGTTGTGCAGAAAATTGTTGTTGACCGTTCGAACAAGATGACCACCCCCTTACATCTCTTAAAATTTGCTTTGACGCCAAAATTTTGTAGTGTAGAGATGCTTGCAACACCAAGGAGGGTGCCACCATATAGAGATGCAGAGGTTGCTTCTGGCTATAGGGCTGCCTTTAAAAAGATATATCAAGATGAGGAGACAAGAAATATTGTCATGAGGGAGTTTGGCCAATTTGTATCTGCAAAAAATCATGATATTGTAGCTCTTAATGCTAGATATGGGATGGATGCTGATGAGTGGTGGTATGTACATGGTCAAGGCTACGTTTACTTGCAGCCTCTTGCAATTAAACTTAACTCCCAAGTATGTATCTTTTTATTTTTTATTTTTATAGTTTTCCAATTCCATTTGATGCTATCATATTTTTATTTTATAATTTTAATTTATAAATTTCTAATTATGTTTTAACTTTTAACAGGTTGCAAGTTCTTCTTCAACTGAGCAGAATTGGAGTACATACTCCTTCATCCACTCAGTCAAACGTAATCGTTTGGGTGCAAAGAAAGCTGAGGATTTGGTCTACGTACACTTCAACCTTCGTTTGTTGTCACATAAGGACCCTGAATATAGTGAGGGTGTAACAAGGAATTGGGATCTAGCCCCTGAGTGTGCTGATTTAGATGCAACAGTTGCACAACTTTGCCAAGTCTCTATAGACGAGGCGGTTATGGAATTTGAGAGAGACATAGCTAGTGGGAGTGGCATTCCATTTGATATTGGTTCAATTGATGCTGAATTTGAACCACTTGATGACCGTGGGCTTGGGTTGGATGCTTCAGATGAAGATGAATATGGAATTTAAATCCCATAGATGGCTTGTAATTTGAATGTTTAACTTTATACTTTATTGTGTCATGACATTTTCACATTTTGAAACTTGAAACTTGAATATTATCCTTTTTGCAAATTATGAATATGATATTACATTTATGATTTATGAAATATCAATATCAGAATATTTATTGGCATTGGCAATTATGGATTTATGATTTATGATTTATCTGTTATCATTTATGTATCATTGTATGGGAAAGTTACATTGTATGTTTGAACTGTGAACATATATAATATTGATGTTTGAAGTTTGAACATATATATATATATATTAAAAAAAATTAAAATATATATATATATATGTATAGACGAACCCACACCCGTACCCAAAAAAATTTTTTTTTGGCCAAATCTGCGAATCCGTACCCGAATCCGAACCTGAATCCGAACCGGAACCGGTAACTTAGATTATCACTGTGTCTCATTGCGTTGAATATAGAAGAGAGTTTTATCTTTCATGAATGGTTATTTGAACTCCATAGACTAAGATTGTAAAAGGAAATGGTGCAGTCATATTGGTGTGCTACAAAGATAGGAAGACAATGGCTTTCCAAGAAAGGGCTCGGAGCAGTGATTTTCTTTGAAAGACAGATCAAGCATTAGCAGAGATAAATGAATGATGCATCATAATGTTGTCCCACAGTACAAGACCAGAGGCATGACCCATGATGAGTGTGCAGTCACATGAAGGGTTTTTGAGAGATTGATCAGTACCCTAAATGGTACAAAGTTTGTTTCAAGTATAAAGCAGCTCTCAAACTTCTATAAGGCTGATCACAGTGGAGAGAAGTTTCAATGCATCCTTGAACGCTTAATGCAATCATTATTTTGCAGAGGTATGATGACAGCCCTCCAAGGGTTAATAGACAGTCATCTAAGGCATTATAGCATACTTGTTGCAGCATATGAAGATAAAAGATCGTGTGGGCATTCAAGATTTCTGCAGTCATGATCACAGTGGCAATCCATGAAGAACCTTAGATCAAAGAAAATTCATGAAAGGGGAATTTGATTGCAGACGTCTAATTTAGAAGGTTTTATCAGCTTAAGACAGTAAGCTACAGCCAAAAAGAAATACCCTATAATGATTGTAAGATGACAGAGGGTTTGTGGGATTTGCAACATCAGCACACTTCATTGAAAATAGAGAAGAGCACAATAGCAGTTCACAGGGAAGATCAGAGACAGAGTTTATAGTAGTCATAAGGGCACCCAGTAGACTTGTTGCCACAATCATAGCAGCATAAAAGACACAGAAGCAGGGTGCCTGTGCATTTTGTTACAACCAAGAAACATTATAGTGTAGATGCATGGTGAGAGTAAAGAGCATGATCTTAAGTTTAAAAGGTTGCCCACAGGATGTGACAGTCAAAGCCATATTCATGGTTATGACATATAGCACAAAGACAAATAAGACCTTGTATAGTAAAAGCTCAGAGTTATAACCCATTATAAGAACAATAAAAGCTATAAATTGACTGTCATTTAGAGGCATTGTAGCTACAGGACAGCCCCTTCGTTCAAAAGTATCAAATGGCATGAGAAGGATTGACAGTCACTGTCTCATAGATTACAGTCATGGCATTGTTTTATTGAGAATGAGGCATTACGGTTGAAGATTCAAAGAAGCAGTCTTCATTGAAAGAGCATATTGAAGATCAGTAGCAGAAAGCAGCCCCAAAGACAAGAAGGTCACGATGTGATCACAATCATCAAAGCTTTCACACACTAGAGCAGTCCTATGATTGATAATGAATGCACTATGACAGTAGGTCTATTCCTAAATGAGAGCATCATAGCTCACAGAGACAAGTATAAACAGTGACTAAAGAATGAACAAACAGAGACAACAACATGTAGGGCAGTATTGATACCAGCAAATAAGACAGTCTTAGAGCAGACCTCTGTGACAATACAGTCCATCTCAAGGGTAATAAAGTCAATGCTATCAGAGACATAATGACTCAGTAAAAGATCAAGCCACCGCTTAAGACAAAACAATGAAAAGACAGTCACAAAATAAGGGTTAATAGACAGTCATCTTGCATTACCCCAGGGACAAAATCACACAAAACAGTGCTATGGAGGGGGGCTATAGACTGAGATAGCAGCATCTTACAAAGAACAATCAATGCATTCAAGGAGTAGACCTTTTTAAAGGACTATTCAGATGAGAGGCAAGGACTGTGCACATCGTTGAAGATTACTAATCATAGGTGTTATGGAATGAAGTATTCACATGCATAGCCATCTTTTCAAGTAAGAAAGTCCACAGCTGAATACCCAGGGGCTAGCAGTGATCAAGCTTCTTGAGGCAGTCAACAAGCTTAGTCTATCAGCATTCACACATCATAAAGAGGGTTTTAGCAAGATGAGCAGTCACAGCCATTAGTGATTAGTCCCAGCCATATAGCAGGCTAAGTACAGAGCAGCAGTCTCTTTGATTTGAGACAGCCCAAGTTAAAGCACATCATGGCATCAAAGGCAGTCAGCAGCCTAAAGGAGCAGACCACGGTAGGGAAAGCAACAAAAGAAAGCAATGCCAAGAATACCATGCCATCTCAGTACAAGGGGAAGAATAGTGATGCATGTTGTCCACAGCAAGAAAGACATGTCAAATTGACTTTTAAAAGAGCAGCCTTTATCAGAACAAGAACATTCAAAAGTTTGAGACATAGTCACAAAAGGTTTGAGTGCAATCATCATAAGAAAAGGCAGTCTTGAACACTAAAAGACACAGATCAGTAATAAAAGAAGATGGCAGCCCTCTGAGGCAATTGAACAAAGCATCCATGAAAAACACATAGAACCATTAATAAGAGTCATCCACAAGCAAGGCACAAGTGATAGGGTGTGTTGACAGAGAATATGAGCAACCTTCAAGGGTAGCTTGTGTAGTCTCAAAGCTTAATCAAAAAGAGTTCCAAAAGAACAGTCAAATGTAATCATCAAAATGAGCACATAATAGAAGCCATCTAATGCAAGACAGTACTCTGTTTTGGGAGACAACAAATGAGTAGTGGCAATCAAGTACAGTATAGTCATCACAGCCCAAAGATGGTCACAGTCTCAGGGCAAAGACAGAGGATAGTCTTTTCATGATTAAGACAGTCATAAGCTTATGACATCTTTTGACAGAGTCATAAAAGATATGAGGGAAAAGACATCAAAGAAAGTAATAAGTATTCAAGAACAGCCAACAAGAGTTCAAAGATAGTCACATGATTATCTAATGGCAGTCAATAAGCATAACAGAGGTCCACCATTAAAAACTCATATTGAAAGACATGACACATATAGACATAAAGAGATAAAGCAGAGCCAGTGTACAAGCCACATGAAGCAGAGGGTAAATAACAGTCACAACTGTTAGAGCCTTTACTGTCATAGGATCAGTAAGCATTCAAAAGACAAACAATAAATAGCAGACATGATGCAAAGGAGGGTGAATAATGTTCCTTTTCTTCAGTTAGCAGTCCTTACACCTAAGACAGTCATTATAGACCCCATGCATTAGTGATTATGAGTTGTAACAATCACTATTGCAGTCATGAACACAATGATACAACAGCAGAGTGATGCTAAAACTTCCATGGCAGGACAATGATGCTAAGTCATGCCCAAATGCAGAAGGTCTAATACAAAGAGCAAAATCCAGTCAAAGACAGGTTACAATCTTATGTTCAAAATCCATAGGGCTGAATGTTATGGGAAACAAGATTTGAATTTCAAATTCAAAGCAATAATCAATGAGATTTTGAGTTCAAATTTCAAAATGAGTCAAAGGGGGGTCGTCCAAAGACAAATCCCATGGTTTAAGGAGGTTTTTGAGGTCTTTAACAGTCCTACCACTGATTTGAAGGCCCCCATGGGTGATTCATCAACCAAGGGGAGTTTTGGGAGCACAAACAACAAGCAAACTTCAGTTCCAGCCCCCTTTTTGAGGGATTTCCAAATCCATCCGCCCAAGTGTTGTTATATGGAGTCTAATCAGACTCCAAGCCTTACAAACGTTAAGTGCATGTGGATCTTTTTAACAAAGGAATACACTGTGTGTAATTCGTTAATGGTGAGTCTTTCTTATCAGTAAACTGCAATTCCTTCTAGAGCTGGCAGAATGCCAATTCATTTTCTCCTATTTAAAAGCCAAACTGTGGATATGAATTGTATTTTTGAATGGCAAAAAAGACAAGAAAAATGATGCAATGACAAATGGATATGAATGAGAGATAGCTTCTTCTCCTTTATCTACAAGTTCCTCTTCTTCATCATTTTCAGGTTTTCTTCTACAATAACCACCAAAGAAATTATCTCATTTGGGTGTTCATTTCATAGTTGCTCAAACATCTCCACTCTATTCATTACAAGAACTCACCTCCTCAAAGGCATAATACCATAAAAAAAAGTACACACAACTCAAATCTAGAAGTGGAGAAAGTTACATAAGTAATGAACTTTGATGCCAATCTTCCAAGGAACCCACAAAAAACTTGAGTAAGATAACAAAAACTAATTCGGGATTGTGGAAAAGTAATTCAGTAAAGGAAGGAACGGATCAAAGGCTGGTTAGAAAGGAAAGGAAAGGAGCCAAGGTTGGACATAGGATGCAGTTTTGCTAATCTAATTAACCCAGCAAATGTCCCTGAAACCTTAAGTTTTTCTCTTAGGTGTTTGTAGAATGTTGATAAATGAAATTTTTGGGATCCTTAATTTTTTTATTGAAAATTGCTTTCAAACTGACAGCATAGGCAGACCAATGAAGGCACAAAGGAGTATCATCAATTTTACAAGAACAAGCGGGTATCATAAATGCTAAGATGGATCCTCTACTAGAATCCATGGCATACCATTCTGTGGACCTAGATGATGTAGAAAATGAATAATGGGATCAATCTCCTATGGTATATGCAAAGCTGAACATAGATGATGCAAATTATGAAATCAAGTCTAAAGCTCGTTAGGTGTTCACTAAAGCTGAAGACAAAGAAGCACAAATGCCCGTCTAGATTTTTAAACCCTGGCATTCCGCAGAGTAGTGTGCATGGGCTGTAGAGAGGGGCATGCTTCACAGTCATACAAGCTTTCTAATTGAAATATATCTAGAAGTTTAGTGTGTTAATGTAATTCTGCCAAAGTACTTGATGTAATAAATCAAGTTTCCTGAGAATTAATCAATAACGTTAGATTTTGTGTATGAAAGTGTTCATGATTGGCTTCTAGTCGAGTGTTGTTCTTTCCACCTTGAACACACCATCACTGAGGAACTATAGCATGTTGAAATATTTTGTAGGTAAGATGAAAGAACTAGGTTGAATTTAAGCTGACTTTACTAAATTAATAAAAGTAGGTTTAATCATATTGTTAGTGAGTGTGAAATCTATGATGGTATCTCTATATCGCTTTGGCTTCTCTCCTATGCTCTCCTGGGCTGGATCATTCATCCTTTTATTGGAATGGGTTCTTTATCTGCATAAAACTATCTACTCTATCCATTCATTCCAATGAGTCTAGATTAAATAGGCTAGAGAGAAAAGGACAAGAAAGTTCCTCACCCTATCAATATTAGGGTGTTTAATTGAGTTAAATAGGAGTGTGAGACAGGGACAACATAAGAATTGTTATAGAAAAGAGTTAAGAAATTGATATTCAAGATGAACATGCAAATCAATACATAGAACTCAAAGAGTATAGACCTAAATAGTAGATCATTAAATCCAAAACTGGGTCATGAGTTACAGATTAACACCCCTGCATTTTTTGGAGGTTTGAATCATGAGAAGCTGATAGATAGAATTACATTTAGAAGATTATTTAATGTAGGGATATAATATTTAAGAGCAAAAGAGAAGTTTCTAAATATTAACAGATTATAAGAGCAAGAAGATGTAAGGATATAGGAGAATTATTGGCAAAGATAAAGATTGTGGGGAACAAATATGGAGCAAAAATCAAACTCTCCTCATATCTGAGTGTAAGTAGTTGATTATGATCGTTCTCAAGGAAGAAGTGATCTAAGAGGAAGAAGAGGTTGGTGGAAATTTGATGGTGTTTTAAATGTGATAAGAGATAAATATGCAGTCCATATAGAAGGTAGTGGCTTTTGGATTTGCTGTTGGAGAGTCAAGCTTTTGAAATCTCATCTTTAGGATAGTGAGAGTGCAGTTGAAAAGTGAGTGCAACTTACAAACAAATGACCAGAAAGTATACTAGTCAAGTTCAATGTAGATTGTTTTTTGTTAGAGCGGAAGGTAGAGATAAAAGAAATGGGTCGATATATTCATAGCCTATTCTTTAATCACTCACTATGGTCTCTTAAGAGGAGAGGTTGGTGTTGTGTAGGGAGAAGTGGAGTGAACCCTCACAAGGTCGGTAAGTTTCAAGATGGGTAAGGACATGTATTTCCAATGACTTGAGGGAGAGTCCTGAGATGGGTATGAACATGTATTCCCAATGCCTTGAGGGAGCCTGCTTGTAGATGGTTTCCAAGCACCCTATGACAAGTAATTCCCCATCCTCCTTTAGGTAAAGACTTTGAACATAAATTCAAAGTTAAAAGGTTAAATTTTTGCATGTTTAATATACATTGGGTTTGTTAAGGAAGCAAAGGATGAATTTAATAAGTATAATTTGACCATAAAGACATGGTAAAACTTAATACTAACAGATAAAAAATTCCCACTTATGTAAGTGGTCTTTGCTTTTCCATTTAATATTAATTTGACATCAAAGTTGCATTCTACCTAAAAAGCATATTAGTGTGCTTCAAGAGCATAATAGAAGTTGTCAACAAAACTAGAGTGTAGAAGGAATGTGCTATAGGGGTAGAAAGAATATCATTGTCAATGACAAGTAGGTTTCGGAACAAAAATTATACTAATCTTTTGAGAATTGTTAAAGAGTGATATATTTTTGTTTGGATACATTCAAGTTGGACTTCTGCCATGCACTTTAATTGGTTGATTGGCTGATTATTATTTGCTCATCCCTAGAAAATGTATGTGTACGTGAAGGGAGTGCAAACACATCTTCTAAGTTGAAGAGCATGAAAGATATTTCCAAGGAAAGTGTACACTTGATCCTTAGATTCCTCAATGAACTTTGTGAAAGGACGACCAATACACCTTAATGTAAGCTTGATAGATAGCTTTGGGATCACATCTTTCAGCTATTACAAAGCATTTTTTTATACATTCTATGGAGACCAACTGCTTCGCTAACTTTTGATGCATACAAGGTCACTTGGCCTTTTTGGTTTGTTATTAGAGTTACATATTTACTCTTCACATGTACAATGACTCTAGAAGGTGGTTAGAAATAATATTATAGGATTATTTTTCAGAATTCAATAATTTACGCCCTCGGCTGTAGTTGGTTAGAAAGTACTTTGTGTCGATGTATATTGGGTCATCAACAAGCGATGATTGCTCTCCTTACTTGGGTCCAAAGGAGAACTAAATCTATCTAAAGGCCATCACATTGTATTGAGATTATTTACATTGTAATTTACAACTAAGTGTTCTACAATGCATACACAATAGTATATTGAAACTGGACAAACATACAATCCAACACAATGCAGCCCAACTGGCAAGGTAAGATGCAAGCCTAAGGTTACAGGGGCACATTACTACATTAAAAAATACAAGAAAACTCAAAAAGAAATGAAAAAGAAAGTTAAAAATCAAGGATAGAGAAAAGAATCAGAAATAGTAAACAATTATTATTCAAAAACGAAATCATGAGTAGAATAACTTCAAAACGTTGATTGCATGCCCATAGTACAAAAAAATTCAAAATGGATAGGAAAACCCACCTGGAGTTGGGGAAAAATATGATGAATAGCTCTTTATTTGTTGGTCGTGGTTAGCTCTCTTCTGCAGATCCATATGTTCAAACCTTCATCCAAGGGTGCTTAAGGCTTTTAGACCAAAATCTTTTAATCAAATAATCAACTCAATGCAAACAAAATTCAAAGTAAAATAAAATCCACCTGAAATTGGAGGTTGATATAAGAGATATCTATAGTTATTGGAAATGTTCTGCCCTCTTCTACAGGCCAAAAATCCAAAGCTGCACCCAAAAAGTGTTCAAGAAATGTAGATTAAAATTGTCAAAATTTATTACTTAATAATGCATATTGCAAATCAAATCCAAAATGGACAAAAAACCCCACCGGAATTAGAGGCTAATATGAAGAGTTCTTTGTTATTTGTTAGCTCTATCATGCACTCTTCTGTAGACCAATATGTTAAAATCTGTCAAAAATAGGCAAACCAAAAATTACTGGTTAATAATCTATAATCCAAACAAAATTCAAAATAGCCAGAAAAACTGATCTGAACATAGAAGCTAATATGAAAGAATTTTCTAAATCTTTTAATCTTGGTTAATTTTTATTTACAAAGAATATTATAGGATTAGTTTTTTGAATTCAGCAACTCAGATTCTCAGCTTGCTCTCCTTCCTTGGGTCCAAAGGGAAAGTACATCTATCTAAAGGCCACCGCATCGTATTGAGATTATTTACTTTGTAATTTCAAATTATTTTTTCTACAATGCATACATAACAATATATCGAAGTTGGACAAATATAGAATTCAACGCAATGTAGCCCAACTGGCAATGCGAGATGCAAAACCAAGGTGACTAGGGGCACACTACTAAATTAAAACATACAAGAAACTTCAAAAGGAAATTGAAAAGGAGACTTAAAAAGAAAACTAAAACATGAGTAGAATAACTTCAAATTTTGATTACATATTACAAAAAAAAAAATCAAAATGAATAGGAAAAACCACCTGAAATTCGGAAAAAATATGAAGAACTCTATATATTTGTTGTCCATGTTTAACTCTCTTTATGCAGATCCATATGTTCAAACCTTCATCTAACAGTACTTAAGGATTTAGACTAAAACTTTTTAATTCACAAATGCTCCACCCAAAAACTCTGTAATGCAAACAGAATTCAAATTAAAATTAAATCCACCTGAAATTGGATGTTGATATAAGAGATATCTATAGTTGTTAGAAATGTTCTGCCCTCTTCTACGGCCATAAATCTAAAGCTGCACCCAAAAAGTGTTCAATAAATTTAGATTAAAATTGTCAACAAAAAAGTGGGTTACTAAAAAATTCATTACATAATATTGCATATTGCAACAAAATCCAAATGGACAGAAAACCCCACCTGGAAGAAGAGGTTAAAATGAAGAGTTCTTTGTCATCTGTCATGGACTCTTCCGCAGACCCATATGTTAAAATCTGTCTAAAATAGGCAAACCAAAGAAACATTGGTTAGTAGAGTGGCAAAAAAAAACCATCTGAATTTAGAAGCCAATATGAAAGAATTCTCTGCATCTATTAACTGTCCTACCCTCCTCTGTAGACCTATATTTTCAAATCAGCATCAACTAGAATTTGGCAAAAATGTCCAAATTCATTGGTTAATAATTCATTTTGTAAACAAAATTTAAAATGACAAAATAAAACCCAAATTGCATATTGCAACAAAATCCAAAAGGACAGAAAACCCCACTTGGAAGAAGAGGTTAATATGAAGAGTTCTTTGTCATTTGTCATGGACTCTTCCGCAAACCCCTATGTTAAAATCTGTCCAAAATAGGCAACCCAAAGAAACATTGGTTAGTAATGGCCAAAAAAAAACGTCTGAATTTAGAAGCTAATATGAAAGAATTCTCTGCATCTAATAACTTTGTCCTACCCTCCTCTTGCAGACCTATATTTTCAAATCATCATCAATTAGAATTTGGCAAAAATCTCCAAATTTGTTGGTTAATAATTCATTCTGTAAGCAAAATTTAAAAATGACAAAATAAAACCCACCTGAAATTGAAGCTAATATGAAGAACAGTGCATTACAAGGAAAAGAAGAAAGGTCCTGACTGGCTTGAAAATACAGAGCAATGAAGGTCTTGACTGGCTTTAAATAAACTTGTTTAGTCGGCGAACTATCCGTTAATGCTTTTTTTTTTTTCAAAAAGATCGTTACATGTTTTTTTTTCAAACTTTTTTGTTTTCGCAGAGTGTGAACAGTGTATCCCGTATGTATTTTATGCGTTCCCATGAAAATTCAAATGATTGTCACTGCCTTAAATATTTCACATTTCGTTAAAAAGGCAATAAAATAATTTTTTTATATAGAATTATTTTTAAACAAGTGACACTAGTGTTGTAGTAACGATGTAAATTTATATTATTTATTATATTATATCTATGTTATTTATTATATCATATTTATATTGTTTATATATTGTATAATATATGTTTATGGTCAATTTTATTAGTTGTTTTATGTACTATTGTTGTTAAACATGAAATATTTTGTTCGAGGGAAATGAATCTACAAGCATGTGGATTTTTAATGATCACTATTTATTTCTTGTAAAGATTTGGTTCAGGGCTAGAATTCATTGTCACACAAAGAAATGAACGAAGATAAAGAGAGAATATGAACTTCATTATTAAGTATTGGACCAAAGTATTGTTTTGTGAGAATGTGATGATGCAAGTGATAGCATTAATGACTAGTATATGCTCATTGTAAAGATTTGTTCCTAAGAATTAATTGTTAGATAATTCAAGGAAGGAAGTTGAAATGTGACTTCTAGTTAAATTATTAAGAATTAATTTTAAGTGTCAATATCGTGACAAGATGATGATGGAAGTGGTGGGATTAATGGTTATTTATAGCATTGAGATATCATGTGATGTAGAAGCATCCTAGTTTTTTCTCTTTCAATTTAGTTTTTGTGTGTTTTTAGTTGGTTTGGGTGTTTGTTGCAAGATGTAATTATTTAGCTTAATTTTTTTGGCAATTGATGATCTATCATCTTGCTAAAGGGTTTAATGGGTATGTATGGTTTCAATTCGATGAAATTTGGACCAAAATTTGCTAAGTTATGGTCCATTGGAGGTTTGGAATCATCAAGAATTAGTCAAATATTTGGGCAACTTCAAGGACCATCGAAACTACTAACATTCCTAGTTCCTAGTCTACCACCAATAGGTTTCAATTCCTACCTCAATCGCCAACAAATTCTAGGTTCTACCCAAATCATTGATGGAGTTTGCAATATAAAGGAAATCGACACTTTAAGAAGTTCTTAGAACGTTAAAATTTGTCAATGAGTTCCTATTTCCTAATAAAGTTGTAATGAAGTTACATTTAAAAATAATAAAGTGAGTTATGAGCTCCCTTGGAACCCTAACAAGATAAAAAGTATAAATTTTTGCATGTTTGAAGAAGTTCCCATCATGGTAGGAACCCTAAACAAAATGGAACGGCTCCTAAAGGTTTGTAATCCTGATAAAGATTGCATATAAGGGAAATCAAAACATAAGGAAGCTCTTAGAACGTCAACATCCTTAGATGAGTTGTGTTTTCATCAGTAAGGTTTGATAATAGTTTGGAAATAGTTTATAAAGTAATATGACATCGATAAAAGATTGGAGGGACAAACATCAATTTCTAACGAGATATGTAACCATGAAAAAGAACTCAATTCCTAGTTCTTAATAGGGATGAAACATTTGATCTAAAAGAGTTTGTTACTGAAGAACTAGAAATTGTCAATGAAGTCCCTATCATGAGTAAAGGGTATAATAAAGCCCAAATTTTGATTTGAATATTATTGATGGTTGTCACGTGTTTGCAGTGGTTAAAAACATATGCAATTCACTCATGTGATGGTTCAAACCTATAGTGGTTCACATTATGGAGGGCATACTATAAATGGGAGGATTGTGATGCATTGGGGGTTCAAAATTTTGGAGGAAGAAGAATAGTGGGTTTTGGGTTCTATCTAAACTAGTGTACTTTTCTTGTTGAGGGGCCTATAATCCCCAAGTTAGGGAAGTAGATTTTGGATGTGGGATAATGGTCTCAAATGGAGACTTAATTGATTAAATCTATATGCATTGTACTCATGTTGCGCATTAAAGTGATTTGAAGCTTTTTATGATTGTGGAAATAATTGTTTGATGTTCTATATTTTATGGATCGGTTTTTGTTCTGGTTGTGAGATCAACCTATCTAATAAGACCCCTTGACCTTGTTTACATCATTCCTTAATAGACAAATATTTAAATTATAGTTTTTGTAAAATATTTAAATTGTAGTTTTTGAGACTTATGAAATATTTAAAGACACATTGTATGATCATTTGATATGATACCGATAGACTTAATTATCTAAAACTCAAAAAAAAAAACTATTTCACATCCTTGACAATCCTGAATCACCACTAAAGAAATGAAGTGTTCATTGCAAATGATAACAATTTTAGGACTGCAATTGAATTATTTAAAAAATAATATGGAAAATAATTCAAGACTGTAAACTAGCAATTCAATTATAGTATAGATGAACAACACTATCACTACTCTTCTCACCAAGGCTTGAAATAATTATTTACATCTTGTGTTTTCTAACCTCATGTTACCAATTAAATACATTCCCTTTGTACATGAAACCATCGTGTGAGTTTATATATGAGCCTTGTTATCCTCAATTTTCTTAGTTAGACAAAATTGAGGTAACCCCCCCCTCCCTCGAATTTTTCTTTCTACGTGCTAGGAAGGTCCTAAGCACGAATTTTGAGGTAGTATACATCTCGATCTTTCAATTCCTTTGAGTCTTTTTCTCATCTTTTTATATTTTAAAGCGTCTTAGGGAGTTCTTAAGTTTTCATGTAAAGTCAGATCTAAAACCTGATTTTGTAAATTTGTGTCCCTCTTGTTACATCGGGTTTTAGATCTGACTTTACATCTTGTTTTATGGTTAGGTTCCATTTTGGTTTTCTAAACCCAAAATGCATTTTGTGTTTTATTAGGTCTCTAAGTGCATTTAATGTGCCCCTTTAAAATTCTTTTTTTATAAATCATTTTGCTTGAATTCGTCTTTATTTTGTTTTCATCGTCAAAGCTTTCTTGGAGCTCTACGATTCTTCTTTTGGCGTTGAGATTATTCAACAAATTTGCATTTTTTCAGCTTTTCTAAATAACATCCTTGATCATCATAGACTTTGAGATGTCTATATAGCCATCTTCCATACTAGAGAAGAAGATGAAGTACAAATATAAAAAATATTAGAATAACATCTCTCCTTCAGTGGCTCCAAACATCAGTGAAATCAAGGATACTAAAATAGGCCATGTGGATGTGTTAGAGTTTATTCAAAGAACTAAGAAGCAACTAACTACTTATGGTATGCAACTACTCCTACAAAGTAATATTCATCTTGTTTCCTCTTTCCTAGTGGCAACTTTGGAACTGAAATTTGTCTTAGCTTGTGCCACTCGCTTTGACAAAGAAACTAAGGTGGAAAAAGATGTTGATGACAAGGTAGTAATCAAATTGGATGAGGAGATTTTTTGAATTATCTTCAAATGTCCTGTTGCACAAGAGTATGTTGAAATTTACAAGGAATCTGCTCAAGAATATTACAATAAAAATGAGGAAAGGTGTAAAAAGAATATCAATACTAATTGGCTTATAAAACCAAGAGCCACAACCACTAGATGGCCCAAATTATTCCATAATTATTTCAAAGAATAAATAAATGACATAATTACATTTCTCAATAGCATCAAAGGGTTCAAGGACTCAAATTTCTTTGAGGAATGGATGTATAGGTACATTATCATCATGAGGAAGGATAAACAATAGATCTTCTGGGGTGAACAGATTAGTGAAGCCATTTGTGAGCAACTCTCTGAGGTCAAAACAAGCCTCAAGTTTAATATGAATTCAAACTTGGTATATGCAGCTACCTTGATGAGGTTATTTCTAGGCTTATCTTCAGAGGGTGATAGGAGAAGTGTTCTAGTATGGAGTTTCTATAAAAATATGATTGTGACGCCCAACTGAAATCACTATAGAAGAGTGCAAGATGCTTTCTTTGGTTCTTTTATGTGTCAATTTGATAAGAAATGCCAAAGTGTCAAAGGTAGCTTGGAAGAAAGTGAATGAGTATGGTTGTTTATTTTTACAATTTCCAACTTTTACTTATCTTTGGATGGGATGTTATAAAGAAGTTCCATATATGCTCCCTAGGTATCCTACTCATAAAATCATTTTGATGGAGCTGGGAAGATAGGTCGTAGTAGTGTATAGTAGACAATCATAATCTCATAATGTGGGCTCTAAGTTCCCACTTTTTATTGAGATGTATTCATTGTCAACATCCATCAAAGCCAAGTCAATGGAAACTAAGTTGTGGGAAATCACTCTTAAGAACTTCAAAGGAAGAAAAGATTTTTATTATAGGGGAATGAAGAACAGATTCAAGAAGTCCTATACCCATGTACATCGAGTGGAAGGTATTTAGGTTGACCTTCACACTAATGAGGACATCAGAAGGCTAGATTACAATTGTCTTACTTTCCATGGACTATAATATAGCGGATATTTTTTATGACATGGAGGATGATGAGGATGTCATTTATCCTACCTATATAAGTCAAAAGATTGTAGATGTGCCTCTTCCTCCTATCAATGGTCATAGAAAGAGTGTGTTTCAATCAAAGAAATATTTCAACCAATTCTTGTCAATACTAACACTTGGTTACAAATCAAGGGAATAAGGTTGAAGGATTTTCAAACAAGCTCTGAGGATGACACTTAGGACCTATTGGCAAAAGGTTTGAACTCAGAATAAAGAAAAGTGAGGATTTTTCTCCTTCCAAGAAGGTAACCAATTTCAAGTTCATAGTAGGGAAGGATAAGAACAAGGATCAAGGACAAACTTATAACAAAGAAAAACAATCTCAAACATGGGAGGAAGATCTAGAAGAAACCCAAGTTGTTGTAAATATTGAAACTACTCCCGAAACAACACTACAAGTATCTTCTCTTGTTGTTATAATGGTACCCCCTTCTACTGTCATTTCAATTGTTTCTTTTGATCCCAATGTTGATGTCTTTTCCATGGTTATTGTAGACCCTATTACTCCCTTTATTTCCATTCAGTCAATTCCTTTCTCATTTGTTATTGAGTCCATCTTAGACACTCCTCATGATAATCTTGAGAGTGTTTTTAACA
This sequence comes from Cryptomeria japonica, assembly GCF_030272615.1. Lineage (NCBI taxonomy): Eukaryota > Viridiplantae > Streptophyta > Pinopsida > Cupressales > Cupressaceae > Cryptomeria > Cryptomeria japonica. The sequence continues at coordinate 145,104,856 of NC_081410.1, forward strand.
CTTTGTTTCCAATTTTATTTGATGTTTCTACTTCTATGTTTGACAATAATGTCTTAGATTTTGAAAAGCTAATGTCTTTCCCTATGTCCCAAGTATCAAATGTTGAGACTATTGTTGCAATCCAAACTGAGACAACCTCTATTGTATCCACTGAGAGACAAATTGAGGTAATGAATATTCAAACTCTAGTTGCGAGTATAAAGAAAGACACATCAGATCTTCATCCATGGTTGGGAACCATTGCACCCAAGAGGAAAAAACAATTCATCTCACCAAATGATTTTGGTTTCAATCAATTGACTCCAACCAAGTCTAAAACTACCAAGAGGGCTAAGGCTATCTCAAGGATTAAAATGGATGTAGATAGAAAAATGTATGTAGAGATAGTTGAACCTCTTCATGTAAAGACTCTTGAAGAAGTACAACTTTCAAACTATGTGATAAAAATAGTTGAACTTGGCAAACAGACACATGAAGGTGCCAAGCAAGACGCTCACATTGCAATGAATGAATTGATTCAAAGGTATGACCAAGACAAGATTATAAAAGATAATTTGAAGCTTAGGAATGAAGAACTTATTTTTGTTCTTCTTAAAATCACTAATCCTTTTGAAGAGATTGAACCTATTAATACCTCCATTACTGAGGAGACAATCAAGAAGGCTAAAAGGGTTGTAAATAAAGCAAGAGCAGTTGTTGTATGGTCAAAGATAATGATGGAAAATTGGAAAGATATTGAGTCCCAATTGGAACAGGTATTGGAAGTTCTATCATAGGACTTAGAGTCACAAATCTCATATTTAACACCTTGGACCAAATGCAAAGATATGGATTTGGAGACTTTGGTTGACAATGGTGTTATCTCATCCAAGGAAAAATACATTGAGTTTAGAGAACACATGAGAAACATGAAAGAAGTTATTGAGGAACTAACAAAATATTTGCAGTTGGCTCTGGAGACACATGAAGAGAAAGGGCAAGACATTGTTGCCAAAATTGAACAGATCCCATGCAAAATCTTTGATGAAAGTTGGAAGCTTTTTCCTAAGGACACAATACTACAAGAATTTGCATCTCTCATTCAAAAGGATATTGATTCGAGTGATTTCTCAATAGCATCTATTGATAAGTTTGTAGATCTCCAAGTGGCTTTGGATAACTTGAAGTGCATTTTGGGTCGCTACAAGAAGTCTTTCACTGGTTTGGAGGATACCATCACACAAGTCAAGGAAATTGCAAAACATACGTTCAAACTTGATGATGCAATGATCTAAGATGGATTACGCAAGTTTGAATAATTCTTGGCTAAAAATGGAGATGATGAAGGGATGCCCCAAGTTACTTACATTATTTTTCTTAGTAGATACATTTCGTAATTTTGTTTTGACATTCTACATGTTATTTGAAAAATTGCAATTACATGTAGCCATAGTACAAGTCAAAGTCAAGTAGGACTGTACTATTGAATAAGCCATATTGAGTTGTACATTTTCATATTTTTTCTCATATCCCTTCCCCTAGATATATATATGAGGGTGCTCATTTGTAAATTCTATCTTTATGAATAGCAACAAAACTTTTCCAGTTTGTGTAGCAATTTGAGACTTCGATTTTATTTTGCAAATCAATTTCAAGTTAATAAAAAGGAGCAATTGTGCATTCAATCTTTGAGTTGGAGCATTTTCCTATGTGATTACATTGCTCTTATGTCCTTGTGGTTATATAACCTGGAATTAGCTTGAGGTATCATGTTGTAGCTATTAAGTTTAAAGTGGTTTTAAATATAATTTTAATAGTCTTTGAGCTAAAATATTGGGTTTATATATAGTGATCAACAATTTAATTGAAGAAAGTTTGAAGTCATTGAGCTACAAATTCTCTTTCCTTCATAAATTTGGAATTGCAATATACTTGAAAGTCTTTGTGTCGATATATATGACATCTTTGTTATGTAATTTGTATAAAGAGTTGCAGAAGTCTTTGAGCTTGTTTGATCTCCTGAAATCATATATTACACTGGTGCACACGAGGTTCTTTCATTTAATCTCGTAGTATCAATTATTATTGTTTGTTACTGTTCTTATTGCTAAGTCTTGACAAGAGAGAATCTATTTTGAAATAAGAGAATAGAAGAGACATTTATCTTGAAATAAGAGGAATTGATGATTGTAACACCCAAATAGTTAGTTTAGTTTTAGTTCTTAATCAGGAATTAACTGGTAAAAAGCAATAAGAAGGCAACCTCCCCTCTATGAGGAGAGATTAAATCTCACATGTTGTGGTTGAAAATACAATTTTATAAACCTTTCCAGTTTACAAAATTTTCACCCAACAAGTCTCAACTATCGCCATTAGATTTGGTGCAATTTACTATTGTGACAGTGAAGAGATATTATAGCTCATAATTAGAATTGTTACAATAATTTTGACACAATATTATAAATTGACAAAAGATTTGAAAAGTACCACAAAATAACAAACAAGCATAGAAATATTGTAAATATTTGAAATCGATACATTAAAATATTTAGATTGGGGATTGTTTTGAATTTACTTTGGTTAGAGGGATTTTTAATTGATTTAAATCATACATATTTTGATACATAATAATTGTTTCACTCAATATTTATCCATGAAGGGAACACTTCTATTTTAGCAAAATGAAAACTAATGTCATTTCATGCTATTGTAGAAAGAAATGGATATCTATACTAGGAAAAAATAAAATGAGTAGCAAGTTGAGAAGTATTGTGGAACATAGCTTAACAAATATTCATGTATAATAGATCATTTAATTGAGTAGCCATTTAATATATAATTTGTTTTGTGTTTGTACAAGGCTTATCGAGAAGTTAGTATATATAATTTAAACAAATGCAAAGTGACAAAAAAACAAGAGAACTAAATCATTTCCACATCATTTCCTGTTATTTTTCCCACTCCTCTCTTATTACTTTAACACCTCCTTTCTTTATAATTATAGTTGATATTTTAAATTTATTTTAGTGATACATTAACAACACCAAGACTGGTAGCAATCACTTCTTTCACGCCTTCATTCTCTCCTCTCCCTTTCATGCCATCTCCCTCCACACGACTTCTTCTTCCCTCTTTAACACTGTAGATTTTTTTATTGAGAGGTATGGAATCCTCTTACAGATGACTCACGAGGGTTGTTTAATGCCTCCTCAATTCCAACTTAGCCCACCTCTTCTTGTAATTGTTGCTCTATTCTCATGAATGCATATGTTTAAAGAGCACTTCCTTCTTTTCTATTTTTTATTTAAAGAAAATATAAATCATTTTTAAATATGGCACCACATTATTGTTAGGATTAAGGTGACATCTACCTTATAAATCCTAGACATGGTTCCAACAATCTTAGAAAGTATCCTAAGGCACTTAGGGTGTATTGAGAAAATATTTTATAATATTTATTCTCACTATTGTTTGTAATACATTCATAAGGGTTGATAGGTTCCACTAGTAGTAATAAAGGTGGGTTGTGAACACAATTATTTAGAATTGTTTTCCCCACATATGGATGCCTAGAATGACATAATTAAGGACTTAGGAAGTGGAGAAATGAGTAACCTTTGGGATTATCCAAGTGGGGGCTTGGAAGAGGCAACAAGTGTCTCTTAGTATTTCATCATTTATTTAATTTAATATAAGGTTTATCTTACAAGATTGGGTGCCCAAGCTAGAGGGAAATTGTTGAAATTAAAACTGGTGTCCTTTTGACTTCCATAGAGCTGGTCCAAGGTTATGGTTGTTGAGAATAAAGAGCCTTATTTGTACACCTTTTTTGGTGGTTTTGGAGCACTTTCCATTTATAAATACAACTCTTTGGATGTAGAAAATAAGGAAGAATAGTTGAATGTAGAAGTAATCTACAAGTACAAGGATAGGTGGGAGGTGAAAGGAGGTTGTTCACAGGTACTAGGTACTACCATGTGGAGGCAAAGAGGAGAATAGAAGTGAATGTATTGTAATCACATTTATTGTTGATAATGTGCATACTTGGCCTCTCTTCTTGGTGGATTTATTTCCCACAAAGGTTTCTCCACATAAATCATGTGTTATGTGGTGTTCTCATGTTTCCGATTTGTGCATCATTGTTGCTATATTATGGTGATAATATTTATTATCTTTGTTGTTATAAGTTGTAGCATCCTAAATTGTACACCCTTAATAAGGTTATCTAATTCCACACTTAGGTTAGAACCTGCCTTACTGTGTCTAATTAGATAACATTAAGGCAATTTAATTTTCAAATTTGCATATAACTTTCATATTTTCATGTTATAGTTGTCAAATCATTGTATCTCATCCTTTGATTGATTGATTGGATAGATATTTATCTTCACAATCTTTGGTATTGAACCTATATATTTCCCAACATTTAGTATCAAAGTTGATGGTTAATTGATTTTGGGTATTCTTTTATTTATGAGCTTATTAGCTTGACAAGCTTGTCAGAGGCTATTAGAAGGAATTAAAGGTTGTTGATAGGCTTATGGGTTTGTAATGAATTTTTTATGTTAACTTTATTTTGTAAATCTGTGAGATTGGAAACCATGGATATTATCAATGTGCTCTAAGTTGGGCATTGGAAGCTCATGATTTTGGATCTATGTGGAGTTAGTTATGGTTCAATAACCTGGAGCTCTTGTTTCATAATATATTGTATCCTCCTATTTGATGATTTTGTTCCTTTACCTCGTGGTCATGTGTGGTGAGAAGGTATTCATGTTGGATGGGTATGAACATCCTAGTTACATGGAGAAACACTGGCTATTTGGACTACAAAATGGAGTGCTTATGTTGGGTTCAAGGTTCTAGCCCATGGTTACATGAAAGCACTATAAGATTTAGAATTGACCTTTTTGTGAGATGTTGAGTTGACATGCTTCATATGTTTTAAGCTCTTAGAAAACTTGTTTTTCCTCTTGGGTTGCAATGTTCTCTCATTTTTATTTATTGGTTTGTAGAAGAACTGTGATTATTCTATTGTTTAGATAATATGTTTGATGTGAATGTATGGATTTCTAAGTGGATTTTTAAGAGGATTTTAAATTTATAGAGATGGTTTTGCAAGGTTTACATATTAACTAAAATACATGATTTGTAGATATGTAGATTATATTTAGGGTGTTCTGGATTAAGACAACTACAAGCTTGCATGGCTACATGGAAGGTTCTTATTGATGTATGGTTACTCTTATGTGGGTGTGTTGAAAAAAATGGATCTAGCATTAGTTCTACAGTTTGATTCTTAGAAATCCACATGTTATGTTTGATTATCTTTGTTCTGCATGATACTAATGTGGGGTTGAAGCTTTGAATTATTTGATATTACAGCATTGACTATGTATTTCTCCTTTAAGATGTTCCATATTTGTTGATCTTATAAATTTATTGATGAGGATTTGGTTCGGTAGGCCTCGTTGTTGGTCACCATTATTACATTAGTAGGTTGATTGTAGTGAAAAAAAAAAAATTTGGGAATACTTGGTATAGTTGTTCATTTGAATCTTAACAATAGAATATGGTGCATGAGAAGCTCTGTTCACTTTCAATAGAGTTTTGGTAATGATGTTGTTCATGATACCATGTATAACTTTATATTACTTTCAATGGAATCTTTATCAGCTACATAATATGTTATATCTTCTCTATTGTAAAATTTTGGTTCTAAGTTGTTGAACTATTATAGTGTGTAGTGAGTCATAGACAATATTTGATTAGAAGATGGATGATCTTTTATAGTGGGTGTTGGTGTCATTTGAAGATCTTGGATTATGCCTTCAATATATATTGAGGATTTTACATCTTTGGTTTTATTGACAAAGGATGTTCAATTGTATCTTTTTGGTTTGGAGATTATATTTTGACCCTTCCCTTTGAGATCTCTTGGTGTTGAGTTCTTTGATTGTGTTGTGGCCTTTAAGGATCTTCAATTAGGAGATGGTTATCATGATATTGGATATCTTGGTTACACAGTATAGTGGAATCTTTAGTAGTGATGTGGATTCATCATTTAATGATGGATTGTCATCTTTATGTGGTTTGGAGATAATGACATCTTGTTTTGCCATGGAGGACTCTTGAGTCTTTGGTGAGGTGTAATTTTATGATATGTCCTTTGGAGCATATGATCTTCCTTTGAGAAGAAGTTAGATCATGATATCATGTTTATGTTCTTGATTGTATGGCTGGAAATTTGACAATGGTTGTTGATTCTCTTTGTTTTTTATTATTATTCATTTGCTTTGAGCTTCATGATTTTGCAGGGTTCTATTTAAAGTTAGCATGGATTGATTGGTGGATGCCCGTGGAGACTAGAAAGACTTGATTCAAGCTATGAGATCTCATGTTTTTTGGGATTGTATTGATATGGTTACTCTTTGATGAGGATTTCAGTAGAAAGATCAATGAGGCTACACCTAGTTATGGATGTGAATCTATTATAGACATGAAGAGAATAATTTAATTTTTTGTAAGCTTTATTGATTGATGTTGTATGCTCATGACAATATTGTATCTTTATCTTGGTCTAGTTGACAAGTGAATGATTTAAGAGGTATTTATGACCTAGTTATCAGATGCATTCTTTATTTTTGTATCTTGTTTTCTCATGTGAGATAGTATTGAATATAATAGTTTTGAGGACTTGTTAAGAAGAAGGTATAGATTTTATGGATTTTTCTTGTTCTCCTTGTTGTCAGTATTGAGATATGGATTTAGTTTTGAGGACTTGTTTGGAGAGGTACAATAATGTTTTGTGGATTTGGGCATATTCCTTTTGTTGTGGGAATGGTTGATTTGTTTGATCTACCTTTTGTATGAAAGGTTTACATCTATTGTTGCCATGTTTCATTTGGTTTGAATTTTAAAATGTCAATTTCCTTTTATTATGGAAATGGTGAAGGAGTTACTACCTTAACACATCTTAGTATGTATGTTAGCGTGGAACAAGGATATGATTTGATTTCCAAGTTCTCTCTTTGGCCTTGTTCTTCTTCATCAGTGTTTTGTACTAACATGGTAGAGTATGATGAACTTGGGAGAGCTATGGACATTGCTGGTGAGAGAAGTAATGCAACATATTTGCTTGTAGGATTTGCAAATCAATGTATGTTTCCATGACACTATGTGATAAAGGAATTAGCCAGGTCCTCTACACTTGTGAAGTAATATTAAACATTACTCATGCAGTGGAATTTTCTGATTTATATATCTTGTTATCCTCTTTGATATCTTTGTTTGTTGATTACTAATATGATTATGAGTTTGCATGTATTAGTATTTAGATCTACGACTAATGTAGCTATGTGGACCGATCACCTATTCAGTTGTTGTGGGATGACTCAGATGTTAACTGTCTATATCCATAAGATTATCTTAATGTTGATGCAATCTTTATTAGTTGGCATTGTTTGTGGTCATTTGTGCATTGGTATGTTGCATCCAGATAGGAGGAAAAATATATAGATACTTGATTGCAAATTTATAGATGATATGTTGATGGCATAAAGATTAATCTATGATGGTATACCGTGGTTTGAGGCATGATTACCTTGGATAAATTCCAAAATTATTGTGGTTTCTATTCTAGGTGGTATGAGTATGACAGTTAATTAGAGCCTTTGTTATCATTTGAATCTAATGTTTATACTCATGTAAACATTGGTGCAATTTTAAGTGATAGTTATGTTGGCAACAATGCAACAAACTGAGAGGGGGGGTGAATTGGTTTGCTCATAGACTCAACATAATTTAAACAAATTCAAATTTTATTATTAGCAATGAAAGCATAAACAATCACCACATCAATAACACACATAACACCAATATTTTTGACGTGGAAAACCCGGTTAAGGAAAAAACCATGGTGGGAACCTACCCACAATGAGATAATATTGGGTTGTTAGGAGTAAATTTAAATATTACAATGGGGAACACACATGCATTTAGGCACACTGCCTAGAGCTCACTGCTCAAATAACAAGAAGGGCTAAAACCTTGAGGAAGACTCACTATCTTACAAAGATTGAACAACAATCTGGATTATATGAACTGTGAAAATAGCATCTCCCAATGCCTAATTACAATTTCGATTAAGTACATATACACAAACTCTGCTCTTTCCACTTCTTCACACTCTTTTGCACTTCTTCGTTGCTGCTAAAAGATCTATTCTATGATTCCACACGTCGATACATCTCTCAAATGAATATTACATACATTTATACAAATCATAAACCTATATTTCAAGGTCAGCTAAACCCTCAACACAAATTACAAAATAATAACCTCACATGCTACAACAACACATGCGGACCAAAATAATGTTGGCTAAGACATAGTTTGGACCCAAATCAATACCGCAACCAATAAAACACCTCCAACAATTATGCCTCGATCAACCACAACATGCTACAATTACCAAGAATGTCGTATAACATGAAGAACACCACCAGATCAAAAAAATGATCAATAACGCACACAAAAATCAATGCAAACTATCAACACGGATAGGATTTTATCTAGAAACATCCATGAGCAACATGAATTTCACCAAAAACAACCACAACATCACCACTTACTGGAATCTCCATCATCAATATACCAAACCTCAAGAACACAAACCAAACTGACTGTCAAACTGAAATATTCACTTGCGGACTTCCAAATCATGAACCACCTGAATTGAGGACACATATGAATGTCCCAAACACTTCACCAAATCTGCAAACCAAGATAATGCAATTCCGGAGCAATGTGCATCACAAACCAAAATATCGAATAACACGAACAATTGAATAACAAACCATAATACCGGATCTCACAACATGATCAAATCATCATGCAAACCTTTGAAACTTCTATTGAATCAAGTAAACCTACATGTCTCAAAACCTATTAAACAATAACAACTCAACTGCAATACACTAACCAAACAAACTCATTTAATTTGACTGCAACACTAGAATACACAGAAGAATATGTTGACATAAATGACAACACATCATTCCAACAAACTTCTCAATAATATCCCCCTTTGCATTGATGGCAACATATGAATGTGAAAACAGTCAATGCAAAGAAAGAAATCAACAACCAACAATCTCTCATAATTTTAAAAAATATCCCCCTAAGATTGTGTACACAGCTCAACATATTTCTCTCCCCCATAGGGTTTTTCACATGCTTATCTCCCCCTTTGACATCAATGAAAAAGGCATATACAACTCAAATCTTAATTCTCTACCCCTTGACACACACTCTAATAATTTTGAACATCTAAAAACAACATTGACTATTTCCCTTGAGTAGTAGCCTCACTCATCAATCTGGATCACAAGATTTCAAGAACAATAGATTCACTTGTGGACTTCCATATCACAAACCATCTAAATTGAGGACACATGAATGTCCCAAACACTCTGCCAAATCCGCAAACCAAGATAATGCAATTTCGAAGCAATGCAAAGCACAAACCAGAATACCAAATAACATGAACAACTGAATAACCAACCATGATACTGGATCTCACAACATGATCAAATCATCATGTGAACCTCTGAAACTTCTAGTGAATCAACTAAACATGCATATCTCAAAACCTATTAAACCAAAACAGCTCAATTGCAACACACTGACCAAACCAACTCATTTAATCTGACTACAACACTGGAATATACATAAGAATATGTTGACATCAATGACAACACATCATTCCAACAAACTTCTCAATAATGTCCAACAAGTTGATATGTTTCACCTTGGCATATTCCCTATTTTTAGGTATCTTTTTGAAGTATGAGAGCATGGTGAAGATTCACATGGTACATGGGTGGCTAAGGGATCATTTGCTCTTGTTTATGATTTTTATGGGTCTATTTACAATGTATGATGTCATGTGGGAGAAAGTTATGATTAAGGTGTCATCTACCTTGTAAATCCTATGGCATGTTTGCAAAATCCTTGGAAAGTGTCCTAATGTGCTTAGGGTGTATTGAGAAAATATTTTGTAATAATTATTCTCACTATTGTTTGTAAGTAATGCATTCATAAGGGGTGATAGATTCCACTAGAAGTAGTAAAGGGAGGTTGTGAACATAACTTTTTTATTATTGTTTTCTCCACATGTGGACACCTAGAGTGAGATAATTAATGACTTGGGAAGTGGAGAAATGAGTATAACAACATCCTTATGCTCCCCTTTGATCCAATTCATTCAAGCTTTAATAAATCTCCATAAATAATATTTTCCCTAAATTGCTAGAAAAAATAAAGAATTTTAGATTCTCCCAATTGATGAAGAATCTAGTTGCGAAACTTGGCCACATTGAGTGAAATACATATAAATATTTTGCAAAAAAAATTGTACTACCTCTTAGGGATTTATGAAAATAATTATTTCCATAAAACTTCCTATGGAACCTTCAAAACAATGAACAATTAAATTTATTTTTTTTGTAATTTTGATCACACCAATGATTTCTTGATGTTGGGAGATGTCAAGAATCACCAAAATTGAAAAATAAAATTAAAATTATTTTTGGGTGATGCAGGATCATCTATGGACAAGGATGCTCCTGCATCATCTTGTAATACAAGTAACGAGTTATATTCTTCAAACCCATTCCTTAGTTTCTATTTTCATCAAAAACTTTATATTGCAAACCTTTTCAAAAGGTTCCTTAGTTGCCAATTTTGTTTGTCTAGCCAAAATGCTTTTATTGAAATCAAATATTTTGGTTTTTACCAAGTTCTAAGTTTAAGTGATTTTCCTTTTTTTTGCAATTTCAACATTCTATTAATATATATTATAATATATACAATGCTATATGTGGACACTTAATTTTTCATGTCCCACATTGACTTCCTATGTTCTAAATCCTTTCCTACATGCTTTAATTATTTTATCATCCATCAACAACTACCTAAACCTTTATGAAAAATAATTATATAAATTAATTAATCCACTATTATTCCTTACCCTCATCTCTCAAACTCACAAATAACTTGATCTTGGCAATCCATTTACCTCTCAATCTCCACTTTTGATCTCTATTTTTTACAAACCTATAAATTTCTTATCCTTTAGTCATTTTGATGATCAAATCCTAAGTTAATATTTTTTTCTATCAATGCAAACAACCGCATTTCAATCTTCATGAGAAAATCCACCTTTAGGTGCAACAAGAATCAAGTTTTGGTAAACCTATTTCAATTTCTTTAATTTTGTGTTTTTCAATTTCTTGCCTAAGCAAAGGTCTTATTGAATATAGATTAATATTTTTAACTTATTGCTTGAAATATTTTTCTTAAATTTATATTTAATAATGAAATTTCTAGCATGTTTGGTGGGATGGCCTTGTCCCTACTAGCATTTGTTTGTAAGCATTTTGGTGCAGGAGCACCTAGTGCATTCGTGCCTCCATGAGGCCACTTTGACATATTTGCTTTGTTATGGTGTTTTGGTCTTGGAATAAGGTCTTTTAGACCGTTTTGTGTTTATTTGGACTAGGTTAGTGTCTTAGGAGGTTTTTTAAGTCATATATACAAACTTGTCCAAAGTTGCTAAAGTTGTCAAGCAACTTTCTTCTAAATGTGGTCCTAATGGACATTATATGGTTTTTGAGTGGTTGTAATTCAAAAGGTGGTTGCCAAAAATTGGAAAGGTTGGAAACACCTATAAATTTATTTTTTCCATCAACCACATGGTTGTTTGTTGAAGTTTTGAAGATCAAGCAATAAAATAAGCTCTATTTTCCCGCATTTTTCCTTTTTTTGTCATAGTGCAATGAATTGTACAACAATGTACGATTATTTGATGGTGTAAGAAATCACTTGGCTAGATAGGAGGATAAATATAATTTCATTTTCAATTTTTTTGGTCCCATTTCATCAATATTTAAATATTTCATTGCCATTTTACTGAAAAACCCTCCAAAAACCCTAGGTTTAAGGGTTTGTGCACAAAAATCATGAATTTTGGCCCATTCCACCGTTGAAGACTCTCAAACTCAGTGCAATATAGGTTTTTGGAGTAATTTAAATTTTTTTGGTGTTTTTAGGTTAGGTGGATGGATTTTGGTTGGGTTTTGTTGATGCCTAGCCTAATATCCTCATGTATTAGGCTTAGAAGTGATAGGTTGAAGGAGGGTTTTGTGAAATGGTGGTTGGATGACTATCCAAATTTGTACAAATTACATATTAATACTGTAGGAGACTTTTAATAATCCCTAGAGTGGAGGTTGGAATTTTGGAGTGAAGGAACCACATAGTTGCCTTGGGAAACAAGCTTAATTAGGCCTAGTTATAGTATTACTAGTCAATTATTGAGGGTTATGTTCCAAAACAACCCTATCCAAATTTTAGATATGTGTTATAAGGGCTAAAAGGGTACTCCAAAATGAAATTAAATGCCAAATATCAGTTATATATCAATATTTATGGCCAAAAAGGTCAATTTGCTGCACTTTTAGGCCTAGTCCACTACGTAGTAGTCAAGATTTAAGCCTTATATTCTAAAACAAACTTGCCTCGTTCCTTGATATGTTTTTAAATGTGCAAAAGGGTATTAAAAAGTGGTTTTATTTTTTTGATATGAGACCTGGTGTGAGAATGATGCTCTATTGGCCTCTTCAAGAGGGCTACTAGGCTAGAGGCCTAATTGTAAAGGAAAGAGGATAAATCCATACTCCTAGGAAATAATAGGTGTTTGTAATGTGGAAAAATTTCCTATGATTTCCACCCAAGAAATGGAACCTGCTATATTTTTAACGTAGGGACATTACATTCAAAAGAGGAAAGCGAATTCTCTAGATCCAGTCATAAATCAGATGAAGACTGAATGCTAAGTGAATTTGGGTTGATAGGGTTTTCCTCTTTTGTAATTTTAAGTATTGAAATTAGGTAAAATACTAAAAAATGGAGGTAAAAGAATGAATACAATGAGCTGCGAATGTGCGATTTTCACATGCACTTGGATCTGAGTAATGTAAGTTGACTCGAACCTGTTCCTCAAAACTGCCTAAAAAGAGCAGAGGTCATGGCGCATCACACCAGTCTTTCAAACTCATCTCATGCCAAAGGGGGATGATTCGTCTTTGTGAATAAAGCTTAATCTAAAGAGTACAACTTTGTACCTATTTTCTGCACACAGAAAGAAGGGAAATATGTTGGGAGAAGGGGTTTGCCTAAGTCAAACCCCAGTTTAGAAATTAACCTTGAGTGAAATATTGCAAATGCTGGAAATAAATAATGGAAAGGTATACCTCAGATTTGCAATGACTGATAATGATGCTTTTCTTCTTGAATATAATCATATATGTTGTATGAAATGACATGAGCATGACAAAACCCTAACACACACATGCTTGCAAATGAATGATGTAAAACTGCTCCATAATGGTTGAATGAAAATGGTTGGTGTAGACTTGATGAATGCTTGAGAAGACTTAACATAATCTGCACCTTCAATTCACAAGAAGCTCCTTCAATCTCTTGTTCATGGATCCTTCAAATGAGGAAAGGAAAGGTTATATGTATGAAACCCTAACATTTTTTTTAATCAAAGGATGACCTAGAAATGATATATTCTCACATCAAGTCAAGTTTGAACATTATAATACCACTAAATCAGTAGGGACCTATGTGATTAGCATCGGTCCGATCGAATTTTTTCCAATTTTTTAGGGATACAAGGTATTGTGATTATAAGGTTATTCCAAAGCGGGTGTGATGATTAAATATGTTTAGATATGCGAAATCAAGCCTTGAAGATTGAAATAGGACATACTTAGGGATTTTGATGAATTAATTAATTGAAGGAATAAAAAGGGGTACACGTAGGGAAAAGAGCCCAATTTTATGATGTGTGGAATGATAAAAGAAGACTTTAGATGCTTAAAGGGAATTTAAAATGATGCTCCCAATTATCCACTTATGTCTCTTGTGCCCAAATGAGAGGGGAAGACCTCCTTATGCACTTGCCCATTGTTAATTATGTTAATTTTCCAACATAGGCTCACATGGGGAAAGGCTTCTTGCCAAAATTTGGATAGGGCAAAGGGGTCAAAATGGACCCCAATTAGGAAGGACCAAGGCACCACACCTTGGTCCTACCTCGTAATTGGGCCAAGGTTAAGGGGGGTCTTACAAGATAAAATGATATGATATGGCCATTATTGTATGGTGGAGGCATAAATAGGTATTTTTCAAGCGCGAAGATGTAGGCGCTAAGGTGAGAGCCCTAAACATAGTCCAAATTGTAAGAGAGTACAATTTAGGATGCTACACTGTTTAATTGTGTTGGAAACAAGTCTCTGATCCTCTACTCTGCATCATTTTTTTGGGTGTTTTGTGAGGTTTTTAGTGCATTTTTTAGAATCTTGGAGGTAATGCTTTATATATTGATAAATAAGTAATTTTTGCTTATACTCACATAGTTTTGATTAATATTTCATCAAGTTTGGATCTTTTGTTGCCTTTTAGGTTTTTAAAGTTTTTAAAAAAGCACTTCCTAAGCCATTCAAAATGATGGATTTTTTTATAAAATACCACATATTATAAAGTAAAACCACCCCTTTGCATTCCAAAACCACGAGTTATTTCTAGGAAATCACTAATAGTTATGGTGCTTTGCTAAAAATCATGCACTAGGCCCATCGAAATCTACAACTATCTTTAAAAGCACATGTTTATGCACAAAATCACTCGTACACATGTTGAAATTGCTTAGGTAATCGTCAAATTGCAATTTTATATATCCTTTTTAAATTGTAGATATTTATATGCAAAACCATCATTTACTCTTAAAATTATTTTGTATCGATAACAAATTTGCACATATTATTTTTAACAATCATGCATATTGTTGTTAAAAATCATAGTCATTGTTCATCTTATCAAAACATACTTTTCTTCAATTGAAATCATTTTATCTTCATTAGAATCACTTCATCCTATCATATGCACTCTCAAAATTACCAATTGACATGTCGTTGTATCCCTTTTTCCCAAAATAGCACTTATTAAAACTAATGAGTTCACATTATCCACAATAGTAAGTTGGAAATAACTACATATATTAGGAAATATCATTTATTTAATATTTATATTATCTTGGCACAATTCACATCCCTCAAGAAAATAAATATTAAATTAATTATTATTCTATTGGTTCCAACTCAAGAGGGGTGTTGGAATCTATTCCTTTTGTTAGTTGCCCTATCTTGTTTATTCCTCTCACCATATTGAACTTATTGAGGGTCCATAAAGAGTCCTATTTTAGTCCCTATAAAAATATGGCTTTAACAACTTTAGTAGGCATGTCATTTTCACAATTGCATCACTTCAACATAAAAATAAATATATCCCGACACTCTTCTAAAATCTCTTATTCTATCTACTTAAGGAAAAAGAATTCTTATTTCCTATCATTGACTTGAAAATGATCCTAATCTTTGTCTAAAAATATTATTTTCATTTTTCACTAGTAGTTGGTCAATCTAGAAGATAATCCCATGAACCATCACATGGTTGAATCCTTCAATGTAGAAGAAAACTCTTCAACATATGGTTATTAGTTTTATACTCATGCATTTGGCAAAGGACTTTGAAGTCAAAGAGAAATTGATATGGGTCCCTTGATGATAACCGTATAAGGTAGGCAGACTAGTAGGATAGATGTTTTTCATGGCTTTCATTTGTAATTGGGTTAATTATATAGGTAAACATTTTTTCTACCCTCCTTGCCTCTTCTCTATTATTGGTATCTATTTCCTTATTATATTTATTCATGAAGTTTACTTGGTTGATTTCTAGTATTTATTTTTTCTTACATTTTTTATTTGAAATCTTAGGAGGGTCCTAAATGACCAACTATTGTTGGCAAGTTTCTTCAACTACTACTTCTTTTTCTTTTCATATATTATTTTAATTTATAAAAGTTTACGGTTTAGGGGCTTTAGAAATGAATATTATGTGAGATCCTCTTTTTTTTACCATAGAAAAGAAAGAGGGCTTATTTTTTAGAGGGCTAATGATTTGAGTTCCTAATAACACCCTATATAAAGAACACATGAATCCCAACAATGAAACAAAAACTATAGTGTGTCACTAGGTTTGGAACTTTGGTAAGTTAATCTTCATACTGACTAGGGTGATGCTCTAGGCTATCTACAATAGTAATACAAGAGTCGTATTCTAGAGCTAAATTTTAAACCAAATAATGAATGTTGATGCTTGAAAGGAAATTTTAACTAGAAAATTGTTGGAAGATTCTAATCTATGAAAATATTGATAATACATTCTAAAAAAAAAGGTTCAAACTCTATTATAATAAAATTGCAACAATTATGCATCATTTGGAATACAATAAGGTATTGGTAGAGATAGTGTAGCAAATATTGATGAAGTTTTTGGTATACAAAATATAGAGTAAAATGAAAAATAAGAGGTGAGTATGGAGGAGATGATGAAAGTCTTTAATTTTGTTAATATCAGTGGTATCGATATGTGTATGTGTGGTGGTAATTGAGAAATAGGAGGAATATTTTTAGTGGAAAAGGATGGATAGTGGTGGATTGAATTATATGAGAGAGGATGAGGATAAGAGAAGGCTTTGGAGAAGATGGATGGTTCATGATGAGTTAAAATCCATGAGAGGAAGAAGATGGTGGAGATGAATTTGGTAGAGAAGGTCACAGTAAAGTGGATAAAAATCCACAAAATGAGGTATAATTGATGACCAAACTTGGTGAAGTAGGATAGGTTTTATCTTAGCTAAATGTTGGAAGAGATGAATGATGAAACATTGTGATTTATTTATTATAGTGATAGAGTTTGTTGTATCTAGAAAAAAAATCTTTGCCAACATGTCCAATGCAAGAATACCTAGATCTCATGCAATCTCACATCACCAAAAATATTTGATGGTTTGTTTTTAAATGTTCACTTCCTTTTTAGTGTCTTTGTTATTTTGTGGCCCCATCTTCTTTCTTTTTAAAAAAAATTATAAGAAGTATAGAAGTTTATACACGTGTTTCAGATGAATAGTACTTAAAAATATTTTAGCTATTATGAGTCTTTTTCACAATTGTTTTTGTCTTAACCATATTATTGTAAGTATGTATATTAAGCTACTTCATAAAAATATAGTTTAAGAATGTAGTTTTTTTTTAATATCATGCCCAAAATTAAAATTTTAATTTGATAAATGATTATCATTTCTTTTTGCACTAAATAATCATTTCTTATTTGATATGTTTCTCTTTTAAATCTATCAGCTATCATTGAAAGTATTATATGTGTTTTCTAGTTTTTGGGGAAACAAGATTTAATTTATATCAACTATTATTATTGAAGAAATATAAACAATATGGAGATTTTCTTCAGTACGCAATATATTTATCTTACATGGGAGGTGATTCTTGCGTAGTTTGTATTCCATCTATACTAGGCTTGTGACTTTTCATGCTCCTTCCTAGAGGCAATTTATCATCTAATTTTATTCTTCATATTTTGTTGCTATTCATTCTTAGCTATGTGAGTGTTTCATTTTATTCCTTGGCCATTTGAATCTTGTTGGTGGATTGCTAGGGCTACATAAACATTTTCATTTGGCATTATTTTCTTCCACATAGATATTGGTTATTCTAGTTTTGACTATTCTCTATGTTATTAAAAAGTGCTTATATACATTTCTTGTTATTCACATGAGTTCCTCGGTTGTGTAATGTGGTGAAAATTAGGGTTTCATCATAAAATGTAGTGAAACCGCTAATTTTGCTTAAGGACCAATTACATTGGGGAGAAATAGGAATTTGGTAGATCTAAGCCTAATAGACTAATATTTTGTTCAAACTCCAAACCCTTTTAAATGAGGCTCTTCTTTCCCTTGAATTGAATTGTATTTTTGAATTGCAAAGGATTAGGGTAAAATAGTGAATTGTTGAAGAGATTGGGAATAAATAGTGAGCTACAGTTGTCACATGGAGCCACAAACCTAGATCTGAGTAGTAGATAAATATTTAGATATGCTCCCCAAAATTCAGCATGAATTGTCGTGACCATGGTGGTGGTCACCTTAGTCCTCCTAACTTTTCATCGTCCAAAGGGGAACTTGTTCATCCCTATGAACCCCATCGTTCCTCCAGAACATAACTCTATATATTTCCTTGCACATAGTAAAAAAGGGAAAATTGTTGGGAATAGGGGTTTGCCTAAGTCAAACCTTAGTTTAGGAATTAACCTTGAATGAATACATGCAAATACTAAAATAAATATTGGAAATATATACCTCAAATCTACAATTGTTGTTGATGATGATTTATTCTTTTAATATAATCACATATGCTGTATGAAATGGCATGAACATGAAAAAACCCTAATCACACACATGCTTGCATATGAATGATGTAATTTTGCTCCACAATAGTTGAATGAAGAATATGCAACCTTGAAGATCTCTGCAAATGCTTGATGATGAATTCATCATTTGGGTCCCACTAGACCCTTACTTGCTCTATCCCCCATCCTCTAAAGGACATCTCTCTGCGCCGAAGAATACGCACAGGCTCTAAAGAAAGTTGCCCGTCCTCAACCTGTAAGGCATTCCAATCAAGAACATGAGATATGTTAGGATGGTATAATCTCAAAATTGATACATGAAATACATCATGGATGTGGGACAATCCAGGCGACAATGCAAGGCCATAAGCTACAGGACCAATCCTCTCCAAAACCTCAAATGGTCCCACAAATCGAGGTGCCAACTTAGAGCCTTTTCCAAAATGGATCGGACTCTTTCGTGGGCGAACTCGCAAGAATACCCTATCACCAATTGAGAACTGCCTATCTACCCTATGAGCATTTGCATATTTCTTCTGCCTATCCTGTGCACCTGTAATATGCTCATTAGAGAGATATGACTCCTGCTCCATTTTAAATTTGGGCCCCACTAATAGGGACCAAGGCACTAGGTGTCATGTCCCTTCTAAAAAAGGGACCAAAATAAGCCTTCATTCTAGTTTTTTTTTTAAAAGAGATTTTTAATATTTTTTTATTAAAGAAAAAGTTTTTAATATAGTTTTTATTATTAATTATTATTTAATATATATTTTATTAATCAAGGATTAATATATATTAATTAATCCTTAATTTGTAAATTTTGTTATTAATTATTAAATGTATATATTTTATTAATCATGGATTAATATATATATATATATATATATATATATTTAATTTGTACCTTTCTCTATGTGTGCAAAGAAGTATCAGTTTAGTTAGGAAATGACTATCGATTTTTATTTTCCTTTGTATTGTATATTTCCATTTTTGAAAAGTATATGCTTGCTTTGTAGATATGAGAGTGGTTTATTTATTTCAGAAAAGAATAAAATGAAGTTTTATTTTGAACGATAAATATCATATGTTAGTTGATTAATCTAATTATTTGATTTTATATCATTGGGTGTTCTGTGTATAGAATATTTATATTAATGTGATTTTGGTTGAAAACTCATGAGGATGTATTTATATTAATATTATGATGCAATTGAACTTAGGGAGTTAGAAAACCATGAACGACCTGTACCTAGATGAGGTAGACAAATTGCAATCAAACTTAGATCCTTTAGAAAACTGGATCAATTGTTGTGGGTAAACAATGGGAAAGAACATTGTCTTTTCCATTCTATGCCTATGAATGTTTTATTTTTTGTATTTGCATTTGCTTAAGAAATGACAAGTCTTGTATTTTGTTTTGTTGAATACTATCATATGATTGATTTGGGTACCTACTTATGTCCTTGATCTCGAGCGTTGTCTATTTTCTTGTGATGGTGTCGTATCCATTCATGCCCTTTATGCAAGTGTCGAATGTTGATTCGTGGTTGACCCTAGCTAGTCAGGTCTCTAGTTAGAGTATCATCAATTAGTGCACCTCGTATGAAGTCTTATTTGACCAAGTGGGCTTTCCTACCGTATTGAACTTTGTTTGCTTGACCTTGTGTATTCCTGGGTTTTAGGAGTTGTTGGTTTATGGTCTAGTGTCATATGGGAAAGTGGCTTTCAATTGAGGGTCGCGCCCAAAGTGATTGCTGGGTAACCCATCAAAAGTTTGTCTAAATAAGTGATAACCTAATAACATTTTAGAGAGTTAGTTAATGAATCTCTAAGTAACTTAATTGTGCCTCACATATGGGATGAGTGCTAGTATAGACTCAGTATGTAGTGAGAAGGCCTGAAATAGAAAACCATCATCCTTGTCTTCATGAAAAGATGTGTGGGTCCACATGGGGCTTGGATGGGCCGTAGGTTCAGAATATGTTGTCAGGGTAACCCAGTGGATGTGACCAGAACCTATGAAGACCTGCCATGGTAACCATACCAGGTTATGTGATGACACTTGTCCCTTATGTTCGCTAGTGTGTTGTTGTGTTGTCTTGATAGGAGCACTATTGTGGAGTCGTCCTAATGCTTATACCCTTGTGAGAACCTGATATCATGTTAGACCTTGGGTTGCAAAGACTTAGTTTCACAGATGCTCTAGTTGATCTTTTGTAATTGCTTCTTATTATGTTCAGTTGGATCCTTTCCTATTCAGGGTTCATTCATGTATTTATTTGACCAATGTGGTCGTATGTATTATTGGTTATGTTCACCTTGATGGAAGGATTGTAATGATGTGAACCTTATATATTCTTCACTATTTTTAATTATTAGAGGGGTCTTGCAGTTGAGCAGATCTGGAGATGTAGCCCTCTAGGGGTGAACTCCGATATCATTTCGGTGTTATGTGATGTTTATGTTCTTATGTTTCCTTTTTAATTTAGCATGCATGGATGGAATTATGTTAGAATGTATAAAGTGGATTAGATGAAATTAATCTTAAATGCATGTATGTAGTCATCTTATTAAATACAATAATTTGTATCATGAAAGAATGTAGATTATAATAATGGAATGTATCTAGTTATTGATAATGCAATTAAGTATGCATGGAAAGTATTCATTAGTTTATGATGAAATTAAAGTACATTATGAAATTAGATGCATGACTTATGTTTTAATGAAAAGTTTGAACGTAATGGCTAGTTAAATTTTATTGGATGAACTTAATCATGTCACCTATACTTTTTACCTCAATGGATGAACCTTATCATGTGATCTATATTTTTATCTTACCGAAAGAAATTATCATTTGTTTAAATATTATCTTGTCATTAAGTTAATCAGCTTAATTGGATTAATTAGCATGAGTTGAGTTAAATGTTGAATTAAGTAATCATGTTGGGAAACTATTTAGATATTATTTGAGTCTTGTGTTGTATATTCAGAACTTATGATATCTCATTATATCATTGTGTTGTGTTTAATTTTTTTTTAAAACAAATTACACTCTATTCTTATGTTTTGGCTTAATCCCTTTGGGGTTTCCTGGTAGGGCATTACATTCAACACCGAGGAGATATTGTTTTAGGAAACAATGTTCATAATTATAATCTAAAGAGATAATACTCTTACAAGCAAGGATAAGATAGTTAAAAAATAGATATCTTGTAACAAGTGTAAAGGAGATCCTTGGAGGAGAAGATATATTTGTTCAAAAGACATCTACCTCCAAGAGGAGGTTTTAAACAAACATAACATCTTATACCAAATGAATGGAAGGGAAAAAGAATGCCTATCTTCCTCCTATTGCTAGGCAAGGGGTTTCTTGATGAAGGATGACACACTTTTGACCCAAAGTGAGGGGGTTGTTTATAATAGATGTATATTGCCAAGTGAAAAAGAGGTTGTAGTCAAGGATACAAACCTATTGCATAAGAGATCATCTTTGAGCAAACAACAACTTCACACAAGGAATGCCATAAAATCATAAGCAAAAACCACTCATGAAAGGAAAAGTAGATCCTTAGAAAGGATAGGAGATAAATCATTGTCCCCAAGTGTAAAGACGATGAGAAGAATTACACAACCTCTAAGGAGAGATTATACATAAGCAAATGCACAATGTACTCACATGAAGGAATATTCAATGTAAGAAAATGCAACAAGATATGTAAAATGCAACTCTAAAGAAGAGGTAATCTTCAAAGAGAAAGAGAGAATTAGAAAAAGGATCATGGACTTCTCTAAGGAGATATTAATCATAAGAGACATACCATTCCATCTAAGAAAGGACATAGAAGTATGAAAAATGTAACCCCTAAAGGGAATAGTTAAACTTTAGATAGAGAGAAGAGATAAGATAAGATTCTTTCCCCCCAAGCATAGAAGCAAGAATGCAATATGTTGCTGCCCCACGATGATTGTAATTGAAAAAACATTAACTCTTATGAAAAAGAGCCCCAAATTAAGTTAACTACTAGTGCCATAGGGGGAGGAGAAACATGGAAGGTGAATGAAGTTCTAAGGCACTACCTCTTCACCAAGGAAGAGTGTAAGATCAGTTGTAAGTGCTATGTGAGCTCTATCATATTGGTCTTGAACAAACGTTTTAAATTCTTTACAATTTATAAGAGAATGAGAATAACTACGATGAAAAAGACAATGTGCATAACCTTCCTTATGCTTAGAATTGTTATTGATTTTAATGAAAGGAAAGACAATATTCTTATCATACTACAATCTTTAAAATATTCTAGTAGCTATTTTTTCTTGGTCATTAATGGGAGTAGGTCTTGTCTCTTGCGATGTAGGATGAGGATTGTAAGAATAAGATGGATTGTCTTCTATGATTTTAATATTTCCATTATCAACTAGTTCTTGCATACTTTTTAAAAAATTATGGCAATCACTAGCATGATGGTCATGAGTTTGATGATATGAGTAAAAATGAGTATTTGAGGAAGAAGCACCTTTAGATGGATGATAGGTTCTATGTCTTGCAAGATACTCTTTAATGTTTTGAATTCTAAGGATACCATCCATAGGTGAATTATGAGAATGTCCTAGATATTTGATACTAGTTTGTGTAAGAGGGTTTATAAGGACTTTGATTCCTTGTTCAAATTTTCCAAGTCCTTGTCTTCTAAAACCTTGTTTTGATATTATGTTATAGCCACTCCTATAAGAAATATGTAATTGAGAAGAAGGAAGGAGTATTGTAATGAATTTATTTAAAATTTATAGTGTAAGTGTATCTAGAATGAATAAAGGGAGAAGTAGATGAAGAAGGAATATCCTTTGTAGGGAGATTCCCCTTTCAATCATCATGCATATCCTCTTTGATTAGTTGGGAAAGAAGATATTTATCATATAAGGCATCATCTTTACTTAATTTTATGTGGGGAGATAGAGAATGAATGAAATTCATAGCATCACCTTCTCTACAAATGTTTTGATGGTTAAGATAGGCTCTAGGAGAATAAGGGGAATCTAGAGAGATGAAAACACCAATATTTTGACCTTGGCCCCCTTGCGATAGGGTATGTATATGAGAAGAAGATGGTTCCTTGTTTCTCTTTAATGCTCGCTCTCCATTAGAGAGATCATTGATAGGAGTATTATCTTTTTCTTCATTCACACGAGATAACCTAGGAGAGGTACAAGTATTAGGGTTTTCACTAGCATCTCTAGGATTGTGATCTACAAAAGCTTTTATGCGATTTATATATGCAATGCATTTTCCTAAAAATATCACCATAAAAAAACATGCATCATGGATGAAAGATTTGAGATTTAATTGATTAATAAGAAGCAACTTGGAAATTCCAAAAATGCAATATGCCAAAGTACTATGAATAAAAGGAAGCAAAGTGAAGTGAAAGAAACCATTATCGAACACATGATTATGATAAATATAAGTGAAAAGCAATGTAATAATATGTGAAATGGAAAATAAATCAGATCTATTAAGTGCCATTATGAATGTCTAAGATTAGATTTGAAATAAAAATTATAAATTATGTCACCCACAATTCAATTAACCAAAATAAATTAGGGGTTTTTATGAATTTAACCTCTAAATTTATGTAATTTGATTAAAAATACAATCTAAGAGTGCAAATTTGAAAATTAAAATCCTCACAAATTGGATTTCACAACACAAATCAGAATTAGGGTGTAAGGAGTCAGGTTCACCAAAATGTAATGTGGTGAAAATTAGGGTTCACCATACAACCTAGTAAAATTGCTAATTTTGCAATAAGGGCCAATTATATTGGGGATAGATGGGAATTTGGTAAACTAAGCCTAATAGACCAATATTTAGATCAAATTTCAAGCCCTTTTAAATGAGGCTCTTCTTTCCCTTGAATTGAATTGTATTTTTGAATTGCAAAGGATTAGGGTAAAATAGTGAATTATTGAATGTAATCACATATGTTGTATGAAATGGCATGAACATAACAAAACCCTAATCACACACACATTCTTGCATATGAATGATGTAATTTTTCTCAACAATGGTTGAATGCAGAATATGCAACCTTGAATATATCTAAAAATGCTTGATGATGAATTATTCACATATGCAAGATAGCTTTTGGTAGATAATGGATGGATACATAGAATGCATGGATGTAATTAGGTTGATCAAATGTCTTTATATAGGGGTGTCTATGTAAATTACCAATTAGGCCAACCTCCAAAGGTCATGCGAAGCCACAGAGATAAATTCCCACCAAAGAGATTTGACTCCTACCCCATTTTAAATTTGCCCCACTAAGAGGGACAATGGCATTGGGCACTATGGTCCTTAAAAGGGACCCAAATAAGCCTCGGGGAAAAGGGGTACCTCACTAGGGAATCCATCAACAAGTGTTCATGGAATTATAACTAGAGAATAAGCACAAAACCTAAACAAGTGACGAGGAGAGGATACACTAAATTAGGGGCACAAAAATGAGGTGTAAATTGGCCCGGTGACAATTTATGATGCTACAGGTTGTTACGTAGTTTTGTGGCTGTCTCAAGAAAATTTAAAGTTGGCATCAAAATCAAATAGTTCATCTTGAAGAGTTGCACCTATATTATATGTGCCATTATATTCTTCTGTAAATAGCTCTCCATTGGTAGTTTGGACAGTGGAAAAGGCACTTCTTTTGTGAGGTAGAATTAGAGAGATTTTCTTTCTTGAGTATAGAATGTAAAGAGGAAGTTGTTAAGTAGTAAGCTCTATGAGAGAGTGTAAACCTTATAGTTTGATGAGGGGATTGTATGAGGGAATGACCATATTGAAAGCATTGTAGATTCAAGAAGTATAATAATTTTTATCTTATTTTTTTAAAACATGTTTTAGTCAATTATAGGAGTTTATTTAAAATTTGTTGTTTTTTAATTAAATTCTTTGATAGTGTATGGATTTTGCGAATGTAATTTTCTAGATTGTTAGATCAGGTCGTTCTTTAGTGAACCCTTTATCTAATCTCTAATTAGAGTTTCATATTTAGAGGACTGTACTCATCTAGTGAAGAGGTTAAAGATTCTTAGGAGTTAATTTTTCTATTCATTAATGCATTGATTTATAACATGAAGGCATTGGTTTTTTGCTATATCATGTTTTTGGGTGGTCTAGGTTTAAGGAATTTACTTGTGGTTTCCTCTCAACTTGTCTTTCTATAATTTTATTTGTTGGATATATTTTTCATGAAATAATTATAGGTACATAAATATTGTCAAAATGTTTTTGGATTAAGGGGAGAACTTTGTTGATTATCTACTCTCGTTTTGAAGATTAATGCAAACTTGTGCTCTCTTTGATGGAGGTTTTTCTAGAAAGATTTTTTTATGTACATATAATTACATACATTTTTAATCTCATGCTCTGTTGATATATACTTTACACATCTAATTTATGGTTAACCAAATTACATAATCAATGCTTCAAATTTGCACTAATATATCCTATTTTACAACAAAAATAGACCCGTGGTATCAAAATATTTGCACTTTTTATGTCCAACATTTACAATAGTCATTAAAACATTGGAAATTATTTTTCAATCATTATGATCCCTTTACAAAGCTCCTTGTTAATATTCCTTGTTTTGGAGCAATCTTGAAAAACCTAGATAGCATTGGTAAGCTTGTCTAATCTTGTGAAGCATTAAACATTGATATATCTATCTTGTTAGCAACCTTCTAAGGCACTAACTTCATTGTCTATATTTTATTTCAATACCATCATATTTTTTTATTATTTAAGATAACTCTTTAATATTGCTCAAACATTGTAGATCATAGAAAAAATAGTATACTATTCGTTAGACATAGAATTAACTTGTTATTTGTTGATTTCTCTAATAGATCATTTGGACAATGTTATAATCATTTGTCATTCATTTCCTCCAAGGCACTTGAAAATCATGACCACTCTATAACCATTGGAAATCATTTTGTTTTCATTATGATATTCTAGACTTGCATTTAGTATTTAATTCAAAGATTAGTTTACACCTTATATTGGTTTTAGTGAAAATACATTATCATTATGTCATCATAAAAATAAGAACTTTTTTTTATTTCTCTTGTAGCGCCCGCCAACAACCCCAGGGAAACTTACAACAACTAGGTCTAAAAGAGTGGAATGAATTTTTTTTTGTTTACTAACAAGGTTTTGTCTAACTCAATCTAGACATTAAGTTTATAATTTAGTTCAATAGTTTAAAATCTATTGTTAAGTGCTATACAATGCTTCATGCACTACGTTACTAATACAAGTGAAGACATTTTCCAAGGTTTAGTAATTTACAAGGTTCCATCGTTTCCCCAGGGTATTGATGTCACTACTAAGATCTACGCCATTTGATTTATGATCGATACTTAATTTACCATGATCATGTTGGTCCACTTCTATGATTATAATGATTTAACCATACCATGGAGCACAACTACAATGCATGTATTCAATTTACCCTATATCATATGCTTTGCATAATATACTACTGTTGTTGTCCATTATTAAGTGCATCTACCAAGGAATGCTCATTAACCTACATATGCAATTCTACATGTTCATAATGTCATTTATGCAATATTATTTTTATGGCAGCCATAAAACAATTGTATAAATTCTCATTTAGCATCTAATGATGTTTATTTACTAAGTTCCATAATAGTTTTCAGCCTTAGTGTTGTTCTAGTTTTCAAGCATCTAACTACATCTACAAGAATCTTGTATTTCACATGCTTTACCTGTGATAGTATAAGTTATTCATTTAATGTCATTGTTCATGTCATTGATCTCATAAATATTTGCAATCATCTACTTAGTTTACATCCATATTCATATGAAAATATTGGAAGTGCAAGAATTAATTCAATCTATTGCTAAGACATATCATGAAAGGAGTAATAACATCCATTTTCCATCATATCCACATATCTACTATTTAGAATTTAACTACCACAGAAAGAATCATATTGTTGATTTAGCTATTTGACAAGATACATTTCAATCTCATTTAACTAACCTATCACATAAGCTAAGCATGACAATTCATTCATGTTCTATAAGTTCAAATTAAAGAAATATGCATGATTAACAATTAATAAGACACTACTAGCAAGGGTATATCATTTTCTAAGTTCTTTCTGCTTACATTAGATTAATTCATACCATTACCTCTATTTGAATGTACCATCTAAAGTAACTCATGAATACTTATAGGCTATTTTACATAGTATTACAATCGTGACTATTCACTCACTTCTTATACAACATTTTTAGATTATTACATGCTTTGAGTTTATTCACCATAAGATGTAAAAAACATGAATTTGCTCCAAGGTTCAAGTCAACACAGAGAAAGGCTCCAAGTCCTCGTACGAAGATGAAACCAAAGAAGAGGGAAAAAACCCAATGGCAAAAAGCTCCAACCACTCGACCAATGTGGAACCTGATGGTATGATGAAAGAATAAGTATCTGGTCAACTACTGAGAGGGGGGTTGAATCAGTAGATAGAAAAACTGATACAAACTTCACCAATCTCAAAAATCATTCTCTCAAATTAAACTTAGAACTAACAATATAATACCTATGTCAAGATAAAAATCATAGGATGAATCGGTTGATTGTTACAACAAATTAACAGTAAACAACTTCATCATTTCTTAATGCTTCTGGTTATCATGACTTATCGAAATAGTTAAGTAGTTAAGTAAATCAACCATGAAAACATAACCACAAAAACATTCACCACTTGACACAAATATTTTTGACGTGAAAACCAAAATAGGTAAAAACCACGGTGAGATGAGACTCACAAGATAACTATCTGAACTCTTCTGAAGTTCACCCTATTATGAGCCTAGCATGTTAAAGCTTTACAAAAATTCTTGTTAAGAACTGATCTTGTTAGGAATCACCTGGTTAAGGGATTGACTACAAATTCCTTGTTAGAAGCAATACCATGTAAGGAGTAACCTTGGTAGAGGATTTGAAAATCCATTCTAATGGATCACCTTGTTAGAGGATTTGAATAACATCAATCTTGTTAGAGCTTACCTGGTTAGGGGATTTCAATTCTGCTGTAATTGTTAGAAAACAATAGGAGTTTTCTGATCTGTCTGAATAGCACTACACTTGCTTGATCAGATCCATTTCATGCTCCTATTTTCCTTTACTCAAACTGCAGATACATCATCCAGTTCAACAACCACACACTCAACTGATCTGTGCTCACACTTTGCCAACTCATTAAACTAAACAACTGCATCGACCTTATAAACAAATCAATCAAGTCAGTAACACAACAAAAACCTGATTCTCATAGATATTACAAACAAATTGGTTCAAGTATGACCGTTAGATTACATTGCAATCTTTGCACATCAATCAAGAAAACCTTGATCGCTCCTTGATCACCGCTTCATCGAACTTAGCAACTCATCACGTGATTTGCATTAGATGCAATACATTTGATCATTCCCTAGATAAAAACCATTATAACAACTCACCAAAATCTCTTGGAATTATCTTCAAACAATAATCATATGTGTCATAATCATTACCACTCATCATCAAATCATAAACCAATATAACCAATTCACCAAAATTAATCAGTTAGGGTTTATCAAAAATAACATGTGGGGTTTACTGGTTACAACAATAGATAAGGTTTACACTGATTACCGATTCACTCAACAAATTCTTCCTACCGGTTTTAGTAACAATATTACAACAATATCAACAATATGATTATCAGTTAATTGACATCAATGACAACATAACCTATAATTAATGCAATCTTCATGCAAATGCCAACAAAACCTACAAGGAACCACCCTCCGAGCTAGGAGATGTCGCTAGGTCCCAACTCGCACACTAACCAAGGTTGACGCTTTACAAAGGGACTGACACTAAACAGTATCCATACACATAACCATGCATCAAGAAAACATGAGAGTATAAGAAATTTCCAGAGGCGGATAAAACATCATGACAAGAATACAAAAGTAAGCAAAGGACTCACATGTATGAGGGAGTGTCATCACATGCCAACCAAGAACAAGGCACTTGCCTATGGCATGCAGAGACATCTCAACCTTGAGAGAGAGAGACCAAGGGATATTAGCTTACCATCTCCATGACCTTCCCATGCTCAGCCTAAAACATCCTCCCTAGGTCAGAGTCATGGGGCACTAGTAAGTTATTATCTTTTTGAATTATCTAACTACCCATACCCATACCCATACCCATTAATTAATTATTACTTGATTACAATATGGTAAACTCATTTATGCCCCAAAAGGTCTAGAATCTACGCATCCTTACAAGGAACGTCGCGAGAGTCTATCTCTCATGACCCCCGGGTGTTATAAAGAATCCCACTCCCTCTACATGGCTCTGAAACAATGAAATGAGAGGCTCTTACACAAGTAAGAAAAGAAAGATATCAAACACAATGCCAACATGGCCAACCATGCCACACACATGTAACCAAGAGACTTAACAACAACACATGCGAAAGAACGAGCCTCTCAACCAAGGAAACATAACAACTCGCAAAACCACTGCACTAAAACATATCAACATCGCAAGGTCTTCACACTCGCTACCATAATATCAATGGTATGGTTATTTCCTCATGACAAACTCATCGTGAGGGCATATCAAGATGGCAATAAATCTCATGATAAGCAGGTAAAAGAAAACAAAATTCACATTAGCCATTGGTTTTTAAAAAAACAAATGACACTACGGCCTCTAGATGTGAAATATAAACTGAAAAGACTCATAATCTGGGAAAGGTGGACTCGGTGACAATCCATACGTACAATGGAATGAGGGTATACTCATGTTTATATAAATATCTATATATATCTATATGCCCAATAACATCTACTATTCCAATTACCCAATAACAATCATAACAATCGAGCCATCGATAATACATCCTACTATAATAATTTTGATATTACCATCATCTAATTGGCATTTAACAATTGTAAACCATCAATCTATCTAGCAGATTTGTTAGATTGTAATGAAATTAATATTTAATATAATCTTATGTATCTATTTATTAAAAAATTCAGTCTAATTGATCTTTCAATTGTATTGAAATTAATATTTAATAAAATCTGATGTACCTATTCATAAAAAAGTTAAATTTATATCAGTTCTCTCTGTGGTTTTAAAAGAATCTTACAATAATTACATACCGTTTGATTTTATCTCATCTTTATGAGAAATTTGCATGCATATAATTGCAATTATCAAAACCCAATTATTGATTAATGTAGGACTATTGTTTACTCATGGATTTGCATTTATTTATTTATCCTAGGTATAATGATTTTATTGCTTACTTTTATGGTGAACTTGACATTGGTCTTATATGAATTAGGGTTTTTTCTTAAGGTTTTCTTTTTCTACATTAGATTTTAGATTTATTTATTGATTTCTTATTATTCATTTTTGATATTAAATTTATCTAAGTTCTTATTGCACTTCAGTGCATGATCATTCATTGCTCTACTTTTTATATGGTTTTCACTTAATATTGATTGATTTTATTCACCACCTTACCCACCCTTGTGTTGGCCTTTAGGGTTGCATTCATAATTGTCTTAAATATGATTACTGACTCAATTTTTTTAGTTTTCATCGGCCATTGGGTTATTTTCATCCATCTTTTTATCCTTTAGTGTTTTGTGTTTTACCTATATGCCAAAGTCTCTTCCATCTCATCTCCTCTTGTGAAGGATTATATGCTTAACTCCACAATTTCCTTAATCCACTAAGAATAATGTGCCTAATGAGAATCACATAAATATAATTGCCCATCAAATAGATTAACATGATAATGAAGATTATGATCATGAGAACATGTGGCTTAGTTTGAGATTTATATAAAAACTTGCTAATTTGGCTAACAATAAAAGTCTTATAGAATTGATGGATATGATTCATGACTTTAAAAAAAAAAAAAAAAAAAAACTATCAAAGAATGATTAGAAACACACAATCTAGCAAGGTTTCAACTAGGAGAGGATAACAACTAGCAAATAAGTATGGTTGTACCAACATCATAGCATAGTCTAAACACTTTTTTATTCTTTAAGAACAAAACTATGTAAGTTTGACCATGTGTACCAAATAGAAGATAAATTTTCGTAGCCAATATTGGAATCATAAAGGCTTAATTTATTATGCAAGTAATACCATGTCTTTGTTTTGTTGGTTATTCATCTTCATATGCAATTTGCCTTTCTTATAAAATGCTACCTTAATCATATTTTTAACTTGTCATTGAATATTCACTAGACCTTAGATAGTTCATTTGAAAACCACCTCTTAAAACAAGGTCCTTTCAATCACATCATTTGGTGCATCTAGATATTAAGAACACCAAGGGTTTATTGTTAATATTTTAAAGGAACTGCACAACCTTTTTAGAAGGGTCATAACCATGTGTAACATAGTTAAAGTTCCACTTGTTGTCAAGTTACTATACCTTCAAGTCATCCTTATGATTACTATTGAAAAAATGGGACCTAGCCATTTGGCATGGTATATGCTTGTAATATAACACTAAAAAAAGTGATCTCTTGAAAATAAAGAATGTGTAGATGAGGAAATCTCTATGAAAAAAACACACTTTCTAAACTTATTTTGTGGGTCTATTAGATTCCTAAAATTC
Source organism: Cryptomeria japonica (assembly GCF_030272615.1). Classification (NCBI taxonomy): domain Eukaryota; kingdom Viridiplantae; phylum Streptophyta; class Pinopsida; order Cupressales; family Cupressaceae; genus Cryptomeria; species Cryptomeria japonica. Next base: position 145,136,977 of record NC_081410.1, read on the forward strand.
CATGACATGCAATTAATGAAGTAAAAGGGCTTAAGTAAATTTCTCTGAAGTCTAAATTGCTATAAATTCCATGACATGCAATTAATGAAGTAAAAGGGCTTAAGTAAATTTCTCTGAAGTCTAAATTGCTATAATGTAGAGAAAATTTTCTTCAAAATTGTTTTTGATTGTAAAGAGAATTCTCCAAATTGTGTGTGCTCTTTTTCAATGAAAAGTTTCCCTTCTTTAACCTCATCAAGAGGGTTGTTTGAATGCCTAGCACCCTTTGGTGAAGTAGTTTGAATCATCAAATATGTAAAGGCTATAACATTTGTAAGAGTGCAATTCTAGAGTACTAAGAATTACTAATCTCTCTAGAATGTTTGTTAAAAGGGACAAATCAATTTTTGTCTAATTTTCCACCACCTACTTTACTTTGTCACTAGCATTAGGTCAAGAAATAACACCTGGGTGTGTGCACCAAGATGGTGTGCAAAAAAGTGGACACACACCAAAAAAAGTTGAAAAAATAGCAACCGCGTTCGCAGTTTAAAATTTTAAAAAAAAACATATGTTGTTAGGTTTGTTGTGCCTGAGCCTAAAGGAACAAAACCATGTATGCGGTCCTTTAAAAAATAAGACCACGTATGCAATTATAATTCCTAAAGGACCACGTACGTAGTCCCTGCCAATAAATTATTTTGTTTTACTATCGACTATATTATTTCCTTCCACGACTGAGAGAAAGTTCAAAGGGTTTTTTTATTGCAAACCTCACATGAGCTCCATATTTTCACACCCAGGCACCATGGAAAGAGGTCGGTTACACATTTTTTTTTGGTTTTTGCACATTTGACAAATTTTATTTACATTTTCAATTTAAATTCATTGATTTTGATTGGTTTTTTTTTGTTACCAATATCAGATTTTGATAATCTAGAACCACAACAAGATGCACCTCAAAACCCACAACAAAACCCATAGTAAAACCCTCGGGATACACCTCCAGCTCCTCTTTTAGACCTTACAATAGCTACACAAGAGGATTTTCTTAATCAGTTAGGGCAAAACACTGCTTAAATAACTAGACTGATTAATAGATTGAAAACATCTGAGCTTGAGCATTGTTTATCCCTTGCCACTATCCTAGAAACATTGGCTAGTGATGCCACTGTAGTTTCAAGTCAAATTACAAAATGGGGAAACTATAGGGATAAGTGTTGCACTTATTATGCTTATGGGTTATCGTATGATGCAGTGAAAAATAAAAAACATCAGTAAAGCACAAATATGTGCTCTTTTTGTTGATCCTAGAACTGGTGAGTCCTTACCTCTTAATGCAAAGAGGTTTCTCATACATTGGTGTACAAATGTGCAGATGAAAAATATTTTTTGGAATAGGTGGTGGATGGTCTTTGACGAACCACCTTGAAATAATTTTGAGGTTCCATTAGATTTTTTGAGGAAATTATATTGTGAGTTTGTCCTTAATGAGCAGCCTAATTATTTTGATATGAGAGAGATATTAGACCCACAGAGTCATTGCCCCCTAACACCCAAATCCAAGGTGCATGCGATGGTCCCAGTAACCGTGAAAGAGTCAATGGAGCTATAGACTCTTCAGGAAGCCACAACATTGAATGATGTGATCATCCAACATGGGACACAGCTAGCACACCCTCTTGGCTCTAATGGTGATCCATTAGTTGAGGCAGTTGGCACTGGTCAGCCCATTGAGAATGTGTGTCCCACTTGCTCAGACATATGCACATGGATGGATGTTGAGGTTAGTGCAGATGGTTCCACATCCCATCTATGCACGATTTGCAGGAGAAGATGTCAGATCTACACGACTAAGGATGTGGTGCTAATAGATGAATTGATGGGCATGGTGTTTGCTAGTCAGCTGCAGACATAGGTGTGTTGATTTGAATTCATAACATTTTATTTATCAGTCACTTAAAATTTGTAATTGTAAATGAATTTTTATTTATAGATCGATTTGAATTTATACAAATAATATGCATTTCAAGAAGCAACAACGAGATTTAATACACCATCAGACATTCCTCCCCCAGTTATTGCAGTTGCAACTTCGATGCCTGAGGTATAAATTTCATAACATGTTAATATAGAATAGTACTTTGACTTCAAAAAAAATTGTAAGATATACTAACTCTCTTTAATGTTTGACAATTTTTTATTTTGTAGGCAATGATAGGGGACCAAATGTCCCACATTGATCATGTCACGCTCTCAATGATTGATTTTGGCCTACAAAGCTATGCGGTATCATATTTTGTACACCTTATTTTATGTATTCTTTTGATGAAATATGCAAGTCATTTAATTTTAGATTTGTTAAATTATGTTTAATATTATCTACTAATATCTCTTGTGTTAATTTTGTTTGTTTTAGGGTACCCCCTCCGTGTCTAAGCCTCGTCCTCAGTGAAAGAAATCCTTGACGATGCCTAAACATGGGAAGAAGGTAATTGAACACATTTTTAATTGTACAATTATTTGAAAAGGTTGAAATTGTCTTTGTTGGAATTTGTAGATTGTTTAGTGTTTTTTGCCCGTTTTATATACATCACCCATTAAGCTTTGTAGAATTGTTGAATGCCCCTAATATGCTCGAGGATCAAGAGAGGGTAGAGGTATGTATCTCTACTTTATTTTCTTGATTTGATGATTATATGCACGTGTACACGTGAACTTGTGATAAATTATAATTTTATCATTTTCCATAAAGGAAATATCCATAGCCGCTTCATCAATGGTGAGCACTCCTCCATGTACTGGAGAAGCATCTCAAGCTCTGGTACACTTTTGTTTTATATATTGCTGATGCCCTCCTAAATGGACAAGGTTAGTCTGAGATCAATAACACAAAAGACATAAGAAAATCATTAGTGTTAGTAAATCAAAAACTAATCTAAACAGACATATCAAGAGAGACACTAAAAACATGAAAGCATATTTAACTAAAGAAGCAAATATGATGAGGCATCTCCAAATACCTCCTAACATGCTCTTAGTTTCTTTCTCCCTTGTTCCTCTCCTCTCCAAGTTCCAAAATAGTGTAGCTCTCAGTAGCTTTTTGCACTATGGATGCTTATGGAGGATTGAGATTGTAGTATTGTGCTCCAAATGTAAAATAAAAAGCCAATATTAAGCTATTGATGCTAAAATGATTTATTTTAACCAAAATGACAATACATGACTTTGCTATGCTAAATGCTCTCTTAAAATGCCTATAGCTTAAATGCATACAAGTTTTCAGGATCTGGATTATGAAGAAATGAGCTCTATTTATAGGAAAAATGGAGCAATGGATGGTTGAGATTGAGCAATCTCAACAAAGGTCAAGATTGAATGATTTCAAATCCATGTGAGGGCTTTTAACCCAATCCCAGGATGACAAGTGTCAATGTGAGATAGGTTGAGAGGGGAGAGAATAAGGATTAAATGCTTGATATGACCTTGGGAGTTAAAGTCAAGGTTGGTTGAATGAATAAACTCTTTATTCAAAGAATAAAGCTTTTATCCAATGGATAAACTCTTGTGCAAATGTGAAATAGATGAATATGGTCAAAACAATAAATGTTTGGGGAGACAAGTTTGAAATAACCATAAATGGTTATGTAAGAGCCATAAATGGTCATGTAAGAGCCATTAGTGGTCTTGGAAGACTTTGGGGGTTAATTTGTTGGACACACAAAGCATTAAATGCTTTTCAAAGACTTTTGAAGACTTTGAGAAGTGACTCCATTTTGCTTAGGAATGTGACAATAATTAGGGGATGGATTAGGCTAATTAGGAAGGGGTTAGAAGAATCTAGAAGGGGATTAGATTTTGCAAGTGGATTTGGTGGGTGAGGGAAAATAAGATTTTATTAAAAATAAAAATTCATTTATTTCAATAAATGTGTGCAAGTTGCATTTGTAGGAAAATGCAAGTGGGGGGGGGGGGTAAATGATTTAAATAAATGTTTGATTTAATTTATTTAAAAGAGGAAAAGGGGGATTTTAAATAAATAAATAGATTTTATTTATTTAATTGATTTGAATTTGATTTAATGAATTAATTAAAATAAATTGAATAATTTATTTAATTAATAGGAGAATGTTTGGAGATGAATTAATTAAATATTAATTTAATTAACTGATGGCTAGTGGATTTTTAATCAAATAAATAGCAAATATTTATTTAATTAAGCTGGACAGATTTGTGTGACTACATTTGCCCCTCTTTGAGACAGTGCAGTTTATCGCGTCGTTTCAAAGAAAGAAAGATTGGTGTGAAGAAATGCCCCATAAAATATAAATTTAATGGGTGGTATGCTCCCTTGAGAGATGGGCCGAAAAATTTCAAAAAATTGGGCAATCTCTCGAAAAAGAATGAAAATTGGCAGAGTGTTAGAAGAGAAGAAGTTAGCCATACGGGTGAAAAATAGAAGAAAATGAGAAAAAAATGGAGAAATGGGGGGGGCTCGGGAAGTTCACGGGGACCACGGCGGTGAGGGGGGAAGTTACGGTGACGGCGAGGGGTATAAATGGGGTGAAAGGGGTGAAAACAAGATCATTTGTGACCGCGACTAGTGTGAAACGAGAGCTCTGATAGGGACATTTGGAGGAGTGAGCAGCAGTTAGGATGCCGATACCGATAGCCGAGCACAGATTCAAGCGAGTTCGACGGTTCTAGCACCCAGATGACTACGGACCAGCGGTACGCAAATTTGAATTTTTAATTTTTAGGCTTTTTTGATATGTTTTTAGCTGAGTCCAAGTTGGGTCAGAGCAAGAGCGCTGGAACTTTGGTTTTGGCGCTTTTGCTCCATTAACTAGCGCTATTGTGCCGCAATGACGCTATTGTACCTTTGTTTGAGTGATTTTGATTTTATTTAGCGCTACGGTAGGCAAGTTTAGGCGCTATTGATGAATAAGCGCTATTGAAGGCTTGTTTGAGCGTTATTGATATGTATTAGCGCTACTGAATAGTTGTTTGAGCACATGTGTAGTTTTAGCATTATTGGATAGCTGATTGAGCACTTTTGTTAGGGTTGTAGCGCTATTGTTGGAAAACTAGCGCTTTTGATGGTAAAATAGCGCTTTTGCATTAGGATAAAGATATGCCCTAGTTTGGATGAAGAGAATCTCCTGATGCCAATGATGGGTGGATTGGCGAGGTGAAGTGAGAGTTGTTTTGAACCATAGCAGCCTGATGAAACTTAGGTCATTTGTTAGGATAAATGCCCATTGAAGTCTAGGTGGCCATGATTGCTTACCTGTTGAGACCTGAAGATACTTGATTAAAGTATCTGATGATAGTCTAGGTTTGAACTTAAGAAAGTTTGAAAACAAAACAACTGATGGTGATTTGATGAATGTCCATGTGCAGGAGGAGCTACGCGTGTTGCAGTTATGCGAGCGCCATCCTGCGATACAAGAGTTGCGGGATCGATTGACAGAGGCAGAGATCGATTGCATTGCCTGGACGGGACTATATGAGGTGATGCACATGCCCGTGATTCGTATGAATCACGGTTTGATCACAGCACTAGCAGAGCGGTGGCACAGCGAGACATGCACCTTCCATTTGACACAGGGGGAGATGACAGTGACTTTGGAGGATGTGTGGCGCATCCTACGGATTTTGATTCGAGGGGAGCTAGTCACATATGATAGATCCTGGGGGACTCTTGCAGTTCATAGGATTTTTGATGAGGATGTTTTCATTGATGATGGCTCGATTGCGTGGGAGGAGATAGTGACATTATATGAGCCTCTGCCAGCAGTTGTAGCAGGTATCGTGGGAGGACTACTCTGTCCAGACAGGTGATCACATGGGTTGGTTGTGAGGTGGGGACAGGTGATCGAGATGATGGTTACCGAGGGGACCCGATTTGCGTGGGGGTCATGCGTGCTGGCGCATATGTACCAGGAGCTCCATGAGGTGGTTTATCAGGAGAGGGGTTCCTTAGCAATGGGCATGACGTTGCTACATATTTGGGCTTGGGAGCACCTACCAGTGACTCGACTGGTGAGTTTGAGATTCTGGGCAGTAGACCAGTCGTACATGTTCATGTATAGCGGTATGATGAGTCAGCCCCACTTGGGGAAGTTAGAGTGGTGGCGGCGGGCACTGGATGATCTAGATGCAGTTATATGGTAGCCATACTTGGAGTGTGAGCCATGGGATGATGATGCAAAGGCACTGCCGTATGTTTTTATGACTTGATTCCTCATTGGGAGGACCGCATACCATGTAGAGAGACAGGTTCCCGGGAGAGTGCTGAGACAGTTTGGACGGCAGCAGGGATTGCCCAATAGATCAGGAGAGTATGCTCGGGTTATTAGGGAGAGGTATGCATGGGGTCCAGTGCTACCATATGATCAGGCACTGGCAGAGTTTTGGACCTTGTAGGTGAGATCGTGGGATATACGATCGAGGGTCGTGGATGCAGGTGTGACAGATGAATACATGCAGTACCAGGCACCGCACCCTATCCTACGGATATCGGATCCAGCAGAGCCGATCCCAGATTTGGAGGATGAGAGGGGACAGAGACGGAGGAGAGCAGGAGGTCGAGGACCCAGGGAAGGTGGAGGAGGAGGAGGAGGAGGAGGAGGAGGAGGTAGTGGAGGTGGAGGAGGAGGTGGGTTGGGGTTGCGGAGTCAGCAAAGAGGGAGAGGTGGACTGCCTCTACAGATATCATAGGGACCATTGATACAAGGAGGAGTTTAGCTGAGTGGGAGGGGGATGGAGAGAGAGATCCCGATGGATAGAGGGGAGAGGACTACTGGAGAGGGTGGTACAGGTGAGGCGGTGATGGACACCGGGAGGGAGCCACTGGAGATCTGTGGGATCACATGATAGTACATTTGCAAACCCGAATAGAGGATTTGGAGGAGGAGGTGGTAGCTAGGTATGTGCAGCTATTTACACGGGAGTTAGAGCTGGCAGTGGTGCTGCAGGAGAGGGATAGTGTAGTGGAGAGATTGGTCGAGCTACAGGAGAGAGTCTGGGTTGGAGTAGGGGCACAGGGGAGGTGATGAGGGAGATGCGATGAGCATAGGAAAAGATAGACTACTGGCGGGGTTTGTATGAGCAGGTTGTGCCAGTTAGCCAACGAGCTCTCAGCTATACTCAGATGCGGTAGGCCAGATCAGAGTGATCGTAGAGGGTGCGGAGCAGTGGGGGTGTGATGGGTCCTCTACGGAGGGAGAGATCAAGGGATGTAGGAGGGAGTGGGGGTTCGATGAGGCCTCCATAGAGAGATGGATCAGGTGGTATAGGCACTAGTGGGAGAGCAGGTGGCGATGGTGGTGGTGGTACAACATCTGGCCAGAGTGGCATTTGAGAGAGCATTTTTGCATATATGTATTTGTATCATTGTTTATTTGTTGGACTGTATCTTGGATGGCTCTTGGTAGCCGATTTTGTAGACTTCATTGTACTCTGATATATGAGATGATATATATGAGGAGATCCCATATTTGTGATGATATGCATTTGATGTTTATGGATGTTTATGCAGGATGATGAGTGATTGCTCAGATGGATTTGTGTATATGTATGTATGAGATGTTTCTGATATGCATGGTTTTATGATGATTTATGATGTGGGATACTGACATATGAATGCAGGTTTATATATGTATGATTTGTTTTTTATTTTTGATGTAATGCATTATGTATGTAATGCCATGATGATGATGTATGCTTGTGATGATGTATGAACAGGATTTTGGTGTTTCCTATGCGATATAATGATGAGATGATTTATGCGATGATGTTAATGCAATGGTTGAATGATTGATGTTATGTATGGATATGCATCTAGATGTTTTTAGATGAATGTAATATGGATAAACAAAATGTAAAATACAAATGTTTATATGATAATGCCTAAATAAATGCATATGTATAATGGATATATATAATGGTATGAACCAATGTTTGGAAACAAATGGGCTTATGATTCTAAATGATTAAATATGTTTTAAGTAAAAATGATAATGTGATGATACTATAACTTATGGTTTTTAATAACTGCACCTTAATGCAATTAAAAAGGATAATGAATGTGAAATGAATCCTAAAATGAGCCTAATAAGATACTTTAATAACTGGATGACTGAATGCACTTTTTAACTTATAAATGAATGTATGCAATGATAAATGATAAAGGATAATAAAATGATGATGGATAATTGACACTAAATGAATGCATAGTAAATGATTTAAATATAATCAAGGATAATTTGATCCCATGAATGAATCTAATTATTTATGATTGATGCAATGATGCAAATGATTTAATGAAAACTAATGTCAAAATGAACTATAAGTAATATTAAGTTAGAAATGACATGAATGGACTTAATGCAAGATGCAACTAAATGCGATGATGATATGATCATGAGGAATGCAAGGTTTTTAAGACTTTGCATGATGCATTGATGATGTATCAGAGTACTCGGTCGTGATTGTATCCAAGACCAGCTTTTATTGGTCACTTTTGCATGTAAATCCTACATATGAATGAATGAATGGATGGGTGATATGCAATGGAATGCAAGATATACACAGATGAGATGGAATGATGATCCATAGTGCTCTATTTTCATCATTGAGCTTTAAAATGTTGGAAGAGAATACAAGCATCTTGACATAATGATTCAAGATGACCTGAGTATTCCTTACATGGATTTTAAATAGCAAGTTAATACAAACGACTTGATATAAGGGTCAAGTCGACTAGAGTATTGCTTGCAGAACAGACAAGGATCATCTCCTTTCATGCATGACTTGGATTGTCCTCCTTAATCTTAGGCTGATCATATCCCGAGACAAGTGCATACCGTACTAAGAAATAAAACCTTTATCCAATTTGGATGGGGAGGAACCAAAGGAATGAGTATTGTACCTGCAAACAAACAGTATATACATAAAGAATAAAGAATAAGAATCCTTGGTAATGGTTCATGCTCATATGGTCGAGGTATACGTTGTAGTCAGCAAGCCATAGTGATCTATGACTGCATTTGGCATAAGATCATGTAGCTTGGTGAACTTCCCACATAGACACCATTAGTACAGGCCCCAGTACTTCATTGGAAGTAATGCGCAAATGATACAAAAAAATACTGAAAGATCCCGATACAGATAAACAAATGATTGTACTCACAAATCAACCAAGTATTTGATAGCTGAAAATAATTTTCTTGTCAAAGAAAACGTCATTTTTGTCTTTGTTTTGATAAGGAAGGATGCATCCTTGTTTTAAAGACAGTTTGATTGTTGATGTTGATTGTGTGGTTTGATTGATAAATGGTCATCATGTGAGTATTATGTAAATGTTTGTTTTGTATCTGCTCGGATGAATATGTACAAGGTGTTGCCATGTTTTTGTTTTGATTTTCGATGGTTTTTTGATGTTTTTGGATTTTGTGGAACAGTTTTTGAATGTTTTTGGATTTTGCGAGACATTTTTGAATTTTTTTGGATTTTGTGAGACATTTTTGAATGTTTTTGGATTTTGTGAGACATTTTTGAATGTTTTTTGCCAATGAATCATAATTAATGTAGAATCCACTTCCATCAACTAGATTGAGAGGGTATTTCCCCCAAGGTTAGACATGACTATGAAAAAGTGGGATGCAAGATGCATGAAGTACTATCTTTGATTACAGATCAAATAACAAGCCATGGTTTGGATGGATGGATGTGTGTATGTATGAATGTGATCGCAATGAGCCTAAAAGATATTGGAGTCATTGTCTTTACGAGTGGTGCCTGTTTGCCAGGTTTTCACCATCGCATTTACCCAAGGTGCCACCGGAGTGGTTGTTCACCGTTTGGATGCATGATTTTTTTTTACTTTTTGAATATTTTTGTATTTCTTCAGGACATTTTTCTGAATGTTTTTGGTATTTTCCAGTATGTAGGGGAGCCTGATGCTCTGCTCAACTTAGGTATAAAACCATTTGAGGTGCATGCTATTGATTGGATCTGCGAGCGGTTCTCCTTCTGATGTAGCCAATTGATATGCCCCAAACCCAAATACAATAGTGACAACATATGGGCCTAGCCAGTTTGATTCAAACTTGCCCTGATGTTCTTTGTTTGGTTGGTTGCGAGGATTTTATCATAGAACAAGATCACCTACCTCAAATGTATGAGATCTAACTCGATGATTGTTGCTTCTGCTCATGCGCTGCTGATAGGCTTTGAGATGGTTGTATGTAGCTTATCGCTTCTCATCTAGTAACTCTAAGTCCTAAAGACGGGATACTCTGTAGGCTTCATCATCTATTAGATTATGCAAGGAAACCCATAGTGATGGTATCTCCACCTCAATAGGTAAGATAGCTTCAACACCATAGACCAATGAATAAGGAGTTGCGCCTGTAGGGGTTCGAATGCTAGTTCGATATGCCCATAGTGTTGGATTCAATTGAACGTGCCAATCACGACCAACATCATTGACCGTCTTCTTTAGGATCCTCAATATGTTTTTATTGGATGCTTCGGCCTGACCATTGCCTTGTGGGTAATAGGGAGTGGAAAAGTGGTGTTGGATATGAAATTTCTCACAAAGTTCATGGACATCCTGATTTTTGAAAGGAAGACCATTATCTGTGATGATGGACATGGGTACACCATACCGACAAATGATGTAGTTGAGGATGAATGAGACGATTTGCTTGTCGGTGACTTGGGTAAGTGGAATAGCTTCGATCCACTTTGTGAAATATTCAGTGGCGGTAATAATGAATTTATGGCCGTTAGATGAAGATGGATGAATCTTACCCACCAGGTCAAGGCCCCATTGACAAAAAGGCCGTGGTGTTGTGATTGGTTGTAGTTCCTGGGCTGGTGCGTGTATCAGGTCGCCATGAACTTGACATTTCTTGCACTTCCTAACAAAGTAGTAGGAGTCTTTTTCCATAGATGGCCAATAGTATACAGTTTGCATGAGTTTCTTGGCTAGTGAAGGACCACTTGCATGAGTTCCACATATTCCTTCATGTACCTCTGCCAAGGCCTTTGTTATCTCATCCTGTTCCAAACATCGAAGGAGAGTACCATCAAGACTACGTCGGTATAGGGTTTCAGCAATAATGGTATATCGAGCAGTTTGGCGAATGAAGGTTTTACGTTGGTTATTCGATTGGTTGGAAGGAAGGGTGTGATCGTGGAGATAGTGTAGAATTCACCGTACCATGGGGATTCAGAATCGACAAGGTGACATATCATCTCGAATTTGGGGATATCATAAGTAGGGATCCAAAGTTGTTCTACCAAGAACTCATAGCGTGTTGAATTCTGTGGAAGATCTAGGAGAGATGCGATGGTAGCCATAGCATTAGCAGCTCAATTCTGATCTCTTGGTATCTGCTCAAAAGTGATAGTAGAAAATGATGTTTTTAGATTGTCCACCATTTGCTTATATGGCATGAGTTTATCATCCTTGGTCTGATACTCATCTATTGCTTGTCGAATGACTAGTTGGGAATCACCATATACTTGCAGTTATTGTAATTTCCATTGTACGGCTAACCTGAGTCCTGTGATCAAGGCCTCATACTCCGCTATGTTGTTGGTGCATGGAAATGTGAGCCTGTAAGACTTCGGGATGCTATCACCTTGAGGTGTGATAAATAGAATGCCTGCCCCCAAGCTGTGCCTAGTGTATGAACCATCAAAATATAGTTTCCATGGTTGTGCTGTTGTGATCATGAATATCTCTTCATTTGGAAAATTGGAAATGAGAGGATGATCACCCATGAGTGGTGCATCGGCCAACTGATCTGCAATGACTTGCCCTTTGATAGCTTTACGGTCCACGTACTCGATGTCAAATTCACTTAGAATCATCACCCATTTGGCCAAGCGGCCTGTCAATGCTGCTTTTCTAAGTAAATACTTGAGTGGATCAATCTTTGCAATGAGTTGTAACTTGTGTGTTAATAGATAGTGCCTCAGTTTAGTGGCTGCCAAGATTACTGCTAGGCAAGCTCGCTCAATAGGCGTGTAATTGAGTTCATAACCCACCAATGTGCGAGAGATGTAGTAAACAACACGCTCTTTTCCTTCTGCATTATGTTGTGCCAGTAGTACACCCAATGTTGTACTTGTTGCTGAGATATAGAGTAACAACGGTCTACTTGGATTTGGTGGCATCAGCAATGGTGGTTTCATGATATAGTCTTTAAGCGTCTGAAATGCTTGTTGGCATCGGGCATCCCACTGAAAGTGGATGTTCTTATGTAGCAGGTGTGTGAATGGGTGACATTTATCGGCCAACTGTGCAATGAATCTTTGGATGGATTGAAGCCGCCCTTGTAATGTCCTTAGCTGACTGATATTCTTTGGAGGTGGCATGTCCATGATTGCTTTTACCTTTGCTGGGTCGACCTCAATACCTTTTCTTGAGACAATGTATCCTAGAAGCTTCCCGGAGGTCACTCCAAAGACACATTTCTTTGGGTTGAGTCGAACATGGTATTGTTCCAGTCTATCAAAGATTTTATCTAAGATGGGGAGATGCCCTTCTCTAGTGAGTGATTTTTCTAGTAAGTTATCAACATAATCTTCCATCATAGTATGCATCATGTCATAGAAGATTGTGGTCATTGCTCGTTGATAGGTCGCTCCTGCATTCTTTAGACTGAAAGGCATTACATTCTAGCAATATGTGCCCCATGGACATGTGAAGGCTGTCTTATGTTGATTCTCTGGTGCGATCTTTATCTGATTGTATCCTAAAAAGCCATCCATGAGTGAAAGCATGGCATGTCCTGCTGTCAGATCTACTATGATGTCAATATTTGGTAGGGGGAAGTCATCCTTAGGATAGGCCTTATTCAGATCTCTGAAGTCAATACAAATGCGGATGCCCCCTTTTGGTTTTCCGACAGGCACAATGTTGGAGATCCATTCTGCATAATCAATTGGCCTAATGAAACCAACATCTAGGAGTTTCTTAAGTTATGTTTTGACTAGTACTGCAATTTGAGGATGCATCTTACGAAGCTTCTGCTTGACAGGTTTGGCTCCTTCTGCTACTGTGAGGTGATGCATGACTAAATCAGGATCAAGCCTAGGCATGTCTGCATATGACCATGCAAAGTTGATCTAACGCTTTTGAAAGAACTCTATAAATTTAGGCTGTTCCTCTAGAGTGAGAAGGGACGCCAGATGTATGAGATGAGGATTTTCAGGAGTCCCCACATTGTATTCTTTGGTTTCCTCGATGAGAATCGTTGATCATTCCTGTTGTGCATTAGCAGGGAGGATGTCAAACCCTTCATCCTCAAGTGCCTCAGAGAGGTTTTCACCATCAGATACGCTCTTTCTTTTTACTTTTGTCGGATCAAACAGTGCCACAGTGTGGTTTTCACTAGAAGATCCATGTTTTATTGTTATATTTTTGTAGCTGAAAGGTTTGGCATCCACCCCGAAGTATGCTGCGCTATTAAGTTCAATGGCGAATCCAGCTTTGTGATCCCCGCTCAGTAGATTATCCCTTAATTCCAAAAAGTCAATGATGGCCTCATCGTTTTGGAAGAAGTCAAGACATGGAGGATTTGGTTGGTTCCATTCAATGAGTTCAAGGTGGATGATGGGCATTACTTCATCGATTAGGTTAAGTGTGTTAGATGTATCGGTGAGGGTCAAGACGTTATGGTGAAGGTAGTTAATGGTACTCTCCTTGTCAGAATCAGGTGTAGGATGAGACATAGGGTCTATGGAAGATGTTTCTAGTCAGGAACCCATGTGGTCTTTATCTGTGCTTCTCCGTAAACAGGGATGTCTTTGCATGGAGGAGGTGGTGATGTGTCTTCTTCATCTGAAGTGTTAAGCTATACATAATCAAATTCCCATTCATGTGAGTCAGTCTCTGAGTCACTTTTCAACATCTGATTACTATACCATACTGGGATGTCCTTTGAATTAAATACTGCAGGTGTGATTGGTTGATGTACCTTTGTAGTGATTGGTGTTGTAGGAAGTTTGATGGGGATCAAGGAATCTGATACGAGGAGTATCGGTAATATTGACTTAGTGGTTTCTGTTGGAACTGGTGGTGCCATAGATACTATTGAGAGTTCTGATACAGTTGCTACTACTAATGGTATTGCTGATGGGATTATGGGTTCATTTGGTGGAATGAATGACATTGGTGATGGTTGCGTTGGGGTTGTGAGCCTCGGTGGGGTAGTTGGGATGGTTCTTGAGGCTGCTTTAATGATAAAAGGTGTCCTTTTTGCAGTAGGCTGACATAATGGTTTGCTGGTTTTTCCTTTGAATTTGAGTTTAGGAAAGATCTCTTTTTCAAAGCCTAGGCCTGTATTACCTTTGGGTTTGAATTCTGGCAGCAAAGGTTCATGTCATCCTTGTTTGCAATATCCCAAAGCACTTTGACCATCATATCCCATTCATTGCATAATGAGGAGACCTTTGCCATACTAATCCGTAGGAAGTTTAACTTGCGGTATATCAGTGGTGATGGGATCTTTGTAAATCCATTCCACTAGGTCCTCACCTTGGGTTTCTTCCTCTTGACTCTTTCCAAGGATGAAAGGTGTCAAAGCACATGTGGGCATGATTAGTGGTTGCTGGAGTAATTGTTGTGGTTTACCATGTGTCCTAGGAGAAGTGGGCATCTGTCCCACACAAAAGAGTTGACTCAAGTTGTATTCCCCGGGACCTTCCTCTTCTATCTTCATCTTAAGCTTTTCTTGCTTTGGTATAGTGGTGTTTGAACTGGTAAGAGAGGCAGGACTTATATATGATGTGGAGGAAATGGCTTCTCTATTATTAGGAATGGTAATCTCTGGTTGATGGCTGATATTATGGAAAAATGCAAAGGGATTTGCATCGCCCAAGATTGTGATCTCTACACCGTTATGTGGGAACTTGATACATTGATGGTAGGTAGATGGAACGGCTTGCATGGCATGTATCCAAGGTCTCCCTAATAATAGATTGTATGGTAGAGGAAGGTCCGGGACCTGACATATGATGTGCTTCACCATAGGGCCCACGCGGATTGGTAGTACCACAACTCCTTTGGATGACTGCTCTGCATCGTCATAGGCTTTGATTGTGATTTTCTTACAAGGATCCACTGATTCTACTGCATATCCCAATGCTGTGACCAACTGTAGTGTACAAATGTTCAAGCCAGCTCCATTATTGATCAAGACTCGCTTGATCCTGTGTTGGTTGATAAAGCCTTCAATGTGTAGCGAAGCATTATGAGGTTGCTGGAAGGAAGAGTTGTCACTTTCAGAAAAAGTGAGACAAGGTGATGACTTTAGACTTCCAACCATGGCTTGAAATTGGTCTGTATTCAGGTTTGCAGGGACTGACGCCTCTTGGAATGCTTGATCCAAGATAGTTTTATGAGATGGTGATAGGCACAATAGCTCTAAAATGGATATAAGCGCAGGGGTTTTGTCTAATTGTTCCACAAGATTGTACTACTTTGGGATGGAGGTGGTAACTTGTGGAGTTGCCTTTATGGTAACCTTGCCGCGGCACGTAACAACATTGCAATTGGAGTTGGGATTTTTGAAGGTTATAGTTGCAACTTGTTCACTGGCATCATACAGATGATTTACAGTGTAATTATACGCAGCCTGTGTATAATCAGTGGTATCAGTGCCTCACCTGGAAGTGGAAGGACCCCTTTGATCTTGTGATGGAAGTGGATTTTTGAACATCAGATGATCATTATTTGTCATTTTTGTGTCATGTCCTTCAATTTCAATTTCTCCTCGATCAATAAGATCCTGAATAAGATCTTTTAATCGGTGACAATTACTTGTCTTGTGTCCTCTTCCTTGGTGGAATTCCCAGTGTTCAGTATCTCTCCACCATGCCGGTTTGACCTGAGGCTCATAGTTTGATAGTTTAGGTAGAGTGACCAAATTTTGAGAAATGAGTTGTCACAATACTATTTCAATGGGTTCCCCTAAGGGAGTGTATGTGCGTTCTTGTTTTTGCTGACGAGGTCTTGGTTCATCGTGAGATGTGATGCGACCTTGATTGGAAGGAACATTTGTGTTATTCTGTGGTGAAGGATTTTGTTCTGCAAATCAAACCACAGGTTGTGCATTTTGTATAGTCCTGGCATCCACAACCCCATCATTGACGATATTCTTGTTTTTATTCTAAAAGTTTGGTTTATCACTATTGAAGCGTGGGCGAGGACCATCCTTTGGTTCATTATAGATTTTGATGAGTCCCTTCTTGATAAGTGCCCTTTCACATTTTAAACCCTTGGTGATCATATCATTAAAAGAGTCTGTGTCTTTGACATCCAGGTGAAATTCCATTTCTTTGTTTAAGTTGGAAGTGAATATTTCCACTAGTTCTCATTTAGGTAACTGAAGAGAATGTCTGCTAGACATTTGGCGCCATCATTGCAGGAATATTGAGAAAAGTTCACCTGGTTTTTGTTTAGTTTTGCACAGATCAGCCATGGTAATGTCACGTTCAATGTTATGAGAGTAATGAGCAAGGAACTTCTGGATGAGTTCCTCAAATGTTCTAATGCCACCTGATAGTCGGGAAAACCATGATGTGGTTGTTCCTCCCAAGCTTTGGGGAAAAAGGTGCATTAGGTAGGTGTCTTCATATGCTACTTCAAGACAAGCGGAATGAAATTCTCGGACATGATCGCGGGGATCCCCCTTTCCTCTATATTTTTCAAATTTGGGTGTTTCAAATCCTCATGGAAAGGGTGGCATATAAAGATTCCTATCAAAAGGATAGGGACAGATATCATTGAGTGAGAATTGGTTAGTCTTAACACCACTATGAAGTTGTTGGGTGAGATTCTTGACTTGTTGCCGCAACATCTCCATTTCATTTGGAGGAGGAGGTGGTGGGTTACCTCAAGGAATGTTATATCTGATGGGATCTCTACCTCCTTCCTCTTCATGGTGACTTTGTCTTTCTGATGCTTGTCTTAATTGGGCAAGATCAAAGTCAGAGGGGAATTTTGCTCCTTCTTGAGCGAGTCTCAAGAAGTGAGTGTCCGCATTGCTCCTGAGTATTTTGTCAAACCATCTATTAAAGAGAGGGTTATGTTGGGCCCTTTCTATTGTTGCAGGAGTAGGAGTACTTGAGTTTTTGTCATTTGCATTTCCTCCAAGTGCTTCTTGAAATTCATTGAGATTTTCCTCTTCTTCTTCTTCCATTTCTATTTCTCGTTGCCTTGATTGTGATCGGGTTTGAGCCATTTTGTTTTACAAGCTTTTGTTGAAGTTGATTGAAGATGATGATGAGTTGTTTGATGAAATGAAAGATTGATGGTTGGTGATTTGTGTTGAATGTGGATCTCTAGCACTTTTAAGGTAGATGTAACCGAAATTTCTTCTTTGAATTGCTTATTTGTTTGATAAGTTTTGATGTGATAAGGTGTAGAGAAATTTGAGATGTGTTACAGATTCAACTATCTAGTAATGAGAGGATTCACTCATGAACTAGTTTTAACTTGCGTAGATGTGTCTCTTAGGATGAGCTTATCCTAGATGTAGAAACAATCTAAAAAGTGATGTGATGTGTTTGATTCAAGCAATATCTAAAAAGGAATCTTGGGACAAGAACCTCTTAATGTTTTGAGAGTTGGAATGAATTGATGATGAAGTGATGATGGATGAGTTAGATGATGGATGAAAATGTTTTCAAATTTCAATAAAAACTTTGTGTTACAAATGGGACAAACTCTACCTCTTCCCTTTCGGGTGTTGGTGGTATTTCTCGAGTTGTGTTGTATGTGATACAAACATTTGGGAAAAAGTTGGGATTAATCTTACCTCCTTGGTTTTTGTGATAACTTAGAGCTCTATATTGCATAAAAGCTCTGCAGTTCAATGATTCGGAATCAAATTCGTTTGTTTTTCCTTGAAGGTAGAGACGCATGTGATGCAAAAAGACTATGTGAGACAAAGATTTGTCTATTTATATAGAAGAATTTCCTCCTTTTGATCAAAGCCTTTTAGCTTAATGGTCTTCTTTTCAAGTTGATATTCTGGTGACGCTTCTTCTTTCGCAAGATGTGAAGAATGGTCATAAAATTTGACTCTTTGTTGTTTGCACTTTGTTTTTGATGTGTTTTGGTTGTTTTTTTTTTTTTTGAAAGATGTTTGGTTGGATGAATACTTGGTTTTTGGAAGTGATTTTCTGATTTTTCTTTGACAAGAAAACAAAGCAAGCACACAAACATAAGAATGTCGCCTAAAAGGCACAAATGAGTATGGGTCTAGATCAACCCAATCCTTGGACTTGTATATGACTCTTCCTTTAGATGTATTTTTAAGGTGTATTTCCAAAAGCCTGAAGCCGGCTCAATTTGCACTTGGTCTTGACTAAAATGAACACACTTCAAACACTTTTTATCCCTAAGGTCAAATGGCCAGTTGTGATAAATTTAGCCCACATCTTGATATTTCTTCGACTTTGGTACTACATACTTTATGAATCCCGCCATGGCAGGTAAGGATGTGATATACTAAGTCTTGCACGAGCATAACAAATAGATGATCCCTATGATGGGGGAGTCACCACTTTTATCAAGTCACAAGTGACTTTTCAAAAAGCTATGTTTCTACTCAAGGAAATATGTATGGTGAGTATCTTGGGAGCAAAACCATCTATGCTCTTGCACTAAATTATATCGCAAATATCCTCAATCAATAGAATGAGTGGGCTACTACTTAAAGGTGTTTAGTCATGTTCGATGTTTTTGGACATAAGTTCGTTCTGCAGTGACTCACTTAAGAGCCTTGTAATTGGTGGTGGGGCCCATTTGTCCTTTTGGCCAGTTACACTGTAGGAACAGCTATACCCAAGGCTACAACTTTCGCTCTCACCTGATTTCTATAGCGACTCGAAGGATTTACCGTGCGAGGTCGTTCCCAAGAGTATCGATCCCTTAGCAGGCCTCTCTTAAAAAGATAAAATTTGAGTGTTACTAACACTTTTCTCTTGCACCTAGGACCACGTAAGCCAAGGGAGAGGATAGTGTGTGTTAGAGGTAGGACTACTCGACTGACTTTTTGCACAAGTGTGCCAAGCACGAAAGACACTTGTTCTTTTTAATCCATCATTACAATGTGATCTAACTACTTGGAGATGTTGCTCCAACAGCCATGGTGTTCTTTTTAACTTCAAAGGCAATGTGTTTTGTAATCTAGAATTTGGAAATCCCGGTCAACTTAATTTGAAGCACGTATGAAGGAAAAATCACTTTGCAAAAATTTTGAAACAAGTTGATTGTTCTTTTTACTTGCCCAAAAATTGAAGTGTGGATTATGATTTTTAAGTTTGATGCAAATTTGTCTTGTTGATTTTAAGCACCAAAATAAAATGCATCCCTAACTTGCAATGAAAGCAAATTTGAAGTTGTTTTTTTTACCTTGCAATAAAGAAAGATGAATTTTCTTTTAAGCACCAAAAACAAGTTTGAGGTTCATTTTATGCACTCCAAAATAAAATGTGAGGTTTATTTTAACTTGTACAAGAAGGGAGAATGGATTCTTTTTAACCAACTTTTGTTGAAAGAAAGTAAAAAAAGAAACTTAAAGCATCTAAACTAACTCTTTCCCCTGCACAAAAAAAAAAGATTAGAACCTGCACACAGTCAATGATCAAATGTTAGTGTGGGCTTACACAAGCCTAAATTCTAATTTTGGTTACAAAGTGATTTTTTACGACATTCTGTTACAATAGCGCTAGTTTGTGTTTGAACAAAGGTGCTATTTAACACAAAAGCGCTAAAAGAACGGGAAAGACAGAGAAGCAAAAGCGCTGAAATATTGTCAATAGCGCTAAAAGAACGACAAAAGCACCAAAACAGGTTCAAAAGCGCTGAAATTTTTACAATAGCGCTATTGTAAGAACAACAACACTAAAAACATAAATGTCGGTAGCGCTAGAATGTGTTCAATAGCGCCAATGCGCAACCTGTTTGACACTTTCAACATTCAGACATGTTAGTTTGCTAAAAATGATATTTTTGGTGTTTTGATTCACGTTAGGTTCACCAAATGATGCCCTCCTAAATGGACAAGGTTAGTCTGAGATCAATAACACAAAAGACACAAGAAAATCATTAGTGTTAGTGAATCAAAAACTAATCTAAACAGACATATCAAGAGAGACACTAAAAACATGAAAGCATATTTAACTAAAGAAGCAAATATGATGAGGCATCTCCAAATACCTCCTAACATGCTCTTAGTTTCTTTCTCCCTTGTTCCTCTCCTCTCCAAGTTCCAAAATAGTGTAGCTCTTAGTAGCTTTTTGCACTATGGATGCTTATGGAGGATTGAGATTGTAGTATTGTGCTCCAAATGTAAAATAAAAAGCCAATATTAAGCTATTGATGCTAAAATGATTTATTTTAACCAAAATGACAATACATGACTTTGCTATGCTAAATGCTCTCTTAAAATGCCTATAGCTTAAATGCATACAAGTTTTCAGGATCTGGATTATGAAGAAATGGGCTCTATTTATAGGAAAAATGGAGCAATGGATGGTTGAGATTGAGCAATCTCAACAAGGGTCAGGATTGAATGATTTCAAATCCATGTGAGGGCTTTTAACCCAATCCCAGGATGACAAGTGTCAATGTGAGATAGGTTGAGAGGGGAGGGAATAAGCATTAAATTCTTGATATGACCTTGGGAGTTAAAGTCAAGGTTGGTTGAATGAATAAACTCTTTATTCAAAGAATAAAGCTTTTATCCAATGGATAAACTCTTGTGCAAATATGAAATAGATGAATATGGTCAAAACAATAAATGTTTGGGGAGACAAGTTTGAAATAACCATAAATGGTTATGTAAGAGCCATAAATGGTCATGTAAGAGCCATTAGTGGTCTTGGAAGACTTTGGGGGTTAATTTGTTGAACACACAAAGCATTAAATGCTTTTCAAAGACTTTTGAAGTCTTTGAGAAGTGACTCCATTTTGCTTAGGAATGTGACAATAATTAGGGGATGGATTAGGCTAATTAGGAAGGGGTTAGAAGAATCTAGAAGGGGATTAGATTTTGCAAGTGGATTTGGTGGGTGAGGGAAAATAGGATTTTATTAAAAATAAAAATTCATTTATTTCAATAAATGTGTGCAAGTTGCATTTGTAGGAAAATGCAAGTGGGGGGGGATAAATGATTTAAATAAATGTTTGATTTAATTTATTTAAAAGAGGAAAAGGGGGATTTTAAATAAATAAATAGATTTTATTTATTTAATTGATTTGAATTTGATTTAATGAATTAATTAAAATAAATTGAATAATTTATTTAATTAATAGGAGAATGTTTGGAGATGAATTAATTAAATATTAATTTAATTAACTGATGGCTAGTGGATTTTTAATCAAATAAATAGCGAATATTTATTTAATTAAGCTGGACAGATTTGTGTGACTACAATTGCATTAATTGTATTTAACCTGTAATGCTTATCATTATATTAATTGTATTTAATCTTTAATCATCTTTCGTATAGGTAATAGCCACAACTGCTCCATCAATGGCGAGCACTCCTCAGACTACTGGAGAAGCATTTGAGGTTCCGGTACACTTTTGTTCTCTATATTGTAGATATTTAGTTTTTTTTTTATCTATATATGTTAGTACATTGTATTAATTTTATTTAAATCTACAATAGGCCCCTTCGCGGTTCAGCCATAACTTGGATCCTTTGAAGTTTGTGTTCAAGAAAACTCCTAAGACTGACAAGGAGAAGACAAAGAAGACACTAGATCCTAGATCAACAGATGTAGTAATCTATATTTCAGTTGCAAATAAATCATGGTTAAATGCATAATTATGTTGATAATTGTGAACTATTTTATACAAAAGGATTCTAACTTGGCTTTTGAATTGTGGTTGTGTAGCCATCTACAAAGCCGCATACTACATCAAAGAGGCTCGATTTTGATGATCCACCACAAGTATAGGATCATATAGTGTTAGTTGCAGTCATTGAATGGCCAATACATGTAGATATATTCTACATTTTTATTGTATATCGATTTGGACATGGCATATGCCACATTTTTGTAAAACTTGTATTGACTTGGCATATATGTCTTTTTTGATATATAAATGTTGATATTCGATCCAATAAATGTGTATTGTGTTCATTATTGTGCATTTCATTGAAATTGATAGGCATGTTCGATACATACAAAATTTGTTCATTCTGTTGATTATTGTGCAATTTGATATATATAAATGATTATTTATAATTGATATGGTAATTTTTTTCTCAAACTATTCAGTGTATTTGGTGGCTACCCTTTTATAAAGTTAAATGAATATTTGCCTATGTAATCAACAATATGAATATAAACAACAAAAAACTATGATATAAAGCATTGCAATTATGGAATATGATTTTATAAGCTTTCTAAAATATTGAATTAACCCTACAAAACTCCTTGTCTCAATGAAAATGAAATTCAATGGTAATGGTCAAATCTGATCCGTGGTAATGATCACTGGATGCTTTTGATTCCTTTTGTCAAATTTCTGGTTTTGTCTTGTTTTCCATTTGTTTTATCTAAATAAGGTGATTTAGGACCATTAATGATCATTTGAAGTCATTTGTAAAGTTTGGGGTCATTTGGATAAAAGATGTAAAAGTTGCTCAATTGTTGTCAAAGTTGCTCAGCTGTTGTCAAAGTTGTCAAAGTTGTCAAAATTTCATCATGGGCATAAAGAAACATGACAAGTGCATCTAGGTGGGTATTTCTATGCTAGGTATGCTCCTATTATTCCTCTCAATGCGTTAGAACATCAAGAGCCCTACCCTATCGACGCGATCTCTCAATTGCCTTGAGTCCAAAAAAATGTCAAAATTTGATGAACAAATTCTCACAATCCAGGATGCATATGATTGATTCATTTGAACCTACAGGGTCATGTGAGGCTCATCTATAATGAGCTATCTCAGTTTCTAATGACTCGAAGCTATTTTCAAATGGTAGCATTTTTTCACCTGCTGCAAAAACCGTTAGTGGCATGCAATGCAAAGTTGCAAGATAGGCTATATTTGATTTCATTCATTGTGGGCACAAACCAACACAATGAGCACATTTCGGTGGGAATTTTTACACTAGGCATGCTCATGTTGTGCCTCCCAATGCGTCAGAACGTCGAGAGCCATACCCTACCAGCGTGATCTCTTAAGTGTCGTGAGTCCAAAAAATTGTCAAACTTTGACGGATTGTTTCTCGTAATCCAAGATGTATATGATTGATCCATTTGAACCTATAGGGTCATGTGAGTCTCTTCTATAATGACCTATCTCAGTTTCTACTGACTAAGAGCCATTTTCAAATGGTAGCATTTTTTCACCTGCTACAAAAATCGTCAATGGTATGCAATGCAAAGTTGCAAGATAGGCTAGATTTCATTTTGTTCGTAGTGGGAACAAACCAAAATCATGAGTGCATCTAAGTGGGAAGGTGTACGCTAGGCCTTCTCTTATTGTGCCTCCCAATGCATTGAAACGTCGAGAGCCATACCCTACCAGCGCGATCTCTCAAGTGCTCCGAGTCCAAAAAAATGTCAAACTTTGATGAACTATTTCTCGCAACCCAAGATGCATATGATCACTCCATTTGAACCTATATGGTCATGTGATGCTCATCTACAATGACCTATCTTGGTTTTTGATGACTCGGAGCCATTTTCAAATGGTGGTGTTTTTTCACCTGTTGCAAAAACTGTTAGTGGCATGCAATGCAAAGTTGCAAAATAGGCTAGATTTGATTTTGTTAGTCATGGGCACAAACCAACATCATGAGTGCATCTAGGTGGGTAGTTTTATACTATTCATACTCCTATTGTGCCTCCCAATGCGTTGGAACGTCGAGAGCCATACCCTACCAGTGCGATCTCTTAAGTGCCCCGAGTCCAAAAATTGTCAAACTTTGATGGTCTATTTCTTACAATCCAAGATGCATATGATCGATTCCTTTGAACCTATAAAATCACATGAGGCTCGTCTACAATGACCTATCTTTGTTTTTGATGACTCGATGCCATTTTCAAATGGTAGCATTTTTTCACCTACTACAAAAACCGTCAGTAGCATGCAATGCAAAGTTGCAAGATAGGCTAGATTTGATTCTGTTCACCATGGGCACTGTTGGTGTAATTATTTATTCATCTTGGATATAACTACACTTTACTTAAGTTTACTTAGGATAATGCATTTCATAGTAGTTTGGGTATGAGACACTTGGGTGTTTGTGCCACATTGGGATAGTGTGTTGTAGGAGATTTCCACCTTTTATGGTATGATCTTGTTATTATTCTATCATATCCACTTATTGTGGAGTGATAATTCCACCTTCGGTGGGTGATCCATCTCATGTGGAATATTTTATTGTTTGTCCTACCTACCACACCTTTTTCCTACCTACCCTTGTTTCTTATTGAGCCACATGTCATGTTTGTGTGCTGACATATCCATATAGCCTTGCCTATATAATCAAGCTCATATTCATTGTATGTAGCTATTGAATAATTGATCATTTATCTATTGATGAGAATACAGTTTATTCTTGTCCTATATTTTGTCTCTCTATTTTGTACTTTTGATTGAGCTCTTGATCTTGGAAAAATCTCACATGGTATCAGAGCCATTAGAGCGTCATTGATTTGTCTTTGAGAGGCATTATAAAGGCTTGCATTTTCGGATCTGAGGAGAAACATCTTCTAGAGGCATCCTAGACCAGATTTGACCTCACCATCGTGTCCAGGTGGTTGTTTCCATGAATTTTGACTATAAATTTGCCCATACTTGGTGAAAGTCGATTTTGGGGCTTGGAGGAAAATTATTGCCCAATTTGGGCGATACGGTACGATTTTTTTCAATATATATATATTTTATTTTTCTATGAAATTTTTAAATTCATATATTTTTTTCGCAATTTTTAAAAATTTGTAAAAGTTTTTTTAAATCGAAAAAAAAAAAAAAATTATATATTTTACAGGGGGTACTTTTGGCCCCCCGACACCATACTCCTCTTGTAGTTTTTTGTAGGGATCTATCAACTGACGTACTTTTACTATTTGTTGGCTCTCACTGCCGACATCTCCACTCTCCCCAATGGTCTTTGTTTCTACCGCCGGTGTCGTGTTGTGCCTCGACGACCTTGTTGTGCCCCGTCGTGTTGTGACTCACTGACCAAGTCTCCTGTTGGCGGTCGTGTTTTCTGGTAGGTCATCATTGTCGTGTCGCTTCAGTCACTACTTGTACCTTCGACCAAGTTCTTCCCGACGCCCTATGACCTTTCTTCCCAGCCGACCCCTTCTACGATGACTTCTTCCTACATGACCATGCCATACACTATCAACTTCTTCCCTTCCAACATCGTGGGTGGTCCCAACGGTAATCTCCAAGAGCTCCATGTGGCCCTCCCTTATTGGTTGTCAGAACCACATCAGCATCACCCAGTCAGCTGCTTCAACAAAAGACAACTCAATGACCCCTTGTGTGTTTTGTACAACACATCATCGTGACATGTGTCATCCACATCACTCCGTATAACCATATAGTCACCACCTTATCTGCCACACAGACTATTCTGTACAACACATCATCCTTGCAGGCCAATCAGATTGTTCCACGTAATCAGTTTGTATTGTACGGACGTCACACAAGAAAGAAGGCAAAGTTTTGGTGACGACCATACGGCTATGAAATTTAACCTTGCATATTGTTGACATCATCATTTTTTGAAAATTTGGTAGGCCCCTCCCATTGAGCTTTTTGATTTTGCAGTTCAACTTCAAATGGCCATATCTTGCTCATTTTTGCTCCATTTTTGGTGCAATTTTTTTTGAAATGGGCCAGTTTTTCATGTAATTTCTCGCGGTGGCATTATTTTATGATTTTGATGGACAAAATTTCAGAAATCCTAGTTTTTGGTTATTGTACCCATCCAATCCCCATTTCTGCAACTTTCGGGACTCCGTTTGGGCTCATACGAACTCCTTTTGAGGTGCCATTTTTTTAAAGTACATAATTTTTTGTCTACTTTCATAATATTCTACTAGTTTGCATTGATTTTAAGTAGAATTTTTACTTTCAGAATATGGTCTTTTTTGGCCAATTTGGCACTTGTATTGCATAGATCTATCTTTCTGGTCTTTTGCATTGTAGTTCTTAGCCTATTAGGGCAGTTATAAAACAAAATCAGAAGTCCACCTTGCTATTGTTTGCAAGTGGCCTATTTTACATGCACTACATATAAAGTGCCAAAATCATCATTGGGGGGGGGGGGGGGGTTGTACTTTGATTGAGTGAATTTGGGGGGATGTCTCTTATGCTTTTGAGCTCTTTTGTTCCTTCCTTTTGCTACTATGGGTTCTCCTAATTTTCCTCTCTTAACTCTTCATAATTATGCTACTTGGAAAATTGATCCATGGAGTAAACTTATGGATAAAAGACTAACTCATTATATTGATGGAACTATTGTTGCTCCCACTTATCCTAAGGCTGATCCTATTGCTCGCTTGGATTGGCTCACTATAAATATCATGTCAATTGGTACCTTAAGAAAGTATGTATCAAAGGATCTCATCTTTTATATTGAGAAATGTACCTTAATTAAGGATGCTTGGCAAAAGTTTCAAGACTTGTATGGTTAAGTTGATGAGATCAGGAGACATCGAATTGATAGTGATCTCACCACGTTAGATCCCAAGAACTTTGATACTATACAAGTTTATGTCACTAAGGAAAAAGAGTTGAGAGCACAACTCAAGAATTGTGGCATTGATAAGAAGGATACTTAATTGATCTTCAATTTGATGGGTAAGCTTCCACAAGAATATGCAAAAAAAATTTCTAGTTTCCATACCCATAGGATGACAATGGGTTCAAGCTACACAATGCCTACATTTTATGCTTTCATCGACATGTTGATGATGGAGAAAACTAAGTTGATAAGCATGGGCATTCTTAAGACTTCTAAGTCTCAAGCATTATTGGCAACTCAAGGGAACAAAGGAAATTGAGAAAAGGACAACTCAAACAAGAATAAATGGCAATCAAAGCCTATGGACAAAGCACCACCTTCTCCACAACAAGGAGATTCATCCTCTTCCAAGAAGGACAATTCACCAAAGAAGGACAAACCTACTTGTGCCTATTGTAAAAGGGTTGGTCATGAGGAATGTCATTGCCATTCTAAGAAGATTGATGAGCTCACACACATCCTCAAAAAACACAACATTGATTTTCCTAATGCCTACAAGAATGAGGATTCGTCACCTTCCACTTCCTCAAAATCAAAAGGGAAACGACAAGAATTCATGGCTTCTACAAGTGGGAAGACTCACTCTTTTGTGACAAGAAAAGGAAAATCTCTTTGTGCTACTACAAGTCATGGTTCAGGGAGATGGCTTCTAGATTTAGGGGCTTCTCATCATATGGCATCTTTGCAGTCTATGTTTTCCACATTTGAGCCTTGTACCATGCCGCAGATTTTGATGGGCAATCATAGATACATGGATGTGATTGGGAAAGTATCTATTGGCATTGGGGATAACTCCTTCAATGACGTGTTGTGTGTACCCCACTTGACAAACAATCTTATTTCCATCTATCAAATCACACATGGGGCAACTAAGAGAATTGTGGAGTTCACACCTGAGTCAGTTTTCATTAGAGACTTGGAGACTAGAGCTATCATTGCGACTGAGGTGGTTGATCATGCATCTTGGTTATATTCCTTTTCAGATTTTGTTGATGAGGATGATTTCACATACGATGATTCTTCACATGATGATTTTACATGTGATGATCACACTTCTTGTGATGATCACACTTCTTGTGATGATTCATATTTTGAGGAGAACTTTGGGTACTTGAACTTGGGGATTCTCACATGTGACCCCATTCTTGAGTCTTGCATTTTGTCTCCTCCTATTGATATCACATCACCTATCGCACCCGATGATGCAGATAGAGCGATAATTTTGCCTTCTTGTGATTCAGTATAGTAGGATATATCTTGTCTTCTAGCTTTAATTTCATGGGATGATTACTTGAAAAACATTGCAGGTTTGTTTGTGGAGTCCTACATTGTAGATTTGGGAGACATCATTGATGATATTTATCTTCTCTTTGATGAAGATTATCCTTCTTCGATTGTTGTGAGGGAACACTCTGACCCTCTTGTTAATTCTCTATATGGTCATTATTTTGAGGTTGACATGATTGTAGATTCTTATGTACAACAATTGAAGGAGGTCTCTTTATCTTTAGAGGAGACATGTGAGTCTTTGGGACTTGTTCTACATTCATCTCCACTAGATCTTGGAGTACCTTTTTCAGCAGTGTGGATTAGTTCACCACCTTTGGATGGGGTATCTTTCATCATTGACATGGGGACACTTGAGCAATTTCAGAGACTTCATTCATCATGAGTTTTTTCCTACATCTTCCCTTCATGATTGGGGAGACTTCATGGATACACCTTTGGTTTTGTTTCTTCCCAAGGGGAGGAACGTTGTTCGATGTTAATGGAGAAGTTTCATCATTCATTCTTGAGCTTCTACCATTGGTGAAAATTCTACATTGAGGGGGGGATACCTAGCTTCTCTTATTCTCTCATATGGGGGGGACTTTTTCCTCACATGGGGTTTTGTCCTTCACATACTTCTATGAGAGTTCTCTTGTAAAGTTTTCATCTCTCTTTTGGGGGAGGGTTTTTTACCATTGTTTTTTTCTCTCTTTCCCTGCTTTATGAGAGATTTCATTACATTGGTTTGCATGCATTTGAATTTATACATGGGTACCTAACATAGCCTCGTAGCTGGGACCCATCTTGCATTGCTTAGTTGCATTATAGACTTAAGTGCATTCCCCTAAGTTGCTCTTAAGGAGGGGGGGGTGTTGGTGTAATTATTTATTCATCTTGGATATAATTACACTTTACTTAAGTTTACTTAGTATAATGCATTTCATAGTAGTTTGGGTATGAGACACTTGGGTGTTTGTGCTACATTGGGATAGTGTGTTGTAGGATATTTCCACCTTTTATGGTGTGATCTTGTTATTATTCTATCATATCCACTTATTGTGGAGTGATAATTCCACCTTTGGTGGGTGATCCACCTCATGTGGAATATTTTATTGTTTCTCCTACCTACCCTTGTTTCTTATTGAGCCACATGTCATGTTTGTGTGCTGACATATCCATATAGCCTTGCCTATATAAGTAGGCTCATATTCATTGTATGTAACTATTGAACAATTGATCATTTATCTATTGATGAGAATACAATTTATTCTTGTCCTATATTTTGCCTCTCTATTTTGTACTTTTCATTGAGCTCTTGATCTTGGCAAAATATCACAGGCACAAAACAACATCACAAGCGCATCTAGGTGGGCAGGTTTATGCTAGGTATGATCCTGTTGCGTCTCCCAATGTGGTAGAATGTTGAGAGCCATACCCTACTGTCACGATCTCTCAAGTGCCTCGAGTCCAAAAAATTGTCAAACTTTGATGGATAGTTTCTCATAATCCAGGATGCATATGATCAATCCATTTGAACATATAGGGTCATGTGAGGCTCATCTACAATGACCTATCTCAGTTTTTGACGACTCAGAGCCATTTTTAAATGGCAGTATTTTTTCCCCTGTTGCAAAAACCGTCAGTGGCATGCAATGCATAGCTGCAAGATATGCTAGATTTGATTCCATTCATCATGGTCACAAACCAACATCATGAGCATATCTAGGTGGACAAGTTTACACTAGGCATTCTCCTATTGTGCCTCCCAATGCACCAAAACGTCAAGAGCCATACCCTACTGATGTGATCTCTCAAGTGCCTGAGTCCAAAAAATTGTCAAACTTTGACGAACTGTTTCTTGCAATCCAGGATGCATATGATCGATCCATTTGAACCTATAGTGTCATGTGAGGCTCATCTACAATGACCTATCTCAGTTATCTTCCTGGTCATCCCAAAATGCTTGTCATCCGTTTCTAATCGTGTTGCTATCATGGGGCCCTCCACAAGCTCATTCCTAACAAACTATTCTAATATGAGAGCGAAATGGAATAGAGAGAAAGAGGGAGAAGGAAGGCAAGCAACAAATTGCTATCTCTCCTCCATTCTCACTTTGTCTCTCCAAAGGATGTTTTCTCTCATCCAAGCCAAAAAGAGGCCTTTTTCTCTTCTGGCCTGCTTCAAATAATCCAAATGCCTAATTTTTTCTCTCCTCCCTAAATCTCCAATAGAATAAATTCGTGCAAAACCAAGCTCTCTAACTACAAACCCACCACAGGAAAAGCCAAAACTCCCACTTCCAAACATGACTTATCTCAATGCCAAAACCAACCCAACTTATCACATCACATTAACTCAAAACCCTTAAGATATTAAAAACATAGTCACATATATTCAAAAAATAGTCACAAATCATAGTCACATATATTCAAAAAATGTTTTGTAAATCATCTCATGGGCTTTTATACAAAATTTGGCATTTAAATGTGTGAATTAGCTCATCGCCATTTAGATATACAAAATTTGGCATCTAAATATGTACAAATCATCTCATCGCCATTTAAATATACAAAATTATGCCCCTAAATATGTTCAAATCAGCTCATGGGAATTTATATACACAAAAAATGAATATAGAACAATTTGCCGACGATATATACAAAATTCTCAAAATCATTCTGCCCTAAACCATAGAATCAATCAAGTGAGCCTTTTGGTTCAACTCTAAACCATATTGTGTCAACTATTGCCTCGTGGTCAGATTCATGAACTTTCCATAAAATCTTGTTATGAGGTCTACCACTATACTTAATCAGATGAATATTTGTGGCAACAAGGTTGGAGAAATGAAGAATATGTCTATGTGTTTCAAAGTCCTCGAACAACCAAAAATCATAATTCTTCATAAGGTATCTTCTAAGCCATGTTCCTATCACAACAACATACTCTACTGGATGCTTTATACCCTCTCCATCAATGATTGTGGTTGTCAATTTTCTCTTAAGCTCAATACATGGACACAAAAAGTAATTCGTTTCTTCTTCATTGTTCTCTTCTGCAACAACTGCATACACATGACCTACATATTATAGAATGATAATTAATACCAACAAATATGTTTGATGTAACAAAATGAGCCAAAAAAATTTCCTACAATAAAATTTACCCAAAAAATCACCTGGTTCCACTAGGTCGGATACATGATCGAAATCAACTGATGCTTCCATTTGGTTCAACTACAGTGCTCTGGGAATTTTATAGGTATCAATGGGAAGCAATGGTCTACAAGACCATTTTTCAAGCCACTCTTGTGATTCACATTCTTCCCACAAAAAATACATACATGAAGAGAAAAAATATACAATCTGTATAGTATAATTTACCAGTGAACTTGCATTTGAACTTCGAAATGAGTGCATGTCATTGGATCCTGTAGCTATACAACAATCTTAATAGTTTTCAATGTCAGATTCAGTGATCAACCAAAAATATCTATGAACTATTGGCGTACCTGCATTACCTAGTCCCATTGTAGAGTTACACCATCGCACAATTGTTGCTGCATCTATCAACTTAGCACCACCTTTGTACTTCAATTCTTCTCTATCTAGGGCTCTTTTTACACATGCTCCTACACCATCTAGCTCTCCCTTTCCATGTCCAGCCTCTGTGAAATTCCAAAAAAATGTACACCGCTTGTCACATGCATCCTACTCAACCAATAAAACATCCTTGCATTTTTGAATTGCGAGCTACAATTATTTGACCATATTATGTGTTGCTTGTATCGTATGTTCCTTTCCCTTAAACTATCATAGAAAACTTTAAAGCATCTTTGCACAAACTCTGACAAATGTGTATGATTGTCACTTATGTATAAGTGATACTCTCTTACAACCTTTATATCCTCCTCTGTGCTTTCATCTACATGCATGAATGCTATGTGTAAAAAAATAGAAACTTATATAGAATGGTAATACATAGATTGCACTCCATTTTGAGGTTGTAGGGTATAATTTTCAGCAAAATCAACTATAGAGAAAATGTGTCCTTGCATAACTTGAATTTCTCATCTAACCACTGAGCTCTATGTGTATGCATTATGTACTCATAAACCAATTTCTCTTTAAATATTTTCATAAAATCAGCTACATATATATCATTTTTCACTAACTCACATCTCTTCAATTACTTTTCATATTTAACCCCATATGTCATTGTCTTGTACTTTCTAAAAGACACTAGTTTCTTACCAATTTCATGTGTGCTATCCAAATGTAGACATCTTGGAAAATGTTGCAAACCACCACATGTAACACAAGAACCTTTCAAACACATCATCTTATAATAAATGCAACCATCATCTCTTTTACATAACACACTTGAAATAAATTCTCTTGGTGACTTAGGAGGTGGTTGTATATTGCATTCCTGCAAAACATCGTTAGTGCGCAAAGTACAACATATATGATGATAAACATCATAGTGCATGGAAAATTCAATATGCATTCTACAACAACACGTGGTGCATACATGATTAATCTAACATAAAAAGGTTTTGCCATTTCAAAAAATCTTTGAATAATTCTTATAGGAAACTTTTGAAGGAATCTTTCATAAAATTTTGTTTGAGTCATATCCAAATAGTGTTTGGCATGTGGCTCATGATTTCTAGGTCCAATTCACCTTCTAACAACATCTCTTTGGTTAGGCAAAACACTTGTGTTGTTGTGCCAAAAAGTTTCAATTAATGTTCTTAGTGCATCAACAACAACCTTGTTTTTGCGTGGTTGTCTACCCGAGAATGCCCAAAGAGAATTATTGTTAGGATCCTCTATTTTCATCCACCTATCTAATTCTTTACGTAATGTTGTTCTACTTGTGTTTAATGACTTACTTGTTTTGCTTATCAAATGATCTTTTTTTATTTTCTTGCTCATTATGTTTGATGTAATAACACGCCGAGTAACATTAGAATCTTTAGTACGTGATTTTGAACCAATATCTTGATATGCATCAAATAGATTTCTCACAATAGTTCTTTCGGTATTACTTTCAGATGATCTTAGGCATAGAATTTTCATTGTCTCTCTAAAATTCAAATTTTTTAATCATTTCAACAATTGGCATCTTGCAGTTTGATTTAAGTTTTCAAAATAGTTTTGTCATATTTTTTAACCATTCTCCTACAAGTTCGTTCATTCATTTTATCGAGCATTGGCTTCAAAATATTCTCATCGATGTCAATTAGATACTTTGGTTTCCTACGAATGATTCTAGGAGGTGTTAATACCGGTGCATTGCGGGCATTAGGTACATTCATCACATCAAATAGAGCCAGTGTATGTTCATCATTGTGTGCATTAGGTACATTCATTGCATTAGGTTCATACGATAAATCAAATGTTGTTGGTGCATATTCATCATTTGTTTGATTATTCATTGTGATCTCTTCTTCAATTGCATTATGTTCATTTGGTAAATTAAATTGAGATGTTGAGGATGACGTACATTCTTGTCCCATTGTTCTTATGTCATGTAATTTCTTCATACACTGCCTTTGTCATTCCTTTTTAGCCTCTCATTTTTCGACCGTTCCTCACTTGTTCTTTCCCTTCATTAATATCGGTTGTCCTAAATATAATTATTTTACATATATATGTAAACAAAAGTTCTTAAAAAATCAAATAACCATAAAATTGAGCATTATCATTATATTTTAAAATCAAAACTATTAAACAATCACAATAACATTGACCAAACTAATAAGAACAACAATTGAATCATTTGAAATCATGTAAAACAAAAATTTCACTTATAGATATAAAACTGTCACAAAAGAGCAGTAACAGTTGTCATGGCGCCATTAATGACCTCAAAAATTTCTTTTGAGGTCATTGAGGCTATTGGGAAATCAAAAGTATGTACAAGAACCGCGTACAAAATATGTTCAATAAGACTGTGTGTGCTTTTAGTCCCTAAAAAATTCTCAGCAGACTAACATCCATATTCCTAGTACCCCGTATGCGATTTTAACTTATCAAAACCTCATACACGTTACTTGTAGTAAAGAAATTATGAAGGAAAATGGAGAGACGAAGAGGGAGAGGGAGAGGGAGAGGGAGAGAAAGGGGGAGGGAGAGAGAGGGAGAGGAATGGAGAGAGAGGGGGAGAGAGAGAGATAGAGGGAGATAGAGGGAGAGAGGGAGAGAGGGAGAGAGAGAGAGAGAGAGAGAGAGAGAGAGAGGCGGGAGAGGGAGAGAGAGAGAGAGGTAGGAGAGGGAGGAAGAGGGAGATGTTGGATTATTGGGGAGATTTTTGGATTTGATTGTTCATTGTTTCTAGTAGGATATGTTGTTTTCATTGATGTCAACATATTCCTATGAGTTATTTTTGTGAGTTTGGGAAGAGTTTTTTATCCGGTTTTGTAGTTTGGTTTTGCTGATCACTGTTTTGCAGAATCCAATATTTCCTCTGGTATATTCTGGTGTGATCAGATTTTGTGCAAAGACTTTGGATTATTGTTTGGGATGATCTTGAGTATCTTCATTTCAGATGGTTCATTATTTGGTGCTCCACAAGTTATCTTTCCTCATGACAATTATTGATTGGTTGTGTTCTTGAGCTTTGAGACGTTGACCGATGGAGATTTGAAAAGAGGTGTTGGTGCAACTATTCTAGATGATTCTAACATGCTTGCTATTGTTTCCTAGTCATGTCCTATTTGTTTTGGTGATCCACATTGATCATTGTGCGAGCTTTTTGTGATTTCTATGAACCAATGATGATTTTTCATGTTATGCAGTATTTATGGTGGTGTAGCATGTTGCAGTTGATTTTGGTGAGATTTTCGATGGATGTAATCATTTGGGAATTTGAATTAGGTCCATGCTATGTAAATCATAATATTGGTCTGGTGGTCAATCTTTGTATCATGCAATATAATTTTTGTAATTGTAAGTTGAGGGTTTATCCGACCTTGTTATCAAGGATGATGATTTGTATATATAGGTGAGATGTATATGTGATTTAGGTGTCGGTATTGTGTCTAAATTATTAGAGAGAGGTGATTGTGTGAACAAGAGAGTTATCATTCAGTGAAGTGCTGTGGTGAGATTAGTGTTGCAAAGCAAACAACTATGTTGAACCGAAACTATCATCAGGCATTTGTAGATGATATCATTGCAGTTCATTTCTTCCAAATTGTACTCTGAATCATATTGTAAGTCAGTGAGACTTCCCTGAGGGTTGTAGCCTTCCAAGCATATATATTTTGAGTAGTGAGCTCTAGGTAGTGTGCCTGAATGCATGTGCATTCCCATTGTAATATTTTCACATACTACTGCAGAGTATCATCTTACTGTGGGTAGCTTCCCACTGTGGTTTTTCCCTTAACCAAGTTTTCCATGTCAACAATCTTGGTGTGGTGTGATGTGTTGTTAATTTTCTTATGTGTTATTGTTGTAGTGTATCAGTTTATGTTTTGAAGTTTAATTTGATATGATCCAGTAAAGACTAATTCACCCCCACCTCTCAGTCTTCCTTCTTGATTGCTGCTAATAAGAGAGAAAGGGGGAGGGAGAGAGAGGGAGAGAGAGAGAGGGGGGAGAGATAGAGAGAGATAGGGAGATAGAGAGAGGATGGAGAGAGAGAGAGGGGGAGAGAGAGAGAGAGAGAGAGAGAGAGAGAGAGAGAGAGAGAGAGAGAGAGAGAGATCATATTAAGGACATTCCATTGTCTTTTGTTTTATAATATATTGGTAGGTGAACATGTCAGATGTTTTTAGGGCCATGTTTGAAGGGGATCTGATGGCTCAAAAGAAAGGAGTGATTGTGATAAAGGAGGTGGGAGATAAGATTATTATGTTCCAAGTGGTATATAACAAGATGGATAAACAAAATATAGTGATGAAAGAGGTGGGAGGAGAAAGTATTTTGTTTCAGATTGCAGGTTTCATGGAGAACGGAATAGTAGAAGTGATAGTGGAGGAGGTAGGAGGAGAAATCTTGAAAGTGTTTCTGAATTTTCTCTACACAAGAAAAGTGGGTGATAATGAAATTTTTGCCAATTATAAACAACTTATGAGGCTTGCAGCCAATTTTTCAGATAAATAAGTTATTTACCAATTTGAATTTGTGTATGGATGGGGTATGGAGGAAGGGAGAGATGAGGAGCATGAAGGTTTTTTATTTTTGTAAGCATTATTGGTACTGATTTTTATATTGTAATAATGGTTCATCTTGCCACCTTAGGACACCATATGATACCTTAGGACATCACATGCTCCTAAAGGGTCACGTGGTGTGCTAAGGGGTCACATGATGTCATTAGGTGTTATGTGGGGTCCTAAGGGAGAGAGGGAGAGAGAGGGGGGGGTGGGAAAGTAAGGGAGATAAAGGAGGTAGGGACAGAGAAAGAGTGGGGAGGGAGAGAAGAAGAGAGAGAGAGAGAGAGAGAGAGAGAGAGAGAGAGAGAGAGAGAGAGAGAGAGAGAGGGTATGGAGGAAGGGAGAGGGGGGGAGAGGGGGAGCATATTGGTTTGTTATTCTTGTAAGCAGTATTGGTATTGATTTTTATATTGTAATAATGGTTCATCTTGCCACCTTACGACACCGTAATGCCATCTTTCCATCTTGACCCCTTAGGGGATCATATGCTCCTAAAGGGTCATGTGGTGTTATGTGGGTTCCTAAGGGAGAGAGAGAGAGAGAGAGAGAGAGAGAGAGAGACCCCTTAGGATACCACATGACCCCTTATAGCACCAGATTAGGGTTATATGGTGTCGTTAGGGGTCATATTGTGTCGTAAGGGGTCATATTGTGTCCTATGACCCCTTAGGACACCATATGGTGTCGTTATGGGTTGTATGGTGTCTTTAGAGGTCATATGGTATCTTGTGACCCCTTAGGTATCATTAGGGGTCATATTGTGTCCGATGACCCCTTAGGACACCATATGACCCCTTATGACACCATAAGGTGTCGTTATTGTAATAATGGTTCATCTTGCCACCTCAGGACATCGTATGACCTCTTAGGACATCATATTCTCCTAAAGGGTCATGTGGGGTCCAGAGAGAGAGAGAGAGAGAGAGAGAGATGGGGGAGGAAGGGAGTGAGGGAGGGAGGGAGATGGGGGGAGAGGAAGAGATGTCACATGATGTCATTAGTGGTCATGTGGGGTCCTAATTGAGCTACATGTGTTAAAACACCATATGACCCCTTAAGACACCATATGACCCCTTAAAATATCATACATGGTCCAAAGGGGTCATATGGAATCATTGGGGGTCATGTAGGGTCATAATGGGGCCACACATGTGTTAGAACATCATATGACCCCTTAGGACATCATATAGTCTTAAGGGGTCATATGTGTGATAAGGGACTTTACATGATGTCATTAGGTGTTATGTGGGGTCTTGAGAGAGAGAGAGAGAGGAATACAATGTACAATAAGATATCAAAAGACAATATATATCAATATACATGTACATGTACATACACATTAACATATAATACAAATAGAATATCAAAAGATAATACACACACATACATATTATATATATTATACATGTATATATTATAAGCATACATATATGTATAGATATGTCATACACATACTATATACATATACATACATATGTGTACATACATACATACATACATACATACATACATACATACATACATACATACATATATATATATATATATATATGCACACACACACATTTTAAACATACACATTAATTTCTTTATTTTAGAGTATCACAAGAAGAACCACGTACACGGTATTTTCTCCCTAGAACTGCGTACGTGGTACTGATTCAAAAGAAACCCCATACGCGCTCTTGTTTGTTTAGGCTTGTGAATAGGCTTGGATGACAAAGCTGCGGTTTGGAAGTTTGATTTCCCTCAATTTCCCTCCTTTTTTATGTGTTTTGTTTTATGAACTTGGTTTCTCAAATTTGTCATCATTAGGTTTACACGTCATGAAGTGGGTATTTCTAAAATTGGCACCATATTTTCACCCATCTTTTGAGCTTTCTAAACATTTTTTTTTAATACTTTGAACAACAATAACATTATTATTAAATTTCTTTTACTAATGTCTCCATAGTTCTCAAAGACATACGTGTACCATTTTTTTATTAACTTTTGATCTACTTATCCAGATTTAATTTTTTTTATATATTATTGTAGTGCACTTGATTCTTTACAATTTTTTTAAAAATATTGCATTTTTTGATTGATTTGGTGCAAGCTATGCTTCGCACATGAACAGGTACCTGATTTTCAGGATGTGATCGATTGGAAAAATCATTAAAAGAAAAATATTCAACCAAAAATTATAAAAAATACACAACTTATAGTGCTCACTCTTAACTATATTTGTGTCAAAGGATTTGTCAAAATACTAAATCTAACTATGACTGTTTTGATGCGCACATTAGACACTATTTTATGTTTTTCAGAAAAAAAAAAATCAGGGTTTGTTTTTTGTGCGTGAAGAATTTGACCCCCTTAATCTTATCCAATTTTGAAAAAAAAAGTGTAGTTTGGAAACTAGATTCAAAGTACTACAATCTTTTTACTTTGAGTATCTTCATATCTTGAGTGGACGACTCTCAACTTTCTCCTCCAAGCTCAAGTTTACTTGATTTCAGAAAAAAAGTGTCCACTTATACCCCCTTTTTGTACACCATCTTGGTGCACTTACCCACCTAGTTGAGGCTTTGAAATTAAACCATTGGTATTTTCAATATTGGACTAGGATCAATTATTGGATCCATTGTAAATACCTTTACTATTACCAACATTAGTCTAACCATCCTAATTCTTAGCCATATCATTCACTAGATTGGATTTTCCTTTTTCTTGGTGTACCTTTAACACTTCTTGAGGTGTTGACAATTTAAGATCTAGTCTTGGTTTTTACTTACAGTTTGATGCTTGTGGATATGGTGATCATAATATTTATGTGGGTTTTTTATTGATATGTTTTTGCATTCAAATTACTTCCAAAGTTGAAGGTATGACACAATGGGGGGAGATTATCTTGATATCACATGATTTGGGCTATGGATTAATTATGTTGAATTCTAATGACGTGTGAAAATTAATTGATCTTTGTAAGAGATGTTAGGTGATGGATGGCTAAGATTAATGAATAATTTACAGTGGAAATGATAGGAGTGATACGGGTAAGGGGTACATTGAATGTATTAGGAGAAATGGACTTTTTATTAGAGTGATGTTAGGTTCTTGTTGCAATTATAGAATAAATTTCCTTGATATTAGTAGAGGTACTACCAACATATTTGTTTATGGATTTTTAGTTGAGCTCTTGAAATATTGATTTTATTTAATTTTTATGGGTTCCAAGATACCTTTCTCATGAATTTCTAGTCCCTTTGCATGAAAATGCATCTTTTTGAAAAATGTGATTGCTAATGGGAAATTGGTTTCTTTGGAAACAAGAAAAGAACCAATTTTTGAATGGTTAAGGAGTGGTAGTAGGTATAGATTCTTCAATAGAAATAAAATCATATTAGATTAAGATGGATGAACCCAAGTGATTGGTTTTTAGTTAGGGATTATGTTTGACGGGAGTGTTTGGACCTTGAGATGATAGGGGATCATGGAATTTATCACTTCGGATTATTGTATCTTGACATATAGGGGATCATGAGGTGGATCACTAGGAATATTTTGCATTTGAGATAGAAGGGTATCATGACATTATGTTCAAATTGTGACAAAAAAAAAATTATGGTTCATGGATGGGTTCTGTAGGGGTGAATGAATCTTGAGATGTTAAAGGATATTGATGAGTATGGGGTAGTTTTCTCTTGAAATAGTAAGGGATATGGGAAAGGACTAAGAGGGATAATTTTATCTTGATTTGGAGGGGGGCATGTGTTGATGCATGCTTTGGAAAAATCCCTTGACATATAAAATCCTTGGGATTAATGTTCTTATAGTTAAATGGGGATCTAGATGATGCAAGAGTAGCAATGTCATGGGGTGGTATAGGTTTAGAAATTTTATAAGATGGCATGAGATAAACAATGTCATGAGATGACATGGTCTGATTAGAATATTATGTGATGGTATGAAATAAAAAATGTTAGGGAATGAAATGGAATTAGTGATGTTAATGGATGAAATGGCTTTGTGTGTACTTTAGAGCTTAAGATCTTTTAAAATTATCCCTCGAAGAAAAAACCTAATGGTGACTTTGTAGGATGGTTTTTTGGATTGGGATGTGTTGGATTATAAAGATAAAAATTAAAATTATTTGAGGATGAAAGATTAGAATAGGGTATTGATGCTACCAATATTTCTTGGATAGGTTATGGGGTGCAAGATTTTTGATAGGTATTTGGGAGACATATTGGCATGAAGGAAGTCTTGGGGTAGAGGATGTTTGTCCCTTGTCAATGATAAGGGAGGGATGAAAAATAGATGATTAATTGAGGAGATGATTTAGATTAAGCTCGATTGTAGTGATTAAGAGATTCCTAGCCATGTCATCCTTATGTTGGCTTAACATATAATCTAGGATTTATTTTATAAGGAAAGGTCAATATATAAGCATGTGTGATTTGCAAGGGAGCTCATACTAGAGGGTTCTTGTTATTGAGAATTTATAGATGAGAGATGAGAATTTGTGGCTAACTTTTTCAAAATAATGTCATCTAAGGACTAAGGGAATTCCATCTTAATCCTTAAGGCTCTCATTATTGTCATAGGAGTAATGTACTCTATTTTATCAACAAAGCTAACATCATCATACTTAGGTTGATTGACAATGAATTATCAATCATTGGTTCTATAGTGATTTATTTGGGGTTTGCACCTTTAACTTTGGGTATAATAGCTATGGATAGTCATGAAGATATTTTTTTGTATCATTCCATATCATTACGGGTTTCCTTCTTTAAGGATGAGGGTGTGGAATTTGGAAAATACCTATTTTGGTTAAAATTTGATGATTTGGATGGTTTTATGGGGTTGATACATAAAAAGGGATTATTAGCATGGGTGAGATGGAAAAGTGATGGATGGCGTGGAAGCATGGGATGAGTTTCCTAAATCAAAAGTGACTTATAATCAAGACTTGGATTGGGTGATTTAATATTTCCTACTTGAGATAAGAAAGTTCACAAGAAAAAAATAAACTAGGAGTCTGAGAATGGCTAATTGAACATAGGTCAATTTATTAAGCTAATTTCATTTAAGGTTGATGGAATGATTGGGTTTCTAATGAAATTTATAGTTAATATAGGAAAACTTCTTAAGTACACAATAATTAGGGATGATTGGTATGTGATCTTGATTATTAAAGGATGATTTGATCTGAATTTTGGTTTCATTTTGAATTACAGTATGAATGAGATTGGTTTAGATCATTATTTAATATTGAATTGAATGGTTTATTGAATATTATGATGTTAGGATATAAATTAAGAGGATTATGTTGAAGTTAAGGTTTAATTTGTGATTTTGGAATGTGGGTTAGGAAAACTAGGTAAGGATTAAGTTACATAGTGGAAATTAGAAAATTTAATTGTGTGGATTTAGTGTGGATGTTAGGTTGGTGTTCAAAAGGTTACTAATTTCTATTGATATGAGGTTGATGGGGTGAATGGGGTAGGTGGATTGGTGGATATTAATGTTGGTTTACATGGGAGATAGTTAATGTACAAACCTTAGCAAGAGACAAAGCCAAAACTAAGCAGATATAAAGGCAATTTTTTTAATATTTTTTGGACTTTTAGAATTTATTGTATAGATGCAAATATATAAGGTATTCACAATATTAGACAAAGAAAACACCTTAACAAATCTAAATTATTTAATTAAAGGAGTGTACTTGGTTGTAAGCCCGCCAATGTGTCTTATCCAAGTGTGATGTGTAAGTCCTATGTTAGAGAAATAATTTATTTTGATAACCCAAGAGTGCTCATAATGTCATGAGGGGAGAGAATTTGTAGCATACACATATATTTTTGGGGACACAAGGTGAGTGAATTCCTAGGGCTAACCATTTATTGGTGCGTTATAACTAAGAATGATTGAAAGTTCTTAAAATATGATATATATAAGTTTGTTTAAGGTAATTC
Source organism: Cryptomeria japonica (assembly GCF_030272615.1). Taxonomy (NCBI): domain Eukaryota; kingdom Viridiplantae; phylum Streptophyta; class Pinopsida; order Cupressales; family Cupressaceae; genus Cryptomeria; species Cryptomeria japonica. The sequence continues at coordinate 145,179,173 of NC_081410.1, forward strand.
AATATATGTGAAAATACATGAGGATTATATCCATGAATTAGAGTCCATCTGCAAACATATAACATAAGTGTAAGTGAATGTGATGGAAGAGAATCTAGGGGTGCATGAAAATTGTGCATCACCAAAAAATAGTTTTTTAATGTTTGTTTTGTTTTAATGTTGTTTGTTGTGGGAAACATTTTGGGCGCTCGATTCCACTCTCTCAAGGAAAAATGATACAAAAATTGAAAATTTTAGGCACATTAATTTTAATAATATGGGTGAGTTAAAGGGGTGAAGCTTATACACACATCTTATTTTTATTTGGCATATAAATTATGTAATTTGCTTAATTATTAATGCAAATAATATGCAAATAAAAAAGAGGCTATAAATTAAAAATCAAATGCCCAAGGTGGGAAGTATTAGATATTATATAAAAGATGTTATAAAGACAAAATATAATTCTCAAACCATATGTGCAACTGATTGGGCACCTAGCCGATTGGAATAGGTTGCAGGAGGAGTTATGCTCTAGCATGAATTACTTCCATGATTGCTAAGTCAAGTCAATATGTAGGTTGAGGGTTGCAAGAGACATTCAATGCCATCTTGGGAGTGGTTTTGAATATTAATTTGTAGATCCAAGTTGAGAATAATCCAATGCCACATTGAATGCATGGTGGGAGGTCATTGGGGAGGGGCCAAGTAGAGGAAATCAGACCAAAATCTAATGTCTAGGTTGTGAGTTTAAGAAAAGAGAGGTGCCATTTTATTGTTATTATTATTTTATTTGTATTGAGTTTATTTAATTTTTCAGAAGTATTTTCATTGTTGTTAAAATGTGTATACAAACCTTTGTGATGAGAATTTGAGATTATTGAATAAAGTTTCCTAGAAGATTTTGTTAAATGCAAGGATTTGAAAAATCATATTGTATTGAGAAAAAAGTTAGTTGAATTGTTGCAAGATTGTTGCAAACCAATTTATTTTCAATAAAATAATTTTAGTGTTGCCTAGAAGTTACATTGTTGAATGGTTATGGATGCCTAGATGGGCAGTTTGACAAAACCCATCATATTTGTACTAAATTAAATGGTAACAAAGTGAGTAGTTTTCCTAAATGTGTGAATAATGATGAGAGGATAAAGTATTGGAGAAAAGTGGATTTTTGGGAATGTTAGAAATTGAGTAGATTATTTCCTTGCAAGTATGTAATTTTATTTTGTTTGCCTAAGAAATTTAATATCCTAGAATGTGTGAAGTAGTTGCAAGGAAAACTTGTAGTTGTAGAGGGACTTGTGAGTCTTTGAATATTTATTTGAAGAAGAAGAAGAGATTGGTCTTGAAATTACCTAACAAAAATTTATTTTAGGAAAATAGTGAGACAAGAGGTTTCATGAAGTAGTGATTGGACTCCAAGCTAGAATGGATGCAATTGTGAAAAATAGAAAAGAGAATATGTGAAAAGAGGTTATGTGAAATTGGTGTGGTGATACATAAAAAGTATGATGTTGAGAAACAAGAATAAATGATAGATTGTTATAAAGAAGGAGAGGAATTAGGTGTCTCTAAAAGAAAGATTTGAGAAGAACTTCCTCTTGAAATAGTACAACAAAGAGAAGAAAGAGGAAACACATAGATTTGACAAAGACGCTAGTGGAAAGAGAAAAGAGAAAATGTAAAGTTACAACTCTATAATGAAAATAACATGGAAGAAGAAGCATGTGGGAGAATCCCACACAATTATAGATGATAGTAAATAAGGATTGAAAAAAATAAAGGAGAAAGGAAGAGAAAGACCTGAAGAGAAAATGGACTTTTATACTCCTATGTTTTCCAGAAAAGAACGGATATGAGGAAGATCTTCTATCAAATAACCTAAGATAAGATGGAAAGAAAAACTATTTTAAGGATAAGTGTTATAGGAAAGTGAAGAAGTGATGGAGGAAATGAAAATGGGATAAAATTAATCCCATATTTTATATGATAACATTGTTTTGAATGTAGGTGAAAGAGAAGATGCAACAGAATGTAATGCATATGGAACCAAAGAAGAAGAGATCCTCATGCAAGGAGGCAAGTAAAAAGAAAATAATTTTTTTGTAGCCATAGAATTTCATTTTGAAGGTATTGAAGAAGTATAAATTGAAGTTGCAACATAAATAGAAGAAGAAAATGAAGATATAAAAGATGCAGTAGCAATTTTTTGTGAGGAAAAAGTTAGGACATTAATAGAAAAAGAGGTATTATTTAATTTTTCTACATTTTGTAAAGAGGATATAGGTATTCATTTACATGAAAAATAAATAAGTGAATTTGTGAATGTGAAAAAGATGAAAATGATAGTGTAATTGAGGTAAACAGTGGGTAAACAATAGTGACGTTGCAATAGAGTTTGGTACTATGAAGGACATAAAATTGATGAAAACTTAGGATTGTAGTGTAAAGAAGAGTTCATCGGAAAAATGGGAAATGAGAAGAGTGAAGAGACAATAAAAAATAAATAAGAAGATGATATGTTACAACAAGTTTCAACAATTAAGGAGTGGCTTGCATTGACAACAAATTGAGAAAAAGTTGTAGTAGAGAATGAAGAGGTAAAATTTTAATTTTGTAAATTATTTGATGATGTTGAGGTATGGTTAATGACATAGTTAGAATGGGGGTGTATGAGGAAAATTAAGAAGATTTTGCAGCGGTGGAGAAAGAGAAGGTTTATAAAAGAAGAGGAGAGTGAAGAAAAAAATAGGTAAAGAAAAGGAAATAATTTTTTTTTCTATGATACTTGTAATAATGAAATGTGTGTAGATGTTGAGGATGTATAAAAAGGTGGGAAGATGTATTTAGTGGACTGAAATTCGTGAGAGAAAGAAAGAGGCAAAGAAAGAAAGAATGAAGAGAAAAAAGAGTGCAAAGTAAGGTAAAGAAAAAGAAAGAACAAGTGGATAAGGAAGAGACATGGTTGAAGAGAAAGCACAAGATTCTCAAATGTTCATGAACATTAGCTCTCAAAAAAATTCCACTTACCTTGAGTGTTTAATGTAGGAGCATCCACAAGTACATAGAAATCTTGCATCACCAAAAAATGTTTTTTTTTTGTTTAATTTTGTTGGCTTCAGGCAAGTTTTTTGGCATCTAGTTCCACTCTCTCAATGAAACATGATTCAGAAATTAAATTGGTTGGGCATAATATTAATATCAATAATATAGGTGAGTTAAGGGGATTAAGCTTATGCAAATTTAATATTTTTTATTTGGCACATAAACTATGTAATTTAGTGATTTATAAATTCATATTAAATATGCAAAGATTTTTAAATGCATATCGAATATGCAAATAAAGAAAAGGTTGTAAATTAAAAATCCAATGCCCAAGGTTAGAAGGATTTGATATTTTGTAAAATCTAATATAATGCACAAACCATATATGTGCAACCAATTTGGGCACCTAGCTTGTTGGAAAGTCTGCAAGAGGAGCTATGTTGCATCATGAGTTACATGATTACAAAGTTGACATTGTGCAAGTCGAGGATTGTAGAAAGCATTCAATGCCATCTTGGGAGTGGTTTTGAATATAAAATTGTAGATCCAAGCTTAGAAGAACCACATGCCATATTGGGGGAATGGTCAAAGGTCATTAAGGAGGGACCAAGTAGAGGGAATCGGGCCAAAATACAATGTTCAGGTTGTGAGTTTCAAGCAAAGAGAGGAGCTATTTTATTGTTATTTTATTTATTTGCAATGAGTTGATTTGATTTTGTTGAGGGATTTATATTGTCATTTAAATTTGTATTCAAATCTTGTGATGAGAACCTAAGACTAATGAATAAAGTTCCTTGCAAAGTTTTGTTGAATGCAAGGATTCATAAAATTATATTTTATTGCGATAAAGTTGATTGAGTTGTCTACAAATTTCCCTATATATATTTATTTTTAATAAAATATTTTGGTGTTTCCTAGAAGTTGTGGAATGAGGGTGTATGAATGGCTATGGTTGTTTAAATGGGTTGTTTGACAAAACTCTCTATCCTTGTACTACATGCTTAACCTTGTCATCCAACAAATAAGTGCCCCAAAGTGATGCCAAACATGATGATGAATCTTTTGAGGTACATGTTTTATTCCTCCCCATATATGTACCCTACCAAAACACATGATTCAGGTCATCCTCTAGCGGAATGAAATACCTAGGCAAGCCTCTTAAAAATTAATCTGGGAAGAAGTGCATATTTTTAATTCTCAAATCAGACAAGCATTCTAGAGAAGAGAATACATACCACACTTGTTTGGGATTAAAAAACACTTTATTTTTTTATTTTTTTTAAGCCCAAATCAAAGTGTGAAAGTTAATTTTAATCTTAATTTTCAATGCAAGAATAAAAATGAAGACACAACAAATATAGACAAAAAAAATGTCTACAATCAATGTCTTCTACAAATTGTACACAAATTCTAGTAGTTTCAAAAAAAATAAATTCAAACAACGAAAGAGACCTTGCATTCAACCAATTAGCCAAAAATCATAAAAATAAATTAGCCTAAAATAAAAATAAATAGATTTCTTATTATTTTTTAAAAAATTATTGAAAAAGGGACTTCATATGTGAAAGTTGTAAGTGTTTGAAGTTTTATAACGAAGTATGAGTTTCAAATGATTTTATATAGTTATTGGTGCATAATCTAAAAAATCCTAATCTACTATGTAGAGATTTGAACCAATATTATAATGCCTACAAAAAATTAAAAATCTGATTAGTGACATAAAAATTATGAGCATTTAAGTGCAAGGTGTTTTTCATTAAAAAAATAAAGGAGCAAGGTTTAGCCCCCTTATATTATGGTTCTTGGTCATGCAAATGACTAGGAGTTGGTTGTTTGGCATGAAGATAGTTGAGTGTTTAAGTTGAACCCATTGTGGTCAGGGGCTTAAAGATCTACATGACTAGGGAGTTAGATGGGAGTAAAGCTCCTAGTTGCTAATGTGACTAGAAGTTTATCTCTTGAATTTTTTTTTTTGTAAAAAGGAATTGAAAATAATATATTATCCCTTGTCTGTATTACATGATTTATATGTGATCATATCTATATTGCATGCAACAATTTATACTTGATCCTGTATAAACTATAGACCAATAATTTATGGTCACATAGTTGTATATATATGCACTATATATAAGCTTTATTGTTGACTATGTGTATATCATTTTTTGGTATATACAGACATTTGTATATTGTGACCTATAGCCTATGTGCATGATAAATCTACAAGATTAAACTATCAAAAGATCACCAAGGTTAGATGTAAGATAAGCATGCATTTTTATTATAGGTGCACCAAAAAAATTATGCAATGAAAATAGAATAAATAACAAGCATTGAGATCTAATAATCAAAACACTTATTCTAATCATGCAAGCCTCAATTCAAGCATCATGTGGAGATATGCTTGTGATTAATGTGGCTACTCATTTTTCCAACATAATGACTAGATTCCTTGGATGATAAAAGTGAAAGAATAGTATTTTCATTAAAAAGTGATCATTAAGGGTGTGTGTGTAGCCAAGTCATGAGGCATAGTGTTAGGCTAGTGATCACAATGCTACACATCAACTCCAGTTCGATTCTCACCTATGTACCACAAACCCACCCGTTAATGGGCCTTGTCAGGTCAATTTGGAAGTCAAGTCAACATGGAGGGTTACTTGGACTACACCATAGAAAGGGTGGTATAAAATAAACTTTAATGGCACCCCCAAGCGTAATCCTTGGCCATATGAAGGTGGGTATGTGGCTAGAGATTGGATGGGAAATATCATTATGATGGGTGCCCAAAGACTTCCAAATGGTATTAGTAATGTTACAGAGGCACAAGTTGTGTTATTGGCAATTAATCTTGATGTAAAGTTATGATTTTCAAAAATAGACCTCGTGGGTGATTTTGCCATAATAGTTAATGCAATCCAAATTGGTGAGATACAAGCTTGGCACTTGGAAAAATATATTGTGGCTATTAAACATGCTTTGATGGAAATCAATGATTTTCAAGTGTCTCATGTGTGACACAAGGATAATGAGGTGGTAGACACTTTGTCCAAATGGGCATTGTCTTTCAATGATGAGGAGGTATGGTGTGAGGATGTTTGAGATATATGTATGAATTTTGATGGCATTTTACTTGTTGAATCAAGAATGTGATAATTATGATTCTTTATTGCCTAATGATGGATGTGATAAGGGTTTGTGGAAAAGGGCTATAAGATGGTGGAGGACGTGTCTATTGATGGCAGAAAGGTGATGGGTGGCTGTGTGAAGCAAGTATGGAGGCAACATTTAGTCTTCAAATGACAAGGCAACAGGTGGGATTCCTAGGGAAGATATCACCAAAGAGAATTAAAGGATTATCCAAATTTGGTGACGATGGCTTTCTGCATGTGATGGAGACCATGTTGGGTGGGTTGTAGCTATTCTGGCTCCAAAGCTACATGTCATGCCATGTTGCAGAACCAAAATCACATGCCCTTTCATGTCATACAACACGTTCTAGGACCCACCATCGAGATTCTGACATGGAGGCATTTTGCGGTTGATGGAAAGCATTTGCATGCGCCTAACGTTTTCTAGCCACTCTCCCGGTCATGCCTCATGGGAACGGCTATAGTTTGTAGCCATGTGTGTCCAAAAATTTAAATTTGAATTTTAAAACTCCTCTCCCGCTCCCGCCCAAACATAATTTCAAAAATATTTGTTTTCAATTCTACCATTATTGTTGCAATTCCATTTTCATTTTTAGATGCTGCAATTTCATTTCCATTTTTTGATTCTAGGTTTGGATGTCACGGTTTGTTCAATCTGTCGGACGTGGGTTGTCAAGATCTGGTGAGCAATGAGCCTGGAGGAGAAGCAGAAGCATTCATGTGATGGGCCAACTGAAGACTTGGTTGACGATCTCTTGATGACAACTGAGCCAATATAATTGCTCACCACATGAACATCTTGTGGCCTACATCCATTCAAAAAATATGTAGAGAGATCGAACATACCTTTTCTATTTTGGTCTTTGAATTTCTTGGACTTGTGATACAAAGATTCAATGCCATTGGTTGTTGGAGAGTGTTGTAGAGATCTCTCAAAGTACTCAAAGGCTAAATTGTGCTCGCCAAGTGTATGCAGTGTTGGCATTGTGTTGTCTTTGATGCCAGCCGGATTGTGTTGTTATTGATGTCAACTGGTATAGCATGTCACTAGTAAGTATGGAGTGTTGACCTGTGAGCAATTATTGGAGACTGGTAAGCATGTGACTAGTAAGAAAGCAAGGAAGATCCATAAAGAATGTGCATACAACCAATATGCAGTGTGACGATATTCAACAAGAATCCCACCAGATGAAGATGTTATCACCGAATGAAGAGAATACTGATAGAAAGTGTGTTGCATCAAGTTAGCAAGGAAGACATATGGGAATTATACTGGGTCATACGTCTGGTTGAAGTTGTGTCTACTCAATTTTAGTAAAGTCATATTAGTGCAATGCAAGAAGCAGACTGAGCACAATGTAATGACAACTGGTTCCCATGAGTCATTGGTCAGTACATGACAAGGATCTATTCCCATCGGTAAGTGGTCATATTGAGCTTATATGGAATGCATCATAACACTTGGAGATAAGAGAGTTAGAGAAGTTGAAGGCAGGTGACTGAAGACACATACGAGATGACCAAAGTGAAACATCATAAGCCTCCAAAATGTGAAATCAGAGATGTGTACCGAATCAGCAAGGGAAAGTATGATGAGATACCGGGATAGGAAGAGGAAGCGTAAGTTGTGATGTGTTTTCCACTTTGGCAAACCAGTTGAGAGGAACCAGCCAAATGAAGATGAAGGTTAGGTTGAGTAGATGCTGACATGGAGTTACCAGAATGCTGATATCAATAGAGATCCCTATTGATGATTGATGTATGTGTTGTCATGCCATCGATGTGATATAATGTGAGCATTGGAGGCTGTTGACATGTTAGTGTCAACCGGTAAACAGGGAAGGGTATGCAAGAAAGTACAGAAGTGAAAGGTTCCCATCAGATGGAGATGTGCATGATGACTCACACTAGATGTATGATGAGGATTGGTATGTTTAATGATCGAGAAGATGTGTTCCTACTGATAGAATAAGAGACTGCACTTCATGAAGGTGAACTGGTCTGTGTAGACTAGTAACATTAGATGGACCGGTAGTATAGAGGGAACACCGATTGTGTGTTTAGTCGGTGAATAAGATTGAATCAACATGATTAGATGAGTTGGATACCGACTGAGATGCCATGTGGTCTCCACGTGGCAAATGACCATTCCATCATCAAAGTTGTCAGTGAGGTAGGTGGTGATTGGTCAACATTAATGTCAATTACATAAATCACGGGTTGAGAGCAGAAGGATGCGTCTTGAGGCAGATCAAATTTGGAGTGGGAACCGAGAGATATTTAATATGACTGACAGAAGTAGGTTGATGATTAGTTTGTCATGTTTTCTATATATAGAAAACATGTATTGGAAGCAGCAAGATTGGCGGTGATGGGTGATCTGTTGCAGGTTAAAAATATCAAAGAAGAGATCCGATCAGATTTGATATGCCTCATGGTTGGTGGAGTAAAACCATACTGCGCCAAGGTTTGAATGTTTGTTTTGGTGGTAATGCAAAGGCATAAATGTGTAGATCAAAGACCATATCTATTGCTGTTGCATGAGAGAGTAACACCAGGAAGGGAGTGCAATCAGAGAGTTATTCAGTCAAAGAGTCCATCGATAATCACATAAGTGACTGTGTACTTGAGAGAGAACTGGTAAGAAATGTTTAACTGGTAAAGAAGAGTTTGACCGACAAGGTCAAGGCAACTGAAATATTGTCACTAAGATTGATAGTGGTGTGAACTGGTAGTGTTAAAATTGATAATAAGGCAGCTGTAGTCAAAAAAGGAGAGTAGAGAGAGCGTGAGAAGAGGTAGAGGTTGAATCGGTTAGGTTGTAGTAGAAAGTGAAGAAGAGAAGGATCAGTGTGAGTAGAGAACTGGTAGAGAATGAAGCAGAGGAAGATCGGTTGAAAAGAGTTAAACTGGTAAAGTGATTGGATTGTGAGAGGTTACATAATTCATTTGTAACTGGGTAATAACTATTGTATTGGTTGTAATCATTTTTATCACTAAGTTGGTGCTCGATGTAGGGATTGGTGCTCCTTTGGGTTGGTGCTCCTTGGGTTGGTGCCCTAAATTAGAGGTTGGTGCTCCTTGGGTTGGTGCCCTAAAATCAGATGTTGGTGTTCCTTGGGTGGGTGCCCTAAGATTTGCAATATAGTGTTTATTATGAGGCTGGATTGGAGTAGTAGACTCTAGCAACATTTCTCACCGAGGTTTTTCCCATGTTGGGTTTTCCTCATATATCCAGTGTTATGTGATGTGCCTTTTGTGTGTGCTTATATTTTGTTCTTCTCCCTAACTCATCGGTATATGCACCTTGTGTTAGATCTGCTAACTGGTACACATATTTAGGATTAAAAGGGTTAAGTTTGGAAACCACCAATTCACCCCCCCTCTCAATGGAATCTTGTGTTCTACAATTGGTATCAAAGCCTAGGTTCCCGGTTAGATAAGCCTTCTCCAGCTTGGGTATATTCTAGTTTGTGAACACAATGGTCAGTTTTGTGTCAACGCCTACTCTAGTATTTAATGGTTCAAACTATTCCATTTGGAGTTGTAGAATGGAAGTATACCTGTCCTCATTAGGCTATGATGGTTGAATGTCAATTGTGAATGGATATTTTGTCCATGCAAGTCCTCCCACCAGTCCTGAAGCAATGGAGGCTATACTTAATGGACTCTATGGTGATATTTCTTCATAGGTGAATAGATGCAAATCGGTAAAGAGTTTGTGGGACAGACTAAAGAAGCTCTATGGAAATGAGCCTATCACTACAGAACCAGTTTGTGGAAGCAAGAAGAACAATAGAACAAACACATGTGCAGATGATGAAGATAGATCAGTCAGCTACTGCAACAATGATGAAGAAGAAACTCATCTCTTCATGGCTCATGAGACACAAAGCAAAATGAACACATCACAAAGTGATCATGCAGATCAATCCTACCAGCAAGATGTATTTGGCAGTGATGGTGAAGATGAAGAAGAAGATGAAGCTCAAGTTGATCTTGAAAGAGAGCTGCTAAGTGCCCTAGATGAGCTGAAAAGTGTTAGAAATGAATTTAAGAATAACAAAGATTCAATTCATAAAGAATGCAACCAGTTGAGAACATGCCTTGAAGAGTCAAATAGTAATATCTCCATATTGACAACTCAACTAGAAGAGGCAAAAGGAATGACTGATGAATTGAAATCAATCTTTGATGCTAAGGAGAGAAGATGTGAGGAGCTAGAGCTAGAAGTGGAAACAAAAGGTAAAGAGTATCAAAATTTGAAGGATGAAATAACAAAGTTGTCAGTGGAGTTGGAAAAGTGCCAAGATGAGCTCAAGGTGAGAATCGAGTTTGATGGCAGTAGTGATGCCTTGGACAAAATGTTGAAGAAACAAAAACACTCCAAGGATACCAAAGGATTAGGTCTTCTTTCTAGTGAATGCTCCACAAGCAAGGATGTCTCCCACAAGGACATTCAATTTGTCTCCTCAAATGAAAACAACAAGAGTCAGACCTTCACAGTCAGAAATGCTCCAAGGAAAAAGGTTGACTTAACTACAACCGGTGAAGACATGAGGATGAAGACTAGTGCTACAAGAAGAAATAATGTTTATCTAAAAGGGAAATGAAAGCTAAGAGAAAATGGCTTCACTAGAAACAAGAACATAAGAAGACAACCTAGAAGAGATCCTACCGATAGAAGACAAACAAATATTTTTGCCCCAAAGACAAAACAAGTGGTGAGAAAGAAGGGATCAGATGAAAGGACTATAGAGCATGGACATCCCAAGATAAATCCCTAGAGGAGTAGAAATGAAGAAGCCAAACCAGTAAGATCACCTCATGTTTCGCAAAATAAGTTTGTAAGTAATAAGCCCTTCTTCTCTAGTTACATTTTTTCGTGCAAGGATTATGGTCATAGGGCAGATGAATGCAAAATGAGGTCTAGGAATAGACAAAATGCTTTTCCTAGGAATAAAAATTTAGTTTGTCAAAGATGCAATGTATTTGTCCATAGAAGTCATGAATGCAGAAAGAAGAAGCCTTAGACATATGGCAGCCCTTCCACTTTCTCTTCCAACAAAATTGCAAGGTATAGAAACTATGGTCAACATGGAAGAGATAATAGAATGTATGAGAATAAAAGGTCAACATGGGACAAAAGGAGAAGTCCCCTTGTAGGATCAAGAAATCCATCTGTTCTGATAGTTGGCTATAATAGCATGACCAGAAGAAGAAGGTCAAATTGGTTTGATAAAAGGTCCTCCAAGTAGTTGTTTAACATGAACACAATATTTTATTACAACAATACCTCTGGACTTACTACACATTTGAGTAGGACAAGGAAAAACCAACAGAAGAAAATTAATGCTGCTACAAAGATTGCAAATGGGAAGAGGAGTGAGACCAAGAAGGTATGGAGGAAGAAGCAGGAGGATACATCCGTGGGCAGGCACTATACATTCAATGCGTAGGTGATATCTCCTAAGTCTTAAAGGACATCTAGGACCTTAGGGGGAGCTACATAATGACCATATTATTCACCCACAAATTTGAAAAGGACAAATGAAAGAACATGTTAGTATCGGTACAAGGAAGAAGATGAGATGGTAGTGTATGTGTAGTTAATGCCTTGGCTACACATCTACATATATGAGATGGATCACTGCTGCTAGTGAAAAATGAACAAATTGCAATTGGGATTAGAGGCACTTGACACAAGAGGACTGAGATTAGAAGAAGGTGTCTCGGTGGAGAGAGTAAGCCAGTTTGAGCAGTATGTTACCGGTATGGATATTAATCGGTATTACAGATTATGTGAGTCAATGTGATCCGGGACCATTGTTGTAACTGATGACTTGGTTTGAATAAATTATGTCTTAGGCGATATTGAAGAAGTCCTAAATAACATTGTGTTGGTCTGGTAGTTGATCTCATGTTCTTGCATCATTATGGGCCAACCGGTTTGATAATTGACATGATAGTGATGTGGTTTGGCATTGTGGTCATATAAGATCATGTCATAAGTTGTGATGGATATCATGGAGTTAAAAATTCATATGTAGATCATGTATACTTAACTCAACCAGTATGAGGTGTAGATTGGAGTCTCGGTTCAGAACTTGATAGACAAAGATGATCTAAGATTTGTGGTTCAGGGGGAGTTCACAACCATATCTTCTGATTGGTATTAGACATGCTGGACACAAGGGGGGATTAGGTGTCTATGTTGCACTACCGGCCACCGATTGAATGGAACAGTTGTGTTACCCACTAGGAGATAGATCTGCAAAGGAAGAGAAAATTCCGCAAGCAACTGGTTGTGAACAAAGAGGGAGAGTTACCTGCACAAGAGGAGAACATACAAGTGATATCAAATTGGTACCAATGTTAGCTTCAACACTTGATATCAGCAAATTGGTGTCAGAATAACTTCTTGCATAACAAAGGGGGAGAAGATGCAGTCTGACTGATAGGTAAGTGAAATTCACTGACACACTTTTCAACAATTGTTATCAAACAAGTATATATAATTGGTGTCAGATGATTTCTAAGCCCTCTATCTCAAGTATTGTTGGATAAGAGGATGCAAAGTATAATGGTCAAAGGAGGATAAGCAATCGGTAGAATGCTCTGTCAGCACCCTTTGCCATTATTGTCAAAGGGGGAGGGAAAATCTATAGTATAATAGATACTACATGTGTTGACATCAATGCCAAAGGGTGAGATTATTGGCATTGTGTTGTCATTGATGTCAACCAGTATAGCATGTCACCGGTAAGTATAGAGTGTTGACCAGTGAGAAAGTATTAGAGACCGCTAAGCATGTGACTAGTAAGAAAGCAAGGCAAATCCATAAAGAATGTGAAGACAACCGATATTTATCTTGACGATATTCAACAAGAATCCCACTGGATGAAGATGTTGTCACTGGATGAAGAGAAGACTGATAGAAAGTGTGTTGCATCAAGTTAGCAAGGAAGACATATGGGAAGTCTATCGGGTCATATGTCTGGCTGAAGTTGTGTTTGCTCAATTTCAGTAAAGTCATATTAGTGAAATGCAGGAAGTAGACTGGGAATAATGTAATGACAGCTGGTTCCCACCAGTCATTGGTCATTAGGTGACAAAGATCTACTCCCACCGATAAGTGGTCATACTAAGATTATCTCTCAACATGCATGGAATGTATCATAACCCTTGGAGATAAGACAGTCAGATAAGTTGAAGGCAAGTGATTGAAGACACAAACTGGATGACCAAAGTGAAACATCAGAAGCCTCTAGCATGTGAAATCAGAGATGTGCACCAGATCAGCAAGGGAAAGTATGATGAGCTACCAGGATAGGAAGATAAAAAGTGAGTTGTGATGTGTTTGCCACTTTGGAAAACTGGTTGGGAGGAACCTGTCAAATGAAGATGAATATTAGGTTGAGCAACTGCTGACATGGAGTTACCAAAATGCTGACATGGAGTTAATGAAATGTTGATATAAATAGAGATCCCTATTGAAGATTGATGTATGTCTTGTCATGCTACCAATGTGATAGAATCTAAGCATTGGAGACTATTGACATGTTAGTGTCAACTGGTAAACAGGGCTACAGGTATGGAAGAAAGTGTAGAAGTGAAAGGTTCCCATCAGATGGAGATGTGCATGATGACTCACTCTAGATGTATACTGAGGATTGGTGTGTTTGGTGACTGGGAAGATGTGTTCCCACCAGCAGAACAAGAGACTACATGTCATGAAGGTGAACTGGTGTGTGTAGATAGGTAAGGTTAGATAGATCGATAGTATAGAGGAAACACCAGTTGTGTGTTCAGTGGGTGACTAAGCTTGAACTGACATGATCAGATGAGTTGGATACTAACTGGGATGCCACATGGTCTCCAAGTGGCAAATGAATAATGCTTCATCAAAGTTGTCAGTGAGGTAGGTGGTGATTGGTTGATATTAATGTCAATTACGTAATTTGATTGGTGCATATCAAATTTGGAGTGGGAAATGAGAGATCATTTAATACTACTGACAAAAGAAGGTCGATGATCAGTTTGTCATGTTTGCTGAATATAGCAAACATGTATTGGAAGCACTGAGATTAGCAGTGATGGGTGATTTGTTGTAGGTTGACAATCTTAGAGAAGAGATTTGATCAGATTCGATATGCCTCATGGTCGATGGAGTAAAAGCCTAGTATGCCAAGGTTTGAATGTTTTTTTTGGTGGGAATGTAGAGGTATAAATGTGCAGATCGAAGACTAGATCTGCTGCTACTACATGAGAGAGTAACATAAGGAAGGGAGTGCAATCAGATAGATAGTCAGCCAAAGAGTTCATCAACAATCACAAAAGTGACTAAGTTCTTGAGAAAGAACCAGTAAGAAATGTTTAATCGGCAAGGTTAAGGTAATCGGTAGACTGTCACTGAGCTTGACAGTGGTGTGAACCAGTAGTATTAGAATTAGTAAGAAGGCAACTGCAGTGAAAAAAGGTGAACAGAGAGAGTGAGAAGAGGTCAGAGATGGCAGAGGCTAAGTAGTAGAGGATTTAGAGAGATTGAGTTGAGTACCGGTAGTGACAAGAGGTAGTAGGTCAGAGAAAAGTAAGCTAACAAAGAAGAGGTAGAGGTTGAACTGATAAGGTTGTGATAGAAAGTGAAGAAGAGAAGGATCAGTGTGAGCAGAGAACCAACAAAGAACAAAGCAGAGGAAGACCGATTGAAAAGAGTTGAATCGGTAGAGTGATTGGATTGTGAGAGGTTACATAATTCATTTGTAACCGGGTAATAACTATTGTATTGTTTGTAATCATTGTGATCACTGAGTTGGTGCTCGGTGTAGGGGTTGGTGCCCATAAATAGTTAGGGGTTGGTGCCCTAAATCAGGGATTGGTGCCCTAAAATCAAGGGTTGGTTCTCCTAGGGTTGGTTCCCTAAACTTTGTAATAGTATTTATTGTGAGGCTGGATTGGAGTAGTAGACTCCAACAACATTTCTCACAGAGGTTTTTCCAATGTTGGGCTTTCCTCGTATATCTAGTGTTATGTGATGTGCCTTTTGGTCTTCTCCCTATCTCACCAATATATCCAGCTTGTGTTAGATCTTCTAACCAATACACACATTTAGGATTAAAAGGGTTAAGTTTGGAAACCATTGATTCAATCCCCCTCTTAGTGGCATCTTGTGTTCTACATGTAGATCCCACCCCTTGCGGCATAAGGGTTTGAGGTGCTCAAAATTTAGATTTAACTCTTTATCACAATCCTCCACAACAGTGAGAAATTATTTGAGCATCAATTTGGCCCTTGCACGATTAGAATACGAATACAAAAGTGCTTCCATTAGATCCTACTGAATGTTTGAAGAGCCCATAGTATGAGTAGACCAAGTTTTCAGCTGAAGAAGAAGCATGTCTATGCAAGTGGAGTAAAATTATATGGTGCCTTCCCACTTGCTATCTTCGAAGCATTTGTTACCTTCACCACACAATTGGAGCAGGTCAACAAGGAAAGTATCTTGTTGAGGCACATCAAGAATCTCAATGTTATTAGGGTTATCAACACATACCATAAGAATATTGTCATCGACTCGCTTAAAGTTGGGTGCTTTCACATTATCTAGGGGATTCAAACATACTCCAGCTAGGGGATTAGATGACATGCTTGGGATTTGAACATGCTTGGAATTGCCTGCTGAAATTGCTAGTGTCATAGAGTTGGAGTTTGATTTGAATTTTCCACTTGTAGATCTTGATAACCCTCTTATTTCTTTGGATTTTTTATTTTTCTATAATTAGATTTGATTCATCCATATATATGATCACACACAAGGGGTTTTGTAAGGGGGATAGTGGCTTCTAGGGTTTAAAATCCATATCAAAATGGTAATGTGTATGGGCTCATTATAGAGAACTATTCACAATGTAGTGTGTTGGTATTACAGGCACTTTTACAAGTATTTATAATTCAAACTTATAATTGGGGTGTATAAATTTGGGTTAAGTCTTTGGTATGTTGTCGTTTCATATATGGATGTAATAGAATAAGCCATGGCGATGAATTCTTGTTCAATATTGAGGGAAGAAGATTCAATAAGCTTTGACACCACTTGATGCAGATTAAAGAAGTCTCCACTGAATATTTCTCCATCAAGTAGTATCAAAGCGTGGAGATTGAGTTAGAGAAGTATAGGAATGCAAGAAACTTATGAGTTTAAGTGAAGAATTGCCCTAAAAATTGATGGCTCTTGAAACTTAAGGTGCAACAACAATGTGAGTGTGAAAAACAAAAGAGCCCGACCCAAAATTTTGTCCATTGAAGAGGCACACTGAAGCTATCATCAAGAAGACAAAAGCATGAGTTTGGCACTGGATAAAGGAAGAGTTTATGTACTATTTCTATCTCTTGAAAGATCTGAGGATGTAAACTTATTTCACTTTGTGACTTATATTGTTTAAATGATCTTGTGACTTTTGTAATTTTGCATCCTCCTCCAATGTTTTTGTTTGTCTGTAGAACTACCAATTAACCTATGCATGCTAAAATGACTCAAAAGTTTATAAATTTGATCCTTAATAGCCATTTTTAGACTAGGATATAGTGCTTACTACTTTCTATCTCGGGTAGGGTAAAAAATGCATTCACATGTCTGATTGTGGGTTTAATCCACTAAAGAAAACATTTGTAAGGACCTCAAGATTAGGATTTTGTTTCGACAAAAAGCAAGAATAAAACAACTTGATGATAAAGAGCCCTCTCTTATTGGTGTTGCATTAGTTGATTTGGTGTGTTATGTTTGGGCTTGGTCATTTTAACTCTTTCTTTAGTAAAGAGTTGGTTTCACTTAATCTTTAAGGGTGTGGTCCCATAGCATTTTATTTATATTGTAGTATTATATTTTTAATTAAAAATTTGTATAGCCTTACTCATTAAAAAAATGAATAAAATGGATGGAGGTAAGAAATTAAATCTTAGTGATAACAAACCTTAGGTCTAATAATAAGAAAGAGAGGTTTTAGATATACAAGAATTATTAGGAGATGTGAAACATTCATCAAAATATATAATGAATTAAACTTTCAAAGCCTATTGAGTGATCTACATTTACAATAAGAACTAGATGGCTCACTTTTCTAAAAGAAATGCACAAAGGCAAGATGATTTCTAGGAACGTATTAGAAGTGTAAGATGGAATCATGTATGTTAGATTAGACATAAGACCATGAAGATGGCTAGGAGATACTACTAAAGAAAAAACTAACACATACTACTAAAAATATAATACATGCCAAATTAAAGTCTAGGTAGAATGAGAAATAGTCATGAGAGATACAAAGTTCTCATGAATCTCAAGATAAAACCTTTCATGATTCTAATTATGAACACCTAGATGAAAGATATGTGTAATTAAATTTAAAATGTCTACACAAATAAAATAATAACAAAGGCTTCATAGTTTTTTTATATTTTTAATGTTAACTCATTTGATGTTACCTCAAATGAATGGTTGGACACCATAACATTCCTCTTTAGGTAATAGAAGTTTGTGCAACCCAACAAAAGTGTATTCCTCATTTCATGTTTTTTTAGGTTTGTGATAAAATTACATTGTAAACACAAAGTTGTAGGTTAAATTACATATTTTATCTTTAAAACATGCACAAGCTTAGGTCATGGTTGGCAAGATGTGTTTTTTTTTCACATTTGATGTTATACAAAATAAATGATTTATATAATAGAATGTTCCTCTTTAGGTAATAGAGGCATTTACACATGAGATTGTTTGGTATAATCCTTGCATTCTTATCACATGTTTATAAAATAGAATGTTCCTCTTTAGGTAATAGAGGCATTTACACATGAGATTATTAGGTAATTATCCTTGCATGCTTATCACATGTTAGTACACATGAGATTGTTTGGTATAATCCATGGAAAAATCATGGAGTATAAATTGTTTAAATTAGGGAAAATAAAATGCAATAAAGTTCTAGATTTAGGGTTGAAGGATTCATTTTAATTTATCTTAAATATTTTTTATTGGTGGTGGTGGAATGGAGTGGGTATATATAGGATTCATGTATTTCAACAAAATCTTCTAGCAATCAAAAGACTTAAATTTTTTTGCAAAAAACTAAATGATAGAATTCACTATATATAGTTTTTTAAGATGAAAAACTTGTTCTATTTAAGAGATAAATATTAAAATTCTAAAACAAATGTAACAAGTAAATACAATCATATAACTTAAATGTATTAACAAAAAGATGCGTATTAGAAAATTGATTTAAAAATATTTAAATGTTTAATATTGTAGAGGTATGCTTATATTTTGACGCCAAAAATTAAAATATCTTCATCTCCTGACCTAACCATCTTTCCCATCCCATGTTTGATTGAGACCCATCCATAAAGTGTTAGCCCATTCATCTTCACTTTCCTTCTAAACTTAATATCCTCCAATCGTCCTAGCTCCATCTACTATCTAACCTTATTACTTACCCATAACATTTACCCTCTTTTTAGACTACCTTATACCAAATCATACCCCTTTCCACATGCTTAACCACCACATTAAACTTATTTTCCAAATTGATCCACACAAGTATCTTATAGAAAATACTTCCCAAAAAGATGCATGGTTAAATAGTTCAGTATATTTAGTGATTTTGGCACTGAGTATGTGGATTGCAAAGAAATTAAATTATAGATTTTAGTTGTCACCCCCACCATAAAGATAATGCTCACACAAAATAAATTATAACTTACATTACTATTTTTCCTTGCCAATACCATATAACTAATTAAGGGTCGACTAAAATATAATTAAAAAGAAATAATTCCAAATTAGTTGTAAATACAAAAAGGGTTGACTAGATAATAGGTCTTAAGGTAGTGATTGTTAGACACAATGTACAATTGAGAGGGGGAGGGGGTGAATCAGTGGTTCTCAAGACATTTCTTTTTAGCTCTACTTTGAGAGCAACACTGCTTGACAAATCTAACTCAATGCAAACTTACCTGTTAGTAAAGAAACTAGCTTAAATACACATGCAGACATCACATAACACCAGTATATATGAGGAAAACCCAATATGGGAAAAACCTCGGTGAGAAATGTTGCTGGAGTCTACTGCTCCAATCCAACCTTATAGTAAAACACAAGTACAAAGTTTAGGGAGCTAACCCAAGGAGCACCAACCCCTGTCTTTAGGGCACCAACCCAAGGAGCTACAACCCCTAATAGATTCATGTGCTACAATCCAAAGGAGCACCAACTCAGTGTTCACAATGCAAACTTCAAATACATAAGTTGTTGTCATGTTACAAGTGAATCTTGCAACCTTATCAAAATCTTACTCTGTTAGTGAAGTACCTTCTCTCCTCTCCCGACTCACTCTTCTTCCTGCTCTACACCTACTACTTCTCTACTGGATTTGCACCTCACTCTCTACACATCACCGATTTCACACTCTGCTAGTGTAATGACTACCGGTTCTTATCTCCAACTGGTTGAGGGCTTCAAACAGGTTCACTCTCACTCTCTTCTTAGATGCTCACTAAGCACTTGGTTGATCCTATTCTTACTTGCAGAAGTCTACCACTTCTCAACAACACGATATTCTCTCTATTCAACAACAACTAACAATCTCTTAGGCCATTTTACTTATAGCCTAGATTTCCCACCAAACGACAATTCAAAACTCAGGCGGTTAGGGTTTCTTCACCATCCTCGAGGAAAACCAAATCTAATCAGATCTTGTAGGATCTAGTCTTTCTAACATTTGAATGCATATCTCCACCATAGTCGCATCTCCTCGATCACACCCTTCAATTTTGGTGATTTTTCTTTTTACCTTCATAATAAATCCTTTGGTTAGTCACAAAAGATCTGTCAAGTTGTTTCCTTCATTGCCTCGATCTTCTCAATATCTCTTAGCTGGCTAGTATTTGTTTTTCAGACCTTGAGCCTCAAACCCCTGCAATCCCTTTGCAACATGTCCTATGATTTGAGTGACTTTTCATTAAAGCTGACCAACCCTGCAACAACCCTATCATTGTACATTCTATCTTTATCCAATCGCAGGTTTTCCATGTTGACTCCATGTCGACTATCTGCCAACTTGGCACTTCAAGTAGGTCCAAGTAGGATCACCGACCAACCACCCTACCGGTTCCTCACTTCGACTAGTTTGCTAAACCTTTTGGTTTCAACCATTCTATCGATTACCTTATCATACCTGTTCTCATCTTGACATTGTGATGGAACACACAAACCGGTCTCCAAATTGGTAGATCCAAAGTATACTCATTCCCACAAATGGGGAATCTTCTCCAACACAACCTTGCATATATAATTGGTATATTTATATACCAATTACCACTCTTGATGACATCATGTCATCATTCTTTCTTAAGGCTCCATCTTCTTTTAGTCAGGCGAGATTCCTCTATTTGCATCTACTCAGCCTTGCCTTTTCCCTGATTAGCTTTGACCATATCTCAACCGATTTGTCAAGATGACAAACACTTCATACTCCCTCTATAATAGCATCTCCTCATACCTCTTCATTCTTATCTCTCAAAACTAAGATGCACTTAAAGCATAACAGGAGATAAGCTCCACTTAATTGATGGAGTAACACCTTGTCTTCTGCATCCTGCAATGCTCTTCATGTGATCTGATGTGAGCACATTTACTATCAGTCATTGCTTCACATGATGACTGTTTCTTCACATGGTGAGAGTCATGTTGTTCTGCAACCTTACAATGTACCGGTTCATTCTTCTCTTACAATATTGAAGTGATTCAGATAACATTTTGCCTCTTCATCACAAGCACCCACTCACAACACTTCTACATCTCATTACACAAGTTTGGCACTAACTTTTGTACTGATGGCCTCTGAGGTCATCTTCCTTACCTTTACCGGTGTTCAACAACACAAGGTGATATCCAAGATATCACATCTTGTACTCCTTCATAATAGTGTTGCACATACATCTCTTCTACCGATAATCATCCCATACCAGTTGACATCAATGACAACACATTGCCAACAATCTCCCCCTTTGGCATTGATGTCAACACTTGCAGTATCTGACACACTACAAAATTCTTCTCCCCCTTTGACACAATGACAAAGTCTAATGTTAGGATATTATTTCTCTTCATATCCATCAGTCACTGACATAATAATTTCTCCCCCTTTATCTTCATTAGATGTAACACTTCCTTAGATACCACTTGTTATCTAGTCATCGACTGTTACAACTTCTCAAGTCACAACACTTGAGATGGGGAACTTAACCATCAACTGACACCAATTGAGTATGCGGATGCAAAGTCAAGAAAGATTGATACCAATTATTGATATGTTAGTGAATATTGTTCTCCTGTCGATCAAACTGCAACACCTTTGCAAATTCCATCTCCTTCAGTTTGGGCAGTCAACATTCTTACCAGTTCAAGCAAACCAGCTCGTCATCATGAGCACTTGAACTTCCCCTGAGTCATACATCTCAATTCCTTATCCTCGGTTAGGTACAATACTAGAGTTTCATTCTCCACCTTATACCGGTTCAACTGTGTGTGTGTGATCATTAGATGATCCTTCAACTACATTGCATTCATCACAACTTATGACATGATCCTGGACTTACACAATGTCAGATAGCAATGTTAACATTATGCAAAGAATAAAAAAGGTTAGCCCAAAAACATGCAATCCTAAATGATCAACCATGAGTCCAACAAATGTCATTCAAGGTGTTTCCAATATCACCTGAGACATAAACTCAACATTTCCTACTACCGGGGTTATTGCAACGATTTTCAGCTTCATTGCCTTACATAACCTGTTTTTCATTCATGTTGGTAACATCCCGCACATACCGGTTAACACCTGCTACCAATTTTTAACCTTTACTCATTGAATCATGCAATGGTGATCCATCATTGATCTGTAGGTGTGTAGTCAAGACAACCTCTACACACACTTATCTTTGCATTTTCTTCCTTTATGAAAGCAACATCATGTTCTTCCATATTGCCTTATTCGCAAAGGGGGTGAGTGATAAATTCAAAGTGATACTCCCCCTAAGATCCTACATCTCTTTTAGGCCTTAGGAGATATCACCTATTCCTTGAATGCATAGTGTTGATCCATGGTCTTCTTCCTCCATACCTGCTTGATCTCATTCTCCTTCCCATTTTCAGATTGGAGAGAAGGTCTTTTCTTCTTCTGTTGATAGGTCCTCCCACTTCCTAATTTTGCATTACAACTAGAAGTGGTGCTATAGTAGCACACAACATCCATCCCATCTTCATGTTTGGAGAATCTCTTTTCATGTCGGTTTGACCATCTTCTTCTGGTCATGTTGTTGTAACTAGCAACCGAAACCAATGGACTTCTTGCTCCTGTAGGGACATTTCTTCTTTGGTTCCATGTAGGTATTTGATTTCCATATGCTCTGTATGCACCTTTGTGCAGAGAATAGCCATTGTACCATCCTCCATATGACTGTAGATTCCTCTTCCTACATTCAAATCCTCTGTGGCCAAGACCATTGCAGTTATGACAAACAACATTCACATAACCGGGAGAAGGAACATACATGTATCTATTCCTAGATACATTCTGTTCATAAGCATGATTTCTATGAGATCCTACATTATTATTTCTAGATCTCTTTCTACATTCCCTTACCTTATGGCCATTATCATTACATGCAAAGCAGTAACCGATATATGACTTACATATTTGTTTTGCCGAGCATAAGAGGATCTTGCCGGTTTTGCATCCCCATCTTCTCCTTTTCAAGAAGAGACCCATGGTTGTCCATTCTTCTTCTTCTTCTCCCACACATTCTTCCCCCTATGGGTGGTAGCATTTCTTTTCCCTCTGCCAGTGGAAGGTCTCTTTTGTTGCTTCCTCATCTTCCTACTTCCGGTGAGATTTTCTTCTTCCATCTTTCCCTCACCTCTGGGCTCTGTGTGAAGATACCTTCTTTCAGCATTGATCTTCATTTTTGTCTACAATTCCACACCGATTGTGGTTAGGTCAACCTTCTTTCGAGGAGCACATCTAACTAGAGAGCTCTCCCCTTTATTTTCTTCAAGTAGCCACTGAAGTTTTTTGTCCTTTATCTCTAGCTGAGAGGCTAGATCTTATCACCAGCATACCTTGGTGTCTTTTGCCTGAGTTTTCAACTCTAAGATGCATTTCTCCAATTCTTTAAGGAATTTGACCAACCGGTTATGTTCCACAATAGCAACATTCTTGAATAGCTTGTATTCTCTTTTAACTCTATTGAGTTCTTCAAATGTATTTGCAAGCTCTCGTTCAAGGTCAACTTCTCCTTCTTCTTCATCATCAGAAGGATCTTGATGGCTAGATCTATCTACCATGTCTTCCTCTTCATCATCATCACTGCTCAACATATCTTGTTGAGGAGAGGTGGTTGCCCAACCACTTCTAGATTCTTGGGCCACAAGAAGTTGGGCACCATCTTCTTCACAGTTGCGGTTGCTGGAAGATCCATCTTCCTCATCAAGATAAATATGAGATGTATTTCTCATATTTCCTTCAAATGTAGGATCTACTATTGAGGGTTCATTTCCATAGAGCTTCTTCAATCTTTCCCATAAGCTCTTTGATGTCTTACACCTGTCCACCTGTGAAGAGACATCACCGATGAGTGCACTGAAAAATAGCCTGCATGGCTTATTCATTGCACTGGTTTCTTCTTTCTTCTACACATCCAATAGGAAAACTGATCTTTCTAGGGAGACCATCAACTACTGACATCCATACATCAAACCTTAAAGAGGATAATAAAACTTCCATTCTGCAACTCCAAATAGATAAATTTGAACCATCAAATACTGGAACAGAGATAGATACTAAACAAACCACTATATCCTTAGGCCAGAATCTACCTCAGTTGGAGAACACTCTTCTAACTAGGAGCCTAGGCTCTGATACCAATTGTTAGACACAATGTACCATTGAGAGGGGGAGGGGGTGAATTAGTGGTTCTCAAGACATTTCTTTTTAGCTCTACTTTGAGAGCAACACTACTTGATAGACCTAACTCAATATAGACTTACCTATTAGTAAAGAAACTAACTTAAATACACATGTAGGCACAAGGAGATATCACATAACACCAATATATATGAGGAAAACCCAATATGGGAAAAACCTCAGTGAGCAATGTTGTTGGAGTCTACTACTCCAATCCAACCTCATAGTAAAACACAGTTACAAAGTTTAGGGCACCAAACCAAGGAGCACCAACCCCTGTCTTTAGGGCACCAACTCAAGGAGCTACAACCCAAAGGAGCACCAACCCCTGCACCAAGCTACAACTCAGTGCTCACAATGCAAACTTCAAATACATAAGTTGTTGTCATGTTACAAGTGAATCTTGCAACCTTATGAAAATCTTACTCTATCGGTGAAGTACCTTCTCTCCTCTCCCGACTCACTCTTCTTCCTGCTCTGCATCTACTGCTTCTCTACTGGATTTGCACTTCACTCTTTGCACATCACCGATTTCACACTCTGTTGGTGTAATGACTATGGTTCCTCTCTCCAACTGGTTGAGGGATTCAACCAGGTTCACTCTCACTCTCTTTTTAGATGCTCGTTAAGCACTCGACTAATCTTGTTCTTACTTGCATAAGTCTATCACTTCTCAAAAACATGATATTCTCTCTATTCAGCAGCAACTAACAATCTCTTAGGTCATTTTACTTATAGCCGAGATTTCTTGCCAAACGCCAATTCAAAACTTAGACGGTTAGGGTTTCTTCACCATCCTCAAGGCAAACCAAATCTAATCAAATCTTGCAAGATCTGGTCTTTTTGACATCCGAATGCATATCTCCACCATAGTCACATCTCCCCAATCACGCCCTTCAATCCTGGCGATTTTGCTTTTTACCTTCACAACAAATCCTTCAATTAGTCACAAAAGATCTGTTGGGCTATTTCCTTCATTGCCTCAATCTTCTCAATATCTCTTAGCTAGCTCGTAGTTGTCTTTCAGACCTCAAGCCTCAAACCCTTGCAATCCCTCTACAACATGTCCCATGATTTGAGTTACTTTTCATTAAAGCTAACCAACCCTGCAACAACCATATCATTGTACATTCTATCTCTATCCAACCGCAAGTTTTCCATGTTGACTCCATGTCGACTATCTTCTAGCTTGGCACTTCAAGTTGGTCCAAATAGGATCACTGACTAACCACCCTACCCGTTCCTCACTTCAGTTGGTTTGCTAACCCTTTCGGTTTCAACCATTCTATCGGTTACCTTATCATACCTATTCTCATCTTGACATTGTGATGGAACACACAAACCGGTCTCCAGACTGGTAGGTCCAAAGTATACTCATCCCCACAAATGGGGAATCTTCTGCAATAACACCTTGCATATATAACCGGTAGACTTATATACTGGTTACCACTCTTGATGACATCATGTCATCATTCTTTTTTAAGGCTCCATCTTCTTTTAGTTAGATCAGATTCCTCTATTTGCATCTACTCAGCCTTGCCTTTTCCCTGATTAGCTTTGACCATATCTCAATCAGTTTGTCAAGATGACAAACACTTCATACTCCCTCTATACTGGCATCTCCTCATACCTCTTCATTCTTATCTCTCCAAACTAAGATGCACTTAAAGCATACTAGGAGATAAGCTCCACTTACTTGATGGAGTAGCACCTTGTCTTCTGCATCTTGCAATGCTCTTCATGTGATCTGATGTGAGCACATTTACTGTCAATCATTGCTTCATATGATGACTGCTTCTTCACACAGTGAGAGTCTTGTTGTTCTGCAACCTTACAATGTACCGGTTCATTCTTCTCTTATAGTGTTGAAGTGATTCAGATAACATTCTTACTCTTCATCACAAGCACCTGCTCACAACACTTCTCCATCTCATTACACAAGTTAGACACTAACTTGTGTACTGATGGCCTCTGAGGTCATCTTTCTTACCTTTACTAGTTTTCATCAACACAAGGTGATATCCAAAATATCACATCCTATACTCCTTCATAATAGTGTTGCACATACATCTCTTCTACTGGTAATCATCCCATAACGGTTGACATCAATGACAACACAATGCCAACAATGATTACCAAACCTTACCTTCACGTAGTTCTTGATGAAGAGAGGCATCTCTTACCAAATGAAGGGGTGTTATGCACTCTACTAAGATATGTTATTTTCAACTTACCTTCATGTTGAAATCTTATTTCTCATGTTGAGTTCATCATAAATCAGATCTGGGATATATTGTAGTCTTCAAACATTAGAGGTTATTCATAGGATGTCATATAACATGAAGGTAACCACAAGATAAAATTGTAGATTATTGACCAGATTTCATATAACACGAAATTTATTATTCCCATCTCCCTCGTTATCCCCATCTCTCTCCCCCTTCCCTACCAATTCTTATTCTATTTACCATCAACATCATCAGCTTTCCATCACCCTCTCTAGGTTTCTCCCACTTTATCTCTCAACCTCTCTACATATCCATCCATATCACATTTCCAACCTCTCTCTATCCTCCTCCATCTATCTCAACCCTCTCTCTCTCTCCCCCTATCTAGGTATCTCATGTCTCTCTCCCCCTCTAGGTATCTTATATCTCTATATAACCCATCTCTAGTTCACTCCCTGCCTTTTCACTTATCTTCCTACCTTCTTACCCCCCTCTCTCTCTCTCTTTGAACTTCTCTATCATTTCCTTCTCTTTATTCCTTACCTATCTACCTCTTATGTCTCTTACTCCATTTATACTTCTCCCTGTTCCTTTCCTTAGCCCTCTTTTTCTCTTCTCTCTCTCTCTCCCTCCATTTCTCTCTCATTCTCCTAATTCATCAACTCTCTTCTTCTATCCCCTTTATCTATCTCACCCCTCTCTTCCCATCTAGCTATCTAACCTCTCTCTCGCCCTCTAGGTATCTTTGTAAAGGGCAACACATGTGTTAGGATAGATGAAATAGAGAGAGTATGAGGGAGTATGGGAGGAAGACATATATGAGGGTAAGGAACGAGGAGATAGAGATGGAGGGAGAGACATAGTGAGAAGAGAGAGAGGTGATAGAGGAGAGAGAGAGAGAGAGAGAGAGAGAGAGAGAGAGAGAGAGAGAGAGAGAGAGAGAGAGAGAGAGAGAGATGATAGAGAAGAAAGAGAGAGGAAGATCGAGAGATAGAGAGAAGTATCAATACCACCGTGCTACCCTCAAACCTATCTACCCTAAATAATGTTCCATCAATCTTTGTATACCTAGATGGGAGAGAGAGGGGATACATACATACAAGGGCATAGAGAGAGGTGCCTAATGAGACATAGATGCAGTAGTATAGAGGTGGAGAGAGGAGGGAGAAACCTAGAAAGGAAAGAGAGGGAGAGAGAGGCTAGGAGGAAGAGGTGACGACCTAGACAATAGAGAGAGGGGAGAGAGAGAGAGAGAGTATGAGAGAGTAGGGGAGGAATATATATATGAGAGTAACTAAGGGGGAGATAGAGAGGGAGGGAAATACTATGGTTCATGGAGAGAGAGGTGAGGTAGTGGAGAGAGAGGAAGATGGAGGGATAGAGGGAGGAATAAATAGGACCACTACCCTCAACCCTATGTTCCCTAAACTATGTACCATCAATCTTGTACCTTATATTGTAAATCTTATATCCTACAACCTATTATCTAAATACTATATTGGGGAGGGAGAGGTGATGACCTGGAGAGGGGAGGGAGAGACAAGAGGAGAGAGGGAAGAATAAATAGAAAGAGAGATCTAAGAAGATAGGGAGAGGTGGGTAGGGAGTGACTGAGAGACCTAGAGATGGAAGAGGTAGATAGTTGAGGGAGAGAGAGAAGAAAACAAGAGAGAGAAATAGGTATGGAGAGAGATGTTGGGAGGGATAGGTAGTGATCAAGAGAACAAAGAGAGAGTGGAGATAAATAATAGGAGGAGAAGAGAGATGGAGGGGGGAAGGAAGGATAGATATGGAGATAAGGAGGGAAAGTGAGAGAGAGAGAGGGAGAGTGTTGGCATGATTGGC
Source organism: Cryptomeria japonica (assembly GCF_030272615.1). Lineage (NCBI taxonomy): Eukaryota > Viridiplantae > Streptophyta > Pinopsida > Cupressales > Cupressaceae > Cryptomeria > Cryptomeria japonica. The sequence continues at coordinate 145,207,436 of NC_081410.1, forward strand.
ATAACTGATGCAGATCAAGAATGGTGATTGAACTAGTAAAGGATTGTTTGTGATGATATTATGATGAAGAGATTGAGATTGCATAATTGGATGAATTTGATTAGTTATTTGTGTTGTCATTGATGTCAATTGATGTTTACTATGTTTTATTTTGTCATCTAACTCTTTTTGGTCTACCAAAAATGCCTTACCGGTATTATAGACAATGAACTAGGAATTAGGACCTTAACTGGTAAATGAGGAATGTTTTGATTTTATCTGGTGATTGGTGATGATTGAAGTGTTGCAGTTTGGAAATTGAGCTTGTATCATTGTAATATGTATTTGACTGGAACTGCATCTTGTTTTGGTTATTAGAAATCATGTTTATGATTTCTGTTGTATTTTTGCTAGGGTTTAAGAAGGGTTTAAGGACCGGTAAAGAATTTTCTTAACTGGTAATGATTTTTGGTTTGGCGATGATCTACATAAAGTTCAAATGTTGGTGATGAAGTGGCACAAACTATGTGAAGTGTTTGAAATATTTTTTCATGCGTTTGGAGACTGAATTTATTGGGAATATGCAAAGTGCTTAGTAGAGTGTTCTAAGGGTTTGACTTTGTATCAAATCGGATGCGATGATCATTCAATGGTTGTAATTGATTGTAATGATCCATATGATGGTCAATGATGATCTGTAATGAGTTGTAAAAGGTCTGTGATGATATATGTTGTAAGCCTTAGGGTTTTGTAACTGTCTAAGTTGTAAAGGTTATTTATGTCGGTATAGTTGATGTTTGGTGTGTCGGTGGTTTTTGAGAAAAGTGTGAAGCCAAACTAGAGTATGAGATCTACCAAAGAGTAGCAGATTTGGAGCTTAATTGGATTTGATCAAGTAAGCAGTTAAGTGTTGTACCTAGATCATTCACTATTGTTCTCTAACAATTTCATCACTCAAAATCCCTTAATCGGGTAGGTCCTAACAGGCCTTACATTGTAAATCCCTTAACCTAGTAGCTCTATATTAGAGTGTTAAATCCTCTTGCAAGGTTGATCCTAACAGGTCAAAGCTCATAACAGGGCTCATCATCTAAATCCCTTAATTGGGTGACTCCTAATAGGGTCTTCTCCTAACAGGACATCATTGTAAGCATCTAACCGGGCTAGGCTCTTAACAGGGCACATTCCGAAAGAGTGCACAATATTTTGTGGTTACCAATTCCCACTGTGATTTTTCCCTATTTGGGTTTCCATGTGAAAAACATGGTGTTCATATGGTGAATGTTTTTATGTGATGTTATGTTTTACTTTTAGTTTATGCATATTGATGAAGACTTAATGAGTCATTCTTATAAATCGGTTTAACAATTGGTTATCAGTGATTACCAGTAATGTTAAAGAGTTTATTACTGGTTTATGTTTGATTTGAAGAAGTTCTATAAGTTCAAGTTTTAAGATTTAAATTATTGTTAATACTGATTCACCCCCCCTCTCAGTATTAACCGGATCCTCTAAGGTAATCAATTGGTATTAGAGCATTGGTCCTTTGTGTGCAGAAAGCTTAACAACTTGAGGGAAAGATCTTGAAAAAAGATGATGAAGAAGGAGGGTCCCAAGTTTACCAAGGACAACTGCCGGATATGTATAGAATGGCTGAAGATATACATTAAAGGATTGGGTGCTCAGTATTGGAATCATGTGATGAACAAGTATGTTGCTCCTACTACCAGCCCCTTGACATTGGATGAGCTTAAAGAGAAACAAAAAAACATTCAAGCCTTGGAAGAAATTGTAAGTACTTTATCTAATTCTGAGTGTATAGATGTTCATTGATTAGAAACTGCATTTAAGGTATGGGAGAAATTAGAATTGACTTATGGAGGATATGACCATGTTCAAAGAGAAAAAGAAGAAAGTTTAAGAGGCAAATTTAATGACATGAAAATGGTTGATGGTGAGAACATTGCACAATATAGTCAAAGGATTAAAGAAGTTGTAGGTGGTATTAAGAATGTTGGAGGTAATATTGATGATGATATTGTTGTTAGTAAAATGCTTAGAACTCTCCTACCATGGTATGCTATTAGAGTTTCTGCAATTCAAGAACTAAGATCTATCTCTAAAGATAAAGTCATTGTTGATTCTCTTATTGGAAAGTTGATTGCGTTTGAGTTAAACAACTTTGATAATAGTGTTTCAAAACCATCTGAATCTTCTTTTAAATCTTCTGTTACCAGTACATCTGTTAGGAAAGGAAAGGATATTTGTCATAATCGTGACTGCAAGTCTAGTCATGGTGGTAGAAAAGGTGAGGATGATAATGAAGATCATCTAATGGAATTTGAGGAACTATTGGCTAAAAGATTTCCTAGAGGCACCGATAAGTATAAAGGTAAATTACCGTTGAAGTGTTTCTCTTGCAATAAAATTGGAAACATAGCTACTAATTGTCCTAACACTGATAAGAAAGAGAAGTTCAGAAAGTTCAAAGGAAAATGACAGAAACATTGTTATGTTGCAGTTGATGAAGAAGTAACTGGTGAATAATCAAAAGAATATGACAATGAGGAGATAGTGTTTGTTGTTGTCAAGGAAGATCCGATTGATGAAAAGGCATTGGTGTCTCACATGGATAGAAGTGATGAATGGATAATGGATAGTGGTTGCTCACACCACATGACTAGTGATAGAAACAAGTTCTTATCCCTTGAAGAATTTGATGGAGGTATAGTAAGATTTGGTAACAACTCACCCTGCATGGTTAAAGGTAAAGGAACTATTTCATTAAATGGAAAAATAAATGTAGATGATGTGTTTTGGGTTGATGGATTAAAGCATAACATTTTGAGTGTTTGTCAATTAAATGATAAGGGTTATCTTCTAGAATTTAAAAGTGGAGTGTGTAGGATTCTTGGAAATAATGGAGAATTAAATGCTACTGGAAAGTAGACAAGAGGTAATCTTTTTCATCTGAATAGTAATATGAATAGTTGTTTGGTGGCAAAGATTGAGGACATCTAGTTATGGCACAAGAGATTTTGTCATGTCAATTTTGACAATTTGATAAAGGTTAGTAAATCAAGTATTGTGAGAGGTTTGCCCCAGCTTGTTAAACCAGATAATGTGTTATGTAAATACTATCAGATGGGTAAGATGACTTATGTATCTTTCAAGAGTAAGTATTTCTCTTCAAAAAATATTCTTGATTTGGTTCATACTGATCTTTGTGGTCCTATTAGGACTAAGAGTTATTTTGGTGATAGATATTTCATGATTTTTCCAAGATGATGTGGGTAAATTTTCTGAGAGAAAACTCAGAGGCATTCAGTAAATTTAGAGCATTCAAAGCTTTAGTTGAGAAAGACACTAGGAAGCATTTGAAATGTTTGAGATCTGACCAAGGTGGAGAATTTACTTCTAATGAATTTGTGAAG